>NC_049249.1:1427500-2122400 GCF_011100685.1 Canis lupus familiaris
AGGCTGGGAGAAGCAGGGGAAAGGGGAGGGCGCCTCGGGCCTGGACGCTCACTGAGGACCCTCATACGCTCTTCTCCCCCACACTCTGTTCCTTGGCAGAAGGATTCTTGTCCTGGCTTCCATCAGGGGGCGCCGGCTTGGCCGTGGGGTTGGGGCTGCTGCTGGCAGAGGGCAGGAGGTTGGCCGACTGCAGGACGGCCTCCGAATGCTCCCGAGCCTTCATGCGCAGGGCAGCCACGCTGGCTGTGCGGTTGCTCTGGCAGCCGTAGGTGGGAAGGAACGACAGCCCCATGGGGTCCGGGACACAGCAAGAGCACAGAGGGCCCCCTGAAAAGAGGAAAAGCAACAGGCTGCCATCACTGCCCACATTCTGTCTACCGGGACACGAGGTAAGGGTAAGGGGCCGACTGATTCTGTTTGGTTCAGGACCCATATAGGAGAGGTGACAGGACAGGGGCTCAGGACCCCAAAGATGCACAGCACAAGAGATCCAGCTGTTAGCCCAAGGAATTCTCAGAGCACAGGGGAGACCTCACCCATTCTGCTTCCCTCACCCACCAGCTGGGTGGCCTGATACTTACTGATGCTAATACTTACCTCACAGGATGGTTATGAGGATCCAGGAAAGAAATCCCACACTCACCTGGACTACATGCCAAAGCCCCCGTGACAACTCACAGGGATGCTGCAGGGACATTTTCAACCTCTGAAGACGAAGGGAACCCAGCCATTTTTCAGACAGCTACTAAGTCGTCAGGACATTACTACTTATTGAGTGGCTTGAACCTAACCATTTAATGAACAAAACTTTTGGGTATTTCTTATGGCCCAAGAGAGTCATGAAGAATTAACTGAGACCCTCAGGGCATGGTGAAATGAGGTTTAAGAACCTCTGAAGCAATCAGTTGGGAAAGCACTTTGCATAGGTCCCATGTACGGAGTGGGGCTTGGGAGCAAGTGCCTGGCCCCAAGCATGCTGGCCAGCAGTACATAAACCAGCCCAGGAATGCTGTGAGCCACCCCTCTGCAGGCTCAATTTGAGGAAAGTCCCTCTTCATGGGTCATCCTCAACTGTGCATTTATTCAACGACTATCCCATGAGCACCCAGCCCTGTTCTACACCCTAGTGACAATCAGCAGGAATAAGGCAGCAGGACCCAACCTCACGGAGTACAGTTCTAGGGGAAAGGTATACTGGAGCCCTTGAGTTGCTGCTACAAAGGTAGACAGTAATATGTGCTCCAGAAAACACGAATGGAACACAATGCTCAGCAGAGACCTGAGCACAACTCGTCAGAGTGGCAGCCACATGAACGTCTAGAAAGAGCATGCAGCCAAGGAGGAGAGCAATGCAAAGGCATGGACATCGGAAGAGAAGTCACCTGTTCAGGGAGCAGCAGGGTGTTCTGACTGATGGAAGCCAAAGATTACAGGGGAGAGATGGAGCAGATGGATCAAGGCCATCAAGTCCAGGCTGCCCAGCAGCCTGAGCAGAATTCAATACAAGGAAGCCTCAGTAGGTTGGAGTAGAGTGTGTCACAAGCTTACCTACATCGGGGACAGGTGGGAAGGCCAGTGGGGTAGAGCAGTCCTAGGGAGAGTGGCCTGGCACAACATGGCTAGAGAGCAGGAGGTGAGGGGTGGCCAGATTCCAGTTTATGGGGAAGGGTATAGCTTGCACGGACCACTCATGGACCACAAGGAAGGTGATGGAAAGGAAGGATTCACACATGATACCTAGGCTTGGGCCTGAGCACCCACATGAATGGAGCTGCCATTCCTAAGATGGGAGCAAACAAAGAATGGTGTGTGTGTGTGTGTGTGTGTGTGTGTGTGTGTGTGTGTGTGAATGTGGAGGAGGATGGGGAGAGTCTGACCATGGAATCCTGTGGTCCTGTTCCCATCTGAGCTCTGAGGGGAGAAGTAAACAGTACTCAGCAGTCCTGGTACCACCCCTGTCCTTGAGGGACACCCATGGGTTCCAGCTGCCTATCACAGGAAGGTCTGGGGGCAAGAGTCACAGATTTCACACCCAGACCAGGTGGATAAACTCAGCTGTCGGCATGACATGCTTTGAGAGACTTTCTGAGCTCCCAAGACAGAACAAGCAATGGACCTGCATTTGTGATCCCTGCAGGAGATGCACATCCCAGCAGCCTCCACACCCCTCCCCACCCAGTCATCCTGGGCCAACTCCAGAGCCAGAGCCCACCAGGGGAGCAGGAGATGGACCACCTTGGCCCTGCCAAGGACAGTTGGGACTTAGTGCCTTTCCCTAAGGCCTGAGACCTGGGTCAGCCACGGCCCCTGGACCCACGTGGATGAGCCGATCTTTCTCCCCTTCTGACAGGAAGGGGACCACTAAGCCAGTCCTTCACCTCTTTCTGAAAGTGCTCATCAGCTTTGGAGGAAGCAGCACTGGAGACTGGGTATACCAAGGGACCAAAATCCCTTTGTCAAGTGAATTCAAATTCCTTTTAAGCCGCTAAGCTCTTGCATGATCAGGCTCACACTGCACTCTCCTTCCCATGTGCTGGCCAGGATGCTTCCACAGGCTCACAGAGCATCACAGCAGAGCCTACATGGAGCTGTATTGCTCAGAGTTCCCTTTTTGCAGATGAGGAGATTGGGAGTGAATAGCAAGTGGCCAAGCTGGACCTCACCAGGCAGGGGGCCTGCTCCTCAAGCATTGTGTCCCTCTGTCTGAAAAGAAGGCACATTCTTCCCCAGCTTGGACCCTTCCCCAGGCTCGGTCTGTGGGTGAAGAGCCCCACACTCTGCCTTGGAATGTTCTCCTCACACCTCTCTCTCTCTTTAGGGTTCCTTTAGATCGTCACCTCCTCGGGGGTCCTTCAAGACCTCCCCATCCAAAGTTGGCTCCTTGGCTACATTCCACTCTGCTCAAATCTCCAGAGCATCGGCCACAATGGTAGGGGATTGCTGACAGGTTGTTGACTTGTTTGTGGTCTGTCTCCCTCCACCCGACCCCCCCCCCAAGAGACTGAAGACTCCCAAGAGGTCAAGTATCTTCCTATCTTATTCACCCCTCTGTCCCCAATACCTGGCACAGTGCCTGAAACAGGCTGGGCCCTTGGGAAGTATATACGGAGGAAGGCAGGCAGGCGAGGAGAGCCACTGGCCCCTGCGCCCACTTATAAGATCAGCCCTCACGAGACAGCCCCAGCAGCATCCACTGGGATATTCCCACCTCCCTTCCTGGGGACACGGGTCTCCATGCCAGGGCAGGACACCTTCCTCTCTCCTCAAGCACATCTGGATGTCTCTCTTCCTTTCCAAGCCTGCTCAGAGACAAAGGGAAGCTCACCTTTACCAGCACCCACAGTGGCCCCTTGTCACCATCCTGGCCACCCCGAGGGGGTGTGCATTACTCATCCCCACTCTCCAGGTAAGGAAACTGAGCTCCAGGAGTAACTGGCCCAAGTCTGCCAGTTTACTGTTTAGGTGGGACCAGAAATTTCTGATGGTGTTTCAGTGCTCCGGCGCTGTAATAGGGGTTAAAACACAACTGTGGCCTCCCACCTCAATTCTGACTGAGGGTCAATATGCAGGGACAAATCACAAATGCCAACTTTACACAGGGAATTCTGAGAGCCCATGTCACAGCCCCACACCCCTGGTGGGCTGCTAACCTCATGCCATTTCTGGAAGCAGGGAACATGCAGAAAGTTATGCTGGGTCAGATCCCGAGTCCACTTCTCCCACTGGCCCTCATTCAACACAGCCACATACAGACACCAGTCACAGCTCGGTAGGGAGCTGCAGGCTCTGCTGGGATAGTGCCAGTGCCATGGACATGCTGGGACAGTGCCAGTGCCATCCAAGGACTGGGACCCCCTCCAGCATGCTCCCAAAGGGAGCATATGTTTGAGGAGACCACATATGAAGAATGGTGAAGGCCCTAAGCAGTAGGAATACTGGACATTTTCATCTATTTAGAATTTTTCTCGCTTTTCTACAACTAGTGTGATTTAAAAATCAAAAACACAGGGACACCTGGGTGGCTCAGTGGTTGAGTGTCTGCCTTTGGCTCAGGGCGTGGTCCTGGGATCGAGTCTCACACTGGGCTCCCTGCAGGGATCCTGCTTCTCCCTCTGCCTGTGTCTCTGCCTCAATCTCTCTCTCTGTGTGTTTCTCATGAATAAATAAATAAAATCTTTAAAAAATCAGAAACACAATTTTAATTTTAAAATGAATGTTAAAAAGAGGTACATTTGAGGAGGGACTGGGAGAGGCTGGGCAGCCTGAGCGGGGCAGGTACTAAAAGTCTGAGGGGAGCTTGCCTGGACCTTTGGCCTGTCAGGGACCTGGGAGGGACCACAGTTCTCAGGATCTGCCCTGGGCAGCCTGCCCCTGTCAGACCAGCCCAAGAAAGGCAGGCTCAACTTGGTCAGGCTGATTCTTGCCTCCAGTGGTGAGGCTTTGTTCCAATGTAAGCGTCAAGCAGGGAACTAAAAGGTCTGTGACTCAGTGATGAATAGGCCACCTGCAGGATGGAGAAGTGCCACTTGGACAAAACAGAGCCTCTTTCCCTAGGATCCACAGCCTACACCTGCACAGTCACATCCACAGCAGGTGGGCTCCCAAGAAAGCCACCAATAACTACACTCCTGGCCCTCAAAACCCAGATTCAAGAGTAAAAGAAACACATTAGCTCCCAAAACCAAGGCTGCAGGAGGGAGCAAAGTCTGTGCACATGATCTAGTTCACCCCCGACATTGGAGGGATGGGGAAACTGATGACCAGGAACACGACGACTCTGGGACACTCTGGTTAGTTAGCACTGTCAGGACTATGCACACGAAAGAAAACTGTTGAGTCTTTAAAAGGAAGGAAACTCTGGCACATCTACGATATGGATGAACCTCCAGGATGTTATGCTAAGTGAACAAGCCAGTCACAAGAAGGCAATTATTGCGTGGTTCCATTTACGTGAGATGCCTAGATGGGCATATTCATAGAGACATAGAACAGTGGCTGTCAGGGGCTGGGGCAGGTGAAAGTAGGACATTCTTGCTCAGTGGGCAGAGCTTCAATTTTGGAAGATGAAAAAAATTCTGGAGCTGGAAGGTGGTGATGGTTGCCCCACAAGAGGAACATATTGAATCCTTTTGAACTATATACTTAGAAGGAGTTAAGATGATCAATTTTACCTTCTACATATTTTATCACAATTAAAAATAAAATAAGGTAAAATAAATTCTTATAAATAAAACTGTAAGAGTTCAGGTCAAGGTCATCAGGATCATGAGGACTGCCCATGGCTGTTGAGACTCCTGTATGGCTCTTCCAATGGGTGAGAACCTCCAAAGTCCCTCAGGATAAGCACCCCCCACTCAGCTACATACCACCTCACATCCATGGGCTAAAGCATTCAACCCACCCTGCCAGTTGTGTCTTTGGCTAAGGAAGCAATGCATGGTTTGTACACCTCCCTTGAGCCAGGCCTCTGCCCCATGCTCTGCACCATGCCCGTTGGGTGGGCATTTCCACTGTAAGGCAGCAGGTGACCTGAGAGATGGTCCCAGGTCAACAAGATTCTTTGGTGCACAGCCCCTGAGAGATGTCACCCTCTTTTCCTCATCTACACCTCAAGTCTGAAGAGTAGCTAAAGCATCCTTCAAAGGGGGTTGATGCTTATAGGTGGACTCATACCCGTCCAAACAGCCACATCGAGGAGTGCTGACAGAGGAACCACTGGGAGTCACGCTTTGCCCTGCCCTTACTTGGATGAGAACATGGAAGATGTGCCAATTCAGAATGCACATATGGGCAAGCCAGAGAGCAATCTGTACAACAGACAAGATCAAAAGCAAACAAGGAGACAAATCTAACATGCTAATATTTATCAGGGAAAGGTATAGAGTCTCTGATGTGTGCCCAAGGATCCAACCCTACACAGGGGGGTGTGGCTCAGGGGAGCATGTGGTCAATATGACCTCACAGTAAGCTCACTGCAACGTCATAGGCTGTGGGCTGCCTTAGCAGAGGAACCTGCGGGGGAAAGGAGGATAAATTCTTTCTGCCCTCTGTCATGGTCAGACCATCAGACTTGAGGGAGGGGAGAGGGGAGGAGAGAAGGAAGGGAGGAGGGTGAAGTGAAAAATGAAACTATTTAGCTGGGCTGACCCCAGGGCACAGTGGGCACAAGATAACTATCTCTATCTCTCTCGTGCCAGGAATGAAACAGAAGCAATGGATAAAAGTATGAAAAAAAAAAAAAAGGAGTTTTTCTTTCTTTACCATCACATGCTATGCATTTGCAGAGGGCTTCCTAGGTTCCTGGTCATCATACCCAGAAGCCCCCTTGAAGGAACATTAGAGAACCATGCACATGGGCTACTGAGTGAGAAAGGGCTTTATTTAACTCCCTTTCAGCATAAAAAAAGTGGTTTTAGAATGGGATGTGAATTATAAAGTTGCGTTCTTCCAACCTTACCGCATTTTCAAAATTTCAATTGATGGTGTTAGAACTTACTACCAGCATTGCTCTTAACTCCTATAACCCTTTTTTAACAAAGAAAAATATTATTTCCACAAATAAGAGTCTCATAAAACTAACTCCGATTTCTTCATGATTCCAGAGTACCGATAGCATGGCCAGATTTCCCCAAGGCCTCCTTGCCCGAACAGCTTCGGCAACCCGGACCCTGACTGAAAACCAGAAGTGACACCACAGAGCTCCACCTGTGTAGTGCTCCGGATGGCAGATGGACCAGTAGTTACCAGCTAAAATCCCAGATCCCAAAGCATATGTGCTTTGCTCTGAAAAGCCAGACTCAAGGATCTCACCAAAGTACTTAGAGATTCTTTCAAGTGCACTTCTAACATAAATCATTCAGTTTCAAAGACTACCACCCACTAGAGAGAAATGTGCCTGCTAATGGCAGACTCATTGATGGCTAATATTGAGAAAAGACACAAAAATTTACGACAGCCAAAAGACTCAGAATGCACAGTAACCTGGAGCCATTTGGTACGGGGTAAGCAAGGAAAGCAGCACACCCCAGGATGGCCTGACACCCCTGGCCCACAGCAGGGACTGTCTCAAAGAGATGATGTCTGAAAGTTGTTTGATAACCGCCCCAGCAGTGCTCGCTTCGGCAGCACGTATGCTAAGATAACTGCCCCAGCCTGTGACTGTTAGTGATGGGGAGACACTGAGCCAGCCCGAGCACCCCCCTTTATTACATCAGGAAGGTAACAAAGACCCTCGAGAAAAAAGTCTACCCCCAAATCGAGTCACCCATTATCAAGATTCCATAAAGTGAGAACAACAACAGGGGGTCTCTGAGGCCTGAAAAGCGGATGCAGCTTGCCTCTGAGGTGGAGGAAAGAGGGTTTTGACGTGTGACCCCCAGCCCCACCGCTCACCGGGCACAGGGGTCTCTCTCCATCTTTCCACACCTCGGGCTCCTTGTCTGTGGGGGGCAGTGAGACAAGCACCTCTGTGAGACATTCCATGGCACACCCAGCACTAAGGCCTCAAACAGTTACTATTTCCATAACCCCATAGAAATTAAAGGGTGATTCTAAGTCACAACCCACAACTTGTTCCAATTACCAACTTGTTCCAATTCATGTCAGCCACCAGCTGAAGAGCTGGCCCTGTGAGCAGCCCCTGTCCTCCAGGACACCCAGGACGAGCCGGGAGCTCTGCCACAGCCCACAGCCCACAGCCCGGGAGCAGGAGCAGCCGCCAGTTCGGTGCCTGTCCCCCATGCCCGACTGCCACCCTGCTGCCACCCTGGCCTGCTTCCTCAGCTGAGCCTTTCCTATCAGACCACAAACTAAAATAGCTAATTCTGCCAACAGAATTTTGGGGAGTAAGACAAACAAACTTTAAAAGTGTCCTCTTTTGGGGCATGCCTGGGTGGCTCAGTCAGTTAAGCATCTGCCTTCGCCTCAGGTCATGATCCTGGGGTCCTGGGATCGAGCCCTGCATCAAGCTCCCTGCCCAGAGCCTGCTTCTCCCTCTGCCTCGGCCTGCCTCTCTGCCTACTTGTGTTCTCTCTCTCTCTCCCTCTCTCTCTCTCTGTCAAATAAATAAAATCTTTAAAAAATAATAAAAATAAATGTCATCTTTTTAATTACTAGATTTCCAGAGTTGGGGCTCTAGGGGTTTTTTTTCCTATTTTTTTAATCTAGCAAAAACCTATAAATCATGAACGGGCTAAAAATTAAATTAACTACAGAGTAAGTCAATCTAGTGTGGCAAATGGTAACAATGTGACCAACCTCATGGCCCAATAACAGGGAACTGACTGAATAAGTTATAGTCACCCACGGAGAACACACGAAAGCTATGACAGAATTATATTATAGAAGCATACTTAGTGCTGTGAAAAAACTATGATGACATATAATAATGAAATATTAAGTTTTCAAAGTAGGTTGAGAGGGACACCTGGGTGACTCAGCGATTGAGCATCTCCCTTTGGCTCAGGGCGTGATCCCAGGGTCCTGGGATCGAGTCCCACATCAGGCTCCTCGCAGGGATCCTGCTTCTCCCTCTGCCTGTGTCTATACCTCTCTCTATGTCTCTCATTAATAAATAAATAAAATCTTAAAAAAAAAAAAAGTAGGGGGGATCCCCAGGTGGCTCAGAGGTTTAGCACCACCTTCAGCCCAGGGCATGACCCTGGAGTCCCGGGATCGAGTCCCACTTCAGGCTACCTGCGTGGAGCCTGCTTCTCCCTCCGCCTGTGTCTCTGCCTCTCTCTCTCTCTCTCTCTCTCTCTGTTGAGAAATAAGTGAGTCAATATGATCCCAGTTTGGTACATGTAGGTATGTGCTGTACATACAGATCCATGTATGCATAATACATATGTATATACACATAGTACATATATGCACACATATATGTACAACCATGTGCCATATCCACATGGCATCAGTTAAAATACATATAAAAATTTATTAGTAGAAAATATCGATAAATTTAAACTTTTTGGCTTAAAATTTTTAATTTCTAAGTTATAAAATATATAAATTCATTAGAGATATACGTTTACAGATGGGAAGAAAACAAATGTACTAATACTAAATATTCATAGTGGTTGATTCTGGGTACTAAGGTTATGAGTGACTTTTACAATTTTCTTTGTGTTTTATTGTATTTTCCACCCTTTCTATATTGACCAGGTGTTACTGTCATGAAAATGGTGTCCTTTTGGTGACTTGTGATTTCCAGTCTTCTTCCATTCAGATGATGAGAACAGATACTCTCCTTTAGAACAGAGCCCCACTGATACAGCCAAGGAAGAAGGGCCATGTCCTCAGCATTCAGCTAACACTCCAAAACTGTGAGTGGCCTCAGCCTACACTAACCAATGAACATGAGGTGGACAAAATAGCATGGAAAACCCACCGGGAGCCCTCGGCCCATCTCCTGTTCTGTGAGGTTCAAGGTCAGCGAGTCCCTTTGCACGAGGTATGACCAACCCACCAGCAGTCAAACCCCCTAAAACAACACAACCTCTTCCTTGCGGCCCTACCAACGTGTGCCATCACCAACGTCTGTGCAAGAGCCATCTGGCCCCTAAATGAAGCCTGAAAGTGGTTTTGTTTGGAGAACATACTACCTCCTGGACACTAAATTAAAACACACAATTAGATTTCCATTAAGTTACAGCAAATTCTGCTGAATTGATCTAATCGGCCTACATTCCTATATGACATCATGCTTTAAAGGCTTGGCCTGAACATAAATACTTAATGTAATAAATACAGTCTGAAATATTTGATCTCCTTGGCAGTTTAATTGATCTACTACAGAGACTGACAGGAAAAATTAAGTTAGCTCTATCCCATCTCTGCCAATAGCACATTTTCATCATAAAGGCATGTGAACTATAATTTTGGTGACAAGCAAAGCTCATGCACACTGATTTCTTATTGAAAGTTCAGGTTAAGGGTAACAGATTTGAACAAGGAAATGAATAAGTGGATTTATGAGATCTTTAACACACATAGTTCCTGTTTTTTGATAGATAGATCGTTTCTATTTTGTGATTCCTAAGACCAGTCCCTTGTTATTCATAGGATTGTCTGAGTGGGGTGTTGGTAAGTGCCCACCATATGTAAGCACAGATTCTTAGATGCTGTGGCTTCGGGTACTCACCAATAATCAAGTGCATCAAGTCAAATTCCTACCCAAATGTCTTCTACCTCAGAACCCCTGATGTGCTTTCTTTTGTCTCCATCTTATGGTTTATGTTGCCTTTTACCATGAATTGTGCTTATTTTTGTACCCAGTGCACCTTCCAAACGTACCATTAGCGCCTTCACCCCTCTCACCCCTATACTTCTGCTGCCAGTACTGAAATGTCCCATTTGAAAGTAAACATTGAATATTTGTGAATATATGAGGAAGGCAGAAAGGGAGGGAGAGTCTCTCCTTCCTGACTGAGCTGGCATTCTCTCTAGGTCCTCAGAGTCACCCTCTCCCAGGTTCTAAGCTTCCTCAGTACCTCATGGAGAGAAATAGGGCTCACGGCAAAGTTGCTCCATCTGATTAATGTCAAAATCCCCAGGTTAATTTGTCAGGTTATTCTGCTAGACTTGATGCTAGATCCCACCCCTGTCTGAACTCCACCTACCACTTGTACACCTACTATCAAATGACAGCCGCTCATTTGTTCAGCAAATGCTCCTTGATGGGAGGCAGCCCAGCCAAACATTCCTTGTGCCATGACAGTCTCAGAGCCAGCACCAGGGTCTCCTTTCTGCTTGGATGTCTTCGAAGGGGCAAACAAATAATGACAACACCCAGATCCAAGGACCCTGGCACAACCAGAGGAGCAGCAGGGACATGCGTTCTGGGCAGCCCGGTGCCAGTTAGCACTGCCCACCCTCCTTCGAGTGGCAGCCAAAACTCTGGACAGGCAGGCTGCTTCTCCCGCTGCCTCTGGGCACAAGCCAGAAACCTTCTGCTCAGCTCCCTGCACTCCAGGGCCCCACTGATTAGCAGGAAGGGCAAACCCATCAGCACCCATAGGAAATGGCTTCTGGAAAGTGAGTTGCAGTTTTTAAAGCCAGAGAATGACAGCAGGTGCCTGTAAAGGAAACAGAATCAATACAGGGTGTGGGCGGCTGGACGATGGGACACCTGGGTCTCTGACTTGTCCTGCTTCTGACAGATGTACTACATGACCTTGGGCAGTCCCAGCCCCTCTCTGGGCCTCAGTTTCCCCACTATATCTTGGAATGTGAACCCACTCATTAAGAAGATTCCTTACAAATCTTAAGTGTTGGGATTCTCTCCCCTGTCTTCCTGACATCAAGTAGTCATGGAGAAGGCTAGGGCTGACCCAGTCACTTTCCCCATAAGCAGTGACTACCTTCTGCCCCATCGGGTTCCCTGCTCCCCAAATACCTACACCTTTACAAACAAGCCAAAGGCCCCTGAAGGGCTGCTACTTTCCTGGATCTGCCCATACCTCAGACCTCATAAAATGTGCCTTGCAGGCTGAGAGGCTCTCCCATTGAGGAGCAAATACCTGCAGGAAGTAAGACTTTCTGCCCCAGAGGTCCAAAATTAAGCCCTAATTAGATACCAAGTGACCTCCCAACCCCATCAGCAGAACTCTAACAATTATTGCCAGCACATACTGGACATTTGGATGTGCCAGGCATGGATACATATTGTACTGACCACAAGCAATATTGGGTATGGCCATCATGATCCTCATGTCACAGGTGAAGAGAAGACTGGTGTCTTCCCTAAGTTGACCCTATGACAAGAGGGAAATGGTTCTGGGCCATGGGAAGTCTGAATCCAGAACTTGGGCTCACCTTGAGGTTATGCCATCCTCTCCCGGGAATGTGGCGCCATCCAACCTCATGCTTTTCTCTTTCCTCAACATACTAGGCCTGCTTGCCTCAATGCCTTTTTGCTCATGCTGTTCTCTTACCTGGAGTCCTCTTACCCACTGGGTAACTCCTATGCTCCCTTCAAGCCCAAATGAAACATCTCCTCTGGAAAGGCTTCCTTAGTCCTATGGGGAGAAATGTCCTCCCTCCTCAGGACTTCCCCAACACTTTGCCTGCCCTTATTGGCCTCTATAGGAACACATGACTATGTCACATGAGATAGAATTCTTTGTTGACTATCTCTCCAAGCCCACCCATGACTTGTGAATCCCTTAAGGTTGGGATGTGTCTGATTCATCACCAGAGAGGTTCAGGCCTGACAAAGTGGGGTACTCAATGGTACTGAATTAAGCACAAGAGGGTCCTATTGTTTGTGGGGTGCAACAGGTGGCCAGCACTGCAGGGTAGGACCAGTAAACTGGAGTCTCCCAAGTGAGGCCAGTCTCTCACACTCAGAGCAGCATGACCTTCTTTCCTTGTTTACCCAAACCTCACTACCATTTACTCTGCATCAGACTCTGTATTTGGGGCTGAGGCTGAGTGGCTTGGAAGGCCCTAGAGGTGAGTCAGATATGCCAGCACCCTTAAAGGGCTTGTAGTCACCACTAGGAAACAAGGTAGGTTCAAAGACAAACACCTCAACTCAAATCATGATGTCAGAGTATCCTCGGCATCTGTGTCACTCAGCCTCTGAAGAGGGCCTTCAATGAATTGAGCTTCTAGCATTCACACCTGTGAGCAGTCCCCTCCACTCAAGCCTCGATTGGCTCTAGGACCAGCTTAAATCAATAAAATGCATCCAGAAGTAACACTGTGCCTGTTGTGGATTAAGCATTAAGAAAGCCTGGCATATTCTGCCTTTCCACTCCTGGGAATCAACCACCATTCAATCCCAACCCAAGCTCACCATGGGAAGAGAGAAAAGGGAGCTCCTGGGCTCCTAGCATCCCTGCCAAGACTCCAGACAAGGAGGTGCCACCATGTTGTACATACCAGCCCCAGCGGCCATCTGACTGTAACCTCATAAGAGAGCCCAGGCAAAAGCAGCAACAGAACTGCCTGGCTGAGCCCAGCCAGTCCTGGGAACCAGGATAGATAATAAAATAGCTGGGCAGTACTACTGCTGCTTTTATTATACTCAGTTTGGCAGTAAAGTAAAACAATACTAACACCTGGAATGGAAATTCTAAGGAAATCACAAGCCAATTTCCTCATGATCATAGATGCAGAAACCCCTGAACAAAGAACTAGCAAACTGAATCCGCTCTATATAAGAAGGATGACATGTCACATCTAATTTGGGTTTATTCCAGGAATGCACAGTTGGATTAACATTAAAAAATCAATCAATGTAACTTACGGTATTAATACATTGAGGAAGACAAATCATGTGATCACCTCAACAGCAGCAGAAAAAGTATTCAGTGAAATTCAGCATTCATTCATATTCATGATTTTTTAAAATAATAATTAAAATAAAACCCATAGAAAACCAAGATGCAAATATCTTTTTTGATAAAGAATATCTAAAACAAAACAAAACAAAAAGATGACAAACATGACTGTGAAACCCTGAGATCAAGAATAGGCCAGAGTTGGCCACCAAAAACACATATCATATGATTCTATTCGTATAATAAGTCCACTGTAGCAAGAGCAAAAGTGTTCACAACCTATAGAGACAGCAAGATTCATAGTGCCCTGAGGCTGGGGCCCTGGGAGCAGCAAGAAGTGATGGCTAATGGGTCCAGGGTGATGAAGACATTCTGATGTGGATCATAGTGATGGTTGCACAACTCACCGAAGATACTAAAAATCATTGAGCCGTACACTTCAGTGGATGAATGGTATGGTGTGTGAATTATATCAGTAAAGGTGCTATGAAAGAACTAGAATAAGGCAAGGATGCCCGTTGTCACCATGTCTATACAGTACTGTGCTCGGGGTTCTGGCTGGCACCAACAAGAAAAACAAGAAAAAGAGATGAAAAGCAAAAGGATTCAAAAGGAAGAGACCAGCTGTCTTTATCTGCAGATGGCCTAATCATACACATATCGTAAAGAATCTACCACTGAACCTAATTACATGAATAAATCTCCCAAACACAATGTTCAGCCAAAGAAGCAGACACAAAGAATCTGTACTGTATGATTTCATTTCTATGTAAAGTTCAAAAAAGTTCAGTCTAAAGAACAGTGTTTCAGAATGTCTGCTTAGGTCGTTGGCAAAGCTAGGTCACCATAAAAGTCAGCAGTGCTCTCATTTAGGAAGAGAGAGGGGCCCAGGACTGGGGAGCTCCTGGGATGCAGGCAAAGTCCTAGAGGGTGGTTACATAGCTGCTTAAAATGGGTCACTAAACTCCAGATGCATGTTTTATGAATTTTTCTAATAAATATATATTTCAGAATTAAACAATTTTTAATGTTTTTAATGTGATTTTTTTAAGCCACAACACAAAGGAAAAGGTGATTTTAAAAGATTTTATGTATTTATTCAGAGAGACACAGAGAGAGAGAGGCAGAGAGAAACACAGGCAGAGGGAGAAGCAGGCCCCCTGCAAGGAGCCCGATGTAGGACTCATCCGGGATCCCAGGATCACACCCTGAGCGGAAGGCAGACACTCAACCACTGTACCACCCAGGCATCTCGGAAAAGGTGATTAAAGAGGAATGGAGGGGAATTGCTGGAAAAAGAAGAGGCTGACTCCAGCTCAGAGTTTAGCCTTGGTGGGCAGATGTTTATTGGACAATAAAGGCATTGCACTCCCAGATCTGGACACTTTATCTTGGCCTGAGCCCAAGGCCAAGGCCAGTGTGAAGCAGGGAGGGTACATTCTTGACTACCTAAGGGGCCTTTGTTCTCTGGAAGGATGTGACCAGACCCTGCCCCAGCACTGGACACCCTGCCTCTCGCCTCCCCCTGCTCCGTCCTCACACAGATGGCACAGGACCAGGACTGCTACTCCAATTGGTAGCAGCTGTTGAGCACCTACTGCATGCCAACGCTGAGCAAGTGCCTGGCACATAACACTTCCTCAGGCCTCACAGATCTGTGGAGGGGGTGGGAGCAGGCTGTCTGCCTCCAGCCCCTCCAACCTGGGATCCCACGTCAGCTCCCCAGGAAGCAATGGGAGGGGAGGGAAGGTCAGAAGAGGTCAGACCTCTTTCCCTTGCTTTGCTACTGTTCCCCGACCTCAGGCATGACCCCAGGGACTGAGCCGCCCCCATTCCCTCCTTGCCCTAAAGGCTGCCCACCACTCCTCCCTGGCCCCTCCAGTTTGGGAATGCTGGCCCGGATGCTTCCTCTAGAGCAGGAGACTGACTGTGATCCCCCAGCGTGAGCGTGGCCTCAATTAAGAAAGCTCTCCCAGGGCAGCTGTAATTAGTTTCCACCTCACACCCAGATCTCCGAATCACAGGTTAGAGGCAACCAGGCTAAGTGCACCAGAGAGAGGGGGCCTCCGCTGACTGTGGCTCTCCTGCCCCCATTGCGCTCGTCCTGTGGCCAGCACTTCCCCGGAACAAACCCAAGCGCCTCCCTCAGCCATTAATAACATCCTCTGCATTAATGAATTGTGAACACAAGGCTGGCCATTAAGACAGTGCAGGAAAATTCTTCGTGTTGCAAAGGCTTTTTCTCTGGACACCCATTACTGTGATGCACACCCTCCCTGCATGGGATAGGATTCTGCTGCCTTTTTATTTGAGAATACTCAATAAGGAAACACACTATAACTGCATGCCCAGCCAAGATGGGTCCTCTCCAACCATCCCAAAGTACAAAACATCACTGCCCATGAAGTCCCAGGGAAGGAAGAGGGGCCCTGCCCAGGAAACCCTACCAGGGGCAAAGGAACCCACTGCCGAATTTGGAACAATAAAGGGTACAAGGAAAAGATAAGTCACAGCTGCAATAAAGTTGAGAAAAATGGGAGACATCTGGAGACACAGACATTTCACTGGCTCCTTTGAAGGTGAGCGGGACCCAGGGACTTGGAGAAGAGAACCGAGGGATCTGGTGAATAACGACGGTATTTACAGAGCACCTCTCATGGACCACACACTGTTCCAAGAGCCTCCAATGTTCTAGCTCATGTGCTCCCCATTCAGTTCTATGACTTCAGTCCTAGGATCTAGATCCCCATCCTACCGATGAGGAGCAGAAGTAGAGACTGCCAGTACCGTTCTCCAGGTTTACATAGCTAGAGAACAAACAGAAGGATGAGGACTCATACCAGGCAGGCCACTTGCTTGAGGCCATTGTCCTGGTCGGCTGCTTGATAATTAAAGGATAATTAAAGGAGGAAACCCCCACAAGTGCCTGATTTTCAATTACATAGCTCTATCCCCAGGGGGCAGTTTCCCCGGCCTGAGGCAGCCAGCTGCCCCACTCCATGATGGGCACAGCCTGGAGGCTAGTGGGCCACACTCCCACATATGGGCACTCTGCTTGACCCACCACCCCAGAGGGGTCATGACCTCCTGCCCTTCAAGGGTGCCAGCCTAACCCCCACTCTTCCCTGGCTCCCTACTGCCTGAGTAGCCCTGCTGATCTATCCAGACACAGCCACACACACACACACACACACACACACACACACACACACACGTGCACACACTACCTCAGCCACTCTCAACAAGGAGCCTGCTGGATGGGCATCCTCAGTACTCCAGCCCTGGAGCTGTGTCTTAGCTTCCCTGACCAAACCCTGGGGCCGGGATGATGGTGCTGCGGCAGAGGGCCAAGCGCTAGAGAGTCTCTGCACTCGCTCCCTGGTCTGAAGCAGAACCATCGAGCCGAGCTTCACGGCCCAGGCAGTTCCGAGCTGTGTAGATTGTCCAAATACTGGACAAATATTGTCTGGTCTTGTTTTCCCCAACTCTCTAGCTGCTTCCAAACCCCAGACCCCAGCTTTCCACATTTCCCCAAGGAATGAAAATTATTCCCTCTAATTTCCTAAGAAAACCACGTTCTAGAGTTTGCTACTGACTTCTCAGTCTGTGCCAGAGCTCAGCAAACCTGCTCTCCTTCATATTTCCTGGGCCGCTTCCCCACCATAATCCTAAGACAAAAGAAGTGGAGTCTACATCTGCTGGCATGCTCTGGGCCACAGCCACAGAGCTTCTAGGGCTCCACCCATCCACCTCACTCACAGCTCTATATTGTGGGAGCCCAGTGTTGTGGGGGCTCCCAGAGCCCATGTCCTCTACATCTCATGTCCCTGCTTGCCCTGTCCCTTCCCCCTGTGTAGCCTGCTCAAGGAGCTGACAGCCAGTATTCCAACAGCGCTCCTGGTTTCAGAACACATTCAAAGTCAAAAAATTTCCAGGCAAGTGAATAGCCATAACACTACATTCAAGGACATACAGCCCTCAAGGAACTAAGCAAACTGTACCTCCACATCCCCCAAGCTCTCCCACAAACACCCCTGGAGGCTCTCTTAACATTTCCCAGGCAAGGACTTCACATCTGTCATAACAGTGCCTGAAACCAAAAGATCAGGACCCCCAACTCAGAGTCCTTCACCTTGCAACTATATATAATGCTCTCCGGGCAGTCAGCTCTGGGACTAGTAGGGGAGGTGCTCTGTGTGCCCCCTGGGGGAACTGATCCTGCCCTTCCTTCTCATGCTGGCCAGCTGTTGGCTGCAGCACAGGGCAGCATTGGCTTAGATCCTCAGGCCCTGGTCAGGAGCTGCATGGCTGGAGTCTCAGGGGAAGGGCACCCTGGTGCTGTCTAGGGTTGGGCCAGAACCTCGGTGGCCTACCAGAGATACTTACTGTCTTCAGCCCAGGGCCATATGTTCCCACTAGGACCCCAGGGCCTGGAGAAGGAGACACGAGCACTGCTCGAGTCTGGGAGCCGACACTGAATTTGATTTCTTTCTTCTGGATTATTTGCAAGTTGCCACAGGCCTGGAGAAGTGGGTTGGGATCTCTGGGCTGGAAGGGGCTGTGGTGCTCAGCTCACAATGGTCCTGGTCTCAGACAGTCTTGGGTTTGTCTAGACCCCTCCCCAGGGCTCACACCCAGTGGATTCACTTGCTAGGGAAAAGGAGAGTAGGGGTCTAAGGTCCTACCAACACGTGACCATCTAGAGGAATGAATGAATATGTGGTGTCTAGAGGAAAGGGCACATCAGGATCCTGTGGAGGGCAGCCCAGACCCCAAATGGGAGATGTAGCTGAAGAAGCCATGTGTGAGCCAGTGACTTCCCCTCTCTGAGCCTCAGTTTCTCACTTGTGACAAGAGGCATGGGCTGAGAAGTCCAGACAGGTGCCTTCTAGCACCAACAGGCAAGAAGCTCCTCCCACTTAGGTGAGGCAGTCCCCAGGTTGGCCAGTACCCTCTGGGAAGCGTAGCTCAGGCCACTAGCTCTGCCAACATTGCTTGCCCAGTCCCCTGTGGGGGTGCACTAAGGTAAAAGAGTCTTGGTCAAAGCCCAGAAGTCCTAGCCCTGAGTCAGGCCATTGGAAGTCGGGCAAGAAGTCAAAAGCTGTCCTCTCTCCAAACCACTTAACAAGTGTTCCACAAAGCAAGCAGAGGTCGAACCCCACAGTATCTAGAAGCCGACTTGTGGGTACATACTTGTTACCCAGGTCCTGAGGCCAAGGCCGGGTGCCCCAAGCACACCTCCAGGGAAGGCTGAGGCCACCTAGACTAGAGCCAAGAAGCTCTGACCAGCTGATTCAGAGACTTCTAGCTCAGAACACCTCACTCTCAGACATGCCACCACATGGGGATGGGCACTTTTAGAGAGCAAAGATCCCCAATCCAATACTAGCTGTTATCTCGGAGCAAAATGGCAGGCCATGGATGGCTCTGACCAATGATGTGCCTTGGAGATCACATGTAAAAGATTGGAATAGCTCAAATAAAAATTTGAAAGATTTCCAACTTCTCCAGGAATTTCAATAGTTCTGGCAATGTCATGTCCACATATCCACTTGGCCACAATGAGCTGGCCTGAGCAGCCACTGACCCCTGAGTGGGCAAACACTCCCCAATCCCACCCCCAGTCCCACCTATGCCCAGCCTAAATTTGAAAATGCCCCTTAACATGCTCCTCAAATACCTGTCTCTGGCAGTGGAGAAATGTCTCTTCTCCCCATGCCTTTCTCAAAACTATGAAAATGTTGGGACACCTGGGTGGCTCAGGGGTTGAGCATCTACCTTTGGCTCAGGTCATGATCCTGGGGTCCTGGGATCAAGTCCTGCATCAGGCTCCCTGCGGGAAGCCTGCTTCTCCCTCTGCCTGTGTCTCTGCCTCTCTCTCTGTCTCTCATGAATAAAATAAAATCTTAAAAAAAAAAAAACTATGAAAATGACATAAAGACACAAGGGCTATATACCTCAAGGAAAGTGGGCAAGAGTTCATTGGTGTCTGGTGAAGACAATGCCTACACATACCTCGCTCACTGACTGCTTGTCACCAGAGCATGTCACCTGCCCCAGCACACGGCCGCAGTCAGGAGGGACTTCCCATGGGGATGCACAGGCTGCCCTAAACACATGCCACCATGACACACAAAGATGTTCCTTGGTGTGGTGAACACACTGTGACTTCTGTCACCTGTGCCAGCACTTGCACATCCCAAGCTCCACCCCCAGTAACCCCCTTAACAAGGGCAGCATCAAAGGAAAGTTCTGTTTCTTTTTTTTTTTTTAAGATTTTATTTATTTATTCATGACAGTCACAGAGAGAGAGGCAGAGACGTAGGCAGAGGGAGAAGCAGGCTCCATGCATGGAGCCCAATGTGATCCCAGGACCCCAGGATCACACCCTGAGCTGAAGGCAGACACTCAACTGCTGAGCCACCCAGGAGCCCTGGAAAGTCTGTTTCTAATGAGGCAGACACAAAATGGGCCCCAAGGTCAGAGCCCAGCCTGAAAAGTTTAGGGAAGGGCTGGAGAGGGGTACATACCAGTAAAGGAAGAAGGAGGTGAGAGATTTACCTTTACCAGTCCCTCCCACTAGCCCCTGCCTCTGCCTTGGGTCCTAACTCAGATGACAGAAGCCTTAGCTCCATCTCCCTCTCACCACTGCCCTGGACCTCCCAGTGGCAGACACTGTCCTGCTCTCCCTGCTCAGCAGCCTGGCCTTCTCTCCCTTCCCTGAGCCACCACAGGCCTCTGCCAGGGCCCCACCTTGGCTGGCCAGGGAGCCCAGCCATGGTTGCCATAGTTGAGACACAGCAATCACCTATAACACATGAGGCTGGAGTGAGGCGAGCAAAGAATATTTATAAAAGAGATGGTTACTCTCGAGAGCTGAGCCGGCCCCCACCAAAGCAGAGAGGATTTGGCAGACAGACATGGGACTGCTCCTCTGCCAGACCAGCTCCTTAAATGATACCCAAGTTCCACTGGTAATCTCCTTCCAGAAGCCCCTTCCAATTGGGACTGCACCTCTGTAGTGCCCTATCAGCCTACTGTATCCTGTTCCAAGGCCCCTCTGTGGGGGGCTCTCCATGGCCTCTGGAGCCCCCGGGGCCCTGGAGTGGAAGGAGGCATTAGGAAGGGCACGGGGCCTAGAGCTGGACAGAGGTGAGCCTCATCCACGCATGCCAGCTATCTAAGTGAGGGGATTTGCCCAATAACCTGGACTACTCAGAAGTGGCTCTGGGCCTCCAGCCCCACCCCCTACAATAGAAAATCCAAACCCAGGAGCATGGCTTTCAGGGCCTTCAAGCTTTGGCTCTGCCAGGCACCTCCACATTATCTCTGCGCACTCTCCCATGGGCACCCACCATACCAACCATTCTCAAAACACATCTGGTTCTCCTCCCCTCTCCTGGCACTCTGCACATGCTGTTTCCTATGCCTAAAATGCCTTTCTCTCCCTTCTGGAGACTACCCAGGGAAGTTCTTTCATGTCCTCATTCAGCCTCCAGAAACCACATTTGCATTGCAGATTGCCACTCTGTGTGCGTGTTTGTGTGCGTGTGTGTGTCTGACTTACCAGCTGGAGAGGGTCCCCTCAAGGGCAGGAGACCCCAGATCCTAATGCAGAACAAACAGGGCAGTCTCTAGGAGAGGACTCTCCCATTGTCTATCATCAGGAGAAAGTCTACAGCCTACACCCGTACGTCCCCCTCCCTGACCTCTTGTGACAGAGAAGCCCCAAGAATAGCACTAACCGTCACTGCCCCAGACCCACCGTGACACCCAGCCCCACTCTGGGCCGGCACAGCTGCCTGGCCTCATCACAGGAGGAGGAGGAATTGAGAGACAGTGGATGGGCATGTTCATCCAGTGGGGATGCCCCAGAAGTCCCCAGGGAGTTCCTCTCTCTGGGCCTGACAAAACATCAGACAACAAGAGCTGTTATTAAGAAGAGAGCCAATCCTGGAAAATCACCAGTCCTAATGGTTCAGACCTCTGACATCAGCAGTCCCCAGGGAGGCGGGTGGGCACGCTGCACACACAGAGAGGGACCTGGGACAATCGCCATCAAGGCTCAGCCAGGAGCTTCAGGTTAACACCCAAGACTGTCACCAATGAGAAAAAGCAACCTGTGAACCCAGAATGGTCCCCTGTGAAACAACTGCCTCTCAGACAATCCCCCATCTGATGCAGTAACGCCTATCATCTCAGGCCATGTAGAAATCAAACAAGATAGCATGTGGGGGAACAGATGCTGTTCATGACCCTGGCTGTGATGGACAGGAGAGACGGTGCTGCACCAGCCCAAGGTGTAAGGCTGATGGGTGGGACTGGGAAAACAGAGTGGCCAGCCAACCTCCACGACCCCGTGGAAACAATGCCAAGCCAGCATAACCCCAGCCCCACCCTGCCAGCCAAAGGACACAAATCTTACCTTTCAGGGAAGCAACATGTGACAGGGCCTGGGCATATGTGGCTGTATTCAGGAGGGTCCCCGGCAAGCAAGAAGGAAAGAAAGGTCCCGTCGGACCCACAGTTCTCCCCAGGCTGCTAGAGAAAAGAAAATCACATTGAGTCCCAGCCCTGTGTGCCCACCATGCCTCCAGACCCCAGGATCCCACCACCTCACCTCTGCTGGGCTTCCAGGGCCTCCTTCTTGCTCCGGGCCTGGTCCCCCGGGGGTGGGGAATTGATGTTTCTCACAGGTGGTGGCGTCACCTCTGCCATGGGCTCCTTGGCTCCTGGCTCTTGGTCAGAAGCCCCTCTCTCTGTTTTCCTCCATTTGGCCCGTCGGTTCTGGAACCAAACCTGAGTCCCCAGGGGAGAAGCACATCCAATGAAGGCAGAAAATCAGACAGGAGGGAATCAGTACCCAAACCCAAATGCCTGGGTTCCGTACATTGCAGCAGTTGCTCCTCTCTCTGAAAGAGCTCCCAAAGCAGTGCCCTCTGAACTGCAGCTTCAGACCCAAAGATGGGTAGAAGGCATGACAGGAATTTTTAATGAAGGTGAAATCATAGAAAGTATCCAAATGCTCTGCCCACAGTAAGGGCACAAGTGTTATCGTGTGGAAATGCTCCATGTATTCAAGTGCCCTTATTTAATGTGAAATGTATCTTCTATGGTTGGGGGGAGGCAGGAGGAGGAATCATCATGAAAGCAGTCTGCAAAACACTGCCCTGGGGTTTCCTCACCAAAAATATTCATTCACTCTTCCAGCAGGTCCTCCTGAGCACTCAAACGTGTCTGGCCTAAGACCTGCGATTTAACCCCAAAATCATTTCTGACACATCATGAAGCTTGTGACCGGCAACCCAGTGCACCCATGAGAAATAATGACTCTGGAATCAGCCCTGGTTTAGTGTGAATCTGGTTTAGAATCCACCCCAACCCTCTAAGGCAGGTAGACCTAGCCCCATTTTACAGATGAGAAAACTAAGCAGACAAGCTAATTAACCGGCCCAAGGTCAGGCAGGTGGTAGGTAAGTGACAGACCCACATTTGAAGACCAGTGGTTGGGCTAAGGACCAGATCCGAACTCCATGGAAGTAATAACGGTGGCCACCCCTGAACATTGTTAGCACAGAGATGCACGGAAAATGCTGAGCACTGTGCCCAACACACAGCAGTCACCCGGGAAACATTAAGTACCCTTATCTCTGCCATCATCAGGTTAGGAAGACACTTGTGATTCACCTGCTCTAAGTGCCTTCTTAGAGGCTGGTGTGGAATTCTCCAAGCCTTGGCAATCCCAACAATATCTGCATGCAGAAGGACCGCCTCACGGCAGCCGAGCAGGCGGGGCCCAAGATGTTCCCAGAGGTCAGTGCAATCCTGCAGCTCTTTATCCAGCAGAACCTCTTCCCTCATCTCCTGGGAGATAATTCCTGGCTTTCAAAAAAGGCTTGGCTAGACCTCCCTCCCACTCCCCCGGGCATCCTTTCCTCCTCCCATCTCACGCCGGCCCAGGAGAGAGCCCGGGTCCCAGGGCTGAGCCCTCCGTCAGCCGCCCCCCCCCCCCACCACTTCTGAATGTTCATTCTCCTTTAACTCAGTTTCTTTCTTTTTTTAATCGAGTTGGCTTTTAATTGCACATATCAGCAACCATTGAATAATGATTTTATCTATATTCTAAATTTAGGGCAGTTAAATGCAAAGCAAAATGCAGACACTTTCTTGTGTCTTAATTGAATGAAGGTCACAGCTATAACAACATTTAATTGAGCTATTTTTCATTATCATATTTTAATGACTTTGCACTGACAGTTCGCCTGCTTCTGAAGAAAGAGCATGATGGAGTCGTTTATTTCCCTATTTAGTTATTGTTTGACAACATCAGCTTCGATTAAGACCCTGCTTTATAGAACATTAATCATATTTGAATGAGCAAGAGATATAAATGTAAACACAGCTCCCTTCCCGCCACCACCGAAGCCCAAGTCCCCACATGGAAGCTCACTAAACAAATGCTTCACAGCCATTGTCTGTTTGCATAATAGCTGACAACAGCCCGAACAACAGTTCTCAGCCTTAATTGTTACCACCCCTATCTCACCCTTGCACCTTTCAGGGAGAAGTTATGATCTTCCACTTCTGAATGCTCAATAATTGTGTCATTTATCTCAATTTGCAGTTCAGTCTTTAGGCAGCTATTGGCAAGCTGGCATTAAAAAAAGAAGGGATAGACAGCATCCTGGCCAAAGGAGATTTTCATTTCCAAATAATAATCAGTTTAATTTGCCTGCATATGACCAATGATTCATGTTCAGATTTAATAATCAGGATCACATAATCTGATTATAGGGGAAATAATTTGTTTACAACCCCCAATTTACTGCCCAGAATTCCATTATCTCTCTTCAGCCATTGGTTTTTAAGAGATACTAACATGACCCAGGGGAACCAAAAGCAAACTATTATATTTCCTACAATTAGATCTTTGCATAGTCTTAACCCCAAGCCCCTACATAAAAAAGAACAGAAACAGCATGGAGGAAACCCCATAAATAAAATGAATATATAATTGTGCTCAAAGAATAGCTCTCCCGGAGAGGCGGCTCTGCGAATCTGTTCCTCCCGCGCTCGGGCACATCTGCTGGGCTCCACGGGTTTGTGTACTTAAACGTAATCACTGTGTGGCTTCTAAAAAGAAATCCTGCTTAGAGACAGTCACCGAGGGCCAGCTTGGAGGCAGCCCCCTCGCTGCTGCCCTTTAAAGATTTTTAAATTGCACATGTTCTTTGGATCCACTTCACTGAAAGGGTCCGCGGACAGGGGAAAAGTTGGACATGATGCAATTTCTGGAAAGCAGATCCTACCCTGTTCCCATCTGAAAACACAGTTCTCTGCAATTGACCAGCCTTACCCCAGAGCAGTCAGAGCTGCTTTGAGAATAGCATCTCAGCTTTTTTTTTTTTTTTTTCCAAAGCAAGGAAATGGATGTGCATTGATGTAATTTAGTACCTTAGAGACGCGGACAAATTAGTGTAGAACATTATCACTAGTTAATTATGAATGACCGATTAATCAACCTAATCTAATATTCCACATTATGTTGATGTTATTAAAGTGCACCATGAAAATGACAGATAGTCTTCATTTGCTTTCTTTGGCCAAATGTGCACTCTGCCGTCATGATGTCAAAAAAAAAGTTTGCCAGTTTTAATATGAGAGAGTTAAATAATTAAAAAGAAGGTTTACCTGCACTCTGGCTTCTGTGAGGTTTATTTTCATGGCTAGCTCTTCTCTGGTGAAGACATCGGGGTAGTGTGTTTGAGCAAAAACTGCCTCAAGAGCTTCCAGCTAGTGAAAGGAAGAAAAATATTTACTGGTGAGAGGCTGTGGCAAGGTGAGAGGAAGCATATGCATATTTCACATTTGCTAGGAGTGGGTGAGGAAGTAGTTTCACAGATCAAATAGAGGAGGAAGAGGGAGAAGAGAGCTCTTCAAAAAGATGCCACAGAATTCAGATTTTAACCATGGATATCTTAGAGGCTAAGACTTAATAACGAGGTATCATGCTCATCCAAGAAATAAAATGAGAAGCACAGATATGTAGATGCTTTTACATGTAAATATATTCTTAGGTATCAAAGATTCTGAGGGTGGCCTGAGGAATCAGAGCAATCCACACAGCTTTCCCCATAGAACAGAGGGGGAACAGAAACAACTTGCAGACGCCCTCACTATGTCAGTCCCACAGAAACTACCTAGAGGTGTTCAGGCCACCTTCCTGACAGCTCCAGTTTGCACAGATCTAAGGGAGAGAGCCCAGGTCCAGAAAACAGAGAATGAGAGTCTCACTTGTAGCCCTTCCATTTATGGACGGCGATACCTTCCAAAAATCAGTCAGTTTTTTGGGCCCCAGTCTTCCCATCTATCTATCTACCCGCATTTCTCAAGGTTCAAATGACATTTCTGATGTGGAAGTGTTTCCCCAACTACCAACCTAAGGCAAATGCAAGTGATCACTATCGCCGTTTCACTTCCTAGCTGGGATCATAAGGTCCATCTGCCCTCTCCTCAAATGGATTTCTTGACACATAAAGTGTTCAAGAAAACAGAAAGATCCAGTTTCCATAGTTGGCTTTATTTTAAAAGACAAACAAGAGCTGCTCCAACTCTGATATTTTGGGAGGCAGGAAGTAGCTAACTCTCAGAAAGGGAGGGCCATCCTCACCTGCTGTAGAGTAAATGTGGTCCGGTTCCGGCGCTGCTTCCTGCGCAGAAAGCCATCGTCGAAGTCTCCTGGAGAGTGATTGCCAAAGGGTGCAGTACCTACTGGGAGCAAACTGAGTCAGCCTGAGCAGAGGGCCTCCCTGTCTTCACAGCGACCCCAGATAAACGTGCTTGTTTGGAGATAACTCCAGGTAGAGTCCTGTCTCTCCAATGGCATCTTTCTCTGCTGATCTCGTGGGGGTCCCTTCTTTTCCACTTTCTCATGCTCTCTCTCACCCAATAACCTTTGATTTTAGGCCCAACTCTTGTTTATTTTTTTTTTAATTTCATTTATTTATTCATGAGGGACACAGAGAGAGAGAGAGAGAGAGAGCTAGAGACACAGGCAGAGGGAGAAGCAGGCTCCATGCAGGGAGCCCAACGTGGGACTCTATCCCGGGTCTCCAGGACCACGACCTGGGCCGAAGGTGGCACTAAACCGCTGAGCCACCCAGGCTGCCCCATCAACTCTGTTTATTTCATAGGGCAGGTGAAGACCTTCCTCCCCCAAAAAGGTCAAATCGGCTTCTTGTGAAATTTTGGACTCTACTCTGGGAAGCATCACTGGCTTGAGGCAGAGCCTTCACCTGCCCTTTGGTTTCCAGCTGTACGTGCATCCAATGTGCTTTGATCTCATCCCCTACCTCAGATTCTTTCATGGAAGCCTCCACACTTCCCATGTGCTCACCTGTTAGTTTACTTTCCCTTGTTTCTTATAAACAACAAGGCTGCTGGGGGTGGGAGAGGAGAAAAAACATTAAGAGCTTTCACTGCACATTTCTCCCAGAACTTTAGGACACAACGAGGTAAGAAGTTTATAAATGAATATTAATTACTGTTGGTCACAGCTCATCAGCACCATAGTGGATCTGTTATATAGATGTCCATTAATAAGAGGTCTGCACTAATAGCTAGCGTCCTGAATTCCAAGCAGACTTAAGCAGAGCCACTCTCAAAGAGCACCCCACCCTCTGGCCAGGCTCATAAAGGGCCCATTGCTCTCCCTTCCCTAAAAAGAAAGGTGTTCTTTCCACTGTCCTCCTCAGCAGTCCCCAAAACTCATATAAAAGCCAGAGCAGAGTTTTGCCCCAAATGTGCATCCAGATTTTTTTTTCCAAATATGCACCATTTACTCAACAGTCTACAATGGCTTCTTAGAAAAACAAACGAGTGAGTGCCCAATTGCCAGTGAATGCTGTACCTGCTGTGGGCTCTGGTCTCAGAAGCACTGCATGTTTGGCATTAGAAGCCAGTAAGCCACACAGGCAATCTCCCTCAGAAAGACCTCAGTCCCAAAGAAGCAAGATCCTCTGGACTTTTTAAAATTCAGTCTACTAACGGGGGTCCCTCCTACTTATTATTCTGCTCTCCAGTGCTACATCCTTTGCCACGATACCAGTCTCTCCTGAAGCCTTCCCTTCCGTCATCTTGTCCAAATTGCACTCTTCCTCAAAGCCCTAGTTACAAAGATTTCTCTCCAGCTCATTGGAAACTTCAAAGGGACAGCCTCAAAGCAGTCTTATTTACATTATTTTGCAGGAAATCAAATCATCTCCCTTTGATTGGTGAGGATGGAATGCAGACTCTGAGATGCTCCAAACATGATCTGCCTCAGCCTTCTAACTTATACTTGCTGGCTTGCAATTGCTCCACAACGTATGCACGTAATTTCTGCAAGTGAAACATTGTGTGTCAAATTGAACCCTAAAAAAGACTGAGTGGACCATCAAATTAATAAGAAAAGAGGAAAACATGAGGAGGCTTTTTACTTAAAAGGAAGTAGAAATGTTGATAATATGAAAATGTTACACCCTGCCAGTAATTAAACAAAACAGAACCATAAACTGCTATTTTCACCATTTTGACCAAAAAAAAAAAAAAAAGTGTATAATGATACCAGTACAGTTAAGAGTGTAATAAAATGTGCATGTTCATTAACCATTTGTAGGAGCATTAATTGGTGTAGCCTTATTAGGGGTTAGGGGGTAATTTGACAATATTCATAAAAAATTTCAGTACAGATACACATATTTAATCCAGGAATACATTAAAGTGTGCCAAATGAGAAAAAGAATAACATTCCTGGCAACATGACCATAGGAAAAAAAAAAAAACAACAACAAACAACTGGAAACAGCCAAAGTCCCCATCAGTACAACGTATAATGGAATATTACACAGCTGTTTAAAAGAAATCCATAGATCTGTATATATTGACATGGAATAATCCTCAAAATATATGTTGCAAAGTTAAAAAAAAAATCCCAAGGGATGTGGCAGTATGATCTCAATGTAAATGAGGCATAACATATAGGGAAAAAAAAAGTGTTTTTCTTGAGGGAATCACAAGACACCAACAAAAGAGGTGGTGAAGAAGGAGGATTTCACTTTTCAATGTGTAGGTTTCTATTTGAATTTCCTAAGCAGGTATACGCAGTACTTTTTAGTTCAATATTAGTAAAATTATCTGAGAAATGAGATGATGAGCCATGCTTTGCTTTCTTCTTTATGCCTCTCTAGATTAATAAAAATGAAAAATTAAAAAACTCATAGGCTGAAAGAGATGTCATATTCCAAAAGTCTGTTTTCAGCCTTCCCATATGCAGCAGATCACCTATTCCCCCGCAATACTACACTAACATAAAACACCCTTTCTGCAAAACTGGCTCAGAAACACATCTGCAAAGGAATAAAAAGGTGCATAAGACACATCTCCTTTTCTTCTAGTCATAGCACTCAAAATCAGCATGAATGTGGGATGTGCCTAGGGTGTGGGAAGGAAAGATGAGTGGCCAACAGCTTAGTGCCCCAGGACCATGATAGGCCAGGCCAGGACTCCCCCTAAGTGACTTCTGCAACCCATTCTGCAGACAGAGCTTTCCTCTAAGTTACCCAAGCAGCCCACCTCCTGTTAAATACCCAAATCTTGACCTTCCACTCTTTAACCTCAAGAGTGGGCCATGTCATACCAATCAGTCCAAACCCCAGGTTCAGAAGGCAGAGAAGGCATGTCCTCCACACATGCAAAAGATCTCCCTCCAGGCCTGGTGTACAGTGTCAGGGGCTGTGCCTTTCAACTTCCTCATAAAACAGGGCAGCACAAATCCTTGGAGATTAAAGGAGGTGAAATGCAGGCAAGTGTCTGGTCTTCCCTTTTTAGGAATGTTGATGGAGCTAACAGGGTTTAGGCACTGATCCTTAGCTCCTTTAGAAAATTCTACTGAATTCTTAAAAGCTTCCATGGTTAAGCCAAAAACAAACTGCCTGAAATCCCTGTGCTTGCCAGCCAGCTAAGGCTTAGCTACTGCTCCAGGTAATTGGAGACAAGGCAGACGAGCTTGTTCTGATGTGTCCGATCCCCAGGTGCCTCACCACCTTTGCCCTCCCCCTATGCCTCTCCCCCATTCCTCCCTCCATTTCCTGGCCTCCAAAACTCTCCCATCCCACAAATAAATTAAAGGAGTAGGTAGGTTGTCAAAGCCAAGTCCTGGTATTGCTCCCAGTTATTAAAGTTCTCGTATCGCAAGATTAAGACTCCTGCTCTGAGGAAGATGCTGTTAAAAGTTCAGAATGTGTGGCTTTGCATTTGTTTGATGTCCACCCAGGGGGTCCCCCAGGCCCTGTGTGTGGGCACCAGAAAGCCAAGCTGTCCCCTTCAAACAAACTTACTCCCACCTAACAATCTAGTGCACAATCCAAACCACATAAGGGATCCTGAGGCAAAATTTCTTCTAAGGCCCTCAAAGTCTCAAACTCTTGGCCATGGCTGCCCCGGGGAGTAGGGAGTGGTTGGCATCTGGGGTCAAGAAACCCAGTGAGACACAGGGAAGAAACCATGCCAGGGCACATGGGGTGGTGGTAGGTAGGGTCACCTAGTTCCAGACAGCCATCGTGGCCGGCAACAGACCTTAAAGCTTCCCTGAGCAGTACTGCCCTGTGCTCCAAATGAGAGCAGCCTAGCCAAGGGTCCTTCATGGTCACGGTTGGGATCAGGGTGATGAGGGCCAACTCCCCAGTCCACCTTGGCTTTTCGGGATGTTTGCAAAACACCGTGAAAGATTGATGCGGCCCCCAGGGCGGAGGAGACCCCATTAGAGGCGTGACACCAGCATCTGTGCTGGGAGGACCGGCAGGTCCCTGCTGAGCGAATAGCCCCGGGGCCAACCCGCCCAGGCCGCGAGGGAGGTGGGAGGCAGGTGGGGAGAAGGCGGACGGCTGGAGCGGGGTGTAGGGGGGAGGCCGGGGGCTCCCGTACCCACCGCCCGGCCGTTGCAACCCACGCGGAGCGGGAACCCAACCACGCACCGGCCACGCTGCCGCTCGGGAGCTTCCTGGCCAGCGAGTGCGTTCCGAGCGGCCCCAGGCACCGCGCTTACTCACCGTCTAGCTGTGGCGGACAGTGGAAGTAAAACATCGCCGACGGCCGGATCCGCTGGGCGGCGGGGCCTGGGAAGGGTGACCGGGAGGGTGACCGCTGGACAAACACGGCGCGCGAAGCTCCGGCCTGGCTGCAAAGCAAACAACGATAAGGCTAAGTCTCCCTCTGCACGCGCGGGACCGGTCCTGGGGCGCACTGGGCCCTCCTCCTGGAAGCCACCCCCTCCCTCAGCCCACTGTGGGGACTGGCGGGGACATGGCAGCGCCATCGCAAGCCCGGTCCCCTGTGGGACAGCCCTTCGGGTCGGGTCCACCGCGCGGGCCCCAACGCCAAACCCAGGCAATCCGGCCACCGGCTCTCCGGGGTCCCCGCCGCAAGCCCTGCGCCCCGGCCACCGCAGCCAGGACCAGCGAGCGCTCCAGGCCATCTGCGCGAGCGGCAGCCCGGGCCGGGCAAGCAGCGGAGCCCCGCGGCCGGCCGCGCGGGGCCGGGTGAGTGGGTCGGGAGGCGCGCGTACCTCGGCGGCGGCGGACGAGGTAGGGCTGCAGCGTGACCGCCCCTGGTCCGCACGCCAGGCTCGGCGGGAAGCGGGCGGGGCTCTGCGCGGCTGGCGCCCGCAGGCCCAGAAAGTGACTCGGGAAGTGGCCAGATGTCTTGCTGTCTGTCTACAGCGCGCGCCGCCGCTCAGCACTCGCCTTTATAATCTCACGCATAATTGGCCTTAATCTGATTATTTCCAGCGCTGTCTACAGCGAGTAACTTGGATAGGTCTATTGGGCCTTACAAATGGCCCACGTGGTGTTAAAAAAAAAAAATCCATCATTTCTCAGCAAACATCGGAAATGTTTTTCTTCTTTTAAAAGAGGATAGAAACAATCACCACTACCACCACCACCCCCAAAAGGCATTTTCTGAACACTCCACCCACACCCACCCCCAGTCTCCTCTGACTCAAACCTTTCTCCGTGAAAGCTTGGATTTGGGCTCGCCCTTGTCAGAGGCCTGGCGACTCCCGGGCTGCGAATTGACAAAGCGCTGCTAATTGTAGCTGCGGGATGGGTTTTTGGGGGGACTCTTTGCACACGGCTTTCCTTTCCAAGCGACTGTACAAAAAGGAAAGTTTGATTTTGTTCTCAGCAAGGGGTCCCTGAATTTATGTTCGCTTCTTGATGCAAATGATATGCGGTGGGACCCTTCGCAATTACTTTTAAAATGCATCCGAGGCAGACACTCAGCGGAGAGAGACCGCCCTTCCCTCTGCCTGGGTGAAAATTAAACTCTAAAGTACCGGGCTGAAATTTTCAAGTCAGGGGCGCGGGATTGGATCAAATCACATAAACTGCAAAAAAAGCAAGTCTAATGGTGCATAATTGGTTCTGTAATAGCATTACACCAGGATAATAGCCCGTTACGGCCCCCTGCACTATTAAGTGCTTCCCTGGCGGAAAGCCTTTATGATATTAAAGGGGGAATATAATGATATTTTGGTTATTAAATGCATGTAATTAATTTATGCACCACTGAAAATAAAGTTGGTATTATGACCCACTCAAGATGCATCAGAAGATGCAAGTCAGACAACTGTTGATAAGTTCTGGTGTCTGTGTTCCGTCTAGACTGCTGATTTTATTTTGGGACGATGGCTTCTTGGACAGACTGCACAAATTGAATATTTTATAAACATTCTAATGCTGCTTTCGGGAGCCCTGGCGAGGCGGTGGGTCGGTCGGGTCCCTGCACGGCCTAGGATCCAGCCTTGATCTTAAAGACACAGCGTGTTGGGAACAAAAGGCCTGGCAGGCCCACGCGTGGATCCCCGCCGCGGGGGAGGCTCGTGGACCGGAAGGGAGAGTGGCGGGGACCTGGGCCCCTCTTAGACCCCTCCGAAAACTGCTGGGAGGAAAACTCAGCGCCGCTCCGCGGAGGCAAGTTAGCGCCCAGCGCACTTCAGCGGCCCCTTCTGGGTTCAGCCCGCCCCGGCGCGACGAGGCCACGCCACACGGAAGAAGGCGCAGGGGACTGGCTCGGTTCAGAGCGGAGAGCGCCGGGGTGGCCCACCGGGCCGCGGGCACCACACCTGCAGGGCTGGTAACCGCCCCGCGGCAGAGAGCGCCGCTTCCCCGTCTCCAGAGAGGGCTGGCACCGAACGCGGGCCCTGTGTCAATGCGGGCCGTGAGGCTCGGCGCGCTGTGTCCCTCCGTGTGTCGCTCGGAGGACCCCTGCGCTCCGGAGCCGTCTCCGAGGGCCCGAGGCTACGCTTGCATGCCCTGCCCGGGTCTGTCAGAAACCCGCTCGGGTTCCCATCTGCCCTGGGCGGCAGCTCCCCGTCTGCGCCCCCGGTGCGCCCCTCAGAGCCGGGCGCCTGTCGAGCGAACTGAGGACGGTAGGTGTCCGGGGGGGCCGGGCCGAGGGGCTCCAGCCGCACCCGGGCCTCGTGCGGGAACCCGCGGCGTTGGGACCTCCCCAAGGCCAGCGAAGTCCAAGCGCCCGTCTCCGCTCTCCATCCCTCGCAGCCGCCCAAGCGGATTCCCGCCAGGCCGGGAGATGCCCCGGGACCTGGCCAGGCTGCTCCTGGGTCTGCGGCGGGAGAGCAGCCCGAGCCGCCGGCCGGTCAGAACCCTGGACAGCGCCGCCCCCGCCCCCGCCCCCGCCCCCGCCCCCGCCCCCGGGGCTGCCGAGCGACAGGAGGCCGGTCCCGGGGCCCCTCGGGGGCTCTGCGCTGCGCGGCTGCGGGGCCCGCCCTGTCGGATCCCGGGCTGTGGGGCGCTGGCCCCAGTTCGCTCCCGACTCCGGCAAACCCGCTCAAGTCAACTCGGGCCGCGCGCTCAGCGCTCCACGGCCCCGCTCGCCGCTCCCGCCCCGCCGCCCGCCCCAGGCCTTCCCACGCCCCGCCGCGCCCCAGGGTCTCCCGAAGGGACCGGGCGCCCGGCCCCGGGGACACCAACCTCGCGCGGGGCTCGCAGCTCCGGGACCCTCGGCCCCGCCTCGCCCGACGCCCTTCTCCCGAAGCCCCGCGGCCGCTTCCCCTCTGCGGGCAAAACAGCGACTAAACAAGCGGCCAAGCGAGTAGAAACGAAAGCCTCCCGCAAACTTTGAGGACGCGAGCCCCCTTTTTTCTCCGGCCTGTCTCTGACTCTCGGCTCCGAAGGGGGCCACCGTGTACCCGCTACGGCTCCCCCTCCCCCACCAAAAAGGACGTTCGAAACGAAAAGGTTATTTTTCCTGGATTCTTGTGGGGTGAAATGTATTTTTCAATTAACCAAATTCACCGATCTGTCCCGCTTGGACACTCTGATAATTTACAATCTGAAAGTGTACTTTCTTTATCTAAAGACCAAGGTGACTGCTTTTAATTTTCTCTAACCTCTTTACACTTGATGTTCACCAGACTCATAATGTTAATTGGCTTCATATACGGATCATCAGTTTAATGAAGAAATAAATCCTGTGTTGCTTTATGTTTTAACAGTGATTGCTTTAATGAGGAATGTGACGTGTTCCAAAATCAAAGCTGCAGGAGACATTAGAGGGGGCTTCTATTAGGCCAGAAAAGCTTATTTAAAGTTAAAACCACCGGTCATATTTCAACAGATTCTTACACCGCTGGCCCTCCCCACCCCCGTCTGGGTTGCTTTCCAGCCTCTGGAAGAAGACGAGTCTGTGGTTGGTCCTCCACGCTCCTTCTTCTCCGTATTTAATTCACAGCAGCCGCAGAGTCTCCCTTCCCGCTCTGAGTCATTTGCTGGTTACTGAACAGGCATGCTACTTTACCTTCTGTCCAGCAGCACACAGAGAAGCCAGAATAGGGTGGATTTGTCAACTTTCAAGGTTGTTCACTTTTTAAAAAATAGAACAAAGTGGGAAGAGAGAGTCACACACCCCCTAAGATATGTGTGCAGATGTGGCTTCTCTTCCCAGCGCATTTCTACCACTGAAAATTCAAGCCTCCACTCCTGAAGGCAGACAGCTCCTGTTTAGGCCGAGTGGGCTGCCACTGACCCACTGGCCCCTGAAAATGTCTGCAGGGGATGTGCTAGGCTCCCGCCTGGGTGATGGAAGCTTCACATCTCTACATCAATTAATAGCAAAGTAAATCTGCTTTCTCTAATGGGTGTTTGATTTTTCTAATTTTAAGCTTGTTCTGCGAAGGGAAAAATTGTCTTTTCAAAAACACTGAGAGCAGCAATAAAATGCTGTAAATTAGAGCTTCTCTACCTGAAAGCCCTAAATTGTCTTTCAGTTGAATTATGAGTTTTTTAAATTGACTCCTGAAAAGAATCCCAAATCCCTAGCAAATGCAGAGATTTGAGACTCCAGGCTGATGTGTCAACCATCACACATGGTATTCATTTCTTACTGTCTGCTCTGTTTTGGGGAAACTAGAGAAACATTTCAAAATACCACTGTCAACATGTTTTGAGCCCAGATACACGAACATATATTGTTGGATTTGACAACTCAGTTACGCTCAGATTTTCCCCAACCTTCCTTTTAAAACTTTGTTTAGCAGAAACAATTTCGGTAAGCATGGTTTAAAACCATAACAATATCTCCATTTTCAGGGAAGAAAAAAACTACACTGAATTCCCAATTATGTGTTTTTGGAAGGAGCTGGGTGATTTGTACTGTTGTTCTGTCATCACATTTTTTAAAGCCTCCCTGATGTAACCCCCAGCGGGCACACAGCGCTCCCAAAGCGGAAGGTGAAGCATCCACTTGCTCAGTATGGACACCACATACTCTCTACTTGTGAGCTAATCTATTGCCATTTTGTAGTTTTGGAAATTGCCAAGAAAACTTGAGTTCTCTAAACATGATATGATGTGTGGGGGAAAAATAAAACCCAGCAGCTAATTGAAACTCCAGATGAACAGAGAGCTACAAACAGAAAAATATATAGATACAACGAGGGATAGATACGCATTTTATTATCTTGGAAATTTCCTATCATTCATTAGTTTTACTATCTTGTAAAAGTAATAGCAGCCACTAAAATGCAAGCCAACTTCCAATAACTTCATCTGAGATGGCCATAGGACCAAGTGTATTCCCATGTGGCACCCAGGGAGTCTTGCAGCTCAGTTCAAAGCTGCCTAATCCTCCCAGAGTAACAAAGCATTGCATCTGGCCGCCTGCAGAGTCTATGTATACTAGCTTCATAAAATAGGGCGCACCTGAGAAAGCCACCGGTTCTCTCCGGAACTCTGTGACTTCCTCTGAGAAGGAGGATGAAAGTGCCTATAACAAGTGCTGCTGAGGAGATTAAAAACACTGCTAGAAGATGTTCAGGACAGTAAAACTCTCCTGAATGATACTACAGCGGTGGGTATGTGCCATTATACTTTTGTCAAAACCCATAGAATGGACAACACCAACAGTGCAACCTAATACAAACTGTGCGCTCTGGGCAATTATGTTGTGTCAACGTGCAACTCTGGCTAGGAGTGTTGATAACGGTGAGGCAAGGAGTAGATGGGAATTCTCTGTACTTTCTGCTCAATTTTGCTGCATATTGAAAACTGCTCAAAAAAATAAAGTCTATTTTTTAAACCAAAGGGGGAAAATGCTGAAAGCCATGCCCAGCACATAGCGATCACTCGGTAAATACCAGCTATGATGGTTCTACCCTCATTACTATTACTGGCCTGCCACCAACAGCCCACTAGGGGACACATGCCTGGGGAGATCTTACCTGGTGCAGCTTTGAGTACTCATAGATGGCACAAGCCTTTTCTTGTCTCCAAGACGAGCCCACCTTGGACCAAAGCAGCACCACCCTGGGGAAAGCATCTCTGTGGCTCCTCATCCTACCTATCTGCCAGTCTGCCATACTTGCTTCCTTATATTTTTTCCTCCTTCATGCTTCATTGTCAGGTTTGTTGAGCTGCACTCAGTACACAGCTATGTGACTAGAAAACCTTTAAACTGGATCAAAGGTATTTTATTTGGCTAACAAATTTTTTTTGGAAATTCAAATGGATTCCCCTTAGACTGAGCATGTCAATCCTGCTTAGCCACAAGCACCACTATTCCACATTACTTTCCTCCATGTCACTTTTTGCATTTGTGTGACCAGCCTGGTTCCTGCAGGCATCTGACTTTCCTTCCTGACATAGATTCTATCATAATTTTCAGATTAATAACGACTTCTTGTCAAGTGTTAGGATGAGAGGGGAGACAAAGTGCATAACCTCTGGAGTTCCTGGATTTAATTCAGTCCAATTCAATAAACATATATCTAGTATTTACTCTGTGCTAGGTACAGAGGACACAGACCTAAGCTTTTGGCCTTGAGGGCAACCCCTAGAGTTTCTGGCTAGGAAAGGAGATGAGATGGCAGGGAGAAAGGAAACTGGCACTACCTGGTACCATACAAAAATCCACTGGATTCACTGGGCCTTCTCTCCACTGTCCTAGAGAGCACTCTGGAGGGGCAGCTCTCAGAATACAGCCTACCTTCAACTGGGGGAGGGATCCCCACATTCGTGTATCCTCATGAAGCTTTAGATGGAGAATTATCCTTCCCCAGAGCCCACAGTCTCCCCGTCTGTCCGCAGGGTTCTAGGGGTCTTGACAGGGCTCAGCATCAGCCTTCAGCCCCCTTCTTCCTAGTTCCAGCTACAGTAGAACATTGGAGGAGTAGCTCACACATCAGTCTGGGATACGTCCTATAGGTGCACCAACAGTTTCAATTTCTAAGATCCCAACATGCATGACTACTCTGATGGATCCACTGGAGTCACCGGCTTGGAGCAAAATCATTTAATAAACATTTAGTTGTAAGCTTAGCTGACTATTATTAAAAATGGAATAATGAATTGTGAATAAGAAAATGAAACCAATCCAAGAAAATCTCGAATAAGATACAGCCAAAAATAGAAGAAAGATTGTAGTCTCCAAGCCTGCATTATCTCACCAATAAACCTAGGAAAAATAACCATCAAGGTCAGCTCTTTGGTGCAAAACAATTCTCCAGAAGAATGAAATAACAGAGCTGTAGAATGTGGAGACTGGGAGCAGAGAGAGAACAACGTGCAGTTAGCAGTTAGCAACCAGGAGAAGCATGACTGGAGTCCAAACCTCCCAGCCCAAGCCCAACGTTGTTTGCTACACTCTTTTTAATAAGACATGCTTCTCTTGAAACAAAAAATACAGTCAATTGCCCATGCTAAGTGCTCAATAAATGTGCAGAATTTAATTGAAATGACTGTTGAAGAAATGAAATAAGTTTGCTACATGAATGATTAGTAAACATAATGAATGCCTTCCAATTTCTAATAGACTTGAATTATGTAAACACCTCCAGTGGGAGGGGAGTGACTTTTCGATCAGGTGGACTGGTAGTCAAATTTGGCTTCTCCCTAAACCCCTCCTTTCCTTGTCTACAAAGTGGGATTGACAATGCCTGCCCTGTGGTCATCTGTCCCAGCCATCAGTAGCTCCACCCCCTGTTCCCCCTCCCCTCCCCCCCCACACAAAGTCCGCATTTGACAAGTGTGACTTCTCTGTGATAGCTTTGCAAACCTGGATTTGTTGTCAGACCCACCCTCTTCCCTTCGACCAGCCCACTCCCGTCCACGATTAGAACCCACCCGTCCTGGGCGCTGTCCCCAACATGCCCGCCCCATTGTTCTACGTGAACTGTCTGGTTCTCTCTTTGTGAGTTGGTTTGCCATCACCTTGCCTAGCATGACCAGGCCACCTATGTACACACATGTACATTTCTCTGCACACGCCAGTAGGGCACTCACTGCCTCCTCTTTCTCTTGCTGGCCTCAGCTTCATCCAGCAGCAGACTCTCAGAGTATATTTAAATCCCAACATAAATATTTATTGAGCGAAATTGACTGATGTCTGAGCAAGGCCAGTACTGGCAGTGCCCTCTCAGCTTCGGTGCCCTGTAGCCTACAGCACCCCACAGGCCAGCCAGGTCAGGGGCTAAGCTCAGCACCACATACTGAGCCACACTAGAAGCCTTCACTGTTCACCTGTCTATTCATTACTTTTTTAAAAATTTAAATTCAATTAGCCAACATATAGTACATCATTAGTTTCAGATGTAGAGTTCAATAATTCATCAGTTGCACATAATACCCGGTGCTCATCACATCATGTGCCCTCCTTAATGCCCCTCACCTAGTTGTCCCATCCCCCACCCACCTTCATTCATTTCTTTGTTCATCCCACAGATAACTATGGAGTACCAGTTTTGGGCCAAGTAACCTTCAGGGAATGTACCTGTAAACAAAATTTCAGAGACTCAGGAGATTAGTGTGTCAGGAAAGCCTCTCCTAACCATTGTAGCAGAGTTTGCCAAAGCCAGGTCTCCAGGCTTTGCACCCCTGGAGAGGACTACCCTCACAGCCCCCCAGCAGCTTGGCCCAGGAAGTCCTGGCCAGAAGGAATGAGCTTGGGGAGCTGCAGGAGGGCAGCTGAAGCAAGGGATGGACAAGACCTCACCTTTGCTGGGAAGGTAGAAGTCCCCAGCACAGCCCCCCAGATGTCCATCCTATAGCCCAAACATTCTGTTCTCCTTCACATTCCTTCAACAGATGCTCGCTGAAAATCATGTTTCTGCCAGCCTTATGCTAGAGGCAAAAGAAAAGAGATGTCTTTTCTTTCACTGTTCTTTTTTTTTTAAGATTTTATTTATTCACGACAGACACACACACACACAGAGAGAGAGAGAGAGAGAGGCAGAGACACAGGCAGAGGGAGAAGCAGGCTCCATGCAGGGAGCCCGACATGGGACTCAATCCCGGGTCTCCAGGATCACACCCCAGGCTGAAGGCGGCGCTAAACCGCTGGGCCACCAGGGCTGCCCTCTTTCACTGTTCTTAAAACCTTTATTGTGTGTGTGTTTTGTTGTTTTGTTTTGTATTTGCTAATATTGTCTCTCCAAGGTGATTCCATGAAGGTAGAGAAGAGGTCAGCCTGGGCTCATCATGATATGCTCAGCACTTAGCCCAATGCCTCGTACCTAGTAGACATGCAGTAGAGATCTGTTGGGTGCATAAGTGAATAAGGCAAGATCTGTGGGCTCAAGTCTAGAGGGCATAGACATGAACAGTCATTTGGCAATCAATGCCTCTCCCTGCAGTGCAGTCTTATGTCCTTCGATGCTCTCTGGGACAAGTTGGGACATAAATAAGTACATGAATCAAGAGCCAATCAATCATCTCATCTCTCTTGTATCTCTTACCAAATGATGCTGCAAACCTCTCAGCAGTCACAGCGGTCACCTCCAAGATGGTCATAGGTGACTAATAGTTTGCAGAGCAGGATGGACACACAGTCCAGTCTTGCAAGAAAAGCTACAGCTCTATGAGAGCACTGTCTGAGGCTGCTTTGCCAAGCTTCACTCACACCATTCCAGAGCCTTCTGTCTCCCCACTGTACATTCTGAAGTAGTATAAGAGATATGGCATTCCAGATACAAAATCCCTGTTGCTGCTTTCCAGATCTTGAGTCATCTGATCTTTTTGAACATCAATCTCTCCATTGATAAGAGAAGAGAAATGATTCCCATCTCAGAAGTCGTTTATGGGGACGCCTGGGTGGCTCAGTGATTGAGCCCCTCCCTTCAGCCCAGGGCATGATCCTGGGATTGAGTCCCACCCACATCAGGCTACCACATGGAGCCTGCTTCTCCCTCTGCCTATGTCTCTGCCTCTCTGTGTGTGTGTGTGTGTGTCTCTGTGTCTCTCATGAATAAATAAATAAAATCTTAAAAAGAAGTCTTTTATGAAGCAGTAAAATGCTCTGTGGATATGGTGGTAGCAGCACAGGTGGTCTCCTTTACATAATAAAGCTAAAGCGGGGGGGGGGGGGGGGGGGGAGGGCAGGAGAATGAGTCACAGCCTTGCCCTCCTGCTCCTCTGTCAAAATCCCAGCATGTTTTTGCCATTTTCTGGTATGCCCATTCCCTCCATCGCCTCCCTTCCCCCCTCCCACTCCCTTTCCTCCCCTCCCCATCCCCACAAATCCTGCCTCCACCTGGCTAAGCCTATGCTAAACTCCGCCCTGTCCAAGGGTGGCCTACCTCCTTCCCTCTCTGCTGCAGAGTGGTTAGGTAGGGGAGATGAGGGTGGGAGGATGGGTTTAGGAGAGGGGAACCCTCATTTCTTACTTGATGCAGTTTGTTCACCAGGCTATCACTATAAGAGTTTTTCTGTTTGACCAGAATTGATATTGGCTTTATTTTACATTATTTAAAATATGAAAACAACTCTACAGAACCCAACTGGCCAAGGTCCAGCCCCTGCCCCTTTGTAGCATCTCGCCCCTTCACACAATGGTGATTTCTGTCTGACTTCGGAAGGCATCTGATTCTACAGCCCCTGGATAGATTTTTAAAAATAGCGGGCTTATGGCTGACTTGCCTTTTATTGTGCTCTTCAGAAAAAGTTGTCTAAAGGAAAAATCAATCGATCAATAAATTAAATGTTAAAATGTTTTTTTAAATAGCACATAAGACAATAAACTAAAACCATCAATAATCTCACAACCTAAAGATAACCATTATTAACATGTTATATGGTTTACGATATTTTACATGAATTTCTTGCATGCATACTTTTTAAGGGAAAAAATGGGATCATACCATTACCGGTTTTTTAGTTTCTTATTCACTTAGCAAGAGATTGTGAATATCTTAGCACGTCATTGAATGTTTCACAATATTCTTAGAGGTTCTAAACATAGTTGGGACATATGTCCAGGTACTATACTGGAGACCTCAAATAGTGGCTGAAACAAGACAGTTTATTTCCCTTTTATGTGGACATCCAGTCTGGTATGGTGGCTGGGCTCCAGGAGGTGGTAAGGTTTCCCTTAATGTGCCTTTTCCACCATACCTTGAGTGCAGCTCTTGTCTGGATGGCCCAGGAGGACCCCTCCCCATATCTGCAGTGCAGCCACCAGGGAGAATAAGTAACACATCCTTCGTGGGAGGGCCAGGGACTGCAGGCTGTGCCTGTTACCTCTGCTCTCACCCCATGAGCCAGAACTATGGCCACACCTGGCTGATTGGAGACTTAGAAACAGTTTTTATTTTGACATCCATGTGCCAGATAAATACTGTAGGCTCTATCATTATGGGGAATAGATATTGGGGAACAACTGTCAACGTATTGCCACTATCTTATTTGGGGGACTATTGTGGGATATCCACACCTATTGTCATTTTCTCAAGATAAATTTTCAGGAGACAAACTGTTTTGATCAAAGAATAGGGATATTTATGTTTCATAAGCATCATTCAAACTTCTTCCCATTTCTGCGAAAGGTCAAAATTACTTAAATATTTTTCTTTGTGGCTTCCCTTTTGCCTTGAGCACCCTTCAGGTCTCCATTGTTTAAAAGGGGACCAGCCTGCATGGGTGGTAAACATCAGTGAGCACAGCCCCCAACTGAAAACTACATCCATTCACTCCCTTTAATCAGAGGTAGCAAAGTTGGAGCCAGGCCAGGTCTCAGGGACAGTCTGGAATGTCAGATACTCCTGGTGAGAAGTCCCGGCCCAGGGGATGGAAATTTGGGTGGAGCCCCTGATCCCCTGGACAGGCTGTTAGGTGAAGAGCGTGGTTGGGGACAGAGGTGCCAATCAGGAAACCCTAGGCAAAAGGACAGTGGGATGTGGGCTAGAATACTGTGCAGGCAAACTGTACAGGGCGTAGCTCCTTCCTCTTCAGCAGGAAATACCACTGAATCAGCTTCCTGGCCCATTGGCGATGAGCCCCTCCCGAAGCCTCTCAGCCCCAGCCTGACCGGCGGTCTTCCTGCTCTTGTCTTTGCCCTTCTCTCTGTCTGAGAAGGCTTCAGGCCCTGACCCGCACTTCATCCACCCTCAGCTCAAAGTCATCTCTTCAAGAGCAGATTTCCAGGGCCACCACAACCTTATTCTCCCCAACTCTCTGCCCATCCCCTGTTTTAACTTCCTTTTTTAGCCATCAATACCTTCTCACAAATTTTAATGGTATGTGCTTAGCGTCTCCCTGCTAGCATGCAAACCTAATACGCGTCCGGTGTCTAGAACGGTACCTGTCACACAGCATTTTGCTGACTGAGGAGCCCCAGCTCATTCCCAGCCTGGACCAGCTTCCAACAGTTCCTCGTCCCCTGGAGTACCCCCAGGCAGGACACTCCACCACCAGAAGAGTTTGTTGCCCCTGAGAAACGCACCTTCTTGCTACAAAGACAACTTCTCCTTAATTATCCTGCTAATTATAAGCCCTGTAGTCCCAGCTCTGCACCGCCACCACTGCAAAACTCATATCCTTATGAAATCCAGGATAAACAAATCCAATATATTTTGTTTTAATTATTGCTGTTTAATGGGCCATAATCAAACTATGGTGAGGGTGCACAAAAAGAGATCATTTAGAGAAGGCGCCGGTGCAGAGCTGCTGGTGAGTGAGGTCCTTGCTGTTCAGATTTCATTTACTGTAATCCCGGCTGCCTCCTGGTGCCCAGAAACCCATCACTTATTCATCCCTCTTTGCTTCTGGCTCTGAGCCCACCACTCCAGCAGGATGTCCGCCCTCATGGAGAGCAATCAGAAACCCAGGGACCACAGGGATAGTGGAAGTTCCCCATGGCCCAGGTGCCTGGATGTGTCCCCCCATATTCACAGAGGCAGTGGGCAACTTTCAAAATAATTTCTGACAGGCTAACAAGCCACACACAAAAGATGTTTTTTTCTATCTTCTCTCTTTCTCCCTCTTTTTCAATGATTTTATGGGGTTAAACAGTTTGCCATACCTATATTGCTTATATTGTATTTTATTTCTTTGGGGTTCTTTTTTTAGGGGGGGTCTTCTCACTCTGTGCTTGTTTTTCTGTTGGAAGTTTCATAATTTCTACTGGAGGATTAATGATTTGTAAGAGCTTAATGCAATTAAGATTTTACTCTTCTGTTTGGCATCCACTTTGCAAATGTTTTTCTTGGTTTAACATGAGAAAGTGGTGTTGTGTTTACTCCCCCAACAATCTCCACCGATCTCTCTGCATTTTGGCCTTGGTGAGGGCAGAGGTTGTCTCTCAACAGCCCACACCACCACACACAATGCATCAAGTCATGGGCAGGCAGCACCCTCACTTCTCAGAGGCCCAAGAAGGGAGACTTCCCTCCTCTCCAGCCCCCAGGAGGACCCCAGTCTAGCTCCCATCACCCCTCCTCCATCCTACACTCCCCCATCTGGCTTTTCCAGCCTTAGGAAGTGGAAACAGTCTATTCTAGTCCCACATTCAGGCTCCTGATTCCATTGAATCTTCGTTTCTGCTTAGGAGGAGATGGGGGGCAGGGGGAATCATGGGAAACAGTGAGAGAATGAAGGGGAAGGGAAATATCCAGACAAAAGACACCGAGGAGCCCTCAATGCACCTTGCATGATGGCTTGTCCTCACTGTGCATACTCATGGAAAGACTCCCGACACTGTGCAGCCAGTCAGCAAATGGAAGAGTGGAGCCCCCTTTCAGCTCTTGCTATCTCACAGGAAAGTGTTTGAGGGTGATATTGTGGGGCAACGAGGCCTTATGTGACCCTGGGCTCTACAGAGCCACACTAGCCCTCAAGCTGGAATCCTGGGAAGAAGGGCAAGGCCCCCTCACACAAGATTTCCAGGGGGCAGCCTGACGCTGGTCCTGAGCACACAAACACTTGGGGGGCACAGAGGCAAGTTGAGGACTTGTTTGGCTCCTAACTATAAATAGGGGATTATTTGAAAACAGTGGGTGTTGTGTGTGCTGCCATCTAACCAATCAATAATCTGGACCAGGCTAGAGGGGCCGAGACATGCCCCCATGTGTCCTGCTGTCTGGGCACCAGTGTGATGCAGTAGCACCAGGCTCAGGAGGTCTGCTAAGGAGTCCATGCCTTTGTGTCCTGCAGATGGCCAGTGCTCCCAAAGACTCCTTCCTGAGCAGCTGTGTTTTCGCTGCAGGATCATGAGGCTTCTGTCTGAGGTGGGGCTCAAGGACACTGGTGGCTGACAGACTCACAGAAGGTGGGATAGGAGGCTAAAACCAGGGCAGCCTGGGTGGCTCAGCGGTTTAGCACTGCCTTCGGCCCAGGGTGTGATCCTGGAGACCCAGGATCAGGTCCCAGGTCGGGCTCCCTGCATGGAAACTGTTTCTCCCTCTGCCCGTGTCTCTGCCTCTCTTTCTCCCTGTGTCTTTCATGAATACATAAGTGAAATCTCAAAAAAAAAAAAAAAAGGAAGCTAAAACCACAGAACTGTGTAGAGACTGAGCTGGGGCAGGGTGAGGCACTGCCAGTAGCCCCCAACCCCATCGTGATGGACTGGTAGGAAAGTAGCCAGGGCTGGACACCTGGCTCTGCAGCTCAGGAGCTACACCCTGTCTCCAGCAGGCCCAGCAGGCAGGACTGCTTGGGGGGTGTGAGGGTGATTGGGAAGTGGGGAGGGACCAAGCCCAGGGGGTCTGAGTACTCCTTCCACAGCACCCACTCCCCTCTCACCTTTGAGAGCTCCTATTCATTCCTCTAGACCCATAGTTTTCAACTGGGATGACTTTACTCCCAGGAGACATTTAGAAACGTCTGGAGATGTTTCTGGTTGTCACAATCTGATGGGGTGAGGAGTTGCCACTGGCATCTAGTGGGAGACCAAAGATACTGTTAAACTTCCTGCAATGCAGAGGACTCCCACACACACAACCAAGAATCACCCATCTGGCCCCAAATGTCAACAGTACTGAAAGTGAGAAACCCTGCTCTAGACCCAGCTTGCTCATCCATCCATCCATTCAGCCAGCACATATCCTTTGATCGAGTGCCAACTGTGTATAGCCTTAATGGCCACTCTGCTGACATGCCTCCCTTACCCCAGAAACACATAGGCCCTGTCTCTTTCTCCTCTCCACCCCATTATGTCCCCCACACCTTCATTAAGTAACAGACATGTCCCGAAAGCCAACTCTGTGCCAGGCTTGGTCCTGCCGAAGAGGGTTCAGTGAAACCTGTTCCTAGATGCTCCCAGCCTGGCTAAGCACCATCTCCTCTGCCACCTTTTATGTGAATAGTGTTTATTTCATCTCCTTCACTACAGTCTCTTTACTTTTTATTTTCTTACTGTGCGTTTACTCTTTGAGAGATGAGGCATTCCCCCACTCTTTCTGGATAAGGATGCTGCTATTCAGAAAACTTGGAGGACTCTTAAAGTCACACAGCCAGCTGGCCAGGGGCAGAGCCGGGTCCAAACATAGGACTTTAACCACATTCTCGGTGTGCAAAGGACCAGAAGCCAACCGCCTTCATCTTTAGGTCCGCAGGACACAGAAATAATCCTTGAATGGGATGTTAAGTTGATGTGGGAACCCCAGAGGTCACTAGAACCTCATCTGTACCAGAAAGGAGCCCACAACAGGTTGTAAACAAGGCCTAGAGATGTCCCTGTAACCCTGCTTCCCCTGCCAAGATACGTATCTCCCCTGGTCAGTGTTCATGCTGCCCAAATCAGAGAGCACATCAGCTTTGTTTTAAAAATAGTTGTTTCTTCTCACTTCTTTTCACTGTAGAAAAGGTAGAAAACATAAGTGAGAAGAAAACAAAAATTGCACAAGATCTCACTACCCAATTTTGTAACCAATTTTTTTATCCAGTGATGCTGTGAACATCTCGCTATGAACATCATTTTCAATATCTTCTCCACAATTTAGACAGAAAAATGGATGGATGGATGGATGGATGGATGGTGGATAGGTGGGTAAATGGATGGAGGAAGGAAGGAAAGAAGGCAGGAAGGCAGGAAGGCAGGAAGGCAGGAAGGCAGGAAGGAAGGAAGGAAGGAAGGAAGGAAAGGAGGGAGGAAGGGAGGAAGGTAGAAGGGATGGAGAGGAGAGAAGGCGGGAGGGAGGAAGGAAATTCTTCCATTCACCAGTTAGTTCCTCATAGATGGACATTTAGTTCATACCTATTCTTAAATTTTCAGATAAATGGTTTCTCCTGGATAACATACTAAAGAATTTTCTGGCAGGAGTTTCTTCTTTCTTCTTTACTTTCCCTTTATCTAAGCTTCAACATACATTTACAATGGACCACAGAGAAGACTTACTTCTCTCTTTTCACAACCTGATTGACAGTGGTAGCTTGCCAGGAGGCAAGGTTCTTGCTCTGATTTCATTAGACCTCTGGTGATCTCATCTGAGATCCAGGTGAGTGTGTCAAGAAGAGAGAGGATCAGAGACACCTGCTTTACCCCCACTCTGTCTCAGCTGCACAGGGATGCAGGTGCCCTTGGTGTGTTGGCTGTGCAAGGTCTCAGCTGTTCCATGACCTACTTCCCTAAGCTTCACAAACACTTTGCTGACCCACCCTCTAAGGCTTACTGCCCCTCCCATCCACTGTCCAGTCAGGTGGGGGAGGGGAAGGCCCCAAACTAAGACTCAAGACGCAAGCAGTGGGGGAGATGAAGGAAGGCAGGGAAGACATGAAACTCTTCCTCCTGTTTCCTCCAGACATGGCCTTGCAAGAATGACTACAGAAGCTTCCAGTTCATTAATTATTGATTCAGTACTATCAAGGGCTGACTCTGTGCCCAGCCTGTGTGGTCCACAGGGACCCAGCAGTGAATGACCCTACAGGAGAGGATGACACAAGCAATAACAGCCACTACCAGAATGAAACCAGCCACCCTTTCCTCCCCAGGCAGTACCATTCCCAAGTCCTTGGCTAATCCTAGCGAGGTCAGTCAAGATTTAACTTCACCTTGCAAGTGGATAAACCAAGGCTTAAGGAGAATCTATGCCTCATCTGTCACAAAGGGAATTCAATGCATTCTTAGACAAGATCTGGTGCTCTAGGCTTCCAAGAGGATTTTTTTCTTCCCATACCTGCTTCCTGCTCCTACTACTCAATAGAGCCAAGTTTGTGCCAGGGTGAAGCCCCAGGAGGAACTGCCACCCACCCCTGCCTTCCCAGCAACCACAATTCTCCACCAACATGTCTCAATACTGCCACAGCACACTGTGTCTTCTGCTCATTGAAGTAGAGGAAGCTGACAGCATTGAGCTTGTTGGAGACAGGAGGGGCTGGAGATGTTGGGGCTCATCTTATAGTGGGAGAGGAAGAACATGAAGGAGGTGTGATTAGAAGAATTGATCCTGTGTCCCAGTGGATCGACACACTGTCTCTTGCAGTAGTTGACCTGATAGCTGGAGGGCAGGATGACCCAGGCCCTACTAGCTGATATCCTGGAGTCCCCTTAGGGGACATGCTTCTGGCAGGCCACTGGCCCCCTCAAGCTGTCTCTTACACTCTGTAGCCACCGAGGTGGCCAATGGTGATGAGAAAAGGTGGCTTCTGCTGGGCAACCCCCAGAGCTGCGGAGGCATGTTCACCTAGCCCTGGCCTGAGCCTCACCTCCCTGCACCTGCCCCTCAGCCTCTCTCTGTTCCCCAGGGGCAGTAAGTACAGGTAGGGCTTTACCTGTAACCAAGACTCTCATTGCCTGTCTAGTGCTGGCCCACCTCTTGCCTGCTGGGCAGCTATAAGCAACAGTCAAGAGTCATACATGATCCATGTATCCACATGCTGGAGTCCAAATGGATAGAAGTTAAATAGGATTTTCCCACAGCCATACCACCTGGGTTCAAATTCTGGCTCCAGTTCTTACTAGCTGAACAGTGTTTTGTGTCTCAGTTTCCCCCACTGTATAATAGCAATCATAATAGCATACACCTCATAGGCCTGCTGAGAACATTAAAGTCATTTGACTTGGTATGGATGAGCTTAATTAAATAATTCATTCAGCCTTATAAGACCCCAAACTGACCTCAGTTTCTGTAAAAGGAAATGAAGGTTAGAGTGGATGAGTAGATTAACCAAGTCATCAGAAGGTAAATGGCAGAGCTAGAATTTGTACCCATGTTCTTAACTACTACATCATACAGCGGCCTCCTGGTGCCTCACTTTCAGACACGTAAAATGCAGACAGCACCACCTCTTGGCAGAGTTTTCATGCTGGTATGATCAAAGAGGGGATATTGAAGGGCCTTGTAAATGCACAGTGCTGCCCACGCACTGTGGCCAGGCAGCATAACAGTGCTGCCTGCTTGATGCCGGGGCTCTGTGTTGCCCTTGAGCTGGGCCTCCTTCCTAGCTCACCAAGGCACCTTCCTGTCTGATGTCTCCCCTGCCTGTCACAGGGGCCCTGAGACACCCAATGCACTGTCAACAGAGCCTCTTGCTTACTCAGGCTGAGTGTGGTTCGTCCTCACCAGCCAGCAGGGCCAGGCAGTCTCCCTCAGAAGCTTCTTACCCCTATTGTTGATGTAGAAAACCCATTCCCTTTCCTGTCCCACTCCTGGTCAATCTTGCCTTACCTACACTTCAGCTTGCCCATATTCTTTGTGGTCAGGACCAGAAAGCTCCTGGCTAAGGCTTTTCCTTTGAATCCAGGCAGTCACCAGGCGACACCATCCAAGCGCCAGGGACCAAACAGGTAGGGAGGGGTTAAACAAGATGGTCCTTCAGCCACACTGCCTGGGTACAAATTCTGACTCTGGCTCTCATTAGCAGAGTGATTTTTTTTTTTTAATGGTTAACATTTACTGGGAACTTACTATGTGCCAGACACTTGATATGTTATTAGCATTATCTGAAACCAATCTTCCCAATAGCCTCAGAAGTAGGAACTATATTTATCACCATTTTGTATATAAGGAACTGAAATTTACAAGGTATGTAGAGACAAGTAAAAAGTCCTTAATGGGTACCAATTTCCCTAAGACCAACCAAGAGAGCAAGTCATGGTTTTCTGCTTAAACAGACCTAAGCCAGATGTGTATGATTTTAATGGAAAGACAACCCCAATAAACCATGTATCTTTGAAGATGAACAATGGAAGATACCTTAAATTCATGCAATCCCACATCCAACACCCAAAATTAGGAAAGCAGAGCTCAGCATCCATGGTCACCATTACAGGCTTGAATTACTGTAGCACCAAGCAGCTTTGCCTCACTGAATAGTATTTTGTGCCTCAGTTTCTCCATCTGTGCAATAGCAACAAAAATGGTAAAAACCTTAAAGGTCTACTGAGAGCATTAACTCACATGACTTGGTATAAATGAGCTATTTTTCTTAGCCTAAGCCAACTTTCCCATGAGCTGGGCATTCTCAGTATTAGTGTTTTGGGGGGTGTACTCCAAAGTGCCCTTTGGTGTTTAAAAATAAGTCCATGAAAAAATAATCTGGGGCTTTTCTGGCTTCACTGATTCATATCCCCATGTGATACAGGGACCCTGGGTGGCTCAGCAGTTGAGTGCCTCCCTTTGGCTCAGGTTGTGATCCCGGGGTCCCGGGATTGAGTCCACATCGGGCTCCCCGCATGGTGCCTGCTTCTCCCTCCACCTCTCTGCCTCTCTCTCACTCTGTTTGTCATGAATAAATAAATAAATAAATAAATAAATAAATAAATAAATAAAAAAATAAATAAAATCTTTTTTAAAAAATAAAATAAAATATGATACAACAAATCCTGGGTTTACTATTGACTCTTTCTATAAACTGTCTCATATTGGTAACCCAAAATTTATTTTTTTAAGATTTTATTTATTTGTTTGACAGAGAGAGAAAGAGAGCACAGGCAGGGGGAGCAGGAGAAGTGGACCCCCCACTGAGCAGGGAGTCCAATGTGGGACTCAATCCCCAGGACTCTGGAATCATGGCCTAAGCTGAAGGCAGATGCTTAATGAACTGAGCCACCCAGGCACCCCCCAAAATTTATTTTAACTGAGCACTTTAAAGCACTATCACAGGTGCATCTGGGTGGTTCAATGGTTCAGCGTTTGCCTTCAGTCCTGGGATCAAGTCCTGCATCAGGCTCCCTGCAGGGAGCCTGCTTTTCCTTCTGCCTATGTCTCTGTTTCTCTCTCTCATGAATAAATAAATAAAAATAAATAAAATCTTTAAAAAATAAAGTAAATAAAGCATTACCATAAACTCATTATCTTTCTGTTCATGAGGACAGACTTAATACAGAAGAAAAGCAATACTCCAATAGCAATGAGCACATATAGTAAGTACTTGGTTTCTAAATAGTATTCCCCCACTAAAACAGAAGCCAGATTGCAAATGCTATGTAAGTTTGAAGTTATTTCAGAATAAAAAGTAAAAAATAAAAGAGAGAAAGAGAGGGATGCCTGAATGGTTCAGTCACTTGAGTGTGCCTGACCCTTGATTTTAGCTCATGTCATGATCTCAGAGTTGTGAGATCGAGCCCCACATCAGCCCTGCTCATGTTCATGTGTGTGCATGAGACAGAAAGAGAGAGAAACAAGAGAGAAGCAGAACTCCTCAGAGAAGTGGCTGATTCCAGCTCAGGCAGGGAAAGTATACTATAAGCCTGAACCATCTTGCCATGTCAGGAGGTAAGGAATTAGCCAAAAATGATGGGAATATATCAAAAGGCCACAAGAGCTCACTTAAAGCAGCTTCTGGCCAAGACTGGGAATATCTGAGCATCAAAATAAACGAGGATACTAATGGATTATAATCTACTGAACAAAATAAAATTCTATGAGTCCATTCTGCTGTAAATAAATACATAAGGAGTGATAGCTCTTCCTTCCAGTAATGCCAATAATAAATGTAGAGGGAATGGCAGAGTTAGACTTCTTCTGGCAACCATCAGAGTAATCATGGACTCAGGCAAACACATCAATGAAAGTTAAAAATATTGGGCAAAAGTTTGATGAAAAACAGCTGCATAATCTCAAAGAATTTCTTCACATACAAATTACTAACTAAGCTCAAAGAGAGGAAAGAAAGAGTAATGCAGAGTGGAGGAGCCCACTGTCCCAAGGTGGTCGAGGTCAGCATGACTCACACAAGGGCCAGAGGCTCCTTGTGCCTGCCTGTGCCATGCACTGAGGGGACACCACACCACCTCTGCTTCATCTAACCCTAACTGTGAGGAAGCACGCCACAGGCCCCAATAGAGAGGTTCTGCAGAGTTCAGGCTGGGGAGGATATGAAGGCAGAGGAAAAATGGGACTTCCCAGTTGAAGGAAATTAAAAGGCTGGAGAACCCCAGGCAGTGTGTGGTCCTGGACAGGCGGGCAGGAGGAGCTGCAGGGAACAGTGTGGGACAACTGACAAAATTTGAAGATGGACTTTGTATCAGGTGACGGTAACATATCAATAGGAAATTTCTCAACCTTGATGCATATCCTGCAAATAACTGAGAGATTTTTCTTTCCTTGGGAAAACCACACTGAAATATTTAGGGGTAAAGGGTCATGAGTCTGCAACTTACTCTCACATGTTCAGGAGCAAAAGTGTGTGTGTGTGTGTGTGTGTGTGTGTGTGTGTGTGTGTAGTGCACATAAGCAAACAGGGCAAAAATGTAAACACTTGGTGAATCTGGGTCAAAGGCACATGGGTGTTTTCTGCCACTCTCATAACTTTTCAGTTAGTTGGAAATTATTTCAAAATAAAAATATTTTTAAATTAAAGGTTATTGTGTGATGACTCGGATCCTCTGCTTCGGGCTCCCCTGAAAGAGTGAAAAGAGGGCACAGCCAACAGGAGGTCGAGCAGCCGTGCTCAACCTCCAGGGAGCTTGAGCACCCCACCTGGGGACTGAAGCCAGAGGAGCCCGGGCTTTGGCTTGGAGAGAGCTGGAGGAGAAGCATCTGAGACAAGGCATCCAGAGGAGTGTGAGTAGTGCCGGCACATCATAGGCACTCAACGATGCTGCATCCTGTGCCCCCCCAAGCCCCTCCTTCCAAGAGAGTTGAGGCTCTGCCCCTTTATTGTCCAGGGGACATCCAGCACCAGCCAGGGTCAGAGGCAGGTCCCAGGCTGAAAGGAGGCTCCCTTGCTCCAACCCTGGGGTCAATCTCAGCACTTCACAATCTAACACGTGCAAACATGGCAACCCCATAGTGAGCGGTGCTCAATTCCTGAAAGAGGAGAAAAGCTGCCCTTGGAGCTATTAAGAGATAAGACCCAGATGCCAGGAAATGCCACAGCACTGACCACCAGGGAGCTGGCCTCCTCATTTCTGGGAAAGTTAAGGGCCACTGACCTGGAAATCCTTCCAAGAAACTAATCCAGAATGAGAGGGGAGAAAAAAACCTTTGTGCCTGGAAATGCCCATCAGTATTACTTGTAACACAAGATGCTAATGATGACCCATCTACCTGATACAATATTATGTGACCAAGAGAATTCTTAACATGAGAAAATAATTTAGTGAAGACATCAAATGAAAATATAGTTATAAAATATAATCTGCTGTAAAAGTCATGAGAGAAAAAGACTGGATGTGACTACACCTAGTTAATAGTTGCCCATAGAAGTATGATTATGGATATTGTTACTAGTTCTTCACATTTTTCATATCTTCCAAAGTTCCTCCAGTGAGCATATGTCTCCTTGTTACCTATGAAATAAAGTTTAGTCCATTCTCCTCATTCCAGGCCTTCTACGATTACTTCTAACCCACCACCACCACTCACGTCCCCATGCAGCCCTCCCTATCCTCCTAGAATACCTTTCCTTTCCTGCCTAGCAGCACCTATGCACATCTCAGGGCCAGTGCAGATGGCAGGGACTGCTACAGGAACACTGCCTGATAGAAAGCCATGGAATGAATGAGTACAGTATGCCAGTCTTGACAACAGCTCCCTTGGATTCCTGTGGCAATCCATCCACCTGTCTCTTGAGACTTTTACCAGGACATTGGTTTGTCCTGTGTCTTGATCATTGAGAGCCCATCTCCCCTAGGATTAGGGTCTCTGAGAACAGAGTCTTTACCCTTAGAGAATGGATTAATGGTACACACGGTTGGCACCCAATAAGCATGACCAAATGAGAGAGGAAGAAGGAGAGAGGGAGGAATAAGGATGGAAAAGAAAGGTGCACTTGGGAATTTGCCAAATTCACCTCAGAAACAGAGTGCCCACCCTGTGCCACCTTGATTCCTGCTCCTGAAGATGCCCACCCTGTCTTTCAAGAGACCCTCCATGGCTTCTTTCCCCCTACAGGCTCCCCACAGGCCTCCCCAGTCAATCAGAGAGCAGGCCATTCCCTCAGGTAGGCTTCAGACCAGGAACTTCCGTCCCAACCTGACTCTGGGCCCATGGGCTGTGGGCAACCTGAGAGCTTGGGGAAATTTATTTGGATAGGCCAAGGCTGGTTGTCCCTTTACAGACATGCTCTCTCCAACTCAACTGGGATGAGTGCAGAGAAGCTTACAGTCTCCCAACCTATCACTGGTGGGTGGCTTCCCCAAAAGCCCCACTCGCCCTGTGATAATTGCTCTACTACACTTGCTCCTCTCATGACTACATCCAGGCCACACACTTTTATAAGGAAACCCTCACAGAACCCCTCACCCAGCCCTAGAGTGCTACGTAAGGGGGATCCTGGAAGTCAGCCTGGGCGCCCTCTTCTCCATCCTACCCCTCACCCAACTACCTCACCTCAAGCTCCAGAGAAAGGGAAACACACTCAGCCTCTCAGCTCTTCCCAAGAGCTCAGCACAAGCGCTACACACTGCACTGTTGAGCAAAACAAACTACCATAGGGATACCTTTAGTTCAGTCTTCTGGAGGTTCCCTTGGCTTCTCCATGCACAGTCAGCCCTCATTTGGGGATATAATCAAACCAATATAATCAAACCAAACCAAGTTTCTGGGCCCTGGGTTTCCCTTACAACCCTCACCACTAGCCCAGCCAAGGTCATGAGATCCAGCCCGGGTGCCAGAGGAAGTGGGACTGCAGACACCACGTCCTTTCTCCGTCCTCCAAGCACACTCAGCTCACATTGGCGAAGCCCCATGGGTATATGAAATGGATGCTGAAACTGTGTTGGGGCCACTCACTTGAAGGAGTACATCATGTGTGGTTGGAGGAGATGAAAGTGTCTCAGAGCAATGGGACTCTTCTGTCTTTCTTTTATTTTTTAACAAAGAAATATATGTATAAGTTTTAAAAGTCAAATACTTTTCTAAAGCTGGTCATTAACCAAATGTATGCTATGCCTTAACTGGGGTGGGAATACATAGGTATACATATGGTTCTTAAATGATTAATCCTTACTTGCCTGTTCTTATTGCATAAAGAGGCATCAAAAATGGAAGCTCCATGTGCAAGGACAGAGCTGGCTGGTTGATGACCTTCCTGGGGAACTCCCACTATTTGGAGTCCCCTTCATCCTGAAGGATCTAAAAAGTGGGGTCTTTTCTCTTGGCCACTCAGTTTTTCCAGAAGAATCTGCCAATTTCCTGACTAGGGGATGAAATCTGGCCACTGGGATTCTGGGCCCAGGATGGAGAAGGTGGCTTGGCTCTCACCATCTCTACAGACATCAACTTGATTTCTATCTTGCTGATGCCTCTGTACTCCCACTCTCTGCTGTGCCTGGTTCCCAAAGCCCACAACTCCTCCAGTTCATTTCTGCAGATGGTCAACATTCCTATACTGCCTGGGTAGCAGAAGGGATCTGGCATTTCCAGACTTGGAAGAGATTCTGCTGCATTTAGCTTCCAACCAGCCCTTGTGCTTCTAACTCTGAGGCTCTCTGGCCATCCTCAGCATATTGTCTTCCTCCCCCTTCAACTTTATTCTGCTAAATCACTTACCCTCCCTCATCTACATTGTCTTTTGAAAATATGTCTCAAAGTGCTTGATGACCCAAGTGCCTGGGTGTGTGGGATAGCCAGGATTCAGCTCTGTCTTTGGAATGGCAACTCTTACTCATCATAGAACAGGCAGAGGAAATGGCAGCATGGGGCAAAGTTGCTGCACTGATGTTCAATGGTGCTGCTGAAAGGAGGCTCTAAAAAGAGGGAAAGTCACTCACTTCCTGTATCCTCAACTTCTTCATCCTTCTGTTAAGAAAACCTACATGCAGGCTGTGAGGACCAAGAGAGTGAAGGGACATCAATGATGAATGAAGAATGGTGAGTGGAGGTGGATGAAAGGTGGCAAATGGAAGTGGAGGTAAATGGAGGTAATGGTGGTGGACGGTGAATGGAGGTGAATATGGTAAATGGCGGTGAATGGCGAATGGAGATAAATAAAGGGAAGTGGAGGTGGATGGTGGTGGATGGTGAGTGAAGGTGTGTGGTGGATGGTGAATGGAAGTGAATTAAGGTGGAGTGGAAGTGGATAGTAGATAGTGAATGGAGGTGAATGGGAGATGGTGAATGGAGGCTGGGAAGCTCTTTCGTATCTCTGAGCAAAGGAAAGACTTTTTCACATTCCTATAATTTTCATATCCACATTCTAAGAATTTTTTGCTCCAATCCATTTAAAAGAGTAGGGATTTGGGGATAACTCTCAGAGAGCCTGGTATGAAGGAACAGAAAGAAGATTATATTCTATATTCTATATCCTAGGATATGTATCCTATAACTAGGATAACTATACCCTAGCTATCCTAGAAGATAAGTTCCAAAATAACTAATCCCCAAAACTTTGCTCTAACTCCTAATTTAGGTCCTAGGGATATATCTGGTTGTTATCTTCCAAAATATAAAGAGAGTAGGTGGCTCTCAAAGTGAGGTCCTCAGTCAGAAGCCTCAGCACCACCTAGGACCTTGTTAGAAAAGCAGATTCTAGGCCCCACCCTAAGTCTACTGAATCAGGAACTCTAGGGGTGGGGCCCAGCACTCTGATTTAAGGAGCCTTCCAGGACATAGTGATACCCACCCATGTTTCAGAACCACTGATCTCTAACATGCACACAAATCATAGAGATCTTATTAAAATGCAGGTTCTGAGGCCTGAGGTCCTGTGCAGAATTCTATCAAGTTCCTGGGTGATGCCAATGCTGCTGGCCCAAAACTTCACTTTGACTAGGATGGCTCTCAAAAATATAATCTGAGCCACAGATTGAATCATAAATTTTCTAGTAGCCACATATTTTTAAAATAAAAGGACATAAATTAATTTAGATAAATGATGTTTTCTTTTTAAAAAATACTTTAAAGCATTATTATTTCAACATGTAATCTATATAAAAATGCTCTGAAAAAAAAATGCTCTGAAATATTTTATATTATTTTTACATTATTTCCATATTTACATTCTTTTTCATATTGTTTTTGAAGTCTTTTTAGCTTGAAGCACATCTCAGTGGACACTGGACTGGCCACATCTCAAGTGTTCCATAGCCACATTTGCCTGGTGATTATATCTTATAAAGTGTAGCTATAGATGCTTTTCCCAGAATCCCACCCACACTTCCTCCTCTAAGGATCCACCCTGGGATGAAGACGTGTGTCCACAAGTCACTTTATTGGTGACTTCCCTGTGGGACTGTCCCTCATTAGAGCGAGTGTGCATTTCACTTCACTATTGATTTAATATTTTAAAAAGATTCATACTTGTATTTGGAACATTTCTATTGCTCATCAGAGATAATTATTCCTATGCATTAACATCCCGCAGAGAGACAGGAGAAAACTCATGGTGCCCGCTCAAGCCAGAGAGCTGGAACTGAGACCACTGCACAAAGCTAGGATTTGCAGCAATGTGGGGCCTATGGTGAAAGGGGAACAAGGAAAAGTCTGCCCAGCAGCATAAATGAGACCAGGGTAGCTGGGATGTGCACAGGGGTCTAAAGTTGGGGGGCAGGCTGGGGCAGAGGGAAGATTCTCCCCAGGGAAAGTAAAAACCTAAGCTTACATCACACATAGGTTTGTAGTCCCCAGGTACACAATCAGGGAAATGTGGAAATCCCTAAACTGAAAAATTAACATGAGAATTGGTTATGATTGGGTGAAACCCTAGGCATTCTAGAGGAAAACAAAAGCAAAACCAACAGGGATGAGCACTGGGTGTTATTCTATATGTTGGCAAATTGAACACCAATAAAAAATAAATTTATTTAAAAAAAGGAGTAATTTCCCAGCCTGAAGATTCCCACAGTCAATAAAAACAAATGAAACTCCGGCTATGTAGTTAGTCCCAATTTAAGAATTCCAAAATATACAGGGAATAAGACATGATGAGTAAAAATTAGTAGGAATGTCAAACAAGAGGATTAGCCTCCCCACCCCCACCAAACTTGAATGAGTAAACCATTAAAAAGTTTATATGTCAGACTATTTTAAATGATTAAAGAGATTAGAACCCTGTGAGAACAAGGAACTTTGAAAAGATCAGCTAAGGAAAAGAAAACAAAATAAAAGATTTATAGATGTAAGTCACTGAAATTAAAAACTCAGTAGATTAAAGAGCAAGTTAAATCCTTCTGAGGGGAGAATGAATGAGGGGGTGGTGGCCAATCTGAGGAAATCACCAGGCATGCATCACAGCAAGAGAAACAGATGAAACCCTCTGAGGAGTTCAAGATTTAGAGACTAGGATGGGAGAAGCCGACACACATAGATAAGCATTCAGGAAGGAAAGCATGCGGAGGAGGGAGGAAAGGCAATTTTTGAGAAGTTCATCATTTTTAAGAAATTATAAAAAATGATCACTCCTCAAATTGAGGAAGCAGCAGTAGTCCTGAGAAACAAAAATTTAAAAAGAACTCATGGCTATATCTCACTAAAAAACATTTGAGAAGAAAAAAAAGACAAAAGAAAACCTAGAGAGCAACCAGAGAGAAAAGACCAATGACCTTGCAAGGCAATGATTATCTAATGGCAGGGATCTAAAGAGCATGAGAAGAAGCCAGAAGACAAGAAAAGGATATCTTCAATACATTGCAAACACATACCTGTTAACCGAGCATCCCATGCTCAGCTGAAGAACCATCCCAGAGTGAGGTGAAACAGGGTAATTTTCATTCAAGCAGAGTATGCCATTTACACTCATTCACTTGCTCCCTCAGAGAGGACTATTTAGGGACATGCTTCCAAAGCAAAAAACTGGATCTAGAAGTAAGGAGAGAGATGTTTCTAGCAATAATAAAGAAAGAAATGAGTGAACTCTATGTACATGTAAAGGAGCATAAACTATACAAAGCAACACTATGCTCAGTGGGCATCACTGGAAAGAAGGCAGACCTGAAAGCGAGACAAGGTGCATGCAAGTCAGGGAAGAGATACAATAACAGTTCAAGGGTTCTGGGGTGCTTTTATTTTTCAGAAAAAGGATAAAAATGCTGATTTTTTTAGAATGCATATTTAACTTTTAAAGAATAGCATTAAACTGTATAACCTCCAAGTAAATAAAAGTTATAGGGAATAATAAAAAGTTAAAGAGAAAAAAAACAATTCACAGAAGATAGAGGACAAAAATGAAGTTGAGGACTGAAACTAAGCATAATAATAATAAATCCCAAAAAAAGATAGAAGTAAATATAGATTTATTAGCAATCTCAGTTATAAACTGACTATATTTTCCCACTGAAATACAACAATTTCAGATGGATTTTTTAATACAGCTATACGCTATTTTATAAGAGATGCAGTATTAAAATACAAGGAAGATGAAAGAATCATGAAACAAGAGCCCAACTCAAGACATTATTTAAAAGAATAACAGGGTAAAACTCCAAAACCAAAGAGGGAAGAAAATGATTTTAAAACCATGTTCATTTGAGGAAATAAATGAAATCGAATCTCTATCTCAGTCCATGCATAAAAATGAATTCCAGATGGATTAAGTACTCAAATGGCAAAGTGAAATTTTTAGCAGAAATTATAAATAAACATCTTTCTGAATTTACAGTAATTAAAGATTTTTTTAAAACAGGAGACAGCAAGCACTGGCATTAAAATTTTTATAAATTTGTATCAAACTAAGAATTTATGCTCATCATCAAACACCTTAAAGAGAAAGACAAATTACAGACTAGGAGAGCATATTTGCAACATGTATAACCTACACCAGATTAGCATCAAGAATATGAAGAACCCCTACGAATTAATGAGATCAAACAATCCAATAAAAATGAGCAGGAGAAAAAAAAGAAGAAGAAAGAAAACATACTGAGAAATGTTCAATATCATTTGTGAATCAATGATCAAGGGAAAATCAAATTAAGATTAGGAGGAAAACAGTGCCTGGATGGCTCAGTCCAAAGAGCATGTGACTTTTTTTTTTTTTTTTTTTTAGAATTTTACTTATTTATGAGAGAGACACACAGAGAGAAGCAGAGACATAGGCAGAGGGAGAAGCAGGTTCCATGCAGGAAGCCTGATACAGGACTTGATCCCGGCACTCTGGGATCATGCCCTGAGTGAAAGGCAGATAGATACTCAACTGCTGACCCACCCAGGCGTCCCAGCATGTGACTTTCAATCTCAGGGTTGTGAGTCTGGGGTATAGAGATTACTAAAACAAATAAATCTTAAAAAGAAAAAGATTAAGGGGAGATTTTATACTCATTTGATCCACAAAGACTAAGAAGTCAATAGCATTGGCTGTTGAAAAGGGTATGAATCAACAGGATTTCTTATACTTTGCTTGAAAGGGTGATTTTTGGAACAATTGATGTAATTGCATTCCTGGTTATGTCCACTAAAATATGTCCAAGAGATGGTCTTACTCATGTAATACCAGAGAGCATATATCAGAATGTTGATAGCCATTGTGTTTATAATAAAAAGACCTGGAAATAACTGAATGCCTTTTAATAAATGAATAAATTATGGAATATTCATCAAATGGCGTATCATACAGTGGTGAAATTGAAGAAGTACAGCTATATGCAGCAACATGGATGAGACACAGCAGCATAATCCTGACTTTAAAAAAACAAGTCCCCAAAAAATAAAAATAAAATAAAAAAAATAAAAATAAAAAAACAAGTCCCAGGGGCACCTATGTGGTTCAGTCATTAAACATCCAACTCTTGATTTTGGCTCAGGTCGTGAACTCAGGGTCATGAGATCAAGCCCCATGTTGGGCTCTGCACTGAGCATGGAACCTACTTAAGATTGTCTCTCCCTCTCCCTCTGCCCCCTCCCCTGACTCCTGACACTTACCATATGCTGCTCTCTCTAAAAAAGCAAACAAACATAAAAACAAGTCCTGGAATATTATGTACTGCAAGATGCCCCCCCCCTTTTTTTTTTTTACAGTAAGAGCACCTATAAATAAACAATGTACTTTTTAAAATACACACAAATACAGAAGGAAAAGAATGAAAAGTACAAGATCCAGAAGAATGGTAGTCAGTTGGAGGAGACAGCTGAGGGAAGCGGAGGAATAAATGGGTAGATGTGAACTATTGGAGTTGTCCTTTCCCTCATGTCAAGCAGTGGGCTCCCACATGGTTATTATGACATACATAAACACAATAAAACAGGCCATGACAGGATAATGATGAGCATCCTGAGCCAAGAATTCTCACTTATCCAATTCTGAGCACCTGAGGTCCATTAGAAAGCTAATAACATAGTAATCAAAGAAATAATAGAGAGAATGACAAAACCTAAAAGCTGGTTCTTCGAAGAGTCTAATAAAACAGACAAACCTCCAGAATGGTAGTGAGATAAAAGGAGGAAAAACAAAAAAACAATCTTAGAAATATAAAGGAACACAATCAGTCAAAATTGAAATAATCATGTGAAAATAAGATGAGTAAGTTTTTGCCAATAAACTTGAAAATCTGGATAAAATGAAACATTTTCTATAGAAATATAACAATAAAAGTAACGCAAAAGGAATGAAAATGCAGAATAGATTTGTATCTATTTCTTTAAGTAGAATCAAAAGTTGAAACTATTCCACAAACACAGACATACACAGTAAAACAGGTGGGTTCTTCCAAAATTTCTAGGAATAGATAACCTTATGCAAATTTCTCCAAAGAACTGAAAGAGCAGGAAACCTCTCCTAACTCAATGTATGTTCTAAATGAGAATAGTACATAAATGGAAAGTCTTACGCCAGATTCGTTTATGAACACAGATGCAATACCCTACATAAAATAGCGGCAAACAGAATCTAACAGTATATTAAAAAATAGTAGCAAAGTAGGATTTATCACAGGAACACAATGACAACACAGCAGTTTGCTTTATCATATGAAAAGATCGAGGGAAGAAATAAAATAACAATCATTGATTGTGATAACACTCAACATCCATCTGTGATTAGGATCCATATGGAAAAAGATAGAATTAGATTCCTAGCTCACATCCTCCACAAAACAAGTGATTTTTGATTGAAGACATGAACATGAAAAATAAAACTTTAAATTTTTATAACTTTGGGGAGAGGGAATGATTTTATAAACATAGCATAATATACTCAAACTGTAAATAAAGAGACTGATAGCTGAAAACTTCTCTGATAAGAGATACATCATACAAAGTAAAAACACAAGCCATTCAGAGGTAACTTTTGTAACATACCAATAAAAGATATCTAGACTATGTAAGTCCTAAAATCAGTAAGAAAAGGGTAATAGAAATAAGCAAATGATATAAATAGGCAATTCACAGAAAAGGAACATGATGAACAGTATCTTGAGCAAACAAAAAGTTGTTCAATCTTTCTAGTAAAGGGAGAAATGAAAATAAAACAATGAGATACAATTTCAATATCTGTCCATTTAAAATACATTTTAAATATGTGTTGCCACTTAACTAGATTAATTCTATGAACATAGGTAAGTGTCCAAAAATGTAAGTTTTTCACCATGGCACAATCCTACAACAAAACCACTCACAGTAATTCAACTGCCTTTGCATTTGATAAGTGAATTTGTTGACGACTAGTAAAAATGATCCCAAGGCCACATAATGAAGAGTCTCAGCTCAGAATTCCTGAGTATGCAGGTCAAGGGAGGAGGTTGCAGCTGGTTAGATATGACATTATTTGCCTAATTTTCATTTAGGAATTTGCTACAACAAATAAAATATGTACCTCCTTTGAGTTACAAGAAAAGAGATTACTTAGCACCATTCTGTAACCATGAAATGAAGAAATTTTCTATGATTAAAAGAACAAAGTCTTTAAAAAGAATATTAATCATTTCTATGTGCTCATCATAGAAGCTCTATTTCTGAATTTAAAACATTACTCAGTATTTGCTTAAGAATCACATTTTGGCAATATGGCTTTGTCATATTAAAGTTCTACTAGAAAAAACTAAGACATCTTTTAATGCTGTTTTAACATCAAAGTAAAAACAAATAAAATAGATACCCTTTTGGATGTATAAATGTCTTCTAAACCTAACAAGTATTGGCAAGGGTGTAGCTCTCATAAAGTGCTGGTGGAAGAGTAAATCAGTATGACTACAGGGAGCACTTTGTTAGTTCCTAAGACAAGCTGAAAATACAACCCCACAACTAGACATCTGTCTTGGAAAAGTCCTTGCATTTGCGCACAAGGAATCAGGGACTATGCTGTTCACAGTATTATTCCTGATTATACCAAAAAATGCCTATGGTAAGGAATTAGATCACAATGGAATATTATGCAACAGTTAAGATGAACGAGCAATGCATGACCAACATGGACCTAATCTCAAGAGCATAGTGTGTGAAAAAGTAAGTTGCACAAAATATGCACAGAATGACACTATTCTGTTTAATATTTTTTCTAAAAAAATACTCTATTAGTGTATGGCTAGATATATAATCAAAGAATAAAAATATGTTTGGAATAACATATGCCAACTTTAGAAGATTAATACATCAACATTAGGTATCTAGTTACTTCAGGGAGAGGAAGTGAAAAGGAATTGAGATGGTAGGTTCCTTTTGTCACATTTATTTCTTTAAGAAAAAAAGATCTAAAACAGATTTGTATAATCTTCATATTGTCAAAAGCTGGGCAAAATATCATTTAATTCTGCCTTCATGAAAGAGCATAACTTAAAAGGTATGTTAAAAAGTGTAAGTAAAAGGTACTTCACTGAAAACTAGTAACTTAGAAATAAGGGAAATCCAGAGGAGAAAATCACCATACAAATGAATATTTATCCTCAGGAATGAGAAGCTTGACAAGGCTGGGAGCCAACATATCTGAAGAAACAGGTGAGCTCTAAGGCAGGGAGTTATCAGGCTGGAGTGAGGGGATGCAGTTCGAAGCCCTATTAAAATATTACTTTCCCACCTTGACATCTTAGTGTGTTTGAGGGTCCAGATTGTGGTTCTTAAATGGAGGAGGAAACCTCCTTTTTAATGCAAATTAAAATTATTCTAAAATGTGACTATTATAAAAACACGACTAATGAAGAAGGATTTTAAACCCACTTTGTCCTCTTAAAGGCAGAACAGTTATTTACATCATTCCTCTGCCTCTTTTCCATGATACAGACCCATTTTACAGGGTGTACAATTGTGTCTCGTGATTTCTTAACAGTAAAATGTGTTGTCCCGCAGTTGCCAGGGTCTCTGCAGCCATTCTCCCAGGGGGATATTCCGTGCACTCCCAGTGTCACCCAGGGCATGGGTTTTCCATTCCTGGGTGCCCCCGGCTTAGCTCCGTCCACAGCACCAGCAGTCTCACCAACTCGAGTGCAGCTGTATGAAGCTGTTTTCCTGATTTTGTGGGTTTAAAAATGGAGGTTTGGTGGTTTTGATGACTAGTTTGGACCCATGAAAAAACCAAAAGGAGGGATCCCTGGGTGGCGCAGCGGTTTGGTGCCTGCCTTTGGCCCAGGGCGCGATCCTGGAGACCCGGGATCGAATCCCACGTCGGGCTCCCGGTGCATGGAGCCTGCTTCTCCCTCTGCCTGTGTCTCTGCCTCTCTCTCTCTCTCTCTCTCTCTCTCTCTGACTATCATAAATAAATTAAAAAAAAAAAAAAGAAAAAAAAGAAAAAACCAAAAGGAGATGAGCCGGCAATGCAAAAGAGAAAGGAAGAAGTGTAAGAGTGAGAGCTGGTGCTCTAAGTTTGAAATAAAACCTCATTTTATGAGATAAGTCAGGAAAGTGTCCAGAAGTAAGGAAGGCCCGAGGTACCGCGGTCCCTTTCAGGACCATCTTCTCCCACCCTAGGGTGTTCGGTTCCAACAAGATTGCCCTGGAGGTATCTGCCTCTAGGGGCAAAGGGGGAGGGAACTAAAATGAATAGCCACAGTTGCAAATGTCTAACTCCCCCACCCCATTTCTGCCCAAGGCAGAAGAGTAAAACCCCTATTTTTCCTTTTTTTTTTTTTTTTAAGATTTTATTTATTTATTCATGAGACACAGAAAGAGGGAGGCAGAGACATAGGCAGAGGGAGAGGCAGGCTCCATGCAAGGAACCCGATGTGGGACCCGATCCCTCGCCTTCAGGATCATTCCCTGAGCCAAAGACAGATAGATGCTCAATTGCTGAGCCACCCAGGAGTCCCAACCCCTAGTTTTCCTAATTTGCATGGATATTTACCAAATTACAGTTAGAGCCTAAGGTCAAGTTTACCAGAGCCAGTGGACCACACACCGCTCCAGCCTCCTACCTCTTCTTGCCCCTAGTGGGCCAAACTAAGCAGGAGTGACCTGGTCCTCCCCGATTGCCATGAAAAACAAAAAGGAAGCATGTTTGTAGAGGTCCTTCTGTAATGCTTACAAGGTTGAGGGCGCCACATTCTTTGTGAAAAAGAAAACGATAAATGGTGGTGGCCAATATTCAGAAACAGAGTTTCTCAAACCAAAGTACAAACTAAGGTGCTGCCTTTTCTCCCACTAGAAGCAGAGGGTTCTAACAAGCAACTTGAAATTCTTGACAGTGACAATACTAATGAGATGCATTAGTTGCAAAGATGAATTTGTTTTAAACTCAGGGCGATCCAGGGATCCCTGGGTGGCGCAGCGGTTTGGCGCCTGCCTTTGGCCCAGGGCGCGATCCTGGAGACCTGGGATCGAATCCCACGTTGGGCTCCCGGTGCATGGAGCCTGCTTCTCCCTCTGCCTGTGTCTCTGCCTCTCTCTCTCTCTGTGTGACTGTCATAAATAAAAAAAATATTAAAAAAATAAACTCAGGGCGATCCAAAGCAAAAATCTAAATTGAAGCTGGGTTCCAGCCTTTTTTTTCAAATCTGATATTCACAATATAGGTAAAAGAAATATGCAGAACAAAGCTTTTCAAATCTGAAATCTACAACACACAAAAGAGGAAATGTGTAAAATATAAGGTTTGGGGCAGGGGTTTCCAGCATTCTTGTTGAGTTGGTCTTACTAGGGGACAGGTGGTCATAGAACTATGAAGAGCTTCTTCTGTTAAGAGGGACTGAGATTACCTGTCTTGTTAGATTCTTCACCTCCAAAATTTCATTTCTATGTTTAGTGAAAAATATTATACTCCAACCAATAATTTGAGTATTGAAACATATCCAATAGACTAAAAATGTTAGTGATATTCTTCGCCTGTAGATAATTACTTAGTTTGCATTCACTTCAGACACTTGTGCCAGTGGAGGTATAAAATATCCCCTTGGTGTGCCTGGCTCATCACCTTCCCTTCCCTCTCCGCATAAATGAAGTTCCCAGAGATTTAACAGCAGAGGACACTGAATGGGAAAGTGAAATTCAACTTCTGAAAGAATCTTTCCCACTTGGGCAGTAAATTAAGATTCAGATAAAAAATATGTTCTAAAATGACTCTCATGAATTAAGTGTTAATACACTTAGGTTAAAGAAGTTAAAGCAGAGTCATTACATGAAGACTGAATCAAATGGTAGACTGAGCATAAATGCTTGACACTCTTTCCCAACAAAATATATATACACATATAAAAACAGTCATAAATAGTTGTATGAGATATATATATATCGATAAACATTGGAAAATGAGTAAAGGAAGGCCACTATGAATCAGAAATTATGAAGCATCTCTGAAGGGCAGACACAATGGAATGAGAAGGCAAACTCGGATGGAACAGGTGGTGGCTGCCAAGGTGGGAGTGGCTGGGTGTTGAGCCCACAGGCAGCCGAGGCCATTGGAGTACCAAAACAGCAGACTGCAGCGCTGGAGTTCAAGAAAATGAGTTGACTAGAAGAAATGAAAGAGGATTAAAGATAATTAACATACTTGAGGGATAGAGAGCCTAATGCATTCATGACCAAGGAGTAGACTATTAGGAAAGAAGGACCAATGACCAATTTTAGAGATGAACAATATATTGTGAAATTAAAGAAACATCAACAATCAATTTAATGAGCCTAAGGACCAAAGTGAAACATTCACCCCGTTGGGCGGGCTGAGACAGGGGCACCCACCACGGCGGACATCTCAAATTGGGTCAAATGGCTGATCTTCCCGCCAAGGCAGCCATGAGCACCGCGTCATCTCCAGTAAATGGAAGCCTAGACAGGAAACCCAAACTTTCCATCCAGGACTTTCCAGCCAGGGACCACCCCCCATCGTCTGTGCTATCCCCACCCCCAGCCAGTCACCTAGGGACACGGTGTTCCCTTGCCAGTTTGGCAAGGGACCCACCCGGATCCGGACCGGAACCAATAAGGCTTAAGAACCCCACACTCCCCAACCCCGGCGCGACTTCCCCGACTCGGGCCACCTCTCCGAGTCTCGGAACCTCGCAGGGAGCGCTCCCCACTAAAAGCACTCTCGAACCTACTGCCTGGCTCTGCCGTTTTTGTTTTTGTTTTTGTTTTTATTTTTGCTTTGTTTTGTTCTGTTGCTTTCTTTTTTTATTTCTCCGCCATTCATTTGGAAAAAGCCTAACACACCCAAAGGTTTCAAACCCAAAGTTTTACAACCATTCCATCAAATGTTCATATAATTCCCAGGTGGTATAAACTCTTCTTAGAACAAGGTGAGAAGTGTGTCAATTCATTTTCCAAGAGCAGAATAACCTTTACACACACACAAGTGTACACGCATAGAGAGCACATCAAAAAGTGAGAGAAAAAACTATAGAGCAAATCTCTTATAAACCAAAGGGTTAAAAGCAAAGTATTAGCCAGCTGAACATTAAGGAGGGCATGTGATGTAATGAGCACTGGGTATTATATAAGACTGATGAATCACTGAATTCTACCTCAGAAAATAATAATATGCTATATGTTAATTGAATTCATTTTTTTAAGATTTTATTTATTTATTCATTAGAGACAGAGACATAGACAGAAGAAGAAGCAGGCTCCATGCAGGGAGCCCAACGTGGGACTCAATCCCAGGACCCTGGGATCATGACCTGAGCCGAAGGCAGATGCTTAGCTGCTGAGCCACCCAGGCATCCCTGTTAATTGAATTTAAATTAAAAAAAAAAAAATGAGCAGTGCTTGGGTGGCTCAGTCAATTAAGCATCTGTCTTTGGCTCAAGTCATGATCTCTGGGTCCTGGGATTGAGCCCTGCATCAAGCTTCCCACTCAGCAGGGAGTCTGCTTTCTCTCTCTCTCCCTCTGCCTCTCCTCACCACTCATTCTCTCTCTCTCTCTCTCTCAAAAAAATAAATATCTTTTAAAAATTGCAAAAACAAAACCAAAACAATAAAACCCCAAAGTATTAGCCAGCAGAAACCATCAATATATTAAAAGCAAAATATATCATGACCCAATTGGGATCTCCCACCTCCAACCCAATATTGAGAACATCCCCAGAATGACTGAATGAGTTGATTCAACAAAAACTAGATCTACCATATCAATCCACTTCAGAATGTTAGCAGATTAAAGAAAGTATCATCTCAGTAAATGCAGAAAATGCAACTGAAAAATTAAACATTTGTTCTTAATAAAAACAATTTGAAAGCTAGGAATAGGAATAAAAGTTCTTAACTCATTAAAAAGTGTCAACCAGAAACAGCGCAAATATGGTTAACATATGGAAAGTGTTCCTCATTCAAGTAGGAACAAGACACACTAATCACCATTCCTGATTAACACTGGGCTAGAAGAACCACGTAAGTAAGAAAATAATAAGAGATAATAGTATTGAAAGGCAAGAGACAATCCTGACATTATGTGTAGATGATATTTGGAATACCTAGAATATGTGAGAATCAGCTGTCAAAATCCTAGAACTATAAAGATAATAGTAACAACAACACAATAATAACAGCTAACACACACAGCCCTTATTTTTGTGCCAGGCACTATTGTAAATCCTTTATACTAACATGACTAATCAGAAAATGTCATAGTTTCAGCAATGTAACAGATAGGATCACCTAAAGGTCTTTGGAAATAAGAAATGTTCTATGATGTAAAACCAGAGCTCTTTGCAAAGTGAACTGCCAGAGCCCACAACTGAAAAAGAAACTGAAAAACAGGGCACCTAGGTGGCTCAGTGATTGAGTCTCAGGGCATGATCCAGACCGAGTCTGGTATCAGGTTTCCAATGGGGAGCCTGCTTCTCCCTCTGCCTGTGTCTCTGCCTCTCTCACTGTGTCTCTCTCATGAATACATAAATAAAATCTTGAAAAAAAGAAACTGAAAAACATAGAGTAGTACATGTTTACCATAAAGTGCTGCTTCTGAAATCTAGAAGTTTGGATTTAACACCAAAGCATGGATGAGAGACCAGGAGGCAGAACAGGACCCCTATATATAGCTCCGATTCTCAGAGAAACAAAGGCTTCTCCTGGGATAGAGAAGCTTTTCTGTTTGAATCCAGATTCTTTTTTTTTTAAGATTTTATTTATTTATTCATGATAGTCACACACACACACACAGAGAGAGAGAGAGAGAGAGAGAGAGAGAGAGGCAGAGACACAGGCAGAGGGAGAAGCAGGCTCCATGCAGGGAGCCCGACATGGGATTTGATCCCGGGTCCCCAGGATCGTGCCCTGGGCCAAAGACAGGCACTAAACCACTGCGCCACCCAGGGATCCCTGAGTCCAGATTCTTAGTGGGGAATTTTTTTCCTTCATACCTCACCCCTACACCTGCCCACTGAGAATTTATAACTATATGCTCATATGGGGTTCAAATTTACACTACCATGTGATCCAGGAAACTGCAAACCAAGAAAATAACACAAAAATTGGTCCCAGGCTGGTAGTATCAGAGGACATCAGCAAATGCGAAGCCACACTGGTGAGGCATGGCTTACACCCACAGATAAGTCAGTCCCTCTGAGGATGACTCACATCCAACACTGCAAGCACACACAAAACAACCCACTATGGGGGAGAGCTAACAGACATAACACGGAACAGGATGAACACCAAGAACCCCAGCCATCACAGTAATGAGATGGAGATTCTAAAACAATGGTTTAAAATTACTAGCTGGAAGAGAAAAATTCAAAGAGAAAAGTATTGTGGAACAAAATCAGGAAGTTTTGGGGGTGGGGAGCAACTTTAGAAATCAAAATTATAGTTTTAAAACTAAAAATAGGGGATCCCTGGGTGGCGCAGCGGTTTAGCGCTTGCCTTTGGCCCAGGGCGCGATCCTGGAGACCCGGGGATCGAATCCCACGTCAGGCTCCCTGCATGGAGCCTGCTTCTCCCTCTGCCTGTGTCTCTGCCTCTCTCTCTCTCTCTCTCTCTCTCTCTCTCTCCCCCCGTGTGTGACTATCAAAAATAAATAAAAATTAAAAAAAAAACTAAAAATACAGTTACAAAATTAAAAAACTAAAAATGCAATGGATGAATTAAATAGAAAATTAGAAAGAAAGAGTCCCAGAAGGATGGGAATAGAGAAAACTGGGGAGATGCACATGTAAGGAAATAATCCTACAGTTTTCCAGAATTACTGAAAGATACAAATCCTCAAATTCAGGAAGCATGAGATTCATGTATGATCAAAATAAATCCACACACATCAAAGCGAAATGCAGAATATCAATGACAAAGAGGTGATATCCACAAAGGAACAATTTGGAAAACTTAAACAAAATGCACAATTTTTCAGAAAAATGCAACTTATTGAACACCTGGAAACATTTTAAGTACACAATTCAGTGGCCTTTAGTACATTCACAATGTTGTGCAACCACCAACTCTATTTAGTTCCAAAACATTTTAATCACCCAAAAAGAGATCTGTGTACATATTAAGTGGTCACTCCACATCACTCCCTTACTCCCAGCCTCTGGTAACTTCCAATCTACATCTTTCTCTATCGACTTCTGGTCTATTCTGGACATTTTATATACATAGGATCATACAATTATATTTAGTCTTTTGTGTCTGCTTCTGTCACTTACTATGATATTTTTGAGGTTTCAGCCATGTTGTAATGTGTATCATGCCTTTATCCTTTTTCATGGCTGAACAATATTCCATGGTATGGGTATACTACATTTTATTTATCTATTCATCCATTCTTCTTTACTGTTTTCTTTTGCATTGAATGAATATTTTGTGAAGTAGTATTTTAAGTTAATTCATGATTTTTTCACTATCTTTTTAGTTATTTTTTTCGAGGTTGCTTTCAGATTTAGCATATACCTCTTATCAGGATCTGTTATAGTTTTTTTCTAGCTTAATTCCAATAATATATAGAAACATTACTCCTATATTGCCTTCTCCTTTTTTTGCAGCATTATGGTTATACACATCTATTACTGTTGCAAACCCAACATTACAATGTTGTAACTATTATTTTGTCACCTGTCATCATTTCATTAGCCTGTTACAGCTTTGCTCCCCTCACCTCCTTTGCAGTTATTGGCAACTGTAGTTACAGATATACTACATTTCTGTATGTTATATGCTCAACAATACACTATACACATATTATTTTTTACAGTTGCTTTTTTAATCAGTTTAGAGGAAAAATATGCATTTACAATGTATTTTATAATAACATGATTACTTTTACTGAAACTGTTTATGTAGATATGCGTTACTATCTGAATCCCTTGCTTTCAGCCTGAAGAACTTCCATTAGTATTTTTTGTTAGGGCTGCTAGGAAAAACCATTCTCCATTTTTATCTGGAAAGGCCTGTATTTCATTTTTGAATATTTTTATTGGATATAGGATTCTTGATTGATAGGTTTTTTCTCTTTGAGCACCTTGAGAGTTGTCCCTGCATTCTAACCTCTATTGTTTCTTCTGAGAAGTTGTTAATCTTACTGAAGTTCCCTTGTAAATAATGCATCATCTTTCACTTGCTATTTTCAAGGTGTTCCCTTTGTCTTTGATTTCAGAATGTTTACTATGATGTGTCTGTGAGTCCCTTTGTGCTTATCCTGCTTGGAGTTCCTTGAGCTTCATGGAGATTTCTCAAAAAACTTGGGAAGTTTTCAGCCATTATTTGTTTATTTTTCTTCTTTCTTTCCCCTCTCCTTCTGGCACTCTCATGCATACATTGGTGCACCTAATGGGGTATTGTTCTTCTGAGGCTTTGTACATTTTTCATTTTCTTCCCTGTTCTTTGGATAGCATCATGATCTCTACCAATCTATCAGCAAGTTGGCTGAATCTTTCTCCTCACAGTTCGAATTTCCTCCTGAGCCCATCTAGTGAATTTTTAATTTGTTGTACTTTTTAATTCCATGAACTTAGTTTCTGCAACTTGGAGCTGGAGGGAATGAAAAAGGCTAGCAGCATGCCCCTCTCAGTGAGATATTGTATCCCTTGGGGACTGCTGGAGGGAACCTAACCCTTCAGGCTAAACCCACCTGGAATACAGTATCTGTCATCACAACTGAAGTGGGAGAAGGCAGGGAAAGAATGGATTATGGCTAAAGAATCAGATTCTTGCTGTTCCTAACACAGTTTAGTAGCTTTTCTTGACTGTCTCTTCATTTGCAGTATGTCCTTAGGATTATTTCCAGAAACACTAAAGGATTTGGGGGGAGGCGGGTGTCTTTTAATATTTTGCCCAGTTATTTGCCATTCTGCTTTCTGAATGGCAAGTCTATGTAGTTCCTCACACCGCCATTATGGAAGTGGAAGTCTAAAAGACATTTGATTGTGTACTTTATGACACTAAGATATCTAAAGGAGAAAACTACACAATTAAATCAGTGGTGAGGAAAAAGCATTTAATAAAATTCAACACTGGATTTAGGACTGGAAAGGGCATTTCCTTAACCTGATAAAGACCATCTGCTACAAAATAACAGCAACTGCATAGTTAATGGTAAAACTTTATAAGTTTATCTTTCACATAAGAAATAAGACAAAGAGGCCAACTGTTGCTATTTACATTCATTACCATATTGGAGGTATATAAAGTATGTAAGTATTGGAATAGAAGAAACGCAATTGTCATTATTTGCAGCTGACATGAATGTTACATGCAGGACAATTTTATAGACTATTAGGATTAGCAAAATAATTTAGCAAGATTGCTAGATACACACCAATATGTAAAATCAACAGTATTCTTATGAACTAGAAAATGTCTTTTAAATGTCATTTAGTATAGCAATCAAAACTGTAGGATAATTAGACATAAATGTAAGATGTGCATGACCTTATTATAAGGGGAAGATATAGTGGAATTATGTCTTCATAATAGATATGTATTAAAAATGCCCTACCCATAGATGAGAAACTCAAGATCATAAACAATCCTCCCCAAATAATCTGTATAATTACAATTGTGAAAACAAGAATCTAAATGTGACGTGATCCCAAAAATTTACATGGAACCAGGAACTAAGGCATTTTTGGAAGATGAGGGGAATCATTCCACCATATGTGATAGCCAATTATAAAGCTACAATGATTAAAACTGGGTCATTGGCAAAGTTAGATAACAGAATCAATTTAACAGAATATAGAGCCCAGAAATACTCCCATAATTACGTGAAAGTTGGATATAATCATAGAAATACCTTCACAAATCAGGAGGGAAAAATGGGATATATTTTTTTAAAAAGGTGTTAGGAAAAATAACTTTCCATATGGAATTTACAAGTGAATTTATGAGAATGTAATCATGACCTTGGGTTAGGAAAGGGACTTTTAAATAGGGAAACAAAACATGGAAAAGACAGAGTTCAACTATACTTGATTTAAAACTTCTATATGATAAATGACATCATATGCAAAGTAGATACATGAATGTTCTATTTCCCCACATTCTTATGTAAGAAAGATTCCCCCAACCAAAACTAAAAATCTATAAAATACCTGGGAATAAGCTTAATATGAAATGTGGCAAGACCTTTATGAAGAGTCATTAAAATTTTATCAAAGAATATAAAATTCTTTAGTAAAATGAGACCTATCATGATCCTAATGGGAAAAATTGTATTAATTTGAATAAGTATATTATCCTCAAATCAATGAATAAACTGATGCAATCCTAATCAAAAGAGCAACACAATCTTAGTAACATAACAAACTGATTCTAAGATTCACCTGGAACAAGAAATACACAAGACAATGGGGGCAGAGGCAGGAAGGACTAGGAATCTGACTGTAGATAGCAAAACAGTACAAAGTCAAATGTCAGTGAAGAGTATGGTTGGGAGAATAGACATCTGGATCCATTGTCCAGGAAGAGACAACTTAGCATACGATAGACTTGACATTTCAGACGGAGAGAAGAATGAACAGAGAAAAGAACAAAGAATGAAAAGCTTCAATAATAATTGGGGTGATTGCCTTTTCATTTTGTTTGGGGGGAGGGACCCTCAAATATTTATAAGCAATTATAAAACTAGACAAATGTGATGTGCACAGGCAACACTCAAAAAGATCTACAAATGGCCCCAAAACATGCAAATGTTTGGTTTTATAAGTAATCAGGGAAACTGAAGTTCAAACAAGGTATTTTTCAATTACAAGATTGGTTAAAAACAAAACAAAAACAAAGATCTCTCGAGATTGATGGTTGGCAAGACTGTGGAGAATGGGTCTTCTTATGGAATGTAAGTGGAAGGAAGCAGTTTCATTACATCCATTAAAATTAAAAATCTGTCACTTTTTCACTATGTGGAATTTAAGAAACAAAACAGATGAACATAGAAGAAGGGAAGGAAAAATAAGATGAAAACAGAGAGGGAGGCAAACCATAAGAGACTCAACTATAGGAAACAAACTGAGGAGGTGGGTGGGGGGATGGGGTAACTGGGTGGTGGGCATTAAGGAGGGCACTTGAAGTAACATGCGCTGGGTGTTGTATACAACTGATGAATCACTGAATTCTACCTCTGAAACCACTAATACAGTATATGTTAATTAAATTAAAATTATAAAACCTTTTTAAAAAAATTTAAAATATCTGTATCATTTTTAATCCAGCAGCTCCATGAAGGTAAAGATATAATTGCAGGGATGAAAAGATGTCTTGCATAGAACATTAATTGAAAAGCTAGCTGCAAAACAGTAAGGATGATACAAATCCCATCTACATTAAATCACATACATAAAGCAAAGCTAGTTCAGTAATAAAAGAGACTCAAAAAGACAGTGGTTTAAGCAAGTCAGGAATTTATTTTGGTCTTAAATAACAGGTAGAAGGAAAGCAGTTCAAGGCTGGCAGGCCAGCTTCTCCAGGCTCAACACACCACCTCTGTAGCTTCCATATGTAGCTTAAGCTCCCCCTGGAATCTCACCCAAAAAGGAGCATACCCCACTCCCTTATTTAAGGGCCCATTCTGGAAGTTCCACGTACATCCCACTGCCTAGTCACGGGGCCACAATTAACTCTAAGGGAGGCAGGGAAGCGGAGTCTTCAGCTGAGCAGCCATGCATCCAGGTAAAACTCCAGAACCTTGTTAGTGAAGGAAGGAGGTGTATTTGCAAATACATGGCAAACAGCCTGAAAGAACACACACTGAATAAAATCCTTATCTCTGGAATGGGAGCAGGAACAGTGAGGAGACAAAGTACTGCCTGAAATTTTTAAAACAGTGGTAGTATATTCATGTATGAACTAAGGAAGTCTTAAAATTTCACAAAATTTAAAATCCTTTACTGTAGCTTGGTACCAATATAACACGCTAACTACATTAAATCTATCTACATTGTACAAAGCATTTAAAGTTCCAGAAAGTGGATTCTATCTAATGAATAAGTTACTCTCTATTGTTAAAACCATATTCCTCTAAGCCTATCTACCTTGGAGGCATGATGACAATCTTGATACGTGTCCACACTGAGACACAGGCAGGGCAGCAACCTGCCCAAGGTCTCAGCACGTTGGTGGCAGAGCAGAGACACAAACTAAGGTGAGGACCACCCTGCTTTTACTGCATCATAGCTTTTGATGGTATTTTCTATTGGATGAGAAGGCTACAACTTCTCTCACTCAGTACAGTTCAGATTTCAGAAAGAAAGATAATGAACTGCATTCAATCTGAGAATAGGGGGAAAGCAATTTTCTTACAGGCTAATGATCACAAAAATAAAAATAAAAAAAGAATTTCCCAGAAACAAAACAGTCATGAGTTTTGACTCCCTTCTGAGCCAAATTCTCAAGTTTAGGATTTATTGAGCTGTTTAAAAATCCCTTCTATGACTTCTAGATAATGACAGCAAACAATAATAGAATCTTCTTCCTCTAATATATCACTCTAAATACAGAATAAAATGAGTAAGCCAGAATTCAAAAAAAAGCAGCAGAAAATCCTGGTGAGAATCATGACTCTATGACACATCCTGCCTACAGGGAGGGCTCTTTGGCCCAAGCTATTTAACAAAATCTCAAAATGGAGAGATAAAACATAAATCCTCCAACCAGAGCGGCATGGTCCCCAGCAGAGGCTTTTCCCAATCCCCAAACCCAAATCCCTTCTCTCTGGGTCACAGGGAAGAGTATACAAATATGGACAGAGCTGCTCATCTGCAACATAAGTAAACGGCTTGGGAGGAAGGTAAGCATGATACAGAAAAAGCAGAGTGGAAAAACAGCATGCCAAAGAGAACCCAAGGAACAAACTGCACTGTAACATCTCTAGAAAAAATTTAAACAATGTAATGAATTTAAGAAAACAAGACTTCAGAGCTGATAAAACAATGAGAAGGAAACAAGAAAATCAAGGCTAAGGGAACAAAGTAAGGATCAAAACAATACCATCACAAAACTATAAATACATAAGCAATAGCCAGAAAACAGCTGAAAACCAAACCTCTAGAACAGGAGAGCCACAGTGAATGCAAAGGACAACTGGAAAGAAGATAATACATAAGGAGAACAACAGTGCCCAATACAAAGTAATCAGCATCCGTAGAAAAGCAAACAATAAATAAAATTTAAAACACTTCAAGTCATCTCCCTGCGGGTAAGCAGAGAGCACGGGCCCCAACAGCGGTCACTACAAGGCAACCATGGCATGTTGGCTGTGGTCTAGAGTAACACTGTGTGCATATGTATGTTGGCTGTTTTATTTGCTTTTTTGTTTTGAGGGTTTTTTTCGCTGTTTTATTTATACTTGCTTTTGGTTCTGCTTAAGTTTTTGTGTAGTTTTTTCAAGATAATAAATTTTATTTTCCTAAAACCAACAGTCCCTGTAGCAGGGGAAAAGATGCCCTTTGCTTAAAGGAAAGCCATTATAAGCTGAGTACACTAAACCTTCTCCAAGTATAGGTCTCCTCACTTATTACCACGCTATTTCATGCTTTACTAATGAAAATATGTGCCGATTTATCAGTACCTTAAAAGGAAGACCGTTTAAAGGCAATTAATATATTTAAAAGACAAGTCTGATTTTTTATGGGTAGCAAATGATAAATTTAAACGTTTAAAAGCTATGCACCAAAAATAAGTATCTGTTATCAGATACTGGTGAACTAATTTATTGAATAGGTCTGACTTAACATAAGACATGTTTTTAGCACCAATAAAAAGAATTCTTGAGATGTCTGGCCTACAAACATCTAAATGAACAGCAATGTGCTCCCTGATGGCATCTTTTGGATAAAGGAACAAATGCAATCCAAGGATTAACTGTTAGGTCCCTGATTTATAATGCATTTAATTCATGGTGTCAAAATAAAAATATCAACCCAAGTATTTTTAAAACTTTTAAGTTTTGGAGATGAATTTCTTCTTCCTTAAAGTTTTAAATTATGAGGTAGATATCATTCAAAGTAAACATCAAATGACGCCAACTTGTTGACGAACATGATAATTAATCATAGGATTAATAATCAGAAATTTCCATTAGGAAACTGAGAATTTAAAAAATAATGTTGGTCAGCAGTATTCTGGCTTAAGTTTCCAAATTCCTTCGCCACTAGAAGTTCTATGAAAAGTACATAGATTTCTCAACAGTTGTCGAAAGACACAAGACTGTGAGGCTGACAGCTTCGATTCAAACTCCTGTAGTATCTCCTGAGTGCTTGCCTGGCCATCCACACGGGCCTGAAAAGCAATGAAGTTTCTCATTTCCACCAGCAGGTCATCGTGTTCCGTGGTGGGGGGTGGTGGAGCAGGAGCCTCTTGGTGTGCATTTTCACTTTCCAGCCGCTGTGGCAGAATCAGGTGGTTCCTAGCTCTCATTTTAGCCAACAGTGAAGATGAAGGGAGAGCCCCAGGTGAAGACTCTGCATCTTCCACTTTTCCACTGAAGTGCTCAGAAGCATTATCCTTTCCATCTTTTCTTGGGACACCATCCTGGAGAAAGAAAACCACTGCAGTGACACACCAGCTTCTAGTTCATGCTCTCACTATTTTCCCAAAGGCCCTGAGGAGCCATAAACACTCGAGCCCATGGCAATGAGGCTGCCAGGAAGGAAGGAGATGCCGTGGAACAGAAAGAGACAGGGAGCAAGTCAAGCACTGAAATCTACCCACCATTAAAGAACATTTCTTTAAAAACCCAAATCCCCCAAACTACACTCTTCCCTGCATCATCATTCTGTGTGGTGAGAGGTGGGGGGCAGGGTAGGGCACTGAGCCTCCCTTTGGTGGGAAAGCCAGTTCCAGGAGGCACGGGTTCTGCAGGCTTTTCCTGTCCTTCCCCCCACCCCAGGACACCCTACTCCAGGCACTGTGGGATAAGGAACAATAGCAGAGCTGTACTTCCTTCTCTTTACTTTTACATCTTTTGACTTTCTCATCTTTTGCCCTAAAACACCACCACAAATCTGATTTTTCTTCACTATCTCTAATGTTAAAAGAACACAACACGGGAATTTGAAAAAGGTTCTCTATCCCTAAATGTATTCATATTAATCTAAAATAGGAGTCTGAACTTGGGAGTCTTCAACTTGGGAGTCTTCAACTTTTATCAGTAACATAACCATTGAGCAGAAAAGACCGAAGAGAGAGCAGTGAATGATAGAGTTTGCTCTAGTCTTTACTCAGTGAAGCACTCAAGGCATCCGGGGGGGTTACAGGACAGGGAGAGACGGGCACAAGGCTCCAGCAGCCAGTTAATACAAACAACATTCCAGGTGGTTTTCATGACCTTCATTCTAGAGGGCAGTGCTCTGTGGAGTTGGTATTCACCTCTGGATGGAGGAGGCTGCCTGGGCAGCAACTCACACATCACTTATTCCCTGACTTTCAGGGAGCAAAGCAGAGATTCTGCTATGGAGTTGGGTTCAAGACTTTGTCTTTTACAAAGCTGTCTGGCCCTTTCAGCTTCAGATGAAAGTGCTTCATTAATCAGAGCATACAACACAAATACCAGGTGTCATTATGCCAGCGGTTTTCCTCATATCCCCATCAGGTTAAATTTTCATGGCAATTCAGTCAAATAAGTCTCACACCCAAAAATTATCAAGGCTTTCACATTACCTGGCATTTCTCCTTTGACGATGCTGAAGAAGGATGCTGCACAGAGAATTTGGAATTCCTTTTCTGACCAAATCTACTCCTAAATAAGGAAAAGAATCACACAGTAGATAAAATGTTTGCTTTTGTGATTGAGAGACAAAATTTCCCTTTCAACAACTTAATCTTCTCCTGGAAAAATTTTCTTCTGCATGATTATTCTTCCACAGCCATGCCGCTCATTCCCTTCAATTTTTCTCCTTTACTCTCCTAGGAAGAGTCTCAAGTCAGAACCTCTCAATAACTTGTTCAACATATGATGGAAAGTACTGTCAAATTCAAGATAGGGAATTATTCTAAACGAGCATATCAAATAGCACAGTAGTTACTGACTGCTGAACAACGGCTGATCATCTCATTAAAGTGTAATCACTACTCTGTATCTCTTATTGTTAACATCATCTCTTAAACAAAACAAATCAGTTTTCTCCCTGAAAACTCAGCTTTGGAGAGCAGGGGACAATGTAAAGAAGAACGTAAGATTATAAATGTTTTTTGCCAAGTCACGCAAATCTGGCTGACCTGACCCCTCCCTGAGAGATTTTCTAGCACGCCTGCCCTGACTTTACTGCTAGCCTACATGGTCTGACCTCCTCACATGCATGGCAGAGCAGTAATGTCTTACTTTATGCCTGCTGGCGCACCAGAAATGCCCCTGTGGCCCGTCCAGGTGGGAACACCAGACGATGCCCCCAGACATTGCTGACGAGAGAGCCTCAGCGCTTTCAGAGCATCCTGGGCCACTCGGTTGGCCTCTGCCTCCACCAGCACATAATCCGGATCCGCTCCATCCATGATAGCATCATGTCTCATGACACTGTGCACACCAACTAGCAAGAACAAAGGAAACAGTGACATATTATTTTAGTTTGTATACAATCATATTTTTTCTTCTGTATAATCTAATATATTGTGGGTAGAGAAAAAATATTGAACACTTGTAGCTATTTGCCAAGTTGACTATTATGACCCAGGAACGTTATAAATGTGATCACCACTTAGCCCTCATCACTACCCGACAAAGCACGAACTATTGACTATCCCTGTTTTATAATAATTGAAGCATAAGCCCTTGTCAACACAACTTCCACATCCTTGCTATCTGGAAAAATTTAAAGCCTTCTATTAATCAATTCTCTATTGAAGGAATAAATATAAAAATAGAAACCAGAATTATAAAATTTCTAAAAAGTAATGATCATGAAAATGCTACTTATCAGCAGAATTTAATGCAGTTTATCACTGGAAAATTCATTGCCTTAAATATTTGTGTATCAATAAAATGAAAGAATAAAAACAAATGAATTAAATTTCCAAGTCAAAGATTCTTATAAAAATTGAGCCAAAAAACTCAACAAAACACAACAAAAACAAAAGCACAAGGATTAAAGATAAAAACAAAAACTAATAAGATAGAGAACAGCCCAAGATCTAATTAATAAATTAAAATAGTTTATTTTTAAAAAAATCACAAAATAGACAAACCACTAGCTTAACTTGACCAAAAAAGGGTTGGTGGAAATACTAAAAGTCAGAAATGACAAGGGAGAAATTATCTTGAAACAGAAGCAAATTTTAAAAAATTATTATAAGAATATTTTTAATGCCTCTGTGCAAATAAACTTGAAAACTAGACAAAACAGATCATTTCCTAGGGAAACAGGCTAGTAACAGCAGGAAGAGTAGAAAGTTACCAATAAACTTTCTTATGGTAAAGTATCAGGCTCAGATGGTTTCTCTCTGAAATGCCGTAGAGAAACCTGGCCTTCCCAAACCAAGAACCACAAACTGATCTCTGGTAACTCAGGGCCATCACACTGGCCTGAACAATAGGCCGACACCCCCAGGAAAAACTAAGCTGTGCTGGGCTGCTCCTCCCCAGTCCTGAGCAACTGTTGAATCTGCTTTCCTGAGTTTTCTCTCCCTTGACATTAGCAATCTATTAGTTATCAGCTTTTCTATTTCCAGAGTGCCTACCTCTGGTCATGCCTCTGCCTCTCCCCCATGACTGTTAATCTCTGCGGTTGAAAAATCAGATAAATACAGCATGTACAGAACCTTCCTATTACTCACTACTGTTCAGGTAGTACAAACCTACTTAAAGCACTGCACCCTTCTGTATGTGGCTATAAGTCAAAGTTTCAAATTCCTCTAGGTCTTCAGAAAAGATAGGTGAATACTATTGTCAAAATGTCAATACAAAATCTGAATTTTAGAAGAATAAAATACCTCCAGCTGAGAGCCCACTGTGCCCTGTGAGTAAAGTCTGCCACTGCTAGAAATGGCCTACTCCCCACCTGTTTCCAGCACACTTGTGGCAAATTCAGCAAAAACATTACCTGACTTTTTGAAAAGCTTTTCCAAGACGTAATCATCATTGCTCTGTTCACTGGTCTCACTCTCAATTTCGCTGTCCTGCTTCTGGTACCGTCTTTTCTTCACCAGGTGTGGAATTCGGGTTCCTTCAAACCTGGCATCTCTACAATGCTTAGTGTTCTTAGGCTTCGACTTCGGCCTCTGAAGTTGCTCCAGGGTCTCTTCTTCCAGCACACTATGTTTTGTTTTTGACTTGTGCTTTGAAAAATTATTTTCCGACTCTTTATTCTCCTGAAGAGGTTCTGTTTGAGCCTGGCAGCTTTCTCTTCTGTCAGAAAGACCTTGCTTTTCATGGATGCTTTCCTCACTAGATAGCCCATCCATTTTGCTAGTTCTTGGAGAACTGGAACAATCCACACGTCCACTAGTCACAGACAACTCCTCTAGTATAGGTACCGCCTTTGTCTTTTCTTCAGGTCCACCACTGCCAGTGAGATTCCTAGGAGTTTGGGGGGCATCTTTCAAAGGATCGCCTTGATCAGAAGTTATTGTATTTACTCCAGCTCCTTTAGCTGTAAATTTCTCTTCAGATGATGTGGTATCATTTGTGGATGCATTAGAATCAGGGAACTTTCTGCATATTGGAATATTATGGTCTGCTCCAAAGGCCGGTGGAAGTTTTCTTTTTAAATGGAGTTTCGGAGTCTGAACTTCTGAACCAGTTCCTGTAAAGGGGTAAAACACACTCAAGTTACATTACATAATTCTTCTGTAATTTATTACTTTAAGTTAAATTATTTTATGTAATACCTGCAAAAATAGCACTTGTTTCAGTGCTCTGGGATGCACCAGGACTCGTCAGAGTGAACAGCTCATAAAGATCGTTGGACTTGAAAAATCGCCTTTGCTTAGGATCTTTCAGCACTCTGTTTGTCAGAAACTGCTTGAAAATTTGTCTAAAAAGATAAAAAATTAAACTGATAGAAAACAATGTTTAGCTGTACCTCAAAATCCTAGTTATAAAACAACATGAAAGGTATGATAACTGTAGCTGAACAAATATCTAAATCATCCCCAAACTTTTCACCTTGAAAAATTACAATTCAGAAAGTACATAAAATATCAGGTGGTCCCCCAAGCTTTACAGAATTTAAATTACAGAGTATCTTATTATTTATACCCAGTGAGCTTTTTCAATCTCCAATATTCATCACATGTCAGGAAACACCTCTCTACATACAATCATGTGACTCACAGCGCCTCTGAGGTGGAAGGAGTTGGCTTCCTGGACTGCTGGACCAAAAGTCCCCTGCCCTACCTTTCTGAGGACCCTTCTGTGATGGGATTCAGGAAACTTCTTACCTGGGCTTTACAAAGCTTTCACTTGAAGTCATTTTACCCACCTTCTGCCTGCTGTTTCATACTCTATACTGAACCTCTACACCACTGTCACTCCTGCCCAGACATCCCTACAAAGCAGTCTCCCCCACTATTCCCCCCAAGGCACATCTAAGGGGAAGCTCTCCCTCACAGGATATAGCTAGTCTTTTGTCCTCTCAGAATAAGAGCCTGAAGAACACACACCCTATCTGGGAATGGACCAGTGCATGGTGGAAAGCAGGGAGCCTCTACTGAAAAGCTGGGGTGCAGCTCAAGAATAAAGTCTTCGGCAGAGGATGAGGAGAAGGTGGCAGTTTCTCCACCCCACTGTTAAAGGGGCCCTCACCTAAACACCTACACATTGTACAGAGGGATGGAGAAAGAAACAGGTATCCTGGTCAACCTCTCGCTCAGGGGTATTTGAGCCAAAGATCACCAGGCTACCCATGCTGATCACAGCTGCAATGGTATGTGAAAATTCCATCAGGTATTTCAACTTTGTCACTTCTTAAAATTTTTCTGAAAAAAAGATGGTTCACTATAGTGAACGATACATTTCTCTTAAATAACAATTAAGATGAAGGTTACACATAAGTAGTCCTTGATGTTTAATAAGGTAGAAAAATGATTGGGTTCAAAGATATTTTTAAAAAACAATAATAATAAATTTACTTTAATGAGAAAGAAAAAAATACAAAAACAAAACAACAAAACCCTCATATATCCTTTAAGTTATAGTAACTATTGCTCTAAGATGAAAATACTTTTTTTTTTTATCTTTTTTTTTTTTAAGATTTTATTTATTTATTCATGATAGTCACACAGAGAGAGAGAGAGAGGCAGAGACACAGGCAGAGGGAGAAGCAGGCTCCATACAGGGAGCCCGACGTGGGATTCGATCCTGGGTCTCCAGGATCACGCCCCGGGCCAAAGGCAGGCGCCAAACCACTGCGCCACCCAGGGATTCCTGAAAATACTTTTTTAGAGCTATACATTTTAAAAATTCCCAGCTCAAAATCCTGGTAGCATACTTCTATATCTACATCCTGCACACGCTACAGCCAGGACAGCAGTCTCCAGTCACAGAGCGGGCAGGCATCTGTACTGACCGGTGGTAAATCTTTTCTTCAATGGTACCCGCAGTCAGAAGCCTGTACACCGTCACCTGCTTCTTCTGGCCTATCCTCCATGCTCGCTCCCGGGCCTATGGCAGAGAGATACATCTCAACAAGTGCCCTTCCCAATGACAAGCACCCTTCCCAATGACAAGTGCCCTTACCAAGGACAAGTGCTCTTTCCAAGGACAAGCGCCCTTCCCAATGACAAGGGCTGCAACTAAAAGAAACAGAGACAGCTGGCTGCTTCCTTTCCTTGCCAAAGCTAAAATTCTAGCTAATGACACTAAATATAGCTAAGGTGTACTAAGGAAGATAAACAGGCAGGTGACAAAGACATATTTAGCCACCTCTACCTAAAAAACAATGTGTTTATTTGTACTTTATGCACTTTCTTTGTACCCCAGATGTAGTGATGAATGCTACAGATAAACTGCTAAAGACTCTTCCCAACTATGAGGCTAGACAGGGTCTTCCTCCATGCCAAGGCCTAGGCAACAACCAAAATGGGAACCCTATGCAGAAACGGACAGGGGCACCAAAGGCCCCTCCCAAGTGCTGGCCACTCAATTGTATGTCACTCACACACTCCTTTACCTGTGTATCTGTGCTTGGGTTCCAGTCGGGATCGTAGATAATGACTCTATTAGCCCCTGTCAGGTTGACTCCGATGCCACCCACCCGGGTGGTCAGAAGAAACACAAATATGGATGTGTCCTAGAGTAAGATGCACAACATCTGGTATGCACATTTAAGACTAGTTACAGCTCTTCACCTCTATCTTTACATATTCTGCACATGGAAACCTCTTCCCAATACAAAGGATGGGTCCTAGAGACTGCTGGTCAGTCAAGATCCCATCTCACAGCTCCTGTTTTTAATACCAATTATATTGGCAATATCTCAGAATTGGCTTTTCAAGAAGGAATACACATTCTTTCTTTACACACACACACATACACACACACATACACACATATCTAAGAATACCCAGAGTTAAAAGCAGAATGTCTCTCTTTACCTGCTGCCCGTCCCAGTATAAGCAGGGCGCAGGTGGGTGAGGCTATTCTTCCTTCCCCTGCATGGAGTAGCACTATTTGACTTTACTGTTAAATTCACTTGTTACCTCATTATATCTTGTAATCAGTGGTTGTCTTGAAGCTATTGCAGTGGTACCATCCATTTTGAGGTAAGAATACTTCTGGGCTCTAAGGAATACTTCAAGTATGTCCAACATCTTTTTGGGAGAGGGGATAGGGGATAACAGTTTAAAAATCAAATATACACCTCCAGTGAGTATGTCCACATTTGTCTCAACAGTCATGCCTTCCCCGATAGGTTTAAATTAAAAGGAGCTTCTTGCTTTGAGGCAGATAAATATTACTAGTACAAGAGTATTTTTGGTACTTCCTTACTATTAATTCTTACAGGGTATCTATCTGAGATCAAATCCAAACTTGCCCACACCCTAGAACCACATGGTACACCTTTCAAAAGAGTCAACTTCTGGACACCAACTCTTCAAGCTCCCAAAGAGATTTGTAGGCTGCCACTTCAGTATCAGCAGGTGAATTTGCTTTTAGAATGATTATTTTAGATTATATCCCATTTTCCTAATAACTGGTTGTAAGTCTTAAAAAATCAAATTGTTTCTTTACAAAGTCTGTATACTCACTTGTCTTGACTGAGAAAATAGCAATACTCGTTGACCCTGCTTGTGCCATATTTTCAACAAGGACTCAACTACTATCATTTTCCCAGAACGTTTCCAGTACCCAAATTGATCTTCTTCATCGTCATCTGGAATAGTTTTGAGATTCTTCGGGCCTCCAGAAAAAAGATCAGGATGGTTGCAGATTTTTCTTAGGGCTACAAGTCCAGAGAAAATCTATGGTATAAAAGAATTATGTGCATTTGGATTATACCATGTAAATTCTTGATAAGGGAAGTTCTCTGAAACAAAAACATTCTATGGGACCAAACATCTACTGTTCATATTCAATTGCTGATGATTTCTTTTCTCTCACTAGAAAGAAAGATATGCAATTCACAGCATATAAAAAAATGACTCATCTTCTATCTTAAAAAAAGTGTAATGCCCATCTAAATTTGGAGAAATCAGGCAGATGACTTAGCAAATGCATTCAAATACTACACTAAGTACTCCTCACTAAAAGCTCTGTAGTTTAACATAAGTCAGTGGTGGAAGTTTCATCTACCTATACATTAGAATATCAGAAAACATCTGCATGGGAAATACACAAATGGGAAAGATATGAGGATGGTTCATACAGCAGAAGGGCATAGGAGACCAGAAGGGCCTGCCCTCCAGACCCCAGCATGAGGGCATCCTTCACAGCTTTCCAAGTGTGACTCAAATCAAGTTCATGTGTACAAAAGCTCAAGGAGAAAAAGAATAAACGTTAAGTTAAGCCAATAATCAAAGAGTATGGTTGTTCTAACTCACAAACAACACATAAATAATTAAGAATCTAAACAAATCAAGAATATTTCAGAACTCCCCCAAGAATCATCTGTAACTCCTCTGTCAACCTCTAGATCTGTGCTTCCAGTACAGTGGCCCCAAGCCACAGAGAGCTAATCTAAGTTGAGATGTGCTACAAATGTAAAATATTTTGGAGATACCGTTTTTTTTAAGAGGTAATAATATCGCATTCATAATTAGAAATTTTTGATTATGTATTAAAATAACATTTTTAGATACATCAGGCTAAATAAAATTCATTACCAAAATTGACTTCACCTGTTTTTCTCTTTACCTTTTTTAATGTGACTATTAAGACAATTTAAAAATCATACATGCAGCTTACATTCTGTATCCACAAGTCAGTGCTAATCTAGACCAATTAAGGCTTCACAACTTGGAGGTGCATGAAGATAATAAGTTAAGGGCAGACTTAGGAGAGCTGAGTAAATATGAATGATTTAAGAACCTCCCATAGAGGTCAAAGATAGAATGAAGAGAAATGGTAAGCCACGGCTAGAACTGAAATGACTTCAATTGGAAGAAAAAGATGCGATGGGGCCCAAGCAGCCATGCTACCCACAGTCATCTCTTTATCAACCTCTGTGTATAAGTAGGAGAGTGTGTTTCAGAGTATAGTGCTTGATACTCAGCTGTACCTCCTGTGAGAAGAGACCCAAGACTAAGGAAGTTTCATGTGTCTAATAAATCACAATTCATACTTTAGGATCCTGAAGCACAAAGAAACTGAATAGTTCATATGGAACTTCAAAGTATATGCTGATTATAAACCTACTACATATGCTTATTGAACATACCAACATCTATTGCTGAGTATTGCCAACAACTAAAATACTTTTTACTTACACAAATATCTATAATAATAATTCTTCCTTCATGCACCTGCTAACCCCAGCAGTCCAGAGCCACTTCCCTGTGTTCTGCATAGGACCATGCATCCCTGCAGGACTCACCGCTACAGACCTGCTAAACCATGTGATGTGGGGTTCAAGTGTAACTGTGCTGCAATACAGGCAAAAAGACATGTGCTCAAATATAATTGCATTCTCTTACTTCTGGAAGGGCTTTGAATTAAGTGATTGTTCACACCCAAATGTTTCCAAGAGTTACCAGTGAAATATGACTGTACTAGTTTCCTTTCCTCCCCTGCTTCCTGACTCCACAGTTCATTTCTCCAGTTTCTGTTATTTAGCTGACCTGCATGTCTCCATTGAGAATTCTGTAAACTTCTTTAGAATCGATAAAATTTTGGTAGACTTTATGTTGTTCCTCTGTAAGACGGCAAAATAAGACCTATGGAGGAGGGGAGAAAAAAAACTCCATAGAATTAAAAAATAATAATAAAATAATTAAAATATCAACAAAACTTTCTAACCAAAAAAAAGCACAATGTATACAATTTTAACAACGTACCACTTATTTTAAAAAGCCCAAACAGTGCCACATCTCAGAGCTAAACAAGGACATAGTCACCCCTTCTCAACAGCCCCTCCATTTTTCCTGTCCATCCACCTTCTGGTCCCCACCCACTATCCCAATAGTCCCTGAAGACTGGTTTCCTTTTCACAACAAAGTTCAGGACCAGGTGCACAAGCCCTCCTCCATCGTAGCCTCTTAGCACTCACCACCCATGCCACTCACCCACACTTCACTTCAGCACATCTGACAGGGACCCTGCCCTCTCCTGACTTGCCCCCTTTCCTGGAGGTTGAAGCACAGGTTCCCAAGTTTACCTGACCTATCTGTGCCCAACTGTGTCTGTTACTCCATGCCAGAATGTTCCTTGACCTTCTGCCTCTCAATCCTCCTCTCTTTCATGTCCACTGCCATCACCTCATGGCTTGACCCTATTCCTTGGCTAGTCATAAACCCAAGATCTTATCCTTTAGCTATCCTTTTGCCACTCACTACATCTGCCTTGAGGACTTCCAAATGAAGAATGACTCAAACACCTGTCATCTCTGTTCCTTTATGCTAAGTGCTGCTGGAGAATATCACTCCTCTGGGCAGTGGCCTGCTCCTGGTCTCCAGGGGAATTTTCTATGTCCTCCTTGCTCAGTGCATGCTATAAACCCAGAATGGCTGTGACAACACTCCTCATTCTTCCCAAGCCACCCACGCACCTACTCACCTTCGTCTCTACCTCTACTTAAAAACAATCAAACGGGGACAGCTGGGTGTCTCAGTGGGTTAGATACCTGCCTTTGGCTCAGGTCATGATCCTGGGGTCCTGGGATCAGGCCGCAGGTACAGCTCCCTGCTCAGTGAGGAGTCTGCGTTTTTTTTTTCCCTCTCCCCTGACCCCCCCGCTCATGCACTCTCTCTCATACTGTCTCAAACAAATAAAAATCTTTAAAAACAAAGAGACAAAAATAAAAACAGAAACTGAAGCTATCAGTCATGATCCTCTAATTTTCACTCCGTAAAATTTATCCACTTTATCCACCTCACTTTGTTTCCCTTTATTTTCAAGGGAACATCTGACTCCCTGTTCTGGATCTAGGACAACCCTTGACTTTCATACCAGATCTGAAAACCCTCACTTCTTCCCCTCAACAGTGCTCCACCACCTTAGACTCTTCAAAAACTGATGGCGGAACTCCCTAAAAGGATTACATATAATTATCATCCCACATCCTTGGCTTTCAGCCTCTCCTGGTCCCAGCACAAGCCTGGAGGGCATGTCTGCTGAGAAAGTGCTATGGACAAGCTCAATAATGACTTCCTAGCAGCCAGCCACACTGAGCCCCTAGGCCTCATGATTCCACTTCCTCTACCCTACCACCTGCCTTTCTGCCTAGGCCTCCTGTCCTCCCAGCTAGCCCCTCCTGAAACCATATCCACAACACTGCAGCTTTTCTCTGCATGTTCTATGTATGCACCTTGGGCAACCTCATCCCTGCTCATAAGTTTCACACCTTCCCTGCTCAGAGGTCACAACTACATCCCCCCTACAACTCTCCTAAGAACCCAAGACCCATTTATAACTGCCTTTTGGGCAAACAGATGTGCCATGGGCACTTCAAATGAACCGAATAAAACACAACTATCTCTTCCATGCTCTGTCCTTTTAAAGCATCTGGCAGCAGATCCAACCCAGCATCTAAACAGGAAACCTGGGAAGCACCTGCCAGCCCCACTGCCCTCTGCAATTCAGGCTTACCCTCCCCTCCATGGACTCTGGAAGGACCAGCTAACTCATCCCTTTGTCTCTGTTATCCTTCCTCCCCCAATGCTTTCATATGCTGCTGGAGTAATCTTTTGAAAATATGAACCTGAGTATTTCTATCTCTTGATTTCTTAAATTTGTTTTAGTCTTTTAAATACAATGGCAAAAGAGAAAAGCCTTTCCTCTGTTAACCACAAGGTTAACTGAACTAATTATTCACCACATGCTTAGTGTCTGCAAATCACTGTTTCAGTTCTTACATAGCACTTTAAGGTGAGTAGGACAAAGTCCCACTCCCAAGCAGTTCTATCTAGTCAAGAGCCTAGTGGGATCTTACAACTTTTGTGTGTGGGTTTGCTGGGGGATGGGGTGGGTGGGTGCAGCAGGGTGGAGACCAAGGTAGAGGGAACATGACATGCTAATGGAAAAACAAGCGGCACATGTTTGGAAAACAGGAACTATTTCCAAGCCATTTACCTTGGCTGCTACATGGATTACAAAGAAGAGTCATTCTGGGACTCCATAGTGAAAATAAATTGGTGCAAATGAGCTAAATCAGGATTCTTGATGGGCAGAGGGATATGCAGGCAGGCCAGTAGAAAGATGAGCCTTGGAAAACTAATCCAGTAACACTGTGCAATACTGAATGGAGTGGAGAGTGCGAACGGCTGGGAAACCAGTCAGACACTGGCTGCGCTAATTTATGAGGATGTGGAGCAAAGAAATGAGAGCAGGAGTAAGGACAAATAAAACAGCACAATAAAAGATGAATCTGGAATCAGACATAGCAAGAGCACTGCAGCCCAAGACACTGATGGGAAAAGAAGACTGGTAAGGGGAATGTTAAGATCAAGGGTTTGGGGGTAGGGAGGTTGGGGACAGGGATACAAGCAGCCTTGGTGACACACCTCCAAGATCCTTTCTAGTCTCACCATTGAGAATCTACAATGTATTTACTTTTGAATGTTGCAAAGAGGGTGCAGTCATCAGTTGAGATAATAGAACACTAGGATAAGCTTTAAAAGGGTGTCCCTTTTACAGCTTAGGTTAGATGACATCACTCCTTGGCTCAGTATCTCCATGAAATGCCTCCTCACTCCCGGTAAAATCTGAAGTCTTCACCATGACCAGTAGGCCTTGGTGATCTAGCCGCCTTACTGACTTCTCCCTCCATGGGCTCTCATCCTTCTTCCTGCCCTCAGGCCACACTGCCTTCTCTGCTGGTCCTTAGAGGTACCAACAACCTTCCATTTCCATAGACCTGGAATACTCTTCTTCTGAAACCAACCATGATTCACTTCCTTTACCTTCTTTAGGCCTTTGCTCAAATGTCTGTTTATCAGAGAGACTTCTCATCATTCCTTATAAGAAGCCCACTTCCCCAAACCATGGCCCTACATGCCCACAGTCATCTCTTTATCAACTGATATATCCTCTTACCCTGCTCACTGATTCCTCCTCATATGTGTCTATGACTGTCTCTCCTCAAGAATGAATGTGAGATCCATGAGAGTAAGCAGTTGCACTGTTCACTACTATCTCCCATGAACATGACTGGTACCCAATTCATAACATGAATGAGTTGGAGGGTTTGAGGAAAATGGAGAAGTTCAAAAGTGCAGCTGCAGGGATCTCTGTGTTAATAAGAGAAAGATCAAAGCCTATAGACCAAGGAAGAGTCTTGCTGAGGGCAGATGCGACAGCAGGCTCACCTGCCACAGACAGGTATATATAGATATAAACCAGCTGCCCTATAGCACCAGCAACCACACCTGTTAGCCTCACCAATTCTGCATGTGAAAAGCACGTGTAAACAGACAGGTGCACCCATGCATTAGGATTGGTTTGATAATTCCTGGATTACAGACCTGTTCATTTTTATCTGGCAAAGAAAGGCTCATTTTGACATCTGACTTCATTCTCCGAAGCAGGTATGGATTTATGGTATCTCGTAAGACACATGCACATTTATAAGCAGTTTTAACCTTTAATAAGAGAAAAGGGCAAACAATTACTTATGTTTGATAGATGCATTTGTTCTTACCTCTCAATTGATTCCAAGGTTTAAGACAATTTTTCTAATGACCTATGGTTATACAAAATTGGCTGGGAATAGTTAGAAAATGGTTTGGAAAAATAAGAATAGGTTCCATATACTCCAGATGGTGGTATCTTTCATAAGATATCATCAGTAGAAAAAAAAACTTATTAACCAAAATGTATAACAAAAGAACTGGTAATTTTGTGCCCTATTCCTCCTCCATACTTTGCTTTAATAACAATTATGATTATGATTATACTGTTAGACCCTAAAGTAGAGATTTCTTTGGTTCTCGACTACCCTCTAGGGAAAAAACGGCTTTCAAATAAATCTGTTTATAATCTTGCATTCTCCAAAAGCTACAAAGGAACTGCTGCACTGCAAGACTGCAGATCAAAAGCTAACTCTAGGGGAAAGCTGCAGCCATGGGAGCAACCAGATAATAAGCAGGGATTACTGCCCACTGGGGACTTGGGAGAGTAAGTTCAAGAAAAGCCCTATGATCCCAGAAATGAAAGGTCACTCTACCCTGAGATGGAGCATATGGTTCTGTAATGGAGCATAGCCACATGAGATGGGTATTAACTGTACGCAGAAAAACAAAGACCCATAGCTCAGGAAACACTCCCTATGCAATTCACTTAAAGGCAAACAAAGAATTCAATAAATTATTGATACTTAAAAAAATCTAAATAGGCTTAACAACCTAGTAAATTAGTATTTAATGGAACAAGAAAAATTCCAACCAAAATCTAAATTTAACAAAGTTAGCTGCAAAATGAATGACAATAAAAAGAGCTTGACCATAACAAACAGAGAAAACTCTATGTTAAGAAATTAACATAGTAAAAAACATTTTAAAATAAAAAACAGGATTTACTTGGAATAGCAAAGAGTAACAAGTTCAATTAATCAACAACTTTTAGTTACAGGTAACCTAATAAATGTATTATTCAGACAAAACTACCCTTAAGATGATGATCATATTATGGTTGTAATATAGAGATGAAAAATTTCAAAATTTAACAAGACCTTACAGTCCTACCAAAGAAGCAAGTACACTGTTTAAATTCTTCCTAAAAATATATACAGTATGTTAAGGGAAGTCTCTACATCTCCACCTCTACCCACATTTCTCTCCCCCAGAAGCACGAGTGAGCTGGACAATAATGCTGGAAAACCAGGGCTGGGGTGATGAGTGGCCTGGCTGCCCCTTCTGACACTCTCTCCTGTCTGTACCTCTCTGGATCCTTCTGCCACTCCTCCCTGTTCCTGGCCCACTGTGGTGAACTCACAGAGGTCAGAGCTCATAGTGGCTAGGGATGTGACACCCAATGCTCCTTCAGAGGAAGAACTAAAACTCTGAAAAGAGCTGGGGTTGGGACAGTAAGGAAGACTAAACACCACCTTCAGCCTTGATGTCCAGCCACATTCTCAGTCCCTTTCCTAGGCAATCCTGTGCTTCGGGCAATAAAGCTGACCCTCTATTTACTTCCCATCTGCCTCGTTATCTCTCTGTGAGTACACAAAAGGTGGGGACCCAACTGTATTCCTCTTAACTATCACTCCCAGCTCCCCAGGGCCATGGAAACCTAGCTGAGCATGCCTGTCCTTCCTTCCTATTCCTGACAAGGCAGAGTGATAACCACTCCCCAGTTGTCCCTGTTCCAGAGCCGAGTGACCTTAGGCCAGTCACCAAACCACTGAGTCTCAATAACCTTGAGCAAGAAATGGGGAGGTTCTCTTCACTTCTAAACCTTAAGCTTAACACGCAAAGCCAAGAAGCAGGCCACATTCTTGGCAGTTACAGTTCTTCTCCCTTACCCTCCCTCAGCCTCATGTAGTCATCTCTTCCCTAGGAAGTCTTTCCTGACTCCCACAAGCTCTGATATTGGATATCTCCCCTGATCATAGTCCTCATTTCCCTGTACTATGATCATCCCACTAGGGGAGGAATGCTATTCAAGGGAAGGTTCTGATTGCCAGCCACCTCTCATCATTTTAGCCCCAGCCTGACATAATAAATATCTGCTGACTGACTATCTTCTTGGGATTCAGTAACTTATGGCAACCATGGACTTAAACAAAAAAACAAATATAAAAACAAGAGCTCTGTTATAACCTACAAAGGGAAAATGGGTAAGTACACAGACTTCTGAAACAAGGATGTCAGTGAAGAAAGATAACATGTTTGTAAGGTCTCCAAGTCTCTCACTAAAAATGATTTTAATTCCAAAGGAAGGGGTCAACTTTGAAATCTGGTAAATACCACCATTTAGAAATTTGGTAAATACCACCTTACCCAAATAACCAGACACCACTAACTATTACCACCAAGGAAGGAGAGGCCGACAGCTTATGCCTCCAGATGTGAAGCACTGAGAAAGACAAGTCACAGAGCATGGAAGACAAATCCAAAGCGAGGCACATCCTACAAAGTAAGAGGCCTGTAGTTTGGGAAGATCTGAAAGTCGTGAAAGGCAAAGCAAGAATATAGGAACTGCTGCAGATTAAAGGAGGACTAAAGAGACAGGGCAACTACCAGAACTCCTGGCAAACATGAATGCCTAGAGACTAGACCTTGGTGCTCAACTTCTTCCTGATTTGGATGTTTCTATGTGGTCAGGTAGGGTAATATCCTTGTTCTTAGGAAAGAACAAGGATACACACCGAAGGGCTGGGAGGAAAGGGACAGAATGTCTATAACCTGCTCTCCAATGATGCCCGAAAAACAGTCTAAATCTGTGTGCACATGCAAAGAATGAGGAAAGAAGAGGGAGGGAAGGGAAGATAAAGCCAATGCAGCAAATGTCAGCAAAGGCTAACACCTGGTGAATCTAGGGAAGAGTATGGGAGTTCTTTTTCTAATTCGTACAACTTTCTGTTAAGGTAAAACTAGTTCAAAATAAAAATTTCTCCAAGACTGGTATAAATGAAGGACAGTGGGAATTCAGTGGAGGAAGAGGCTTATATAAAAGTTAGTTACAAATCATTCTACCTCAAAATGTAAAAGCTTTTAAAATGCTTTTTGATAATCCCCTAATTTTAAAATTCTTTCATTAAATATTTGTAAACATGGAAATGTTTCTCTTGGTGGATGGCTTTATTTCTGACTTGGTCATGACCTGGCGGGCACAGGCCCTGCCTGGGGGCTATGCCCCTCACCAAGGCTGAGGCCTGCTTCCAAATGCCACAAACTGCCCTCAGGTCAGCCTCCTGATGTTCCTGTCTGTGACACAACTGCTTTCTGCCAGTCACCCAGGTCTAAAACCTCAGGACTCAGCTCTAACAAGCTCACCACTTCCACCCCACTTCCTTTATCTTATCAGCCCCCACATCTTGTTTGTTCTGCCAAAAAAGACCCCACTTGGAACTTTTTCTCTCTATCCTCTTTCTCAGAGCCACTACCCAAGTCTGGGTCCAGGTCTTCATCACCCTCACCCCTAACAATTCCTGCAGGTGTCTCAAAGCCAGCCTCTATCCCATCACCACCTGCAGCCTGAGTGACCCTCCGAGAGTAACCCTCTTCCAGCCTCCTGCTCAGCTGCCTTAGAGCCTCTGCCTCCCTTTCAAGGCCCCTGTTTCTGGCATCTGTACCTTCCCTGCTACCCTACAAGCATCTCTAGTGTAATCAGGCATGTTTCTTCACTGCCCGTGGCCACACAACATGGCTATGTTCACACTGCTGCCCTAATCTAGAATGCCCCGCTCTTCTTGACCTGTTTTCCCAGAATCAGGTGAAGGGACACAAGTGTTGCATTAAGTCCTCTCTGAACAACTCCATCTTCCCTAGCTTCTCCTTTTCTAAGTTTTTATACAATCTTTTAAGATTCACTAAATTATATAGTGTCCAGAACTGATTTATTCTTGTTTCATAATTTCTGACTGCTTTTGAATGCTACACATGATTTTTTTAAAACTCATCTGGAAAAATATGAGCTGTCCAGCAAAAATAATTTTGTGACATTGGGCAAATACCAGTTTACAAGTTTGGCAATTTCCTTTATATTATAAATGACCTGGCTACAAAGTATAGTATTTAGTAGGAACACTTTAAATATTAAAATGCCTAAAAGTGTTACCTGCCTAATACTTTACCTGTACTGGGGAGGCATTTGAATATCCCCCCATGGTGATGGGGACCGAGAACTGCTCCATGAACACGGGCAATGTGCCTAATTTTCCTGGGAAGATGAAGTCAAAGAGCGACCACAGCTCCCGGAGGTTATTTTGCATTGGTGAGCCAGACAAGATGATGCGATGAGGGGTACGGAACTATTTGGAGGAAAGAAAACACTTTTTTTTATTAAATTCACTTTTCAAGAGATGATCGCCATCCTTAACCCAAAATATTCCCATGCAATCTTGTTATTTAACACTTTTACATGTTGTTTTAGTCATCTCCAAAATGTAGACATTTTACATAGAAAAGACAAATAGGGAAGGATTTTTCTTGTTCAAACTGAATACTAGGATTCAGAGTTGGATTTGGTTACATTCTAACAATTGATCTCTAGAGAGACAGTCAGTAATGTGAACAATCAGAATTTGTAAAACCATGATTATGTACAAGAGTAAAGAACTTTCTGCATTAAGGCAAAACCTGCATTTCAAATTCCTTATGCAAAGGCACAAGAATCAGTAAATGTGTTACTAAAAGCAGAGTTTATTCTCAAGTATCATTTTCCACGTGGAAATCTCCCTTGTTATAAAAGGCCATACCTGTTTGCAAGCAAGGGTGACAGCAGCATTTGGATTTCGAATTTTGTGTCCCTCGTCCAAGATCACATAGTGCCAGTCATGCCTGCTAATGTCATCTTGCATCAGCCGAATGTAAGAGTAAGAAGTGATCAAAATGCCATGACAATGAGCAATATCTCGAATTAGTTTCTCCTAAAATCATGATAAAATAGTAAAGCCAGTTTTAAAGAAGTTCATTTAAATGAACTAAATGAGCAGAATTCTTTAAACGGCAATCTTTCAATGATGTAATCTAATGCATTTTTAAGATACGTATACAAACATAATACATAAAATTACAATTCTACACTATCAGCACTGGAAGCTCACTTTATGTTTCATTAATCTGTAACTGGTAAACACGGACTACAGTATCTACTATTAAAGGCAGGGGGAACCTCAAAAGAAAACCAGAAAAAGTTATAATATGTAAACACTTATCCAATATTTATCTTTCTAAAATAACCTCTGTGTCAATTCTTGTTAAACTTAAAATAACAAGATATATGGGAAGTGATTTTTTTTTTTTTTTTTTTAGATTTTTATTTATTTATTCATGAATCACACACAGAGTCAGAGACATAGAGGGAGAAGCAGGCTCCCTGTTTGGAACTCGAGCCTGGGTCTCCAGGACCACGCCCTGGGCTGAAGGCGGCACTAAACCACTGAGCCACGGGGGCTGCCTGGGAAGTGATTATTTTTAAACCAGAAAAGAAATGAGAGAAAAGCCAGGGAGACAAGAAAGACAAATCTGGGCACTCTATCGATGTGGCACTCTATCTATTAGGCACTCTCCTAATTCCAAGAGGAGAGAATAGAAAAAGATATAAAAGCAATTTTTTTTTTTTAAAGACAGAAAAAAGTTCTGAGGAGAAACAAGAGTGTATAGAGCAAAATGTAATGGAGTGTCAGGCAGAAACACTGAAAAGACACCAAGCCCTAGGCATATACCTACTAGAATTCCCAAAGTAAAGAAAATGCTGCAGCTTCTAGTCAGAACAAAACAGAAGAAGAAAAGATTCCCTTCCGAGGAAAAAGACTCCAGACGAGTTGGACATCTCTTCTATTACACTAAAATTGTCAGAAAGCAAAGAGAGAATCTTTCCATAATTCTAGGGAAAAAGCTTTGACCCTGGAGTTCTACACTGATCCAAACCAGCAATCATGCTTGAGAGAAAAAATAAATTCCACCTCCAGACAGGCAAAAAACAGAAAATAAACCAGCAAGAGATAGGCTAGGTACAGTACAGGGGTGTGGTCACTTAAAGAACACCATCCTTTTCCAAGGGCAGAAGAAAGTGTGTCTGGAACACAAAGCATGCTGCAGAACAGTAGACAGCAGAGCTCCCTGACTCAGAATGCTCATCACAGAGCACTCCCAGTAGCTCCCTGAAAAAGGACAGAGGTCCTTCTCACTGAGGAGGAAACTGTAATAATATACCAGGTCACAGAGCTGGTAAGGGATGGAGTCATGATCTGAATGTAGACAGGTAGCCAACTCCAAAGCTAGTCTTAACTAAATATTAGGCATCACTGCCTCATACTTAACAGTGAAAGAAAAAAGAAATTAAGGGAAAATTACATGTAATATGTACATAAGTTCTTAAAATAAATTATAGGTATCCTCTGCTTTTCCAAAGTTCAGTTAGGCCACTTCACTTTTACGGGAAGACCCACATTAGTATTTTTTTTTGCCAATCAAAAGAAAGCCAAAGAAGATTTACTTTTTTATGAAGGTAAAAGCAAAAATAGCGTTCAGTCTTTGTTTCGAAGAGAGCCATTACAGAGGCAGCACCCCCCCAGCATGAGAGTGGTGCCACCAAGCTTCTTCCCCAGGAACTACACTTGGCATCTGGGCAGCAAGCACTGCAGCTTTGAACTGGGTCTGTGAAGCATCTGCGCATTATCCTGATTTATTTTGTGCATGTTAACAAGATGTGCCCTAAGGTATCAGAAAAGCCTAAGAGAGATTATTATTTGGGTCTAGGAATGCTAAAAAACTTTTCCATATAAATTAACAGTAAGTACTTCTTTACTTGAAGCCATTTCAGTGTATGAAAGGTTTTATAGGAATGCTCTACTTTTGGATAGCAGGGAAACCTGTATTAAAACAGCAAGCAAATATTAAAACATTGTTTTAAATATTAATTAAACCATTAAGAATAAATCTAAAATATAAAAACAGATATACTTTTTAAGTGTCACTATAATTCCTGTTTAGTTTAACAAAACCTAGAGCAAGAACAGGAGAAAATAAAAGTGTACTTTTATTAAATCCCGCCCTGTCCAAGGGTAGAAAAGAGCACAGGTGACAGATACTGTCCACTTGCTTTATTTATTTATTTATTTATTTATTTATTCATTCATTCATTCATTCATTCATTCATTCATTCACGAGAGTCACAGAGAAAGAGAGGCAGAGACACAGGCAGAGGGACAAGCAGGTTCCATGCAGAGAGCCTGATGTGGGACTTGATCCTGGGTCTCCGGATCACACCCTGGGCCAAAGGCGGCGCTAAACTGCTGAGCCACTGAGGCTGTCCATGTTCGCTTTTTTAAAAACCAGAAAAAGAAAATGTGAACAACCCTGTGAAAGAGAAACAGGATGGATGACATTTGTGAAAGACAAGCCTGTCTACTGATCCATAGCTGCTACTTCAACGTAAATACGAGACAAGAAATAGACTGTAAAAAAAAAAAAAAAAAAAAAAAAGAGAGACTGTAGTATTATCAAAACCACTCTAGGGGAAAAAAGTAATAGAAAAATACAAAAAAAATCAAGAAAAGAGAAAATACAATAAACAGAAAATATGAGAGCTGGTTTCAGACTAAATGTACCAAGAGTCTCCACAATGATAGTGGGTTATTAGCAGCGTAACTTTCCAGTGGGTACACATGGCCAGACTCTTGGATCCAAACAAGACTGGCACTGAAAGGTGTAAATATGGGAATTAACCCAAGAAATGCGAACAGAAACAGGGCAGGACTAGAAATACAAATATCAGACAAGAGGAACTGAAGAGAAGAAAAGAGGAATATTTTATATATTAAATGAGATAACAGACACAGGAGGAGAAGCCATGCACCTTTACCTACCAACAAGCCCTGCAACAAACCAGGGGCGCAGAGCCCTCAGAGCTGTGCTAAGAAGCAAGACATCTACCGCCTGCCAGAGTGTGACAAACCAGTACAGAGAAAATAAGATTAAGGAAAACAAAAGGTCAAAAATTAAGATACAAATGGATGTGAGCACCACCATCCATGAGCTCCTTTTTTAATAGCTATCAGCAAAGTTTCACAGAGAATACTCATTCTTTACACACCACTGAGGCTAAAATCAAACTGAGTGATCAGTAAATGCAAACTGCTAAAAAAGGAAAATGAGAGAATAAGATAAAAACAAAATTTAGTGGACCATAAAAAAAAAAAAAACCACAAAGCTGGTAGAACTGAAAAAGCAAAAAACAAACCACCTCACTGCAAAAACCAAACCAAACACACAAACCTCTGTAAGCACAGAATCAGACATACAGCATGAGAATGTCAAAAAGAGCACAACCCAGATGTAGACAATACACAAATGTATATTCTCACAACTACCACCAGTGAGCCAAAAGCCTGAACATTTGGACAGAGGACAACTGTTAAAAAAATAAAGCACCAAAATGAACCCAAGAAAAATGAGACAAACTTATCAGACCAATTACTAAAGAATCAGACCAATTACTAAAGAAGATGGTATGCTCTTCTCACCAAAAGCCAACCAGACCCAAAGGGTTTCCTGAGCAATATAGGAATCCATTCTATTGTTTAAACTATTCGAAAATGCAGGAAAAGACAGGATGTATTTCACTTCATGACTATAAGGCTAGCAAAACCCTGTTTTCCAAAGTAACAGACGCAACACACTTACACATGTACTCCCTACTAGAGACCCATTACTAATAAAACCTAGCCATATATTATATCAACCTAATAAGGCTCATCACAGGAATATAAGAATAGCAAAATATCAGGAAACCTAATGCAATAATTCATATAATCATAATTATACAAATTTTATAAAATTCAACATCTTCAAAAGTGATTTTAATATGTTAATAAACTAGGATTGGAATATTTAATTCAACAGAGTATAAAAGGGTATGACAAGAGCCAAAAAAATTTTGAAAGAGAAGAACGAAGAGAGAAAAAAGACTTTCTCATGTCATACTACACTCAAAACTTCCAAGTTCATAAAACTGCTTTAGAGAACAACTATAGTACCTGGCAGGTATTAAAGGTTCAATGGAAGAGCTGTATTATTATTATTATGACTACTACTTCGCCATCCTCCTAGTCAGTTTTTAATATCTGCACTGTACTACACTGAGGAGCATACCTGATTAACCATTTCCCAACTCTGTACTTTATGGTGAATGCAGAGTAAAAACCTCAGGGCTCCCAGCTTTACAAACATATGTAGGTTTCTCCTGGGACTCCCTTCCCTCTGCTTCACCCTGACTACACTGTTACTCTACCACCACCAGCCCTGCCACAGCTACTAGTGCCCAAGAAGAAAAGCAAGTTGTCTCAAGATGCACTGCTCCACCTTGAACGCCTCATCCTGCAGGTCCCGTGACTTTCAGAAGCCAGAGCTGATGCTAATAGCTCCTCTGCATCTAAGTTTTCCATGGAGCCCGTGGACAGGCAGCCACCACAACTCTACCTTATTTTCTCCTCCAGGAACACAGTGGTTATTAGAAGACCCGAGAGGGCAGCAGACCAAAACCAAGAATGTCCGAGCCGAACTGTCCTCTAGGCCTGGAGCTCTATGCATGCACAGAGAGAAGAGGGGGATGAAAACAACTACAAATGCTTGGGGCTTCAAAACCAGCAGAGGTCAAATTACCATCCACATGTATAAAATGTCTACGGGGTGATAGCCAAGCCCTGCAAATGTAGGTCCACCTGCTCAGGACCCTGGAACTCCTGTAACTGCTGGATGTACAGACTCGCCATTGGCCATTCCCTGAAACCCCCCAAAGAATGCCATCCTGACCTGGATTCTGGATGTCACTTCACCACAGCTGAACAAACGAGATGCCAAACCTCACAAATACACACCACTGGCGCCAAATTCAACTTCTTTTCCATGTTTAAGGACTGAAGTTTACTTGGAAAATTCTGTAATGTTGAACCATTTCTACCATATTCAGACAGATGGAAGATGATGAATAAGAATCAAAAAGATACTTTTATAAGACTAAGAATTTTTTTTCAAGCATCTCTATTGAAAATTAACTTCCACTTAACAGCCACTGGGCAAAAACACCGTCTAAGACTTTGTTTTCACCTGATTCAATCTCAGAATTCTGTAACTGCCTAGACTAGTTTCAATAATGGTGAATTGTTGATTATGGACATCTCTATCCAAATACTTAAGACAAATCATCTCGGGCGGTTTCAAATTAAAAGCTTGTAAAATATGTAACCTCTCCTAGTTTTTGCAATTAATAGGGTACATCTGCAATTAGCCTGACTTACTGAATGCAGTGCTGTTGTCATTAAAAGATGTCTGTGAAAGTGCTGCTGTTATTATGGGGGCTCAGGAGACCAATCCCTCCTAGAGGGCAAACAGTGGACTGGTAGAAAACAACAGCCATAAATCACACTGTCAGGCAGCAGGGAGAGTGGAGAGGAGCACAGGCACATGAAGGCCATTCACGGTAAACACAGCACGGCAGCTTCCCAGGCAGGATTTACTGCACCTGTAATTAATTAAAATTTCCTTCAAGCTAAATCTTTAATAAACAAGGATTTGTGCTGACAATGAAGAAAAAAAGGGCTCCAGCAACATAATTTTACAATATACCTCACAGAACAAACATAACATCTATCATTTCTTGTATCAGGTGTATACACCGTCTCTGAAGTTAATAGGAATTATATCACTTTGTGTTATAATTTGTGTACTTGGAACGGGTCTGAAATATTTAGGATGCTTGAGGGACCATGTGGCCCTTTTCTACTTTTATTTGTTATGTTTTTACCTGACTCCCTTCCAGCTCTTTAAAAAGCCAAGTCCTTTGACTCTAGTGTTCTAGAAAACAGGTCTTTTTAAAGAACTCATAATGGCAGTTTCATCAAGCAGCCATGTTTTCCTGTGTTTTTTTTCTTTAATCACACCTTGTGTTTCACAAAAAGAATTTTAACACGCTATTTCATTGTTTCCACCTGGGGCCAAATGCATCTGACTGTGAGAAAAAAGGTCTAGACGTAAATGCCAACGAACATATTTGATAAAGCAAGTGTGAACCTTTGACCTAGAAAGTATTTATATTGAATGAGTCAGAAATACCAGAGCATCCTTTCTTTTGCCTACTGAGAATAGGTCTACAGCATTCTTTGTTGCTAACAGTAGGAACTACCTGAGTAAATGTTACATGCCAAGGACGACAATACACTTCTCATGTATACCTATTACCCCAACAATTAACAAAACTACCAAAAAATACTCATTTTTTAGGAGATCAAACTAGATTCACAGAAGCTAAGTGACTTGCCCAAGGTCACAAAGCTGTAAAATGGCAAATCCAAGATTCAAACCCTGGTCTGGTAATGACAAAACCTATGCTTTGGAACCTTTAAGCTATTGTTGTATTTCCACTCATGCCTCTAAATGCCCCAAGTTTGTCAAAATGAGATAAAACTCTTTGAATTACCAAAAATATTCCACAGAATTACTGTATCTGTACGATACAGCAAGAAAAGGTGGGAGAGACAAAGTGAAAACTGTTTCAGAATATAAGCAAGAAATTTCTCATTAAAACTTCTAACAAAGTGTCCTTAATAATTAAATAAACTTCGTAACAGTGCTAAAGATGCCACCATCCACTGTGAGTTATGGGATAAGTATCACAAAACTGCCTTTTATTATCTTTACAAATATTTTCTCTCCCCAAGAAAATGGTTAGCTTTTCAAGGTCAGTTAAAAACATCACATCCATTTTTTCGGAGACTTAACAGCCTCAAATGCAATGTCATGTTTATGGTTACTCAACAAATGTGTGTTAATCAATTCATGTAGCAAATTTCTCTATGTTATAAAAAAGGGATCACAAAACATAATGAGAAAAGGAAAATCTTAGATTCCCATGAAATGAGATTTCAATTGACCATTAAGAGGAGATCCAGAAGACTGAAAATGTCTTTATCTGACTTGATTGTTTGGGTTGAAAAAACTAGCCACATATATTTCTGCATGGTCACTGGGTTTGCATTTGGTAATTCTAAATTATGCTGTCAATCAAAGAGTATTAACAAAGATAATACAGGGTCACATGCGAGAGAGGTGGGAAGCTAAAAGGCAACACAAGGAAGAAGAATGACAGATGTGTTCCATTAAGAAATTGATCATCTGATGTCTGTGCTCTAAGTGAAGATTTTTTTAATTTTCAAAATTATATGTCATATCAGCTATGACAAAGACAATCTATTTGAATAAGCAGAACAACTCTTGAATTACTTTCAAGTTTTCTTTAAGATTTTGTTTGTTTATTTATTTATTTATTTATTGAGAGAGAGAGAGAGAGCATGCACGCACAAGCAGGAAGGAGGGGCAGAGGGAGACGTAGACTCCTCCCCAATGAGCTGGAAGCCAGACATGGGATGGGGCTTGATCCCAGGACCCCGAGATTGTGACCAAGCTGAAGGCAAATGCTCAATCAACTAAGCCAGCCAAGCACTGTACTTTTCAGTTTTCTAAAGAGAAATTCGCTTCCATATTTGCCCTAGCACTGAATGTCCCCTATGCCAGAGCACCATTATCTGGACAGGCTAGTGGACACAGAAAGCTCCCCCATGAAGAAAAAGAATCTTAGCTGATAAGAAAAAAAAGGAAGTCAGAAATTAGATGCTGGCTTAGGGACCAGCACTGACAGAATGTTTGAACTACGATTAAAAAACAAACTCTACTGCAATCTAACACATTATCTGCAAATCAACAGGTACGCATGGGGTGGTGAAGAAGATCTTCACGAATAAATATTAAAAGAAAGGAGCAAAGGTATTTGAATCCAGCAGCTAGAGTTCTGATCTTGGAAGTGTTACTAACAAGGTCTGTGCAAAGGGTTTAATGTATTTTCAATGTGTCCTCAATACAAATAATAAACAGATACTAACAATAATAAATAATAAACTATGTTTCTAAGTCAAGAGTATGGTTTGTAAGATGCAAACAAATATCTTTTTGGTTGTTTGCATAACAACTTACAACTTTAGAGATCTGGGATACTTTATAATGGAAAAGAAATGGTAGAGTTAAGGGTCAAAGGAAGAACACAAGTCTACTGCTTTTTCCTCAAAAGTTAAATAAGAAACAAGTTAAGGCCCTTGGTAAATGGTAAAGCACCAGAAAAATTATGAACAATCACATGTATGCATGTGTTTGCATGTGCAAAACCACCTCAGAAGATGGAATCACTGCAAACAAAAGTAAAGTATCTATTCTCTAAAGTTCTGCCCTCCAAACAAGGAAGCAAGTCTCACCAACAGAGATATTTCATTTACATGAAGATAGTTCTCAGGTTATAATGAAAGAGGAAATGCAGATAAGCTATGATAAAGGTGCAAGTGAGTATACACCCTTCAGTAACCCCAAAGAAAATAAAAGGATAAAGAGGAACATACGGAAAATATGCCTTTTCTTTTTTCTTTTTTCTTTTTTATTTTTTGAAAATATGCCTTTTAAAGAGAAACATCCACTAATGAATCCTGCAGGATTTTGTAATACAAAACACCAAGAAATGTCAAGAGAGATGGAAGTGAATGAAGGCAACAACTACGTTTTATACGGGTGACAAAAAGATAGTTATGACAACTTAGTTTGACTAGAATAACAATCTAAATGGTTATCTTCATGCTGTTAAAGATCACTGTTTTGTTTTGATCATGGCATTAACCCTCCTTCATTAATTATTTTAACTCAGTTTTCCATTTATCATTTAAAATTAGGGCAAAGTCAGTTGGTTTTAACAGCAGCTAGTATAGCAAGATTCCATCTCACCAAAACTGAGCTACCAAATTGTATATACTCCTGATTCACTTCTGTCAAAAGCTCCACTTACTCATGATCCTGAACAAAATAGGAGTTTGGAGGAAAGGGGTACTGGGCAAAACTGAAGAGACAATGGATTTTAGGGGCTCACATGTGTCTAACTCTGTGAGGCAAATACTCAGCTGCTCTTTTGGGTGCACTGCTCTCCTGGGGGTACAGAAGAGTTCACTCAAAAGCTACAAAGACTTGAGAAAGAAAGAACTCATAACAAACTGCCACTTCGTGTCAATAAAGTAACCTGCAAACCCAAGGTGAAGATGTGTAATTAGTTGCTACTCAGCAAATGCTTATGGAGCACTTTACACTACTTACAGTCTAGATGGTCAGAGCTGAGAACTAAAAAAGCATAATACAAGCTCTCTATGCTACCCATTTGAGCACAAATAAACTTTAATAATGGGACTAAAACTACAAATGAGTGAAGAAACTCAACTCTCAAAATACAGTGATTATGCTTACATGTTAGCTAAGGATTCAGAGAACACAAAACAATTTAACTAAAAAGCAACAACACAAATTAGGAAATTCTCAAAAGGGCCGGTTATTCTTTGTTCATTAAAAATATGCTGAAAAGCATGTTAACAAATGCATTTGCCAATGAGGAGTTATTACATTACACTTTCTTAAAACTGGAAAGCCACTAAAAGCCCGAATCCCACTAGCTAACTGTTAAATAAGCCTCCCGTGTATGGTCCCAATCATGCTATCAGGCTTGTGGTGACCTGTCAGTGCCCAGTTGTGTTTTGCTGGACAACAAACATGTCTTAACAACACTATGAACAATTAGAATGATAAAGCCTATATTCATAATTGTTTTGAAAATACAGAGCTCTAAATTAAACCAGTAACAGTAAGTAAATGCACAAAAGAAATACAGGAACATACATTTGAGAAATATATGGATCAAAGGAAAAACAAATATGTAAAAGAAGTTTAAAACCAAGCAAACTAACTGGTACTGAAGTATTGTAGTGTCACCTTTTTCTGTGTATAGGAGCCAGTTTCATGTAGAATTGCCACTCTGAACGGAGGCCACCAGGTGTGAAATTCCTTCACCCACTGATGCATCACTGTCGTTGGACAGACAATTATAGTCGGACCCAATCCCTTGAACCTGCACCCAAAACATCCAAGAAGAAAACACAACCATGAATGACAGCGTATGGATGATTAACCACCAAAGACAAAAAAGGAAACAAATAGGTAACAGTTTTAAAAAGAAGAGCTGAGCTATAGAAATTCATTGATATTTTCTTTAAAGAAAAAGCTAGGGATCCCTGGGTGGCGCAGCGGTTTAGCGCCTGCCTTTGGCCCAGGGCGCGATCCTGGAGACCCGGGATCGAATCCCACATCGGGCTCCCGGTGCATGGAGCCTGTTTCTCCCTCTGCCTGTGTCTCTGCCTCTCTCGCTCTCTCTGTGTGACTATCATAAATAAATTAAAAAAAAAATTTAAAAATAAAAAAAAATAAAAAAAAAAAATAAAGAAAAAGCTAGTGAGATTAACACCTAGTAAGTGAAATCTAGAATTAAGTAAAAAAATAAATAAGTAAAACAAAAATTACGTAACAAAAATACTTTCCTTTCCTCTTCTATTTCAGGTGAGAGGAGATGTTATGTATCTCTTCAAACACAAGAGAATCTTACAAGTTTTTGCCCACAAGATTTCAGTCAAACTCCCAGCCCTGGGAAGAAATGCTGCAGTGGTCAGGGGTTGAAGGGTTGGCATGCCCATGGCAACATGGATACCAGTAGATGCCAACAACACCTACAATCCGTCTCCTGACCATTGCGGTCTGCTTTCATAATACTGTGCTGCTCACTTCTCCATGTGATAAACACTCAAATGGAGGGCCATGACAGGGACCACTTCCCCTAGAAAGCCCATGCCAAGAGTGCAGCTGCACTGTTCTTGGGGAAAGCAGCAGAGCACGACAGGAGCACAAAGCACTACCCAGCGAGAACCTTAACAGCACTCCCAAAGACACATTTATATACCGGGATACCCACTGGAGCATCATCTGCACTGTGGAAAACATGGGCGCTACCTAAACATCCATCAAGACAAGGGATGAACAAACCATTCCATTTCTTTAATTCGGCACAAGCTAGTCATTAGGAGCACTGCCTGGGTCTGAACTCCAGCTCTGCACACATTAACTGCATGATCTTGGGCACAGGTTAAGTAAAACCTTTCTGAACCTCAGTTTCTTAATTTTGAAAGAGGAGTAATAATAGTACTGATCACATAGGGTTAAATGAAGATTTATTCAGTTAATACCTGTAAAGTGCTCAGAAGAGTGCCATACCAACAAATATTACAAGGGCTTGTTAAGTAAGATAGAATAACACAGAACCATTAAAGTCACATGAAGAATATTTAAAAACCTTGAAAAATGCTCATAAGAAGTCTTTTAAAAAACAAAATGACTTATGCATTCACTCCAACTCACTTTCACATAGAGAGCCAGTAGATTGGTTGTGGTGGCCACTTCATCAACATTCATCTCTCCCTCTCTCCTTCCTAACAGAACCATGATTTTGTGCGGGTGTCCCCTCTTGCTTCCCATACATATACTTGATGGGACTCTGACCATTGTGTGGCTGTGGCAAGACAGGAGAAGCAGGAACCCAGGTTCATGCACAGCTGTCAGCACACAGTACCGCTCAGCGTTGCTTACACTTCCACTCAGGGCCTGGTAAGACTGGTATGCTCAGTGTAAGGAAGGATTTCCATTCTAGGCTGGGGGCGGGTTTTCTCTTTCAGTCTCTCCTACCACATATGAACAAGGAAATATAGCCCAGCACCTGCTGGGCAGATGGGCTACAGGGCAAGGAGATCTTATGACTACAAGGAACACTGACCTTAGGAGAAAACTGAAGTCGCTGGGTCCCTGACGACATCACTGAGCTGCGGATCACACTGTGTCTACTGCCCACCTCCTCTGTATTCCTAGGTGTATCACGTATATTGTGAACATGACTCAAAGTAAGTTTTGCCTACTTGCAGCCCAAATATCTTGATACATTGCACACCAGGGTACTGACTGAATGTGTACCACCCTGCCCTCCTTCCCCCCATTACAGTGGAACAAGTATCCCTTTTCTCGTCTAACTTTTGCCTATGCCTAGGAGTCCACACCCTACGACATCAAGGCTCTCACTACCGTGTCTACTTCCTCCTCCGTCCTGCTGGGAATCGGGTGCCAGTTGGTGCACAAAATGAAAATCAAGCCAAAGTCAAACTATGGGAATCTCTTCAGCACTAGACTCACACTCAGCTCGCGCTCCAGGAGGCAGCTTGGAGCCAAGGCTGACTAAGGATGTTGAGGCCACATAGCTTACCTGTCACTCATTCTGAGGCAGAATCACAGCCACTCTTCCTCCCTCCCTCACGTTTTTCTGCCCAACAACAATGCTGAATATCTGAAGCTAGATGTACACTGCACATACTTCCCTTATGCTATCTCATTAATTCCCATAGTTGTAATTACTCCCTCTACACTGATGACACCAAATCTAGGTCTTCAGTCCATATTTCTTTCCTGAACTCCAAAGTATCACATGCATGGATATCTAATTGCTGGCTGGTCTCTCCACTTAAATGCTCCCACAGCACCACACATCATCCTCCCCCACCTTGTCCTCCTCCCATGTTTACAAATCCAATGGAAAGAACTGTCACCCACTATCCAGGTGCCCAAATTAGAAATCCATGCTTCATCACTGATCTGTCCCTCTTGTTCTCTACCATACCCAACCTACAGTGAGTTCATGTCATGTCTACCTCCTCTGAAAGGCACCCTGGCTCTCCATCTACACTGTTGATACTCCAGTTTTGGCCACTATCACCTCACCAAAGTTGCTGCACTTTTTAGCAGAGACATTTCAAAAAAGCAAAATCTGAATATCTCATCCCTTTGCTTGAAAGACTTTAACATTTGCCCACTGCTCTTGAATAATCTACACACCTTAAGCTGGCCTAGAAGACCATAAGGACTGCCCTCTGCTCACCTCCTCAGCCTCATCTCTTTCACTGCCCCCACTCCAGCATCAGCCTTTGTGGTTCGGCACTCCACCTGCCAGCACTATCTTCAGTTCCTACAAAGTGCACGTTCCTCTGATCTCTCCATATCCCCCTTGTCCCTTCTTACCCTCTTTTTTTTTTTTTTAAGATTTTATTTATTTATTCATGAGAGACACAGAAAGAGAGAGAGGCAGAGACACAGGCAGAGGGAGAAGCAGGCTCCATGCAGGGAGCCTGATGTGGGACTCGATCCTGGGACTCCAGGATCACGCCTTGGGCCAAAGGCAGGCACTACACTGCCGAACCACCCAGGCATTCCCCTTCTTACCCTCTTATCCTAGCTGCCATCTACCTGTGCTTTAGCTCTGGACTTCTTTTACAGTCTTCCTTTATCTCCCCAGATGGGTAATGATCCTTCCTTGGTATAGCAATCCTAGTTAGGACCCCATACTAACCCTACCATAACATGTTATTATTTATATTGTAATAGATCCCTCCTAAGCTCCTTGAAGATAGGCCTCTTCTTCAAACGCCTAGCACAGGATGTAATTAATGAATATTGGCTTCATTAAATGAAAACATTTTCTTAAAGGTTAGAAAATATACTGAAATGTTAAAAGAGATTATTTCCAAGTTAGGGAATATGGGTAAATTTCTCTTCTTGATATAGCTCAGTAAATAATTTCTGAGCTTGAAAAAAAAATTTTGTAAGTTAGAGTAAATCACAGTGCTTGAAATATTAAAAATAATCTGCTGCACAACTCAAAACTATCTGTAGTTCTAATATAGAAACAAGCCATAACTGAAAGGCTCACCCTTATATTCCAAAGTGAGAAAATGCCTCCACCCACTTCTAAATCCTCTTACTCTTCAGCTACAGCTACTGCCCCTGCCCCTTTGCGTCCACACTAAGGGTTCAAGAAGTAGAGGCTGCAACAGACTTTGACACTTCCCAAAGAATTCCCAAGCCAGGCTCTGTTCCTCACTAAGGGCAGGTCCCATGCAGGCATCCCCTCAAGCTCCCTGGGGAGAGCATGACTCTGTTCTGGCCCCTTCCATAACAATATTCATTTCTAAAAGGATTAAATGTACCAGCTTCTTTATATCCTCCACGTCCCCAAGAGTTACTATCAATATGCACTTAGCAGGGATTAGGAAACAACCAATCAAAACCTGTTTAAAATATTTACAAAGTCACTTTCAAGTAAGCATAAATATATACACACGCTTTACTCAGTTATATAGCATTTTTTTTCCTTTTTATCACATGCTTTCTGCAAACGGCTATACGGATGACTCACGTTTTGTCATTTAGGGCCAATATTTTATTCTAACTGAACATCTATCTGGCATTATGATGGCCTTTCGTTTCTGCCATTCTCCCTCTATTAGAAGACTATGGAGGTTTTCACACTGAGTAGAAATCCAGGAGCAGACCTAGATTGCTCCTGAACCACAGGAAGGGCAATCAAATCCATTAACAGTCACATCAACTGAACCACCCTTTTCTAACCCTCAAAACCAGTGAGATGAGCATAAGAAATGGCTAAATGTACTAGAGTGATTAGCATCAATTACCAAACTGGCTAAAATTCCTTTCATCTTTGATTATCATTGATTATCTAACAAGTTCAGGACAAGCCCATAGTTCTAATGGTCAAATACTTCAATTTACAGGATGGAAATCTGCTATCCACAGGCTAGAAGTTAGCAGGATTTAAAAGGAAAATATTTACCTTTAAAAGTTCATTAACTTTTGCAAGCCATTTATTTGTAACCAGGAATTTACCAAATGATATCCAAGACTTTAAAGTATTAACTGCAGTCTGAAAGGTCAATAATTTATTTCGTCGTCATTAAATTCAGAGGACCTATCAATATAATATGAATGGCCAGGGGAAGGGAGGATAGTACACACAGAATGAACTAGGAGCACAACGACCAGTGTAAATTTTTACAGTTGCATGTAATAAGCTTCTCCCTCTTTTAAAAACAAACACACATGTGAAAACATGAAAAAGCAAAACTGAAAAAACCTCTGTACCATGAAATTTCTTCTTGGTATCCCAGAGACTTACACTGTTTCAGTCATCATGGACCATAAAATTGAATCCCAAAGACCATCTCAAGTTAGGGCCCCCCAATCTACAGCTTGAAGAGGTTCAGAGAAAATGTAAATAGCCAAAATGAGCGACTCCTAGAGAACTTCATTTGACCATCTATTTTTCTTTAGAATATAAACACAGAGAAGAACTCCAAGCTCATCTAGTTGCAGAGGTGGACATGTTATAAAAATGTGAGAAAAACATGACACAATTTGCTCTGGCACGTGGAAGTGGAGGGGACCAAGCTCCCCAGCACACCTTTGTTCATAAAGAGCCCGGCTGTTTGGCTGACACAGAAATGCATTCTGGGATGCCATATTTCTACCAATACTATTTTAATAAAAACAATCTGGGCTATAGTCCAACATGCCACACTATTTCATTATGGAAAAGAGGATATGAGCTTTGATAGTTAATTGATTACAGCTGCTGCTCATTATTAGCCCTGCCTTCACTCCTAGTAGGATTGCTACCACTCTGGAGAGCATGTTTTAATTTTTAGATCAAAACTACACTGCAGGGATGACTTGAGTTTCGTAGACCCAGAGTATTAAGACTCCATACAAGTCTCATGATAATAGGTAGGGAAGGAAAGATAAGAGACAGGAAATAAGAAAATCTGAGAAATCATTTAAGAAAAGAAGGACAGTCCTAGAAACCATCTGGAGCAGCCAGGGGCATTCCAGTTAACCAAAAAGAAACAAACAAAAAACAGCCATATAGAGATACAAAGCCAAGCCAATCAAAGAGCTTATTTAGAACAGAGAGAGCACTTTTCAAAATATTAAACTAATGACACTAGTAGATATGAAAACACTAAATGCTCATTTTCAGCTCTGACTTTTCCCTTGGGCTGGGATGTTTTCATGTTCCCAAGCAAAACATGTAATAGAATTCTAATATATGAAGGAAAACTTCAGCTTCAAAAACATCTGTGTAATAAAAAAATATTTAGTATTTTAAAATCTCCATATGTTTTTTCCCTTTCCTACATCATATAAAATATTCCTACAATATTTTAAAACTTCATATGCTCCTCATGAGAAGTGTGATCTGTTAAATTAATGGAAGGATAAAAACAAAGCACTATTGGAAGATCAAAAAATAAAGTTCTTTACTCAATAGTTTATGGTCTGCATTTGGCTCCATACTAAACGTTTCTCTGGGGATAAACCAGAGTGCAGGACAGTCACTTTCTACAGTTGCTGACATAAGGCACATTGACACCATGTTAAGGTGTCTCGAAACCCTATTTAGTGAGTATCTGAGGTTGCTACAACAAAACCATCTGGAAAATTTCCTGCTGTTATTCATTAGATAAACCTACTGGAATCCAAAGAGCTCTCAGATTATCTGGGCTCAAGATTAAATACGCTACATAATTTGCCTGGTATTATTTTTACCAATACTGATTTACATAAAGCCAATTTACAGCTTCAGTATTGAAATAAATGCTCACTGTATTTCAAGATAAAATTATTTCAATCCCAACATACTGCATTAACACAGTTTAAATGTTGATTCTTTCTGAATACCACAGCTTTAATAGTTCATTTACATTCCTAAGGAGAATAAAGATCACAATCTAAGCATAATTTTCTGTCATTTTAGGCAGTCATTTATGCTTTGGCTTTAGAGTTGATATAAAATTCTTGAAGATTGGGAGAGGGAGAAGAAAGCATAGTGAACAGACAATTTCATGTAAAAAAAAAACCAACAAACAAACCACTACCACTATCTATAAATGCAATAGCACGTACTGATTATAAAAGAAATTCGGGAGAATGGCTTTTCCAAAGCTCCAACTTTCCCCATGAATAGATGTACTTACTGTAATGCTCACCTGGTCTCCTGCCAGAACAAATATTTTAATGTAAAATTTAATAAATGGAACTAAAGGTATTATGCCCAATTTAAAATTCCATATTGTGTAAACTATTGATATTAACATAATTGAGTTTGTAAACAATCCATTTGTAGAAGCTAACCTTAGACACTGTATTGACCCAAAATATCTAGTGGGGCTCATCTGCAAAATGAAGCATCAATGCCTGGAATTCATTAAAAGTGTTACATGTTTAATTTCTCCTGCCCTACAGCTCCATTGTCTCGTAAAAATTTTCCTTTGATGTCCCCCACTAAAAGAATTAAAGGAATATTGTAATTGAAATGTCATCAATAATTCACAAGACCCTCCTCCACAGCAATACATCTGATGAAATATTAATTGAGCTCCACAGACTGACAGTCTGCAGAGGAGCACTTGCCTGTAATTTGAACCACGAGTCCTGATCTTGCTGTAGCTCAGACCTGCCAAGAAGGCAATTATCTGGATGGTCTTGCCCAATCCCATTTCGTCTCCCAGAATTCCTCCTGCCTGCTGGCAGTGCAATTCCCACAGCCACCTAACACCTGTCTGCTGGTACCTACAACAACAAACACCAACAAGAAAGAGAAAATGGCAAATGGTGGATAATACAGATCATAACAGAAAGTACTCATGAATTAATCATTTGGCTAGGTTCTAGTACCAGTCAGAGAAACACGCCGGATGTGTGTTTTACATGAGTATTATATTTATAAGGTCATACATTTTTTATTATCTAGGCATAAAATCACAAATTTTTCTTTATAGAACACGTTAACACATTTCTAATTAAACTGATAGATGAAGTAATTAGGGACTATTTCATTTCTTTTTCAACATTAGAAATAGCTTAGTAAACAAGCATAAATTAATTATCTTTTATTCAGTATCTTTCCAGAAAAAAATCTCAAATATTTTTAGTTACATAAAGTTCCAATAATTTTTCTATAAAAAAGAGGCATTAACATTTACTTTTTCTATCTGAACAGCATCAAAAAGCAAGACCGAGAACAGCACAATTCATAGCATATACTGTTGAAAAGTCACTTGATAATTACATTATCTTTTCATAGGAAATATTTAATTGAATTTTAAGGCCATAAATAAGTCTGAATAAAAGGACTGCTCACAAAATTAGTACATGATGGATGATTCTCTCATATTATTAGCAGATGCAAAAAAGAATAGTTTAAAGAATCAACAATACAAAAAGTCTTAACATTTTAAAGCAGAATTTGACTCATAAATACAAATTATCATTACCATAAATATGAAAAAATCAGAGCTATTACAATTTTAAATAAGGAGTACAAGACAAAGAAAAAAAATATGTTCTCAAAAAACGGTATTTTCCTTTCTCCATCAATGGTATATTTAATCTATAATCTAAAAATGAAGCTTAAAAAAAGGAACAATGCAAGAAACATTTCTGAGAGTAAAGGAAGGGCAACATGATAGAATGGTATGAAAATTATATGCCAAGTTTAAAAACAAATCCAAGGCAAAAACTATTTAAAAGACAATGAAGTCTAAAGTTTTGTTTTGTTTTTTCCAAAGAAAATACCAAGGCTGATGAGCTTCCCACCTTACAACAGGTAGTTTTGTTGTTGGTTTACTAGCCCAATATTTACTTCAGTATGTGTGGTGTATATACCTAAAGTCTCATTGTGGATTCTAGTCTTTGTTGAGCTAGTTTTATTTAATAACTTAATTATGTATTATAATTAACTTTTCCCCCAGTAGTTTGCAAATCGATTCCAAAAGCTTACCTCTAGATGTTGCTGTTACTATCATATAAGGGAAACTTTGAGAATGTTGCTGCTTATTAAGATTGCTAATATACACACTGAATATGCACCCTGAAGAAGAGGATTAAAAATCAAAACACAGTAAAGTCTAGTATCGATAAAAGATCATTAAATTTAGGAAGGACAAGCTCTATTAACATGGTATGTAATCAAAGAATAATGGCTACCAACTCCTTAAGAAGCCAACTACTGTGGAGACAGCTGGCCAGGTGGTTTGGACATAGCCTCACAACCACCCTGCATAATCAACCCATTATATAGTAAGGATATGAAAGCACAAAGAGGTTAAGTAACTTGCCAAAGGTCACACTGCTAGGAAAAAAATGAGCAAGCCAGAACTGAAATCCAGAACCTCTTCTTCTAAAATGACTCCACTTTGGAGATAATCTTGACCAGCAGTTCTCCATGGGGAGTTATTTTGCTCCCCAGGGGACCGTTGGCAATCCCTAGAGTCATTTTCGGTTGTTACAACTGGCAAAGTACAATTATAATCTAGTAGGCAGAGTCCAGAGCTGCTGTTCAACATCCTACAATGCACAGAATGAATAATCCTTACAACAAAAGAACCATTCTGTCCAAATTGTCAGTTGTGCTGAGCAGGAGAAGCCTTGATGTAGAATAAAAGCTGGTTGTGAACCACTACACTGGACCAAGCTCAGCTGTGAATAAAAATGTAGTTCAAAAAACTGTTAAATGATCAGAAGCACTTAGATACTACTTAATCAACCTCCTTTTACCAAGGTGGAGAACAACTACAGGACCAGCTCCTCCAGGCAGAGTAGGGACCAAAATTTCCCAGTGACCATTCCAGTGTTTCACCCACTATACCACAACACCTCCTCCCAACATGGGTCCAACAGCTCTCTGTCTGGAGCTAATCAACTCAAGGTGGGGAAAATCTAGAGCAGCACTTGAGAAGTCATCAAAGGAATAAAAAGTGGCAACCTGCACAGTATCCCAAAGGGAGTTTAGGAGAGCATTAAGACAGCTGCATCCTATGTCATCCAGAAGAGGCAGTAATAGCATGATGGGTGTTTTCTCATCTACAGATGTAATCTCCAAGGGCATAAACATAACATGTTTATAAAATGATTAACACTAAAGAAATGTTTTAAGAGAAAAATATCTACTAGGTGGCCCTGTAAGTCACATTACTACATGGAAATCCCCAACAACTGGGACACTGTGCAAAGATGGCAAAGAGTGGCTCTTTCTACAAAGGCCCTCAGACTGCACTAGCATACTGGCTGGTAGGCATGTATCACTGGATGAGGAGGAGTTAGGGGGTCTGGGTTCTGGTTTCAGCAGTACCACTAACTGACTTAGGTTTTGTTGCTTTAATTTCCTAATAAATGCTGTAAATAATTACATACTTTAAAGGTTACAGAATTGTTTCCAGAACTTTTTTTTTTTTTACAAACTATTGTACAATAGTAAAAACTGATTATACACTGCTTCCCCCATGAGACTGAAGTATCACAAAGTAACCACAAATAATTGGTGTATCTTGGCATTGTCACACTAACCCAAGAAATTACACTTGTTAGTGTGGCTAAAAGTAAGGTCAAAAGATTGAAGTTTGTCATTTGATTGCTAAATGATCCAGACAAATGCATTTGCTGGGCAAACTTTCAAAATAGAATTTTTAAAGTTAAACATCATCTTGCAGAAAATAGCACTTAAATGGATAATTGTACCTTCTGAGTCCCTTGTGTACAACCCTGTTAATTTAATTCCACAGAGTGCAGTAAATAGAGCAAAAATATATCTATGGCTTAAAATTAAACTGGCCTGGCTAAAACTTAATCATAAAAGAAAAATGGAGACTTATCACCCTATTAATTTTTTCATACAGAAAAGGAACAGAAGTTAGTAACACTTAGGAAATATTAAAAAACCTGGTTTTGAGAAATGAAAACAAAATACTTTCCAAAAATGTGCAATTAAGACTCATTAAAATAAATAAACATGTATTTACATTAACTACTATAAGGTTAATAGTCAATACACCGAATACTATATACTCCTAGTAAGCAAAGTTTGGTTCTAGTGACCGTGAAATTTTTTAAGCAAAAATCTCACACACAACAATGCACATTCAACTTAACTCTTGAGGATAATTGCCAACTCATTATATATGCAGAAGTATTCTTCTTTGTTAAGTCGATTTAATTTATAATTTGGGTATTTCTTTTGCTAGTACAACACTGATACCATTTGGCCTGCTCCTTAATAAGAAATCACTTTAAAGAAGATAAAAAGAGTTGTCAATAAATGTTGTTTGCATACCCTTCCATAGTTAATTCTCATCTGGGAGAGGCAATAAACAAAGTAGCCACCCCTCTGGACTACAAAATGATTTGTCTGCAAAAATTACTAGTGACTCAGATTTGAATTTCTACATAGGTCTGCTCTGTCCAGTTATGGCAATCCAACCAAGACACTTCACATCTTTAGGATTTCAGCTTTCCTATATATTCAGTGGGATAAAATAACTACTCCCAACTCCTTTTGCTCACCCTCCCCTCACTGAGATAAAAATTAGAACTAGAATATATGCCCTTTGAAAGGAAATACAAAAAGCATGGTTTTTTTGTTTGTTTGTTTTGTTTTTATTCAGAGAGGTGGGAAGGGGCAGAGACACAGGCAGAGGGAGAAGCAGGCTCCATGCAGGGAGCCCGACGTGGGACTTGATCCTGGGTCTCCAGAATCACACCCCAGGCTGCAGGCAGCGCTAAACCGCTGCGCCACCAGGGCTGCCCAAAGCATGTTATTTTAAAATAGACATCTTGCACGAGTTTAAGGCATGGCAGACACCCAACTCTATGAAGGAGATTAAACATAACTGTCTCAAAGAAAGTTCACATCCTGCACCAACTACCAAGTGATGCTACTAAACAGAAAATAGCTACTGAATGGTTTAACTTCCTATACATATCAAGAAGCCTTCCTAAAGTATCTTGTTAAGTAAATCCCAAATGTGGCTCAGCATGTATGTTCACCATGGGAGACTGGCCTGGGCCATGGAGCCTACAGGCATCTAATACACAGCTTCTGGTTATCTGGAACACTAGGCTACTCCATATAAGAAACACAGTTCCAAGTAGCAACTTAATGCTGAAGGTGTTTGCCTAGATCTTCTCTTTTGACATTAGAACAACATCTACATAAAATATTTAGATGCACATTTAGTCAGCTCAAAAGTATTATACCCTTAGGTACAATATAAAAAACTCAAACTGTTCTCAATAGTTTTTATTTCTACACAGAAGTAAAAAAACAAAAACAAACAAACAAAAAAACCCCAATATTGATTTTAATATACAACTCTTCTTACTTCATCTGACTTAAGAAATTAGAGGTTTGGTCCCTTAAAATTACTAAGAACAAAAAAATTAATTCAGTGTAGATGGCTTTTAAATGTGTTGCTTTTTGCCTGCTGAGACAGGTCCACACAGATCCACCAGCTTACAAACATGCCCCATGCGCACTTCAGTCAATTTATTATCATCTACTTCTAATGAGCAGCACGTGGCTAAAATTATATTTGATGGTATCTGTATTTGAAATAAATTGCTGCAAGTACCTTAAGGGACCGCAGGTTACTACTGTGTCATATCTAAAATATTAATTTGTACACAATGGCTTGATGATAGATATAAAGGAAAGAACACATGGCACATACTTAAAAAGCTTTCTGAACAGAAAACCCGGCATTTTAAAATCGTCAAACTCAGCATCGCTCTCCTCAGAATCATCTTCGAGCTTCAGACACTTCTCTTTGTCCTGCAGCCTCAGCTTATTCCATTTCCTACCACGAAAACAAAAATCATGTTTCCATTATTTTGGTTAAAAGACAGGTTAAAATATATTTCTAAATAATGTACGAAAAAGAGGGAAATCAGAATGGTCTTTTAGCTTTCTGCTACCATCATTACCCAAAACATTGATATTCAAAGAAAAATAATTCTCTTTTCCTTCCTTCTCAATTCAATTTTTTTTTATTTATTTATTTATTTATTTATTTATTTATTTATTTATTTACTTACTTATAAATTTACTTTTTATTGGTGTTCAATTTGCCAACATATAGAATAACACCCAGTGCTCATCCCATCAAGTGTCCCCCTCAGTGCCCGTCACCCAGTCACCCCCACCCCCCACCCACCTCCCTTTCTACTACCCCTAGTTCGTTTCCCAGAGTTAGGAATCTCTCATTTTCTGTCTCCCTTTCTGATATTTTCCACTCATTTTTTCTCCTTTCCCCTTTATTCCCTTTCACTATTTTTTATATTCCCCAAATGAATGAGACCATATAATGTTTGTCCTTCTCCGATCGACTTACTTCACTCAGCATAATACCCTCCAGTTCCATCCACGTCGAAGCAAATGGTGGGTATTTGTCGTTTCTCTCAATTCAATTCTTATTTGAATTATTACAGCTGCTTTAGAAATATTTCTGTAAGGTCTCATTTCATTACCAAAACTACTTGTGCCTCTTCTGGCATATCCTGTGGGGAAATTTCTCTGCTACTTCCTAAGATATATGAACTTAATTCTAGAAAAGACTCAGTGAAAACTTCAATATAAGTATCTCCAAAATGGTAGTATAACAAAAACAGATTTATAATTATTATTTCTATGCAAAAGATATGATGGTCATAGCATAAGTGAGCATAGTATCCTGAACACAAAGCCAATTTGGGGTCAAAATTCCTATGTATCAGATTAACATATTGTTTACTTAAGCGGGGGGCATCAATAATACCAAAAGACTGCTAAAGTAAACAACTTAGGAAAAACTGTGTTCACTAAATAAAACCTAAACTATAAACTTAGTAATATGATGCTTTTCAAGTATAAAATCAGTGTTTATATCTCAGAGGGATGATGCCATGTATGTATACCACAAGAAATGTCTGAAGATCTGAAAGTTTTAACAACACACTAAGGTTGTTGGGAAGGTGCAGTCATTTAACCAGACTAATTCTGTATTTAAATAACTATAATGGACACTGGTGTCATGAGTTTGTGTGTATGTATACACACACACACACACACACACACACACACAAAACTCAACAGTCTCACATTCTATTCAGTTCCAAAATAAAAGGATGATCTTTCTCAGTATGCACACAGCTCACAATGGGAATTTCACAAAATGCTGGGAATGGAATAAAGCAATACAGATAAACACCTTCAAAGTAAAAAGCTCCCAGGAAGGGAATGAGAACAGCAGCTTGTATAAGAAGACATTTATCAATCATCGATTATGTAAGAATACAAAGAGAATGTATGGGGGAAGGTGAATGAGCACATGGAAGGATAATATCACACACTGCCCAGTTAGACCAATGGTATTTTCCAGTATCAACCACCGCCAAATATTAAGACCAAAAGGGACCAGGTATCTGCTGGAGGCCCTTAAAGCACATTCTCTGATAAAGTCTTGCCTTTGTTGAATATGTCAACTCTTCAAGAAACAAAAGGAAGGGCTATCTGAAATTTAACTGTGATCAGTAAGGAAGCAGTAGCTGGTGATCTGAAGCGGCTTCTTAGGGTACTAAGAATGCCTATAAATAAGCCCTATTGGTAATTTCCAAATAGCAAATATAAGAGGCAGTATATAGCCAAGCCTAAGAAAATAGCTGTCATATAACCATGAGATAGTCTTTTTATATAAAATATTTGATGACATTTTTGTGCTTAACTTCTAAAGGCATCTCTTCCTCTCTTATTTTTCTTTCTTAAAAATTATCTTCATGCAATTGATGAAATGAAGTACCTCTCAGTGGCTCCGTCTGCTATTCTTTTGAGTTTCATATTATCTACAAATTTAGTTAAGTGCAATGGTATACAGCAGTGGTTCTCAACCAAGAGCAATCTGGCCATCCTCCCTGCCCCTCCAGAGTAATTTGACAATGTCTAGAGACATATTTGGTCATTACAACTGCTGTGGGGAGGGAGATATACTACTACTAGTATCTAGCAGGTGGAGACCAGGTATGCTACTAAACATCTGACAACGTACAAGCCAGTCCTCCACAACAAAACGTTACCCAGTCTCAAATGTCAATAGTGCCAAGGCTGAAAAAAAACCATGGTATATAAGTATATCCACTACTAGAACTTAGAAACCAAAATGATGAACATATATTTTCCTGGTGTATATATCTGGATTCTTGTTACCTACTATCTGAAATTTAGTAAGCAAGCAATTTCACATAATGAGATATTCCTCAGTATCCAAATTCCTTACAATCAGAACTCAAAACCAAAACCAGAACTACAAAACATACCTGTATTTAGTAAATTTATGAATAATACAAAACTCAGAAGAATCACAAAAACTACCATATCCCCTTAAAAATACTCCATTCTGCAATTATACAAAGATAATTTTACAGGAAGAAAAAGGAAAACACCACAAGATACTGGTTTTAAAAGTTTGGCATAAGGTCACTAAATATTTTACATAAAGAGTATCACATATTAAACTCCATTGACAGATGATAGCTATTTCCTCAGACTCAGCCAGTAAGTCTTTGTGGCTCTTCAATTTCCCACTGCATCACTCTGCGTCAACAGGGTTTCATCCTCCTCTTTCTCCTCCCTCCTAAAATGTATAGGCGTTATGTCACCACAGAACACAGCACCTAGGAAACCACAAAAGCCACTACAGAAATGATTGCATTCCAGGGACTTCCGCTTCATAAAGATGAACAGAGCTGAATATTTATTCAGTTTGGCTAAAGGATGACTAAAGGTGGTAGGGAAAAATCATTATTGCCTACAAACATTTGTACCATTGTTAAGACAAATTGCCCCAGTAGAATCATATACACATATTAAAGACAGTAAATACCAAGGTTATAAAACCACATGCGTATGTGGCTCAGGCTAAAAGATCCTTCTGTTATATAAAGCAGTAATTCCTCATGTGGCCTGTAGCCAAAATAGACCTCGGACCATCTAACCAATGCCCAATGAAGCAGTGCAGGACCAAGTGCCAATGGACAAGAAGCAGACTAGGGAGGCAGAGGAGTGCCAGATTCACCTGAATTGAGAGAAACAGATGCCTTTCCCATCCTAGATGCCATCAAGGGTCTTAAAGTTGCTCTCTTTTGTGTGCTTAACCTGCTTGTCCTGCAGCCTGGCAGGCTGAGCAATCTGTCTGGCCAGCAGGTGTAAAGGGATCTCCGTGCTATGAATAAACTGGGTTTGACGCATAGAATAAGCACAAACCAAAATACAAAAGTGCACCCAGATGGTCTAGAATCAAATCCTGACTGCAAGTTATCAGTTCTTTAACCCTCAGCAAGTCACTTAACCTCTGCAGCACCTACCTTTCCTCAAGTGTGAGGTGAGGAGAACAATGGTGTCTACCCACTTCCCTAGATTTAGGGAAGATTAAATAAGGTGCCACATGTAAAGCACTTAGCATAAGCCTAGAATATAAGTACTTAACAAATAAATACACTGTTATACGTAATCATGTCTGCTTACTGAAATCCTCACACAAACTTGCATGCAATCCCCAGAGACCAGTATATTACTACATTCGTGTACAGAGAAGTGGTGGAGGCAATATATAGTACAATACAATCCGCTTGTGATAATGCAACACGCTTGCAAGGGTTTAACAGAACTACCTGAATATGTACATTTGAACAAAAACCATGTTTGTGAATCAAACAGATGCTCAGAAAATTATGATGACTAACATGATCACCATGAGTAAACACAACTACCCATCAGAAGGTATTTACTGGAATACCTCGATTTTAAAATTCTGTGATAGATGTGTATGCAGGGAGCTGTCATAAAATATGGCCGCTTTCTGTATAAGAATAACAAGAAAATAGATACAGAATGACTTAAAATTGGTTGGGGGTGGGTCAAGATTAAGATCTTGGCCCCAATGATTTAAAATCTTAAAAATCAGATATGGACCCAAAGTATCTCAAATCTGTTATTTCAATAAATAACATAGAGAATGGATTTTAAAAGTGGAAGGGGGCAGGAAACAGTCCATTTTTGGAAAAGAAATAACTTTTTCATGTTTTCTACACTCTCATTTAAAAACCTCTGCACATATCATAGTCACAGCTGCAGCCACATAAAAGTAAGTGGGCCTGGTGTTCCCTGGCAGTTTTTCTAACTCTTCACAAGACTGCCATCGTCAGCCTGCTAGCAGCTTCACTGGCAGCCACTTAAGAGAAAAACCCAGCAATAAACATAAAGTTAAATTCCAATCAGATGCAGGCAGAGAAAATGCTCCCTGGCTTTGCTACATTCATGCAAGAACAAGAACCTGGCCTGGGGCTGAGACCACAGCAACGATCTGTCAGAAGCAACGGGGACCCAGGGCCAGGCTGCTGGCAACAATGCACAGCATAATCAGTTCAACTATACCAGGAACAACACTTCCTCCAGTTGCCAGGGCACCTCATCAATCGAACCCTAAGAATACACCTGAGAGCTAGCTGCAGCCAATTTAAAGTTAACTTATTTTCAAAGAAGAATTTCCAGAACGCCAAAGATGTTCAAAATATGTAAGTGGGAAAACATAGCTAGCTGTCATTATGCCACTACCTTGTGGTGCCATCCTTCCTGTGCCATCTGCATTCTTATACTGTCCCCAACTTCCCTCCCACAAACACAAACATCTACATCCCCCATGGACCCTTCAGAGCTCTGCTCAAGCAGTGCCTCCAAAGGAGGAAGCCTCCTCTGATCAGCCAGAGTTAGGTGTCCTACCCCCCTGGTACCTTCCCAATCCACGGCTGGTGTTTCTACTAGAGCGCTCACCAAGTGTCAGTACCATTTGAAAACCCTATCTCCCCCATTAGACTGGGAGCCACCTGAGGCAAGAGACTGTTTTTATAGTCATTTTCACATCCCTAGAGACCAGTACAATGGCCTACCTTAATATAGATACTCAGTACATGCTGCATGAGTGAATGAATCAATGAATGCGGTTCAGAATCAGGCTAGGGATAAGGAAGACATCAGGGACAGATGCGTGGCATGGGAATGGTCAAAGTGGGTCATTCAAAAATGGGTTCAAGAATTGTCCCGTTTATCTCATTTACAGCCTACCTCCTGCTGCATTCCTCCTCTCTCTAATGTATGATGTTAAGGTACTACCCCCAGATGCATCCACTGGATAAACATAGTTAAGATCCACAAAGAAATGAGGCATGGCAAGGACGGAATCAGAGAAATTCTTTAAATCGACCAGTAAAAATTTTATAAGTTATTTTCAAGTCTTGAGTTCTGTTTTTCGGGTTTTCCAGTGGATTCACTTTGCAACAAAACTGGGTTTCTGCCCACCAGCCTTTGGGAAGAATCGGGAGCCCTGAGTTTGGATCCACGTGGAAAGGGTGGGCAAAAAATTCAACTTTTTTTAATGAAAGAATTCATCTTCTGACAGGGGAGGGGGGTAAAAAGCTTAAACTAGCCCTAAACAACACTCACATTACTAGAAAGGAAATAAAGCTTTTGATGGTCCCACCTTCATCTTTTTCTTTAATCCACACATGCAATAGTCACAGCTGCAACCAAATAAAATGAAGCACATTATTCACTGGAAAGAGTTTCTAACTCCTACAGTTCCTCAGACTTTGGTGGCAGCCACTAGAGGAGAACCCGGTAAAAGACACTGATTTCAGATAACACTGAGAAGTGAAAACCAGATGTGGGCAGAGAGCTACATTTCAGGTCTATAACTAGCAAGGGGAGATCTGAACTTTAGAAACATCATTCAACATCACTGTATTTGTCTCCCCGGCCACAAAAGGAACCAAGTAAGAGGTTCTCACAGCACTACAATGATAATATAGGTACTACACTCTTTGGAAACTATTTTTTGTTTATACTGCATACATGTCAGACACTATCTCACAATTAATTATTGGCTGGAGATTATATAAAAAAGTAAAATTGGACATTTTAGTTAATTGTAGGTTAAATACAAATAAAAAAATAACAACCGTGAAAACATCTACTGCAATCTTGGGCAGGTAGGAGTTAGACATACCCCCCAAGTCTAGAAGGCCATTGTGCTAGTCTACCCATGCCATCAGCCAAGATTATCACAGTCCACTTGGGGATAACGTTCTACACATCTAGGTCAGCAAGGTGTGTGGAAATCAAGCCTTACAAGACACAACAGAATGATCTGAACACTGACCTTAGAACAGAGAAAACCATGAGGAACCAAAGTGTAATCCTGACCTACCCACACTTAGAACTGATGACCATGCTGTGAAGTTTGAAGACTGCCCCCTGGGTAGAAGTCTAGTGCCCCCTAGTGTAAAGGAGAAATTTTTATTTCTCCCCAAACAACTACTGATAATGTGCTCATATTTGTAAGGATATTTTATCACTAAGTGGATCTTATCGTATGAAAAAAAAAAGTATAATAGGTAAGAAAACCTGACACCAACAAAACTAAGTATATAATAGCTAATATTTATTTGGCTATCATAACAATTGTTAAACTGCCTTTTACTTTGGAAAGAGGACATCTTTTCATATATATCAATATTCATAGGCTCTTATTCATGATTCTCACAGACCCTCCTACCGGCTCAATGAAATCTTTCAGTAAATGTTTTCAGTAATGCCACTAGGTAGTGGGCATGCAAATAAGAATAAGTAATATTTATTGACTGCCTGACATATGCCTAATAGCTTAGGGATATTATCTTTTGTAATCTTCATGCCACCCCTGAAAAAAGTACTGCTATAATCCCTATTTTACAGATGAAGAAATGTAGAAAAATCTCATAGCTACTAGATGAGACTTTGACGTTCAATTCCATGGCTGTGATTTCTAACCCATATGTCACATATCACCTCCTGAGTAACATTTGCTAGCTCTGGACTAGCTGTGTTTTGAAATTGAACATACAAACATCCATACCATGTATATGTTTTTTTAGATTTAGAGTCAGAAAACAAATAATAACAATAAGAATAGGTACTGATGTTCACTGTGTGCTGGACACTGTTTTAAGCAATTTACCTGTATTGATTCATTCATTAATTCATTAATTCAATCCTTACAGACCCTATGAGGCATATACTATTTTTAATCTATTTTTCAGTTAGAAGTAGGCAGGGAGAGGTGAAGTAGCCTGGCCAAGATCACCAACATGAAAATTCAAACCCAGATAATCAGCCCCCAGAATCTGTATTCCTGTTACATAATCTTGCCTCTCAAAAATATTTTTAAAACTCCCTAAAGCCACCCCTTTTCTTATAGTGCAAGCCAAAGAGTAAGTAATCACCTCTTTAATCACTGTACAATGAAAACAATTGTACAAGAGCAAACCAAATTCTAAATTTGTCTCAAAAAATGTCCCTATCTCAACTCTGCAGAGTCAAAACTACTTCTTCACTGTACACCTGCAAACTTTTTCAAGTAACAGTAAAATCAGCTAAGCAATTCTTTTTACTACAAATAGGGCTGAACTAACACATTAGATACATTTTATAAACAGACAAACCAATGTACTCAACTGCCTATACCAACCCACAAATATGGCAAAATCTACCTAATCAATAGGAATTGTCAAATACGAGTAGCTTCAGATCATATAGTAATAAAATGAACACATACACTCCAAAACTGCCTGGAATTCAAAAGTGACCAAACTGCCCTGCTTTCATTTTTACACTGCAAGGGCCACCAAGTCCGGAGTTCAGATCTGCACTGTGAGGAAAAAGTCACACACCATACAGTTAAATCATTCTCATACGGTGTGAAAATTCAATCTCAGGATCATTCTCCATTTATTGCAATATCCATGAAAGAAATTCTACAACAGAAGCACAATGAGTACAATTTGATTTTTAAAAATATATTCAAGGCACCAAGCTGGGTATTTAATATAGTTTGCATTTCTGTAGTGTGATAGGTTTTCTATTTCAGACAGCTAAGAATCCCTTACAGATTAGTCTAATTTGCTAAATTGAGATACTCAGTGTTTTACTTTTCTTATCTGCCTTTTTATGGTCTATCTGGGTGGACTTAATTGGCACATCTTAGCAGATGAAATACCCTCAGTTAGCAGTCCAGATCTCACAGAGTAAATGAAGACTGATGCAGACAATTATGCACTGGAGCTGGAATAAGAGGTGCGTGCAGAGCACGAAGCAGAATTAGTCTTCATTTGTGTCTTAGCTTCGTCATTTAAAAGAAGCCAAGATTCTAAGAAAACTCTTTAAGGGAGCAACTTTTTCTTCTCTCTTAAAAATATAGACTCCTAGGGCGGCGGGGGGCAGGGAGGGGGGGCAGATAAGAATATATGTTTATTTCCTGAGAAATTAACTCCCAGAAACTGATGGTAAGAACAATCTTCAAATCATTAGGTTTCTTGATCAAATCTAGATTAAATTTCTAATAAATCAGATTTGGGGGAGCAAATTATTTTTTTTTAAGTGACAAGCTTGGGACGCCTGGGTGGCTCAGCAGTTAAGCATCTGCCTTCGGCTCAGGGAGTGATCCTGGAGTCCCAGGATTGAGTCCCACATCAGGTTCCATGCATGGAGCCTGCTTCTTCCTCTGCATGTGTCTCTGCCTCTCTCTCTCTCTCTGTGTCTCTCATTAATAAATAAATAAAATCTTTAAAAAAAAAATAAAGTGACAAGCTCTACAACGTAACTTGGCCTTTCCTATGTGCAACCTTCCCAGATGTGCTAAATCGTCATCCAGTGCAAACAAAATCCAAATGCAGAATAAATGAGACAACCCCAATACAAAGGGAGCCGGCTCTCGGCAAGAGAAAGAGGCTCTGTGAGCACAATAAAAGGGAGGTAGAAAAACGAGGAGTAATTCTAGGAGGCAACGCCTTCAGCAGCATTTCAGGCAAGGAATGAGACCCACAAAAAGTGTGGAGGTGGTCCCTATCAAGTGGTGGCAGAAATGTGCTGCTGAGGCAACAGCCTTCTTAGTCTATCCCACTGACCAAGCTGACAGATCACTTCTGCGAGCCCAATCCACCTTCAGACCCCTTCCCCTTCCAGCCTCTTCCATTTATGCTATCTTGGGCACATTATGTCAGCTTTCTAGGCTCAGGTTCCTGTCTCCTCAGGGGTTGTGAAGATTAAACCAACGAGCCCATCTTACATGAAGCACTGCCAAGTAGTATGCATTCAGTGACACCAGTTACAGCTGTTCTCATAGCACCTCCCTCCACCCCCCACATGCCAATCTCGCTCAGGCCATTAAAGCCTCCAAATTTCCAAGTCCAAGAGACTTTTTTCATCATTTATCCTACTTGGCTTGACCCCTCTAAGCATCTGAAAATGCTGACAGCCTTTCTCTTTTCAGTCTCTTTCTTTTTTTCTCTTCATGTATACAGCCAAACCCTCCAAACCAGGATCCAACTCACCCCTAGCCACAGCAGCCCCAGTGCTCAAGGGGAAGGACAAGAGAGATACCATTTACCAAATGATTAAGCCTTGCAGTGTGAAGACACTGTGTAAGATTTACATAATGAGTGGAGTCATGAGAGCCTTTTTAAACTCAAAATTAGTCATATAAAATAAAGAAAAAAAAGGACAGAGATGAAAAATGTTTAAGGTTTAAAGGTATTTTATTAAATGGATTAGAAACCAATTACAGCAACAGACATCATGACTATAGATGCAGGTTATACAAGACATGAGGCAAATTCTATCCCCATCCATACCATACCTGTCAAGTCTTCTAGACTCCCTACAATCTCTCCAAGTCCCCATTCAGTTGGCTTAGGTTTAGGGTTTGGTTCCCATCACAGTGAGGTGGAAGCAGCTTATGTGCTGATTCTTGGCACCACCTTGTGGTCACATCTAGATATTGCACATTCCACAAACGGAAGGAAAATGACATTTACACAACAACCCTGTCCCGGCTTCAAATCCCAGCTCTACCTCTTAACAGTGAAATCATAGGCAAGTTGATCAACTTGAACAAGATATGATTAAGTGTCTCAACAGCTTATTATAGTTGTAATAAATGAAAGATATGTAAGGATCAAAACCTGGAATAACAAATAATATGAAAAATAAAGGTGTAGGTAGTTTTTTTTTTATCTTAATGTTATTCTAATTTCACTAAAAGAAACCACAAAGAATCACCAAAAGTGCAAAGTGGGGAGTGTGGAAAGCCTTCAAACCATTCCCAGGCAGCAACTCAAGTCGGTTTCAGGCTGTGATCTCAGCAACCTGGCCCCGAGTACCTGATAATCTGAGAAAACTCAGTACCACCTACTCAAGAGTCTGTTTCTGAACTCTACTGTGTTTCACTCACTGCTGTGGGAGTGGATTTGGAGGGGGTGGGTAGATTTATTGCAGTAGCAATGCCAAGCCGACTCTGGACTAGAGCAGAGGGAAAAAGCATTACATTTTCAAATCCCAGCATCCTTACCCACAGTTTTTTCCAACCACCTCAAGGGCTTCCTAAACGGAAACACAGTAAGGGCCTATAACAATGAAAAATGCCACCAAACTTGCCTCAGAATCAGCGGGAGCTCAGTCACAGCACACAGGCAGTAACCAGCTCCTCCCACTCCTGACTTGCTGCCTCAGACACTCTAGGCTGAGTCCTAAAGATGCTTTCCAGGTACTTCTGAAGCATATGCTGCTCTGATGAGAAGCAAATGGTCTATTATGTACAGCATATAGCTGAATGAACTAACCTCAAAGTTCCTCTTCAAGCCCTCCCCTACATAAACACACCTGTGCAGGGAATGTACAGAGGATTTTAGAGAAACATACACAAACTGAGTCTGCCAAAAGCCATAACCTCAAAAAGGAAAAGAATATATAAAATCTATTTATACACATCAAATAGTTCCCAAACTTGACAGTGCATCAGAATACCTAGAAAAGCTTTTTAAAAACTACTGCCTGGTAACCTCATGCTAGACCTCCCAAATCAGGACTTCCAATGGCAGGGCTCCCAAGTGGTTCTCCTATAGGCTGGGAACCTCTGCTTTAGTCTCTGCTCACTGCCATGGAAATACAGCCCATTGTGTAGCAACTTAAACAATAATGCCTGGCAAATAGAAACCGAAAAGATTTAGGACATGGGTTTAAGTCAAATGATAAACATCAACCCTAGCTGTGCCAGCAGGAGACAACACTTGTTTCGAAGTGTATCCTCTCACTCAGGGTGCAATCTGACCTCTACAGCCCAAGTCTGACCCAAGCAGTCTGACTGCTGCTGAAGAAGGAGGCCAGAGTTGGCGACAGTTTGTTTCTGCTCTATCTGAAGGTTGTCAAACAGCTGTCATGAATGCTGCTGCTATCCCCTGAGGCCCCTGTGCTCATGGTAGACATCGCTAACAGACTGCAGCACCCTTTCCCGGAGAGTCCAAACAGGGCCTCAGTCTCCCCCAGAACAGACTACCACTGCCCAAGATGGGAGCTGTCTGGCAATACAAGGGCTTGCAACCTGCCTGTCCTATAATGGACGACCTAGAAACCAGGCATCTCTGCAGACCACAGCTACCACACCACACACCACTATACAAGGAAATCTAAATGAGAAATGAGGTGCCTCCAAAGCAAAGCAAGTATTTTCCTTTTCAATAGCCTGCACCCTAAGGTCTATTTCAACATATCTAAACTACCCAACAGACAAGGCCCTGTGCTGAGATGAATCTCCTCCATGAAGTCTTCCCCAAATATCTGTCAGAATTCATTATTCCCTCACTCTGCTTAGGGCCTATTTGTGCCCACATCTCCTGGAAGACTGCAAATTCCTTGCCAAAAACCCTAGTATCAGTCCTAGAGTACACAAATGTATTCAAGCAGTGAGAACAAAGACAAAGCAATGGGAGGTGCCTCATATCTCATCTGGAAATGAATCCGAAACACTGAGGACTGCTGATCTTTGGTTACCTGGAGGGGAAAGGTGCACATATGAGATGTCTGGTCTTCTAGGCCACCCTGATCTGTTCCGGCTGTACAGACTGGATAAGTGACACATAAGCGTTCACCAGGGACGCCTACCACTCAAACGCTGAACAAGTGTCACTCCTATTAAGTCTTTCTTTGGCTCCTGGAGCTTCTAGGCCTTAGCTTTCTAGAGCAACAATGTATTTTAAGAAAACCTAAATCTCACCACTAAGAGCAATACACTGATAGAAACTCTGCTGCTATAAAATGAAAACTAAAAAATAATGGTTGCTTTCTAGGATCTGCATACCAAGGAATGAGTAAGAACGGACAGAATATGTACTTCTAAGAACTGGTTCATCCACCCTGGTACATTATCAGAGGTATAAAAATCAGGGTACACCACTAAGGAGACAGCCTCCAAATGCAACTTAGTACAGAGACAGAAGCAAGATACAAATGTGGGAAAGGCAGAAAATACCGGGGCAGTTTAAAAAATGGGTAACACTTCCAAGACTGATCTGAGGTCTTGGGCGAAGTCAGAGAAAGTAGGATCCTAAGTGCCATTATTCTGTTCCAGAAAAGGTTAAGCTGTAGAAAAGGCTTGTGAGGAAATTCCAACTTGAAAACAGTTAAAAAGAAAGATACCTAGAGAACTAAAGAAAGATCTGTGACGCTCCAGCTAAGAGAATAAAGGGGATGAGACATCTAGGAATGACCCACTTTCACCTCTGAGTTTAAATGAGCATTATAGTTAATAGGGCTATAACCAATACAAGTTCAGTAAAAGGTGCCTGGCCTCAGTAAATATTCCTAAGCTCTAACCATAAAGAAAAACTCCTTTTCTATGTTGCAAACTCTATGGGGTTTTATTCTGATCATCTGTCATCAAATCACTGTTAAGATAAGGAAGCCTGAAGTCTTCTTTTTCCTCACTCAAGGGAATACCATTACAATTTCAATCTGTATACAAAGATCAGCAACAAGAAGTAACAAAATAAAAAAAGTAACTGCCAGTTGTTGGTAATAATGCTTCTCAATCTCAAGCATTTTCTTTTACCATCCCTCAATCCAAAGAGTACCAAAGGAGATGTAATACAAACATTTCAATGTGCTATCTGCAGTTTAACAGCCTTAATAACTATGGCTATAAAATTTTAAGAGCTACAGTATTTTGGTGGCAATTAGAGTTATTGATATTTCTGAAATTCATTTGAGATTTTACTGTAACTTCAGCAAAAAACTGGCTTTGATATGGCTTTGGAGATAACTGGTCTACAATCTTGACATTATTAAGAAAAATGTGTTCCCATGAATTTAAACTGATATTTAAAATACAATCAAAATAAACTGCTTCTGATCAACACACTAATATACTTAAAATAAATGTAATATTGAATGGGAAGAAAATATTTTTCCATTTACAATCAGTATGTTGAGATTAACAATTTATTAATTCTCTACAGTTAGTTAAGGATGGACACCTGGGTGGCTCAGTGGAGGAGCGTCTGCCTTCGGCTCAGGGCATGATCCCGAGTCCTGATTGGGCTCCCTGAAAGGTGCCTGCTTCTCCCTCTGCCTACGTCTCTGCCTCTCTCTCTCATAAATAAATAAATAAAATCTTTAAGAAAGAAAAAAAAAAAAACAGGAGACTTACACTGCTCAGGGTTCAAGAGCATCCAGGAATATTCCTCAAATGGCTCTGCACATATTAGATGTGCCAAATAAAGTTGCAATGAGAAGTAACAAATGTTAAGCCACTCCTTAACTATGCTACATGACTACCACGGTGTGAGTGTAACAGCTTTTAAGAACTGATTTAGGTCACAGGTCCTCAAGCTCTGTGTGAAAAGAATTATGCCACATCTGCTTTTAAAGGTTAGGGAATGTATGCGACAGCTGGAAGTGGGTCATCAGTTCTAAATAACAGAAGGAAGGGCAGCCCCGGTGGCTCAGCGGTTTAGTGCCGCCTTCAGCCCAGGGCCTGATGCTGGAGACCCGGAATCGAGTCCCATGTCGGGCTCCCTGCATAGAGCCTGCTTCTCCCTCTGCCTGTGTCTCTGCCCCCTCTTCCCCGTCTAGAATGAATGAATGAATGAGTAAATAACAGAAGGAAAAGATATTAGGACAGTGTGTATTCACGAAGGTCAGTGGAAAGCTACAACAAACAATAAATGAGGTCTCCCTACAATGAAAACAAAAAACTATTGAGGATTGGGAAAAAGCCATCCTAGGAGCAAATACTTAAAAAGTAATCTGATAAACAGATTCCCTTTCCCTTGGACATTCTTAGTGCTTGGTAAGCTCATGTGAGAGATCAGAGATGCAGCAGGGTCTTGCTCAGTGGGCACACCAGGTAGCTTCAGTGTATAGACCGTTTTTCAGGGCTCACAAAAATAGGTGGCAATGGACTTCCTGAAGAGACACAATCACTTCCCCTTTCATTTTATTTGCATCATCCACTGAGAGAGTCATGGAAAGAAAACCCAAAGTCAGTGTCCAGCAACAAAAATGAGAATGAAAAGGAGGGGTACACTATGCACATGAAAAGCCTCTCTGGCAGCATGACAGGAGTTTGTAATTCTGCAGGTGACTATTTTCTCAAGACAAGGAAGGAGGGATTTAAGAAAACAAGCTTATTCTTTCATACACTAAAGCTTTAATCTTACTACTTTATGGAGGAAAGTCTTGTATAATTACTTTCCTGCTTCAAAAGAAAAACAACAACCATCCAGCATATATCACACAGGCCAGCCTTTTCGTTTTCCTGACCCTGGCTATAGCTGACCTCTGAGTGTAAAGGCATAGGGGTTCACACCTCGGTCTTCTGCATGCCTCTTGCCCTGGCCCTTCCCCTAAACGTTTCTAATGAGACTTGCCCAAAATCTGAATGAGATAAAGAAAAGTTAGAAGCATTTGGAATTAGTTCCCCTAAAGACTCAGGCACTCTGCTGGTTCTAGGAGGCTAAGGCTGCAGGAAGTCCAACCTTTGGATAAACGGGTCTAACACATTAAGCTGAATCTAGAGTTCTCATGTAATAAACCTGCTGCCTGAGATCAAGCAAGTAGCACAATCTGTTTACAAACTCTGCAGACTGACCTTAACCGCTGCTTATAATAATCTTCGTCTCCATCATCTCGGCATCTCACTACCTTCCGACCTCTTCCTCCACAGGCAGCTTCTGCTTCTTCCCCAGAACTTGGGGAAAAGTCATCCTCGTTCTCCTGCACCATTACTTTTTTCTGCCGTTTCCAGCGCTTGAGCATGGGATTCAGTTCATAGTCTTTGTCCTCCCCAGTCAGCTTGACCCCCTCTGCCTCCTCCAGCTCCTCCTCTGTGGGTAAGTACTCAGACTCTTCACCCTCAGAATTGCCCTCCACCTTCAGTCTCATGTCAGACTCCAAAGTTTTCTTTCCTTTGGGCAACCCCACTCTCCCCTGGAAATGAAGAGCTCTTTTCTGGAGCTTCTTGATGTGCTTTTTCAAGCGCTTATCTGTTTTTGAGAGAACTTTGCTTCGCTCATTTGTTTTGTTTTCATCGACTGTTGAACTCAGCTCAGAAGCGACCGAGGCTATGGCTTTTCTAGCTGCTCTTTTATTACAAGCTTGCTTCTTCCTCTCAAAAGACAATTTTGCTTGATCTGCCAAATACTTTTCAAAGCCTGATGCTTCATTGAGCATTAGTTTTCTAGGCTTTTTCTCCGATTTCTGAGGAATCTGGGTTCCAAAAGGTGTCATCTGGCCAGTGCGGATGAGCTCTTCCCACGCAGTCTCCTGAATAGGCATGAGCATGCTGCCAAGACAGGATGGCCCCGGTTCTGAAAGAGAGATGACAATGCATTGGGCACAAGAATAAACCTTTCAGAGAGTACGACAGAAATAGTCACTTCTTCAATAAACAGCACCTACAATTCTCACATTTTTTTTTTAAGATTTTATTCATGAGACACACGAGGTGGGGGGAGAGGGAAAGGGAGCGGGGGGAGAGAGAGAGAGAGAGAGAACGCGCACAGAGACACAGGGTAGAGGGAGAAGCGGGCTCCCCTCAGGGAGCCCAATGTAGGACTCAATCCCTGAACTCCAGGATCAGGCCCTGAGCTGAAAGCAGAGCTTAACTGCTGAGCCATCAAGGCATCCCTAACTCACATTTTAAAAATATACCATGGATGGGGGTGCCTGGGTGGCTCAAGCTGTTGGTTTTGGCTCATGTCATGATCTCAGGGTTATGAGATCAAGCCCCGCAGTGGGCTCCACAATCAGTGCAGAGCCTGCCTGAGATTCTTTCCCCTCCCCTCCCCTCCCCTCTCCTTCCCCCTCTACTCCTCCTCCTGCTCACACGTGCTCTCTAAAAAATAAATAATAAACATTTTATAAAATCAAAAAAATAAAAACATACCATGGATGTACTAAAGTATACCATATATAAAGAACAGAATAAAATTTATTATAGCATTCATTGTGCCAAATTCAATATACTCCTATTCAAAAAGGTAAATTCTCAATAACTTTTCCTAAAATAATACATTATAAATATACTCTCTGCATCCAAAGACAGATAAATGTGTCTGTTTCCTTATCAAAGCGTAGCCCCAGAAGAAACAATCTCCCAAGTTTCCATATCACTTCAAATACCAGCATCCACACGGAACTTAAATTCAAGAGAACAGTAAAACTGCAAACATAGAGTCAACACATTCCTAAATAGGTAAAACATAAATGTTTGCTCTGCCTGCCCAATATAATAGTCACCTTGTGGCTATTTAAGTTGAAAATTCAATTCCTCAGATGCACTTGCCATATTTCAAGTGCTCAGTGAGCTGTATGTGACTAACGGCTACCACAACAGACAACACAGACAGCATTTTCATCACTGCAATCAAGTCTTCTGGACAGCACTGTGTTAGATGTGCAAACTGACAGAACAGGGGACATAAACTGGAAGTTAGGTCATGATAATATAAAGTCACCCAGAAGTCATCCCTCTTTCATTAGGTGAACTTAACCTTCAGCAACATTACTTTACCCACAGCCAAAATACCAATGTAAGTAAGGCCAAAGAGGAGGAATCCATATTCTAAAATCTACATTTCTTTTAGTACAGTAATATCACAGTCAGTTTTTCACTAAATTTGCAGTGAAGAAAAATACACATCAGAAATTACACAAATATTAAGTGTACAGCACAGTGAATTTTCAGGAAAAAACATACTCATACACCATGATCCAGATCGAGAATCAGAAATTGCTAGCACCACCAGATGCATCCTTCATGGTACTCTCCAGTCTCACACCCCATCCAAAAGAATGGCTGACTATTAACACTACAAACAAGCTGTACCTGGCCTTGAACCTTAAGTAACATGGAAATGTTTGTATACTTGTGTCAGTTTATTTTGCTCAACATCATGCTTGAGATCAATCCTTATTGTTGAAGATAGTGGCAGTTTGTGAATCTTCATTGCTGTTAGTATTCTATCATCTAACTACACTATAATTTTTCCATCCCACTATTAATGGACATTAGGGTAGTTTCCAGGTTTTAGCTACTATGAATTACATTGCTATGAATATCCCAGTACATATTCTTCAGTATTACATTTATACATAATTCTTTGGGTATGTTAAGCTTTAGCAGGCACTGCCAAACAGTTTTTCAAAATGGTCCTATTAATTTTAAGTTTATATGTTTGAGAGTTTCAACTGGTCTACATTCTTGCCATTCTAGCTATTCTGGTACATGTGTAATGGTACCACTTTGTGGTTGTAATTTGCATTTCCTTACTAACTAATGTACTAGGGCAACTCTTCATTGATTTATTGACTTTCTGAATTGTCTCTTTTGAAGAAAATGTTCAAGTCTTTAGCCCTTTCCCAAGAGTTCTTTAATACACTCTGGATTCATGTCCTTCAATTAATGTATGTATTGCAAGTATCTTCTCCCACCCTGCAGCCTGCTTTTTCACTCTCTTAATGCTATCTTTTGAACAGAAGTTTAGTTGTGATATAGCTCACTTACCAAATCTTTTCCTTTACAATGAGCATCTTTTGTGCCTCATTAAGTCTTTGTCCCAAGATCATGAAAATACTTTCCTAAGCTATATTCTAAAAGCTTTGTTTTATCACTCACATTCATATTTCAAATCTATTTGGAATGTATTTTTGTACATGGTATAATAGGCTGAGATTCATTTTACCTTCAAGTGAGTTAGCCCAGCACCACTTAACTGAAAAGATACTTCTTCACAGCACTGTATTGCTATACCTGTCATAAGCCAAATGACCACATATTGGGTGGATCTGTTTGCTGGATCCTATATTCTGTCCCATTGGTCTATTTGTCTTTCCTTATGCCAATACCTCACTGTCTTAATTACTATAGCTTGATAACAGGTCTTGATATTTTATTCTTCAAAAGTAACTTTTCTTGGCCCAATACATTTCTACATCAATTTTAGAATCAGCTTGTTAATGCCCCTACCCTCACCCTATCCTTCCCACCCCAAAATTTCTCCTTCAAAAAAGAAAAAAACAAAAACCCACTGAAGTGGTCAGAGGGCCAAAAGGAAAACCAGGAGCAACTGGAATCCTGGAAGGCACAGAAGTATCTGCTGCTTCAGACAGGCCAAGTGGAACAAAAATGAAAAGGGGCTTTTGGAACTGGGGAAGTAACTATTAATCCTGGGCAAAGTTTTACTAAGGAAGCAAGAGAAGGTAAAATGCAGCAGCAGGTTTTAGGCAGCCAGACAGGAATGAGAAACATGGCACTTCACCAGCAGAAAGCCTCACTCACAGGCCCAACAAATTTTGAGACTGAACTTTATAAATCCTTCTCTCTAGTATTTTTTTCTGTTACCTCAATTCTTCATAATAATTCTCCTATGTTACTAAATAAACTTCTGGAGCTAGCAGAAAATATCTGCTTGGAAAGCTTAAATGCTAAGAAGCCTTAATCTACATTTCAAGTATTAAATGATGAGCAGCTACCAACAATTTCCAAATACACATCCGCACATACACAAAGACTACAAAGATATTTCATTTCAGAACTTATGCATTTTCTCAAAAGGTTTTCCAAAAGACATCCATCCTAAGCAGTAATAAAAACAAAATCAGAGTCATACTATAACCTGAATGAAGATACCTTTTCTTAAATAACAGAAGTGATGCTTGGAAAGCCTGCCAAATACATCCAAAAAATGTATGTAAAAGCAATTCTATGAATGGTGACTGATGATGCTGGGCATAAAAATGTAATTTGATTAAGATGTTGTCTCTGCAGAATTAACTATGCAAGAATGCTAAGCTCCCTAATTTATTGAGTATAATACCAAATGTGCACCAGTAGCCTCTAGTAGATGGAGTTAAACATTTACTTTCATTCTCCAAAACCCCCTTATAACTTAAAAGATATTTGGTTCTGCAGGTGTAGAGAATAAAATTTTCCTAAGTCTGTTTTAAAACTAAGGCAAAGAAACAGATTTTTCTTAAAACCCAGGCCAGAACTAAGGAGCTAAAGGCATCAGGCACCAATTCAAGAACAAAGAGACACTGTTCCCAAGTATCCTCACCTATATCCTCCTCCTCCAGACTGGCATGATCTAGCTCAACTTGTACCTCCACTCCTCCGAGGATGGCCTGGAGACGTTTTTGTTTTGCTGTGATCTTCTTTAGCTGTTGTTCCTTGAATGATAAATATTGAACACAGAAAACAGCAATGAAGTGATTTCTTTTTAAATACAAAAGATAAATTTAAAAACTTTAATCAAGAGCAAAATAGGGACGCCTGGGTGGCTCAGCGGTTGAGCGCCTGCCTTCAGCTCAGGGCGTAATCCTTGGGTCCCAGGATGGAGTCCCACATCGGGCTCCCTGCATGGAGCCTGCTTCTCCCTCTGCCTCTCTCTCTCTCTCTCTCTCTCTCTCTCTCTCTCTCTCGGTGTTTCTCATGAATAAATAAAATCTTTAAAAAAAAAAAAGAGCAAAATAAAACAAATTCTACGTTACTATTACTATAGAGAAACTTATTTGAGCAACTGCCACTTTTCTAACAGGATGTAGGCCCAAAAGCATTTTCATCAGGCAGGAATCCCTGTCCCCAACCACTCTCCTGGCTAGAGGCATTGTCTTCTATGTGCCTGAGCACTTAAGTTCTCATGTACGGACTCTCCACTAACGGAGGTGGAACTGTTCTCCTTGCTTTTCTCCATTACGCATTGGGTCAAATATTAAACTTTTGTTTCTGACCTTATCAACTGATGGGCTATGAGGTCAACAGGCTATGGGGATAACAAACAAACACAAATGTTAAAAACTTGAAAACGTCAGCCTCCTTTGATAATCTACCATATTTATGATTATCCTTTATAGTCCTTTATAGTAGTATCCCCAATCGCTAGGCTTTAAAAGGAATATACACATGGATATACTACCCAGCTCAGACCCCTCTTTAACTCGTCTCCCTCCACATCACCAGAGTTCAGCTATGCAAACATTCCTAGGGCCGGGATCCCTGGGTGGCGCAGCGGTTTGGCGCCTGCCTTTGGCCCAGGGCACGATCCTGGAGACCCGGGATCGAATCCCACGTCGAGCTCCCTGCGTGGAGCCTGCTTCTCCCTCTGCCTGTGTCTCTGCCTCTCTGTCTCTCTCTATCATGAATAAATAAATAAAATCTTTAAAAAAAAAAAAAAGGTAAAAAAAAAAAAAAAACATTCCTAGGGCCTCTCCAATTAACTAGGCTTATGGTACCTGGTTCTTCTTCCCAAGGTCAAGAATGTTTAAACACCAAATATGAGAGTGAGATAAGGAGAAATGCTAAATATAAATGCCATGTTATACTAAACTGCAATTCCTTTTCTTTCAGTCTTTCCCTCATAATCTCATTTAAACAGCCTTTCTAAAAAACAAACAACAAAAAACAGCCTTTCTCTCTGAATAGTCTATCTCTAACCATCAAAGGGCTATTTTAGAAAGACAGGAATATAGAATTGACTTAGACTAGTACCTAAAATGGCCCAAAGTCTGGTCCTTGCTGCTCCTTGAAACCTCTCAGCCCACCAGAAGCCCGAGGTCAGAGGTCTCTGCATGTTCATTCACACGCTCCCACAAGAGGCCAGATGTCCTCTCTTTGCTCTGGGGAAACCCCAGTGGCCTGAAACCACTGCAAGCTCTGACCTTTGGGCTGTTATTCTGGAGGTGGGTGATAGAAGATGGGATGGCAAAGATAATGGACTGGTGAGTGGAAAGCAAAAGGAGGCATTGAGTCTATAGACATCAGTAGTGGAAGTTAAATAAGAGATGCAAGGACTCTACTCACTGTAGTGCGTCAACTGTCAGCACAAGGATATTTGCTAGTAATTTCAGATAGCAGAAATCAAATGATCAAAACTAGTCATTCCTACCTACTTTGCTATGTTTTCAATAAAGCATACATAAATTCTAAAAAATGTTTCAAACCTCATAAAAACAGTGTCATAAGTAACAGATATTCCCTACCCTGAAATTGCACAACCCTAAGTGCAGACCCATCAATGTGGCCAGGTGATAACCATACCTAAGAAGAGTGAGCGTGAGTGTGTGATGGCTGTAGCAACAGGAAACATTGTGTACATAATCAGGACAAGCAGGAGCTAAGCAAAAAAAAGAAAGTTCACACAACACAAGAGACTGATGAAAGGCTAGTATGCCAAACAGGAAACTAAGCTGAGGAAAAAAAAAAAAAAAAGCACAACAAGGAAGACTGTAATTATAAACATCAAAAAGGTGGCAAGCAAAGCCAAAAAGGGAACCTTATCTCAAATGTGTGTGTATGCATATGTGTATTTTAAAAGATATTCTTTAACAGAAGATATTAAAGGGAAGCAACTGAAATATTAAACATAAAAAAGGAACTCAAAGTTTTCTATTATAGATTTTTCCTTCCTGTCTTAACTGTTCTTCAGAATATTTCCCCAATATTACATGTACAGAAATAATGACTTTTTTCAAAAATGCAATACTTAATATATTTGGAATCACCTTATTATACTTCTGTCGTTTTACAGAATCTAGTTTCCTGTTGACATTTCTGTTGGTGGCAGCTTGAGGACTAAGTTGTTCAATAATTTTATTGATTTGCCTTAGGGATGTCGTACATGACCTGAAAAATAAAAATAAAATGTCTATTTTCTACTCTAGTAACATTTTGTTATAGTGTAACATGAAGACAGAAATGCTACAAAGATGTCCTTTTACTTATTATTAACTAAAAGATAAAAGAAACTAAACCAGAATGCAAATCCTTGTTGGCCACATATACAACTGGAAGGGTTATTAGAAGTTTAAGATAACTGCTAGTGTTTTCTTTGATCTGGCTGATTGAAATCAGCACAATCTCATTTGTAAGCTGTTTCATTCATTCTACAAGCATTTTAAGTGTCTGCCTGATTCAAGAGATTGTACTAAAATAATGTGCAATAAGTTGTCCTCTTAGATGAAAAACAATGTACATAGGTGGTTTGAGCTTTATTTTTTAAGATTTTATTTTTTAGAGCAGTTTTAGGTTCACAGCAAAATTGAGAGGAAGGTACAGAGACACCCATATATTGCTTCCCCAAACACAAACACCATCCCCCATTATCAACAACCCACAGATGGTTTTTTAAAGCCCATTCTGGAAGTTATCTGAAGTTTGGAAAAGTACTAAAAATGCTGACTTTTTTTTTATATGTCAAGTATCTGTGACAACTGGAAGGTTTGCTGTAGCATAATATTTTATACTGTAAAAGAAAAAAAAAACTCTAATACAATGCTCCTAAAACAGATACCATAACTCTCAATTTTCAAAACACAAATTCAGTCTTGACACTTGTATAATTTGCTGTTTGTACCCTTTGTGGACTTCAGGATAAAAGATGTTATCAATGCATTCTAACCACGTGTCACCATGGAGCTAGTGTTAATCTGTGTGGTAATTCTGCAGCACTCTGGTGTCACCTATGTAAGCAGTAGGCACATTTCCACAGTCAAATGTAAAGGTGTGTTCCTTATGAAGGGTCAAGTTCCTCACACCTGAAGATCAGACTATAAGTATTCCAGAATACCTGCTACTTAAGAGGCCAAGAGGACACACCAGGAAGCTGCTGGCAGAAAACATGTCCTTTAAGGTCCAACAGCCATTTGTACCACAGTCTCCCCAGCCAAGGGTAGCCAACAGCTCATTCTTCCTTCCTTTCCCCTCCTCCAGCCATTCCCATCTGAGACTGCACCATCCTTCCATCCATCCCTTTCCTCTTTCCTGCTTGTCCTGACACAGCCTAGAACAATGGCTAAGACAGGGCAGACCGGCAATAGGGAATGAGCTGAATCTTCACCTGTCCTGCCCTTCTAGCCCACGTCCAGAGCCTACTTCTCTAACACACAAATGACATTTCCATGGGACTTCATCTTTCTATAGTCACAAGTAGGACAGAAGAAAGGAAAAGCAATGAGTTGTTTCTCATTATTTCTAGAAATGCAAATCTGAAAAATTACCAAAAGACTGAGACTTGGTTTAGACACAGGAAACTGGAAAGAAACTACAGAACAAGAGAAAAATGGGAGGAGAGGCGATATGGCAATGTGTTCCTGGTATCTCAAGTAGGACACATCACACCTTTGGGTACACTCTGAAAACCATTTTGTGCACATGCTTATGAATTCCAGGGTACTCACAACAGTACTTCTCTCTAGGACATTATGCATAAACAGGTTGCTATGAGCTGGCATGAAAGCCTGACTACAATGTTCAATTTTGCTCCTGAAGGAAAGGGCTAGGGTTCACACACAAGGGTGAGAACTACCCTAATTGCCTCCATCTTCCAAATAAGAGGTTCTATAAATCTCCTAAATTTCTGGAATACTACAACTACCATCTGAATTTCTCCATCACATGTAGACAAAAATTCTGCAACCAGAGAATATGGTCCACACTCACGTGAGATCATCCAGGACTGATCGATACTCCTTCTCCACATCAGCAAGTTGGGCTGCACGGCTGGCCTCATGAATGGCGCTGTCCACCTGCCGAAGCACACCCTGTTCCAGCACGTCCTGGTCATACACATCCACACCTAACCCCTGCAGTTCAAGGGCCTGTGCACTTGGCTCCACCGTCTGTATCTGATGTCTGTCGATATGCAGCAGGGCTGGCCCTCTCTTCGGAACTTCCGATGAACGCCCCTCGGCAGAAGCGGATGGTCCATTAGCAGAAGAACAAGAGGGGAGGCTCTCCTCCACCTCCATATTGCCATCATCTTCTTGCTTGATTGTCATTTCTTGTTTATCACTGACACACTGACTTTGCTCAGTCTTGCTGAGCAAACAGTCTTGCTCCTGAGTTTGACTTGAGTGGGAGATTCTCGCATTTTGCATCCTCTACAGATGATCTAAAAAGAAAAAAAAAGTAAGAAGTCAAATTTTGGTTATAAAGAATTGATATTTATATAGTTTCTTAAAACTTTTATAATTAAAGAATGATTTTTTAAAAGATCAAGTAATAATCCTCCAATGAGAAATTCAAGTCTCCAAGTATTACTTTTCTTAAAATGGCATAAACTACACATCTCCTGAGTTCTGATAGTAAATAAGAAAAATGAACCAAAGGAAAAAGAAGACAAACAAGAAGAAAAAACACATATCAACAACAAAGGACATTTGGAGAGTCAGCTAAGAAAAGTGGCAACCAAAATCTTGACTGACACCCTAAGAGTCTCCTCCAAATCAACTGAAGTCATTTGCTCTACTTTCCAAGTTAACATCTTCACTGCACTATGGCACCAACGATTCACAATACAGCAGCATGATCAACTGTGATATGTGAATTTAGTGAAGTAAGGAACAAATTTCTCTATGAATCTGACCCTAGAAACTTTTAGGTTGAACATTTACAAAAACTCTGAATGAGACATAGTATCACCACTAAAATCTGAATCTGAGAAAGATTAAACACTCTCAAAAATAACCCCATTTCAGGACCCATGGGTGGCTCAGTGGTTGAGCTTCTGCCTTTGGCTCAGGATGTGATCCCAGGGTCCAGGATCAAGTCCCACATAAGGCTCCCTGCAGGGACCCTGCTTCTCCCTTTGCCTATGTCTCTGCCTCTCTATCTCTCATGAATAAATAAATAAAATCTTAAAAAAAAAAAAAAAAACATTTCAACGTACAGTACAATTTCCTGCCAATCAGGTTGGCGAAAACAGGCTGGGCCTGATAATATCCACTAAAGACATGGAAGATCCCCCCTCACACAACACCAGTGGCAATATAAACTACTAAAACTCTTTGGAAGGCAATTTAACAGTATCTACCAAGACTTTAAATGCACATGACCAGGTATCTATACCAAATATTCACATATATATATAAGCATGTTCACTGTAGCAAGTCAACAGTTTAATTAAGGCACTAAGTATTTCTAGTAACAGTGATATGAAAATCTTGTAAACTGAAAAAAAAATCACATAATATGAACACATTTATGTTGGATTTAAAAATGTATTCTGCATCTGTATGTATGGAATGCATTCAAAGTGATCTGGAGATATACACTAAATCTGCAACCCGTGGGGAGGAGGAACAAGAAGAAACAGGGACGAATAAAGGAAGCTTTCACATTTCACTCCACATACCCTTAGAAGCTCCTTGAATGAAAATGTACTCGCTGTGTTGCCTGTATAACTCTATCTAATAAATACATCAAAAAGCAATGCAATAACCAAGAGACAGCCTTGCTTTTTAAGTCAATAAACTAAGATTTCTTTCACCACCAAAACTTTATTTATATAAAAATACCAGCCCCACTGATTTCTCATTAAATAAAACCATCTTGGCAGCCAAGCACTAGGATACAAAGATGCCAAGAACTTAGCACCATCCCTTCCAGAGAAGCTGACTCTCTAGAGGAGAAACATGTCAATAACAAGAGCAGGGCAGGTCTGTAGAAGAGGCACGCACAAGAAGCCACCTGGAAACAGAGGAAGGAACAATGCATTGAGTCTGGTGCTAAAGAAACATATACAAGCTAAGATCTGAATCCCCGGCCCAGAGTCTGATATACAAAAGATGCTTCACATATGTTGAACAGAAGTAAGTTTAGAAAAGAGTTTAAAATAACAAGTCTGATGTGGACAACTGAGTCACTCGTGAATTCAGTGATAAAAAATGAAAATCTCAGAAAGGAAGCAGATGGGAAGCAGAAGGAGGGGCTGGTAGAGAGCTTATTAGCCACAGGTAACCTGTCCAGCATGCAGTCAGAAATGCAAATCTGGGCTCAAGAAAAAAGTCTGGATGAGATGTGGATGCAGCCCAAGGAATCCCAAGGCTATAACAAGTACCAGAGATCCTTTCAGAGGGTAAGAAGAGGCTAACACTGCAAAGGTTAAAAGTTAACCGCAGAGTAAAAAGTTCCTCCTTTCTATGGGCCTTCTGATCATTTTCAGAAGAAAGGATCAGCTTGGTGCTCTATCATTAGGTAGTCGGCATTTTCTTTCTTTCTTTTTTTAAGATTTTATTTATTCATGAGAGACACAGAGAGAGAGAGGCAGAGACATAGGCAGAGGGAGAAGCAGGCTCCACGCAGGGAGCCCCTATGTGGGACTTGATCCCAGGACCCTGGGATCACGCCCTGAGCCAAAGGCAGACACTCAACCGCTGAGCCACCCAGGCATCCCTAGCTAGCTGGCATTTTCAACACAGTGGGCAGGATTCTGGCTCAGAGCCTTCATGATAGCTGGAATTTAACAACTCTGATTTCATTGTTCTTATTTGTATGTATACAAAGATTCCTCTCTTAGTTAAAAAAAAAAAAAAAACATCAATTCAATCAAAAATCTTAATATTGCAGTACAAAGACAAGACTAAAATAATGTTTGGTGAAAACTTCTAATACAAAAGAAGGAAGAAGGAATGGTTAAAAATGGGAAATGATACGGCAAATTCATGTAAGGAAACCAGAAGGAGAGCAGTGAATTTGGAAATTAGCAGGTCACTAATTACCTTAGTAAAAGAGGTTTCAGTGGAGCCATGGGGGCCAAAATCAGACAGTGAGGAGTTAAGTGATTTGATCAGGAAATGGAGGCCACAGGTGGGTAGCCTACCCTCTAAGGATCCTGGCTGGAAGGGAGACATGTGGAATGATCAATGTAACAATGAACGGGGTTGGGGTTGGAAAATTAGGTCAAGAAAAACTACGGAAGCAACAGGGGCAAGAAGATGTATATGGAGGTAACCTACAGAGACAAGGATACAGATGCTGAGGAGGAAAATAGGTTGTACAAGACAGCAGGGACCAAATGCAGATGGAAACAGAAGACACATCTTTCTCTGACCCTGGCAGAAGGATGATCTTCATGAATCTAAATCTTTAAGGAGGAGAGAAGCTAAAGTGGACCGAAAGAGAAAATATCCCAAGTCTGGGATCTTTGGCATCTCCTGAGTCAAGGGATGAAGTTGGGATGGAGGCTGGAGAAGAGTAAGAATCTGGAATAAATGTCCTATAGAAGGGAAAAGCCAATGGGGAACAAACACTGGTGACATAAGTGTGGAGCCCCCCAAAACCACAAACTGCCAACAATCCCCAAGGCTATACAATTTCCTCCTTCCGTAATTACCAGTCCCAGGGGAAATGTCATTGTTGCGGTTTTTTGGAGCAGAAGTAGCAGGACAAAAGGGCATGGATACATGGATGCCATGCTGAGGAAGAGAGTAGTTTAAGTAACTGAACTCTGGGTCCAAGCTGGACAGATTTAAAAAAAAAAAAAAAAAAAAAAAAAAAACAATCCAGAACAGACTGGGATAGGAAGGGAGGGAAGGAGAGAGGAAGACCAAGAAGCCACCTGGTGTGACTATGGACCAAAAGGCAAGTCTCCTGGGAATGAGAGCTGAAAACCAGGAGGTTCTTATCAGAAGATAAACAGTTTCAGAAGTGAAATAAATCATCCATTCAACAAATATTTGAGAGTTGATTATACTAAGCAGTGTACTAGGTTAACTAGTTTTTGTCGCCATAGAGCTTAGAGTCCCCTGGGGAGACACACACTTTAAGAACTATATACATTTATACGTATTTACAATTTTAAATATGTATATTCATATATAAATTATACACAGAAATGTAGGTATGGTAACTGCTATAAAAATACAGGATTCTTAAGGCCAAAATAACAGAGGAACCTAATTGACAGTGCAGAAGTAGGTATGAGAAAGGAGGTTTCTATGATAAAGTAATACCTGAGCCAGTATCTGAAGGATGAATAAGGTCAAAAGTGGAATGAATATTCTGGAAAGAAACGTGTAATGTCTAAGGCTAGTAAAAGATGGTACACTTGGAAAAATGAAAGGGTGGAACACTGGGAATTTTTTACTTTATCCTCCATGAATAACTGAGTTAAAGCTGCTGATAAGGACTCCTTTCATCGTGTAAATATTGCAGAATATCTTCTAACACTCTGTAAGGTGCAGTCCTCTGGGAAAACAGTATCTTCACTGTCCTCTCCTTTGAGCACTGGGGCTTCTCCTAGACGAGCTGGATTCTAGTTTGCAGATTTGGTTGTACACATGCCTAGCTGAGGAGGGAGTGGGGCATAAGTGAGGATGGAGGGGTAGGTAAGATCACAAAGGACCTGGGAGAACGGGAACTTGGATTTCATTCCAATTGCAATGGAATGATTTTTAAGAGTTTTTTTTTTAATTTTTTTTATTTTTAAGAGTTTTAAGCGGGGTGATGATGGCATGACCCATCTCATGTTCAGAAGAGACCACCTGGCCTCTGTATGGATAACAGATCCGAGGAAGCAGCACAAGGAGATGATGGGAGACCTATGGGTGAGGAGTGATGGCCACTTGGAACAGGGTGACAGCAGTGAAGACGGATGCTCGTGGGAAACCAATGTCACAGCGTTCGTATACAGGCTGCTCGACCTTCCTTCACACGCTCCCATCCGACAATATCAACGCCCGAAGTGCCCGACTTGTATTTGCCCCGATCCTCTCTTTCAAGTAACTCCACTATTCTTGCCTAAACCAAACAGGGCCGCGCCGATCCGGGTCCTGGCCCCGCGCGCCGTGCCGACACGGGCCCAAAGTTGAGGTTTCGCGGCGGGCCCGCCCGCCAGCCTGCGGCCGGCCTGAAGCTGGGGCGCCGCAGTCCCAGGTGAGCGCGGGCTCGTCACTTCCGGCCGCAGGTGCGCCAGGTCTGCGGGCGCGCGCCCAGCGCGAGGGCCAGCTCCCGGGCGGCCGCGGAGGGGCTCCCTCCAGGCGGCCGGACACCCGAGGCAAAGCCACCGGCGCCTGAAAGCCCCAGCGGGGCCCAGACATCCCCCGCCCGACCTTCCACCAGGCCGCCCCGACCCTCACCGACGCTCACTCACCCCGCGGCTACCCGAGCGGAAACGCAGACACCGCGGCCGCCAGCAGCCGAGAAGCCAGCCCGGGCGGCCCGGCGCATGCGTCCTCGGTCCCCCGTCAGCCCCGCCCCCAGCGTGACCCGACGGGCTTGCGCGGTAGGCCCCAAGGCGCATGCGCCAGGCCGACGAGGACGAGCGTGGCCGAGCACGTGACTTTTAAGGAGGCGCGTGGCCCCGCCTTTCCGCCTGCGCGCTCTGTGTGTCGCCTGGTGTAGAGAGTAAAGGCTGTGTCTCCAGGAAGAGAGAGGGAGAGGTACGCTGTGAACCCCCGAGAAAGTAAGGCTGCAGAAGGGAGGGGCTCGAACGGCACACCTGAGGACGCACGCACGGTGGATGCGGTCACCTGGCGCGGCTGTAGGCGCGCGACGAGCGGAGGCGGGGCTGATGCCCCCCCGCCCCCGCGCAGGTCTGGGTGCGGGTGCGGGTGCGCAGCGGGCCTACGCGACGGTCTGGATTGCGTGACTGAAGCAATCCCTCCCATCTGGCCTCCTACCAAAGAGGTAACAGAGATTTTGAGCCAAATGAGAATGTTTGCTTGGAGCTTTTGAAGAAACAAAATACCCACACCTATGTTGACCACAGAGGGAGGAAACCAAGCCTTACCTGAGGAAGGAGTAGCCTGTGATGGGTGCCAGGCTTACCAAATGAGGCAGCTTCTCAACCCGGGGATTCCGGCGCTGCAACACGGCGGATTGGCCAGCGCCAGCGCCAGCGCCGGAAAGTCCTCTGGGAGTCGTAGGAACTCAGACAAGGTCTCTGTGTTCTGGGGGGTGGCTTGGTCTGGTTTGGTTTTTTAGGAAAACATCTTTGGGCCTGGGTAGGGAAGTGCCTTCCTCATCTTAAAGCCTGAAGTGGGATAACAGGAAAAGGGGGCTAGGAAACTACTGGGTAATAGTAATACCACAATATCTCTCCTGTTAGCAGCACAGTCTACATTTGCCTCAAGTCATCCTACACACACACACACACACACACAAAGTCATCCTACACACACAAAAAAATGTAACTTTGTCTTTTTTTTTTAATTATTTTTTATTGGACTTCAATTTGCCAACATCTAGCATAACACCCAGTGCTCATCCCGCCAAGTGCCCCCTCAGTGCCCGTCACCCAGTCACCCCGACCCCCCACCCACCTTCCCTTCCACCACCCCTTGTTCATTTCCCAGGGTTAGGAGTCTCCCATGTTTTGTCACCCTCACTGATATTTTCACTCATTTTCTCTCCTTTCCCTTTATCCCCTTTCACTAAATTTTATATTCCCCAAATGAATGAGACCATATAATGTTTGTCCTTCTCCGATTGACTTACTTCACTCAGCATAATACCCTCCAAGTCCCTCCACGTCGAAGCAAATGGTGGGTATTTGTCGTTTCTAATGGCTGAGTAATATCCCATTGTATACATAGACCACATCTTCTTTATCCATTCATCTTTCAATGGACACCGAGGCTGGTGAGTTTTTCCTTCTAGTCATTTTGCTCAGTGCAGAGTGGCCAAAAACAAGTTGTACTTGATAGAAGCGCAAACTCTTCTCACTGTAGCACTACAGCTGTTCTCTCTTTAAATCTCAGACTGAATTCGTAGGTTTTCAGGATGATTTGAAAGTTATCTAGATAAGTTGGTGGGGACAGGTGACTTGGGGACCCTACTCTTCTGCCATCTTGCCCCGCCTCCTAACTTTGTTTTTTAAAAAGGAATAAAGAATTCTAGTGATCTCCTGGATACAATTATTGAGAATAGAAAGGCATTGGTAAGATACTACTTTTAATGCTTGAATTTGAAAGCTGTTTCTCCCAGATATACAGTGGCTCCCAACCGTTTTGAGAATGAGGTTCCCTTTTAAATATGCACTATCTTGCTGAGCCCCCATGTATCAATCAGAATTTGGACAAGAAGTAGATGCTACACTCAAACTAGAGGAGAATCAATAACTTCTACAAAGATGTGGACAGGATTAAGAAAACAACTCAGGATGGCACAGTACCCCTGAGGCTAGCAAGACTTCAGGACCTTTTCCCTTACATTATGGGCTAGATTGCATCCCTCCAAATTCAACTGAAATCCTAACCCCCAATACCTCAAAAGTGACTATATTTTGAGATAGGATCTCTAAAGACCCCAAAAACCTTTTTATTAAGTTAAAATGAGGTAATTAGGGTAGACTCCAATCCAATATAATTGGTGTCCTTATGAAAAGAGGAGATTGGGGCATTGGACATGCACAGAGGAAAGACCATGTGAAGACCCTGGGAAACAGCAACCATCTACAATTCAAGAAGAAAGGCCTCAGAAAAGACCAGCCCTGCCAACCCTTGATCTCAGACTTATAGCCTCCAGACTGTGAGAAAATAAATTTCTCTTTTTTAAGCCACCCAATTTGTAGTACTATATTATGGCAGCACTAACATGAATACACCATCCCTGGGCATGAAAGGGTAATGGTAAGACATTGGTTCAGAAGAGAATAGTTGAATGGAAAAGACCAATTGAAATGTATCAACCCATGATCACTCAGTGAGAGGGAACTGGGGAAATAAACACCCCGAACTCACTACCCTTCTATTATTTCATCTGTTGTTGCCTCCCACCAGCCAAACTTACTGACAGCCAGAGGGCAATGAAGCCTGTTGATGCCATTCTGTATAGATCAGCCTCTTCAGGCCTAGGTTAGGTTTGAGAGAGATGGAGAGTAGGTTTGGAGCATCAAACTGAAAAGATGCATTATACCCTACACAATTGTATTCATCCTTTTAGTATCCCTTTAGTGTAGAAAATGCGTAATGAAACAGTCACCATTAATTCAGTAAAGGTTTTTAGATGAATTTGTATTTAGTTAATTGAAGTATCTATGTACTTTCTCTAAGCCAAGTTTCCTCTGACCTCTGTGGCCTGAAAGTAGTAATGTCACATTAGCAGCAACAACTTAGATTTTGATGATTTCTGTGCCTACCTGAATACCCCAAAATCCCTCTTTTCACTCATGCCCTTATGAATGGAATATAGTGCCCTTACAAAAAGAGGTCCTGGAGAGATCCTTCACCCCTTCTGCCATGTGAAGACACAGCAAAAAGATGACTGTCCATGAACCAGGAAGTCAGCTCTCACCAGACACCAAATCCATCAGCATCTTGATCTCAGATTTCCCAGCCTCCAGAATTAGGAGAAATAAATTTCTGTTGTTTCTAAGCTACCAGGTCTGTAGTAGTTTGTCAGCAGCCTGAATGGGTTAAGATAAATTATAAGCAATTACTTATAATATTCATTTATGAACTTCAGTGTCTGAATGTCAACCAAAACCTCTCCTTTCCCCCCGACATCCTTTCAGTCCCCAAGTTCCATCAGTTCCACCTCCCCCATAGATTACACATCTATCCCATCTTCTCCATTCCCTATGTTCAGTTTTCTTGACTGTTGCAATCAGTCTCCTAGCCCAGTCTTTTTCCCTACCCATGCACTTGGGTGAGGATTTCAGACCCTTTGGATCATGTCTCTCCTCTGCCTCAGACCGACCAATGCAGGAAAAAATCCAAACTATTTAACATATTATCCAAGCCATTTTATTATCCTGCCCAGTCTGATTTTTTCTATATCATTTTTTGTCCTCTCAAGATTTAAGGAACTATTTACTATTCTATTTGTAATGTGCTGCAGTCATCTTGAACTGGCTAGCACCATTGTGTGCACCTCTTTCCAACTGCCTTAGTTTGCTCAGGCTGCCATAACAGAATACCATGCACTGGGTGGCTTAAACAACAGACATTTATTTTCTCACTGTTCTAGAGGCTGAAAAGTCTAATTAATCCTGGTGAGGATTCTTTTCTGGGTTCACAGATAGTTATCTTCTCACTGTCCTCATATGGTAGAGAGAGTTCTGGTGTTTCCTTTTTTAAAAGCTTGATTGATTTGAGAGAGAAAAAGAGTGAGGGTGGGGCAGAGGAAGAGGAGAAAGCAGACTCCCCACTGAGCAGAGATCCTGACTCGGGGCTCTATCTTAGGACCCCCAAGATCATGACCTTAGCCAGAGGCAGATGATTAATCATTGAGCCACACAGGTGCTCCTGTCTCTTCCTAATCATATAAGGGCACCAACTCTAACAGATTAGGACCCATGCCACCCTTAAGATCTTATTTACCTTAGGTACTTCCTAAAGGCTCTATCTCTAAGTACAGTCACATTAGGTCTCCAACATAGAATCAGTGGCCTCACATTGGTAACTTGAAATTGACCACGTGGGAGTATATACTACAGAAACAGACAAATTCTATGAACCAGAGTTTTTGATAGGAGGGGGACAGTTTATTTTTTCCCAGCATATTGCTACTTGTTCTTCTCAGGCCTATATGACTTTGCATATGGGTCTCTCTGCTTGGATTTCTCTCACCCATTCCAAAGTTTCTATTTTCTGAAGCTTTCTCTGATCCTCTAAATAGAATTAGGCCTTCTCAGCTCCTTCTGCACCCCAAACCGCATCTCTACTATGGTACTTATTACTTTGGATTTTAATACATTTTACATAACAAGGACTTTTAAAGTCCTAACTGTGGACCAGGTTTTGTCCTGAGAGCTTTAAAAATATTAACTCTCTTAAATATGACCATAATTATCACTGTGCTTTTCCTTTCTATTTAGTGTTCAGTGTAAGAAACTCTCTCCCTACCTCTACAAAACAGAAGGACTAAGTTGACTCTCATTTTTCAAAACTTCAGGGTAGTGGCAATGCCCCAATTTGATTCCCCTTCCTCAGAAACATGGAAAAACTAAAAAAAAAAAAAAACAAAAAAACAAAAACAGAAATAGGGGCGTCTGGGTTGCTCAATGGTTGAGCATCTGCCTTCAGCTCAGGTCATGATCCCAGGGTCCTGGGATCGAGTCCCACATCAGGTTCCCCGCAGGGAGCCTGCTTCTCCCTCTGCCTTTGTCTCTGCCTCTCTCTGTATCTCTCGTGAATAAATAAATAAAATCTTTTAAAAAAAAATATGTTGGGATTCGGCAGCGACCACAGCACAGACCGGATCCCTCTCCTCTCTCCAGCTCACTCGTTCGCCTCGCTCCGCTTCCTCTGTAACCATGTCTGACAAACCCGATATGGCTGAGATTGAGAAATTCAAGAAGTCGAAATTGAAGAAGACAGAAACGCAAGAGAAAAATCCACTGCCTTCGAAAGAAACGATTGAACAGGAGAAGCAAGCAGGCGAATCGTAATGAGGCATGCGCCACTAATATGCACTGTACATTCCACAAGCATTGCCTTCTTATTTTACTTCTTTTAGCTGTTTAACTTTGTAAGATGCAAAGCGGTTGGATCAAGTTTAAATGACTGCGCTGCCCCTTTCCACATCAAAGAATGGAGAACTACTGACAACGAAGGCGCCTGCCTTTCCCATCTGCCTGGCTGGCTGGCTGGCTGGCTGGCAGGGAAGGAAAAGAACTTGCATGTTGGTGAAGGAAGAAGCTGGGTGGGAGGACAGTGAGATCTAGAGTAAAAAACCAAGCTGGCCCAAGGTATCTTGCAGGCTGTCAAAATGCAGTTTAATCAGAGTGCCATTTTTTTGTTCAAATGATTTTAATTATTGGAATGCACAATTTTTAATATGCAAATAAAGTTTTAAAACGTGAAAAAAATATTTTTGAAGTGCATTGAACACTGTGAGAAACTGATAAATCTAAAAATAGAGGTAAAAGCATATTATTTAGAATTATGTTAGCCACCACTACAAAAAGTAATGTTAAATATAGGTTGAATAAGTGAACAAATAATTTTTAAAGCAATGAATATATAACAATGGTTATATGATTCCATTGAAATATATATGTATATGTGTGTGTTTGTGTGCATGTGTGTATACAGGGGGAAGTGTGGTGTGGAGATGAGGAATAGTGTCCCTACTTTGGACACCATGACATTCTGTGCCTTTGCCTCTCTTAGTCTCACTGTTTCATATATTCTGTCCAACTTTCTCTTTACCCTGACTTTTTCTCAAATCCCTCCCAGATTAATTTTGGGCACTGCTTTTTTCTATAATCTTTTAGGGTCATTACAGAATCATTACATGGGTAATCATTACATTAATTTTAGGGTCATTACATGGGTGATTACAGAATCAACAAACACCTTACTCTCCAAAGCTGATATATAAAAGTAAAGAACAAGAAATCCTGTCATTTGCAACAACATGGGTGGACCTAGAGGGTATTTTGCTAAGTGAAATAAATCAGACAAAAAAAGATAGATACCATATGATTTCACTTATATGTGAACACTTAAAAAACAATGAGAAAGCAAAACAAAAACAGATTGATAAAGACAGAGAACAAACTGGTGATTGCTAGAAGAAAGGGGTGGATCAAATACGTGAAGGAATTAAGAAGTACTACTTCCAGTAACTTCCAGTAATAAAAGAAGTCATGAGGATACAAAGTACAACACAGAATACAGTCAACAATATTGTAATAACTTTGTATAGTGACAGACAGATGGTAAATGATGTAAGAAAGAACATTGGGGTTTGAAGCCATGGCCAAGAAAGAATTCTTGAGATGTCTTTGCTGCAAAAAGGTGATTTTATTAAAGCACAGGGACAGGACTTGTGAGCAGAAAGAGCTGCCCTGGGGTCATGAGGAGTGGCCCATTATATACTCCCAAGTTGGGAGGGGTAGTGTAAGTCTCTAAGGAATTTTGGAAGCAATGTCTCCAGGACCTTCAAGGGACTAGCTATTGTTGGGAAAAGGTCATTTATTACCGTCTAATAAAACGTTAGTCATGAGACCCTCCCATTTATATTGGTGGGCCATATGCTTGGGGGATGATTGCCAACACATATCTTGGAGGGTTTAAAAATAAAGGAGATTTCTACAGGAATTTTTATATGTTAAAGTAGATGTGCAACATCCTGGGGGTCAGGCTAAGATTGGCTTTTGCTCAGAGCAAAGTATTAAGATGGAGACAGTCCCTAAAGGAATGTCACTCTGCCTGTTTCAAGGATTTGTGAATGGGCTGTGGGTAGCAAGGAAATTTAATTTCTCTTCTGCCTTTGGTTCCCACATCAGGAACTTCACTTAAAGTGGAGAGCATTTCATAAGGTACAGAATTGTCGAATCACTATGCGGCACAGCTGAAACTAATATTATATGTCAACAATACTTCAATTAAAAATTTAAAACAAAATAAATAGGAAAGAATTAAAAATAGATATGTACGAGCAAAGGTCTGCTCAAACTTCAGAAAAAGGTACAGGTGAATCTTAGTAAGGCTCCACTATTTCAATCTAATTTTATTAGTAGTAACCAGCATGGTAACTGACATTTGCAGTTGTACCTTAAGGAGATTTTGAAGGGAACTATGGTGATTCTGAACACATGAGAAGGAAAATTATTGCAGACCTAGTCTTCATGAGTGGAAACGTACTGAGAGTATGAACATAAAGAAGAATTTAGCAATAGTAAGAATAACCTGAGGATGTGGACGTGTTTACAGGATATCTACTTCCAAATAAAATTTGTACAAAGAAAGTGGAATTATGTGATCTTAGTATCCTGTACACTATGTGACAGTTCCACCTCTTCATTCATTATCCGTGCAGCTCCCTTTGAGCAGTCACCTCACGGAGAAGGCTATTCAACAAATGGCCACTAGAGAAAGCAGAGCACCCACAAATCGGTTTGGGTAATTTCATTTTAGCAGATGCATTTTGTCCAGTGGCTACTATGAGCCAGGTGTTCTGTTGGATATGGAGGACACAGAGGTAAACAAGGCAGACAAGGTCCATGCACTCATAAGACTTACATTCTTGCAGAGGAAAAATAAATAAATTTATTAAGCAAAAAAAAAAAGATGAAGTAATTAAAAAAGTAGCGTCTGAATAGGGGACATTTTAACTGCAATCTGAATGACAAAAGGTTACTATCTGAGTATCAAGTAGAAGAGGATTCTTGGCAGAAAGCAGTAGTGCAAAGAGGGTAATGTAGGCACAAACTTGGCAAATTAAAGACTAGAAATTTGGCCACTGTGACTGAAGCCAAGGCAGTTAGGGGCTAGATATCTAGAGTTCTGTAAGCTAGGCATTCAATTTAGATTTTATTCCAAGTGCAAATCAAATCTGTTGTAGGATTTTAAGTAGGAAAGTGACATTGTAAATTTGCATTTAAAAATATTTGTTGGCCTAATGACCATCATTTAGATCGATGGAACAGAATCGAGAGTCCAAAAATAAACTCATATATCTATAGTCAATTGATTTTCTTTTTTTTATTTTATTTTATTTATTTATTTATTCATGAGAGACAGAGAGAGAGAGGCAGAGACACAGGCAGAGGGAGAAGCAGGCCCCATGCAGGGAGCCCGACGTGGGACTCGATCACGGGTCTCCAGAATCACACCCTGGACCGAAGGCAGACGGTCAACCACTGAGCCACCCAGGGACCCCCCAGTTGATTTTCAACACATGTGCCAAGACCATTTAATAGGGAAAGAATAGACTCTTCAACCAATGGTGATGGGAAACTAGATATTCACAAGCAAAAGAATGACATTGGAATCAACCTCACACCATATGCAAAAATTGACTTAAGTGGAGCAAAGACCTAAAGAGCTAAAACTATAAAACTCTCAGAAGAAAACTAAGGAGTAAATCTTCATGACCTTGGATTTGGCAATGGATTCTTACATATGACAGCCAAAACATGGCAACAATGGAAAAAATAGATCAATTGCTCTTCATCAAAATTTAAAACTTTTGTGCATCAAAGGACACCATCTAGAAAGTGAAAAGGCAACCCACAGAATGGGAGAAAGTATTTGCAAATCATTTCTTTTTATTTATTTATGATGGGGGGGCAGAGACACAGGCAGAGGGAGAAGCAGGCTCCATGCACCGGGGCCCGACGTGGGATTCGATCCCGGGTCTCCAGGATCGCACCCTGGGCCAAAGGCAGGCGCTAAACTGCTGCGCCACCCAGGGATCCCTGCAAATCATTTCTTTTTTTTTTTATGATAGTCACAGAGAGAGAGAGAGAGAGAGAGAGAGAGAGGCAGAGACATAGGCAGAGGGAGAAGCAGGCTCCATGCACCGGGAGCCTGATGTGGGATTCGATCCCGGGTCTCCAGGATCGCGCCCTGGGCCAAAGGCAGGCGCCAAACTGCTGCGCCACCCAGGGATCCCTGCAAATCATTTCTGATGAAGGACTAGAATCCAGAGTATACAAACAACTCTTCCAACTCAACAACATGAAGAACAATCAATTAAAAATGGGAAAGCCATCTGAATAAACATTTCTCAAAAATTTATATATAAATGGCCAACAAGCACATGAAAAGATGTTCAACATCATTAGTCCTTTCAGAAATGCAAATAATCATATTAATTAGTAGTTGCCAAGGCCTGTGGGAATGGAGAGTTGGACAGTAATTGCTAGAGTACAGATTTTCTTTTTCTTTTTGGAGTGATGACAGTGTTCTGGAATTAGTGGTAATGGTTGCACAATTTTGTGAATGGCCTAAAAAACACTGACTTTTACACTTTAAAAGTGATTTTTATGGTATGTGAATGATAATAAAACAATTTTTAGGGGCACCTGGGTTGCTCAGCCGTTGAGTGTCTGCCTTCAACTCAGGGCGTGATCCTGGGGTCCTGGGATCGAGTCCTGCATTAGATTCCTTACAGGAATCCAGCTTCTCCCTCTGCCTGTGTCTCTGCCTCTCTCTGTGTCTCTTATGAATAAATAAAATCTTAAAAAAATTTTTTTTAAAATAAGCTCTAGTACATTAGGGCTTGAATTCTTGTTTTGGAAATCTTGTAACAGCTGCCATTAAAAAAAGTCAAACGAACATTAGATTAACTCAAGACACGTGAGTGAGGTCATCCTAGGCCATTCAGTCCCAAGTGAGACCTTGACTTTTAACTGACCTCCGGGATCAGCAGAGCTGACCCTGACTAGAGAAATTCCTCACTGATCCATAGAATTTGAGAACCAATAAATATTGACTGTGTTGGGGCGCCTCGGTGGATCAGAGGTTGAGTGTCTGCTTTTGTCTCAGGTCATGATCCTGGGGTCCTGGGATCAAGTCCCATATCAGGCAAGGAGCCTGCTTCTCCCTCTGCCTGTGTCTCTGACTCTCTCTGTGTCTCTCATGAATAAGTAAATAAATAAAATCTTTAAAAAAATATATTGACTATGTTAAGCTCTGTGTTTGGAAATAGTTTGTTATGTAGCAAAAGTTAACTGAGACGGAAGGTGACCCAGAAGACTGTCAAAATGCTCAGTGCCAGAAATGTGGAAGACAATGAGACAAATGCTCTTCCTTTCTTAGGAGCCATCACACCAGAGGGGACGTGCCATTTACACAAAGGCACAGGCAGCTCACAGGTCACTGCATTGTCTCCTAGAGAGCAAACACATCCATAAGGACTCCAAAGACTGCCCAGATGGCTGACATTCAAAGGAGATGCAGGAATGAGCAAGCAAAAAGAGAGCAGGTGGTCCTTAAGTGAGACCCTTCTGTGTACTACCCTATGAGCACAGACACCTGGGGCACAGAGGGGAGGTTGGGAGAGAGGGAGGTCACATGCTTTCCTCTGCTAGTAGCCCACTGCTTCTAAAGACCTGGGAAGAGAATCATAACACTCAAATAACGTGAATATTTACCTGAAAGGATGCAAAGGTTTTAACCCCACATTAGAATACTGGCAGATGTGACCTAGGTAATATTGTCTGGCAAGAGACCAACTTTTCTTTCTCCCCACTTTCAGGAATGGGAAAAAGAACCCAAAAAAGCAAACTCGATAGTAATGGTTACCAGAGGGGGGAAAAATCACATTTGTACATTGCTAGGTTAAAACTGCACAATTCAGACTGTTACCGTCTTTCCTTTTTCTCTCCCTAATATTTGGTGCTAGCCATGTGCCTAGCTCTCAGAAAGCAGAGGAATAAACATCTGAGTGTTTGCTCATGTCCTTCTCCTTTGTGGTGATGGATATTCTACAATCCTCCATGATTTAGCTCAATTCAGCCCTTTCATAAAGCTTTCCTGAAACCTGACTTCAGGCTGCAGGAAATTCTTGTTCTTTGTCCTCAATTCCAGCACAGAACTCCCCAGACAGCTTTGTAATTGGCTGGGTCAATGTCCATTTCCCCAGATCTCAGCTGCTCCTACAACCTTGAACTTTTCCTTCCAGGGACACGGGATGCCACTCCCAGGCTTGTCCTCTGTCCCAGAGCCACAAGAACCGTCAGGTGCTACAGATAAAGAGACATGACCACCACTCCCTCACAAAGCATCAGCCCCTTAGGGACCTCAGATCTCAGAGCCCGTAGCTGTTCTCAGGTCAAACCAAGTGGGGAAGCTTCAAAAACGTGCCTCCTCCAGTCTGACAGCGCCCCTACCCACCACCCACCTCATTTCTGTGAGGTCTGTGTTTAGAGACCCACAGATTCCTCAAGATGCTTTTTAAGACTTCCTGCTTTTTGCTAGCAAATTGTTAATCAGTTTGTGGCAGCATAAATAAAACTAGAGGTTTTAATTAAAACTAGTGAATGAGTGAGTGGAGACCAGCCTGGCCGCTTTGCTCTGAGCCTTGAAGCAGTAAATAATGAAAGTGTCACACAGCAAGTGATGGGTTTTAGCAGAAGTGTAGGGCCAACAGAAATGAGGCCACAGAGAGCTCCTCCCCCCCAGGTGCAATTTCCAAGTCGGTAGAATCCCCATTTTAGTGTTAACGAATTCTGCAGGAACTGCCCAGTTTTCTGGACATTCCAGAAAAAAAAAAAGGCAAGATCAGAGTAGCATGCAGGATGCCCATTCTTTGCATATCCTTGGCATGCTTTCACAGGGCACTACTTAATGTCCTGGTCCTTCGCAGAGGGGAGCAGGGGACACCACAGACATTTCTTGGGCCAGAATCTGGAAATCTGACATTCTCAATGTGTAGGATATAAAAAGATTTGTTCTACATCCCACTTGACTTTCAAATGCTCTGTAGAGATGTATATAGATTTTTTAAAAAAACTATAATTATCTGGGATCATACCTGAACTCCATGTAATCATAAAGTCCCTTTTGCACAATTTTACTAAGGACATGTAACTACCATGTGGGCAAGATAAGCCAGGAGTTTCCTTGACAGCATTTTAAACTCCTGACCCAGTGGCAACAGCCCTCTTGGTATCCACATCTCGAGTATAACACCTGCATCAATCCTCACTGTAGCTTGTCAATTTTAAGGTGATTCCACATACAGGTACAAGCATGGTACTATTTGTTTGCATCTGAGTGTGGGTCTGCCCAGGTACTTGCATGTTGAAATGAATACGATTTTATTATGAATAATAATAATTTCCCTTTTATTTTACTCAGTAGGGCATTATACCAATTTTTTAAAAACTATGTATAGGAGATATGAAGAAATATTTGTTATAGAAATGGGTGCATTGTATCAGATGAGTTGGAAAGCCACTGTTTGTGCCAACATGTGAGTATGACAATCATTGAGAGAACTTTGGAGAACGTACTCTCTCACTTCTCTTCTCTGTCCCCACTGCTTCATCAGCTCTGATTCACGTTTAAGGGGACTCCCAGAAGCCATTTCCAAGCCCCTGAAGCAGCTCCTCAGCCTGAGCAAGTTGTGCCAGGTCTAAACAATCCGTCTGGCTAGCTGCCATGCTCACTTCTTTCCCCAGCTCTCTCCCCACACACCGTACACCCCTCCAGCTCCCATGAGTCTTGCAGAAGCCCGTAAGTGTTCCTTATTTGGTTTTCCTTATTCTTCCCACTCACTATTATGTCCAGGGGTTTGAGGCTATGAAGGTAGGGATCCCAGACCTGGCCTGGACACCAGGACAATGTGATGGTTTTCCCAACACATTTCTGAAGTATGCTGGTTTATACCCGTGTGAGCAGGTTATGTTATATGGCACCACTAACATTAAAGCAGGGAGATGTTTTATATGGGCCTGATAAGATCAGCTGAACCCTTTAAAGGTAGAGTATTTTCTTTGGCTGGTGGCAGAAGGAAAAGTCAAAGATTTGCAATGTGCCACTGCTGTATTGAAGATGGACGGGGCCATATGGCAAGGAATGCAGGTGATCTCCAGGAGCTGGGAGCTGCCCCCAGCTGACTTTTAGCAAGGAAACAGGGACTCTAGTCCTAGAACCACAAGGAACTGAACTCTGCCAACAATAATAACATGCATGGAAGTAGATGTTTGCCCCAGCGCTTCCAGACAAGAACTCAGTCCTGCTGACACCTTGATTTCAGCCTATGATACTATGCACAGAGTCATACTCTCTTGGTCATGCTGGGCCAGACTTCTGACCTACAGAGCTGGGGGCTGATGGTGGGTGCTGTTTAAGCTTCTAGAAATTCAGAAATTGGTTTTGCAGTGATAGGAAATTAATGCAGACAGGCACTATTTTCCTGAGGGCAAGAGAGCGAGATATTTGGAAAGGAATCTGAGAAGTAGTACCTGTAAGGAGTTCAAGCCAATGCCTGGCAGAGATAGAAAGGACAGGGCAGGGACACAGTCAGAGACCAAAGGCCAGCAAGATTGAAGGTCTAAGTGGTGGTGGCAGGGGGAGCCAGCTTAGTGTGTACTGCATTGACAGGGTACGAGTAGCAGTGTCAGTTCTCTTTAAAATGTATGTATATACACACACATACATATGTTACATATTATATATAATAAATAAACATTTTTATTCTTAACTATATTATGATACATATATCAGCTTTGTTATAGAAAACTCACCACCAAAACTGTAGTAAGAGAAACCCAGGGGATCCCTGGGTGGCTCAGCGGTTTAGCACCCGCCTTCCGCACAAGGCATGGTCCTGGAATCGCGGGATTGAGTCCTACACCAGGCTCCCTGCATGGAGCCTGCTTCTCCCTCTCTCTGCCTGTGTCTCTGCCTCTCTCTCTCTCTCTCTCATGACTAAATAAATAAAATCTTAAAAAAAAAAGAAAACCTCAGGAATCCCAACATTGACAGACAACCATTGTGAACTTTGGTTTACATCATTCGGGTATCTATGCCATATGGAGGTAAATAATTTGACATAATAATTATAACTAATTTTAATCAATGGCTTACCATAGGTCAATACTCTGCAATTAGTTACACATGGTAACATTTAATTTCCACAACACAGGAGTACTTATGTATTCATATGTACTGATGAGGTAAATATAGTTCTTATCCCTATTTTACAGCACATTCACTGAGGCCCAGAGAAACTGACTCATTTTCCTGTGCTTACCCCGCCATAAGCCCGGATTGGAACTCAGGCCATTGGACTCCAGAAGCTGTACTCTTGACTGTTACCTCTCTACTGCCTCGTGTGAACAGGATTTTATGATGGATGTGATTTTACAAACTGCTTTTCTTGGTAACAAGTCATGGGCAGTATCCTAAGTTGGGTCCCACTGGAAACAGATGCTAAGGCAGATTTGTGTGCAGGAGACTTACAGGGGATGGAGGAAGTGAGACTGAGCAGAGGGGGAAACTGGACCACAGTGCACTGTCAACACAGGCCTTGGTTTATTCTATGTGGAGCCTTGGAATTGGGATAGCCTTACAGATTGAGGCACAGGGGCACTACATTTTGCCTTTTCCCAAGGATGCAACACTATTTGTGATTCACTATCTTGACTGGAGATGGGAGGCAGCAGTTTCAGAAACTCCTACTTGGCCCCCTCCTGTTGGAATAGCTCTTACTCCACAGGCCAAGAGACCACTGTGGGCATTTCATCAACCAATGTATGTGTCTCCCAATTGCCCATTTGGGGGTTGGAGAAGTAACCATGGGGTGGGTCTGTGAGGCTTCCACAAAAGTTGTTAGTTCAGCTGACAGAAGCTACTTTGTCTAATGTCTAATGACCAATTCATATACAGGCACAGAGAGGAGCCTCCATGCCACAGCTTAAACATCTACAAAGGTCCGGTCTATCCCCAGAACTCTTGGGGATTATTTCTGCCTTTCCTGCAACTGCATTTTCATTTGATCTGCTTCCCTCTGCCCCGTTCCACTTTCCTCAGTTCCACACTGTGCAGTTACCCAGAGCACTTCCCAATAAACTCCCTCTGACTGAGAGTCATGGAATCACAACCTAAAACACTCGTATTCAGCAGTGGTTCAAGGAAGCAGACTCTAAAATGGTATTTTAGGATTATATCACCCACAGGCTGATGAGGAGGGACCCATAACTGAGTTAGGAATAGACAGCTCCTAGCAGGCCAAAGCAGTGCAATTGTTAAAACTTACACCAGTCATGCACTGGAATAGGGCAATGGGAAAAGGATATTACAGGTGCAATGTCTCAGGCTTCTGGGAAGGTCAAGAGAAGTAATGGTCATAAAGACAATGAAATTGGTTGGCTCTTAGTAGGCACTCAGATCACATGCTCACTTGCTGGCCTATGGCTAAGTGTACAGTCTCTACTAAGACCCCATAATAGGCCAAGGGCTGTTTCTTAAAAGGAGAGTAGTTATCTCTGGAGGATTGGCAGGGCTTTGACCCCAAATCCCAAGGGTCTACATTTAAATTCACCTATAGGGACCTGCCAAAGTCTCCAAACCACATTCCTATCTGCTGCCACTGACATTTCAGTTATTTTAAAGACTGGATTTTAGGAAACAGAGTAGATAAGCATGGCACTTTTTTAAAAAATTTGATTCATAGCTTCTCCCATGCTCCATAAATAATACTTTAAAAATACAGCTTTTATCAGTGTGAGCATGGATCACACCATGTTATAAGGCCTGCATATGTGTTCCATTCTTACCCGGCCTGAAGACAGGGATAGAAAGAGTCCATTATACCCTCATATCCTCCCTGCCAAACAAAATGCCTCAGACATGATTCTGTTTGGTGTTTGTGAGATGGATGGGAGGCTGGCACATAGGGTCCCTACGGGATCTGCCAGGGTTTCCTTCTACCTCCTGGCTCTAGCACACTCTTCTCGCTCTCTCTCTCTCTTTTTTTTTTTTTTTTTTTTTTTTTAGCACACTCTTCTTAGATTGGAGCAGCAGTTCAGTTCTCAAATACACATCAGTATCATGGATGTGGTCATTAAAAGCAGATTCCCGGACTCGCTTCTGACCACCGGAACTGGGATCCCCAGGAGTGGGCTGGGAACAGGCCTGTCTCCCAGCTCCTCGGCACCTGCCACATACTGAGTGGCAGCATCCGGAGCTCCAGACCAGAGGAGGCATTTCTGAGTCCTCCACCCTCAGGGAAACTCCTCCCCACCTTCATTCTCATTCTCACTGTGACCTCTTCCACATTTGGTTATTTTCTTTCCTCACACTTATCTTCCTTTTTTCACAGCAGAATGACTATTGTGAAGTCCAGTGGTAATATTTTTCATAGTTACACTGTCTCACATTTCCCACTCAGGAAATGTGGTATTTTATTGGTAGCTGGCTGTTCTAGCCTGAGGTGGGACAGAACTGATATAGGTAAGGATCACAGCACAAAGGTATAGAAGTTGGCAAAGGTCCCAGGATAAATCCTAACTTCACAAAATAATATTCAAGAAAAGAATGTGAAACCCTCTCAAACAATTAATGCCTTGGGATTGCAACTTTAATCTAAATTTTTCAAGTTCTTATTGACGATAGGAGTTGGGAATCACGGCCAGTGTGATATGTGTTGTTTTCTGACTGATAGAGGTGTGAGGCCTTTGGTCCAGGGGAGAAAATGCCAGCTCAGCAAGATTCCAAAGTGGAAGCAATTTGGAAATGGTTTGGAAATCAGTTCCCTGCCCAAATGGGCTAAACAAACCCAAACCAGAGCTTTTTACACAAATGATTAGAAATGAAAGCAAAAATTTCATCAAAGCAAAGGTGTGCATGCAACATATTGGCCCCTTGGTGTCATTTGAAGGAAATTAATATGGAGGGCCAAAGAGATGGAGTCTGCAATATGTAATGCTCCAGAGACCTGCTCGTGATTTTGTTCCTAGTGTAGCAGAAATAAATGCTCCCAGCAAACTTTCAGGGAAAAATAAGACATGTGCATAAGTAAGATTCATCAGACCTAATGAGTCATCTTTGACATCATAAAACTTGAAAAATATAAGGTTGTAGCCTGTCAGATCTTTGCATGCTCAGAAGAAGCAAAATGAGGGCTGCCCAAGTACACAGCTGTGGGCAGCTCTTGAGCACATTGGGCCTAGCAGAGCAGAAGAAACAGAAACATGGCTCCATTGGGGGATTATTGAGCTACTGCAGGGACTTGGGGTGGGGTGCTGGGGTGGAGAAAATTGAAAGTGTGGGGGCTCATGTACCTTCTATAGTCAGGAACCACTTTTCTTCTATTCAAATGGAGTTCCTGGGGAGACTGTGTTTCCATCCAAACACACCATCCACCAGGATTTCCTGGAATGCAGCGGCTCTTTCTGAGAGACTAAGGAAAGAAGGGTCACAGAGCATGGCCAGGACAGGACCTCCATGGGGCAGGACCTTCAGAAGTCTTCAGACCCCGAAGAACAGTGTTTGGTGTGGTCTTATGTCTGCCTGAGCTGCCAAGAATTGGAGAACCCGCTTCCATTTGGCATCAGATCCTGCTGGCTGCCCCCACTTAGATTAGCCCTGTCTCTCTGCGATGCACCCATACCTGCTCACGCACAGCCGCAGCCACAGCTGTTACTTCCCCCGGGCCTGAAAATCTCTTCATGTCTCTCCCTTTGCAGCTCTGATTATGCCCAGACTCAATCAGGGAGAGGCTGAGGGCCATGTCCTTATAAATTACAGGCCCTTCTGGGGGCCTCAGGTATCCCACCTCTGCCACCTTTAGCCCTCAAAATACCAAACCTCCTCTTCAGGGAATCATGGTTGCATGGCAAGCCAAACCATGGCTTCTTGACCATACACTCCCCCAGGTACTTCCTGGGTTTGAAAGCTTTCTCTAAACGCCCAGAAAACTGAGATCCTCCCTCCCTCTGTTGACCCATTCCATGTCAACGATGGACAACACCCCTCCATCAGTCCTTGAGAGTCCCTCATGGTGAGAACCTCTTGAAAGAACAGCCAATCCCCTCCACAGTGTACAGCCAGGTTCTTTGGGAGCAGTGTCCTTCCTTCAGGGATCACACCACATCACGTCAGCACTGGCATCTGACCAGCATCTAGACCTCTCCAGTCCTCTGCACACACTGCCAGTCCTGCAAGGTGCAGCTAGATGTCTGGCTTATTCCATAAGTCTTAGCTGCAGGACTCAATGTTCTGGGCACACAGCACCCCCCACACACACACACCTCGAGTGGTGGATCCCGGAAATCCTTGGCAAGGGCATCAAATATGGCCCACTTTCCTAGGTATGTGCATAGTCCCTGCCCATGCATGCACCTAGAGGAGAGGTTTCTGGGATCCTTCCTCATGACAGCCATTGAATATATGAAAAGACATAGACTTTGAGGCCATGACAACCAGCTTGGCCTGGTATCCTGACTCAGCCACTTATATGTATCCTGGGAAATGAGTTAATATATCAGAACTTTGGTTTCCTCACCTTTTACTCATTCAATGATTATTTACCATTCCTATTGTGTACTTGCTCCATTCTAGGCACTGAGGAGACAGCAGCAAGTAACAAAGTTGCAATATCTGCCCCTCTGGAGCTGAGCAGAGAGGTCTAAGGTAGAAAAATAAGTTTGGAAGTCTTCAGGACAGGATGCCTAGGTGGCTCAGTCAGCCAAATGTCTGCCTTTGGCTCAAGTCATGATCTCAGGGTCCTGGGATGGAGCTCCACATCAGGCTCCCTGCTTTGCAGGGAGTCTGCCTCTCCCACTCCCCCTCTGCTTGTGCTCTCTCTTTTGTTCTCAAATAAATAAATAAAATATGTTTTTTAAAAAAGAAAGTCTTCAGGATGTGGATGGAATATGAAGCCATGAGATCAGATGAGAGCGCCTGGAAGTAATGTATAAATAGAAGAAGATGAATCCAGCTCTAGAACATCCAACATTTACAGGTCAAGCAAGAGAAATCAGCAAAGACGACTGAGAAACTGGGGAGAAAAAATGGGAAAGAGAGAATGTCACAAAAGCCAGGAAAGAGAGTATCTCAAGAATCAGGGAGTAGTCCTTTGTGTTTATAGCACACACTTCATAGGGCCAAATGGTAGAGTATATGCAAAAGCACCTATGGGCCATGCCTTGAATGTCTACCTTTTACTATTAAAAGTAAATTGTTGTCTACCTCTTGAGCCTGCTTCTCTCATGAGGCTCTTGTGGGCCACTGTGACCCAAACTGCTTTTATAATGATTTTATGATTTTATAAAAGGAAGAGCAATCACAGCACTGTTTCCCTTGGGAAGTCCACTAGAAATTACAGTGATCATTGGGTAGCAAGAAATTTTCAATGGAATGGACCCAGAAGGATTAAATGAGAGAGAAGAATGGAGAGAGGAATGAATAGTCTGTAAACATCATGCCTGAGAACCAGAATTTTCACCAAGGATGCAGAAAACAAGTTTTGCCAAAGAAAAAGTAAAGGATTATTCTAAACCTCATTAAGACACTGAGACTAAACATTAGTCCTGGTTGCACATTGGTTGATAAAACAAGTTATCTATAAAGCAATTGGGTTGACAAGAGATGTAACTTTCAGACCTTTTGTAACAGAGCATACAACCTGAAACTACTATTTCAAAAAGTAAAATAGCCCAGTAGTTTCCAAACGTCTCTATTGCTTCTCCATGTCTTGAACAAACCACAAGAAAAGGCTCACAATAACCATAAGCTTTAAATGCTTGACTTGTGCGTGTGTGTGTTTGTGTGTGTGTGAAAAAGAGAGAGATAGGGAAATGCAAAAAAGGAGTCAAATTGGGGGATAAATTAACCTTTTGAAGATCATATTTCTATGTGAAATACTGTATAAGATGTTTCTGTTCAAATCTTTCTTCCTTCTCTCAATCCCTCTTTCTATCTCCCGCTCTCTTTCTCTTATGTCTCTCTCTCTCCCTCTCTCTCCTTCTCTTCCTTAAAGTACTATTGGCCTTGAAATTTGACATTACAAATACAGCTCCACTTTGACCAAGCAAAGTCCTACATTCTATCCCTTAAACTAAGTAAAAAGAAAAGCCAAATAAATTGTGCAGATTATTTTGGATTCTCGTAGATCCCAAGCTTACCCCAAGTATCTGATCTGTTTAAAAGTGCCAAGGCCAGGGATGATTGGCTGGCTCAGTCAGAAGAGCATGATTCTTATCTCAGGGCCGTGAGTTTGAGCCCCACATTGGTTGCAGAAATTACTAAAACAATAAAAAAAAAACTCTTAAAAATAAATGAATAAATAAATAAAAATAAAAATAAAATAAATAAATAAAAGAGCCAAGGCCAAAGACAAAAATTAGTAGCTGGTTTCTACCTCTTGCTGATGCTAACCTAACTACCACCCTGGGAGGAAGCACAGAGGTGCCTGTGGAGCAGCCCCACCATATCAGGACTTCACACAGACCTTACACTCTCATGGCCTTGCTCCTTTGTTTTGCTTCTTTATTAAATACCATAGAGCTGCCTGGTTAGTTCCTATGCCCGTGTCAACTCTCTGACTGGGTCTAGATTAGCTCTTTCTCTTTCTCTGCCATTACACTGGACTCTAGTGACTGTCCAGTGTCCTCTAGCCTTTTCCTAGTCTTTGGTTTTCAGCTTTGTCACCCTGTATTGGTCCTCAACTCAGTTGTACCATGTTCTGCTTTTAGTCAACCAATTATTCACTAACCTACACACAGCACACCATCCATCCACCACCCCTGCCCATTTGGTGAACATTTATTGATGACCTTCTGTTCCAGATCCTATACTTGATGCTGAGAAGTCAGAAATAATGAGGAAATAATAATAAAACAAAACCAGATTTTGAGAGGAAGTAATAAAGACCTTATTTATCTTCCCATATGGAACAACCAAAAATCCAGTCAAAATATATGAAACAATGGATTTCAGCACACTGGACACCAGGCCATGAAATATAGAGGTGGGAAAAAAATCAAGATGAGCCCTAATATTGCCTCAGCTTTCCACTTGAGAGCATTTCCAGGCTGTGATACAAACAGGAGGAACCAAAACAGAACCAGAAGACATTTGAGAACATGGAGCTGAGAGTCTTGGACAACCAAGGTAACTAAAGTTTAGAGGGCAGAATACCAGAAAAGAGTCAGGACCACAGAGACTTACAGACTTAGAGAGTCTCCCTTGAATATTTAGCAGAGTATTGATCAGCATGTTTATGTAAGGAAATTACTCAGGTCTGGGAAACGAGCCATCTAAAAAGATTAGAGGTAACAATGCCTATGCTTACACAGTGGCTTGAATATGCTTGTTCCTACCAGGCAGACTGGAAAACCTCGTAATTCACAATAGAAGTACTCAGAAAGTCTTGTCTCATAATGTCAAATAATTTACCCAAGACTGGATACTGCTCCAGACCCACCAAACAAAATAAATCAAAATTTAAAGAATCAAACTGTCTCTAAGTAAATTATACTGCATCCCAGGACAAAGCTCAGGAAGATTTATAATAATAAAATATATTCACATTCAACAAGGCAAACTCATAATGTCTGACATTCAAAGATTACCAGACATCCAAGAAGCAGGAAGACATGATCCATAATGAGGATAAGGAACTTATAAAAATACCCAAGTTAAATTCCGGAGATGAAAATTGCAACGTATAAAATGAAAAATACAATGGATAAGATTAACGGTAGAATATAAATTGTAGGGGGCAAAAGATTGATGAAGTTGTAAACATTTTAATAAAAGCTATCCAAAATGAAACAGAGAAAAATACATTTTAAAAATGAACAGAGCAGCAGTGAGTTATAGCACAACTTTAAGCAACCTAATGTGTGTGAATTGAGTACCTGAAAGAACAGGAGTAGAAAACATTTGAACATTTGTAGTAGAAAACATTTGAAAAATAATGGCTAAAAAAAAGGAAGAAGAAAAATAATGGCTAACGTGCAGAAGAATGAAACTAGACCATTCTCTTACACCAGACACATAGCCAACAAGCACATGAGAAAATGCTCCGCATCACAGGCCATCAGGGTAATACACATCAAAGCCACAATGAAAAAAAAAAAAAAAAAGCCACAATGAGATGTCACCTCACACCAGTGAGAATGGGGAAAATTAACAAGACAGGAAACAACAAATGTTGCAGAGGATGCAGAGAAAGGGGAACCCTCTTGCACTGTTGGTGGGAATGTGAACTGGTGCTGCCATTCTGGAAAACTGTGTGGAGGTTCCTCAAAGAGTTAAAAATAGAACTGCCCTACAACCCAGCAATTGCACTACCAGGGATTTACCCCAAAGATAAGATGCCGTGAAAGGGCAGGATACCTGCACCCCAATGTTTATAGCAGCAATGTGCACAATAGCCAAACTGTGGAAAGAGCCTTGGTGTCTATTGAAAGATGAATGGATAAAGAAGATGTGGTTTATGTATACAATGGAATATTACTCAGCCATTAGAAATGACAAATACCCACCATTTGCTTCAATGTGGATAGAACTGGAGGGTATTATGCTGAGTGAAGCAAGCCAATCGGAGAAGGACAAACATTATATGGTCTCATTCATTTGGGGAATATAAAAGATAGTGAAAGGGATTATAAGGGAAAGGAGAGAAAATGAGTGGGAAAAATCAGAGAGGGTGACAAAGCATGACAGACTCCTAACTCTGGGAAATGAACAAGGGGTAGTGGAAAGGGAGGTGGGCAGGGGTCCCATCTCCCTTTCCTGACTGGGTGATGGGCGCCTAGGGGGGCACTTGACAGGATGAGCACTGGGTGTTATGCTATATGTTGGCAAATCAAACTCCAATTAAAAAAATGTACAAAGAAAACAAATAAAGAAAAATAATGGCTGAAAAGTTTCCAAACTTAATGAAAACAGTGAGCCCACAGATCCATGAATCCTATCAAACCCCAAGCATAAGAAATATGAAGAAAACAACACCAAGGTATATCATAATCAGATTGCTTAAAACCAGTGCAAAAGGGAGACTCTTAAAAGGGAAAAACTTGTTATGTACAGAGGAACAAAGATGACTGAAGATTTCTCTTTGGAAACAACGAAAGCAGGAGCACAGTGGAGGAATATCTTTAAAGTACTGATAGAGGGGATCCCTGGGTGGCACAGCAGTTTGGCGCTTGCCTTTGGCCCAGGGTGCAATCCTGGAGATCCAGGATCAAATCCCACATCGGGCTCCCGGTGCATGGAGCCTGCTTCCCTCTCTGCCTCTTTCTCTCTCTCTCTCTCTCTCTCTCTCTCTCTGACTATCATAAAAAAAATAAAATAAAATAAAATAAAGTATTGATAGGAAAAAACATCAATCTAGATTTTTATACCCAACACAAATATCTTTCAAAGACAAAAGTGAAATCCTTTTTCTGACATAAGGAAACTTAAAGAATAGAATCATGAATAGAGCTGCAGTGTAAGAAATGTTAAAGGAAATCCTTCAAACAGAAATAAAATAATACCAGATAGAAATATGGATTTATAAGGGCACTTGAGTGGCTCATTCAATTAAGCATCTGACTCTGGATTTCAGCTCAGGTCATGATCTCAGAGTCATGAGATCAAGCCCCGCCTTGGGCTCTGGGCTGAGCATGGAGCCTGCTTAGGATTCTCTCTCTCCTTCTTCCTCTGACCCTCCAATCGCTCACTTCCATGTACACACTCTCTTTATCAATCTTAAGAAAATAATAATTAATTGATTAAAAATGTAAAAATGAAATCTGGATCTATACAAAGAAACAAAGAATATCATAAAAGGTAATTTTATGGGTAAGTGTGTAAGACTTTTTATTATTTAAATTGATTTAAAAGATAGCATAGTTTAAACAAAAATAATGATAATGTATTATAACACATGTAAATTAAAGTGTATGATAATAGCACAAAGCTAGGTGAGAGTAGGTACACTTATAAGGTTCTTTATCTTACATGTCAAGGTTTCTCAATCCCTCCAATGTTGACATTTTGGACCAGATAATTTTTCATTGTGAGGTGCTGTCCTGTGTATTGAAGGGTTTTTAGCAACATCTATGTCTTCTACCCACTAAAGGCCTCTAGTGTCTAGACATTCATTGCCAACTGTCCTCTCGAGCACAAAATAGCTCCAAGTTCAAAACCAGTGCTCTGTGTGAAATGGCTTAATATCACTTGAAGGTAGACTATGATGATTTAAAGATATATACTATAAACCCTAGAGCAACTACTAAAATCACAAAACAATAAGTTAATAGGCCAACAGAGAATATAAAATTGCATATTAGAAAGCACTCAATCCAAAGAAAACATGAAAAGAGTTAAAATGGAACAAAGATAGAATTCACAGAAAACAAATTATAAGATGATAGATTTTAACTTAACCATATAAAAGAATCATATGAAATGTAGGTAGTTTAAACAGTTAGAAGACAGAAATTGTCAGAATAGGTGAAAAAGCAATAGAAAAAAATACATACTAAAAGAAATACACCTTAAATATAAAGACGGAAAAAGATTAAACATCAGAGTAGGAAAAAAAAAAAACATATCCCAAAATAACACAAGTCAAAAGAAAACTTGAGTGGCTGTGTCAACATTAGACAAGACTCCAGGGCATGTAATATCAGGGGTGGAAAAAAAAAATCAGGGGTGGAGAAGGTCATTTAATAAAGATAAAGGGGACAATTTATGAAAAGACCAAAATGACCACAAAATTCATGACCCTAATAAGACAGCTTTAAAATATATGGAATAAAACTAACAGAACTTTATTGAAAAATAGATAAATCCACATTATACTCAGAAATTTTAATACTGAGAAATTTTAATATCCCTCCTTCAAAATTATAGAACTGGGGCCCCTGAGTGGGTCAGTAAATTAAGTGTCTGCCTTTGGCTCAGATCATGATCTCAAGATCCTGGGATCGATCCCCACATCAGGATCCCCACTCAGCGGGGAGTCTGCTTGTCCCTCTCCCTCTGCCCACTCCCTCCCTCATTCTCTCTCTCTCTCTCTCTCTCTCATAAATAAATAAATAGATAGATAAATAAATAAAATATTTTTTAAAGACTTATAGAACAAGCAGACAGAAAACCAGTGAAGATACAGTAGACTTAAACATTCTCAACCAATTTGATCTAGTTGGCATTTATAGAATGCTCCACAGCAAAGTATTCATTCTTCTTGAGTGCTCATGGAACACTTACCAAGACATTCAGGTCTATAAAATAAGTCTTAGTGGAATAATCATATTTCTTTTTTATTTTTATTTTTTTAAAGATTATTTATTTATTTATTCATGAGAGAGAGAGAGAGAGAGAGAGAGAGGCAGAGACACAGGCAGAGGGAGAAGCAGGCTCCATGCCAGGAGCCAGACCGGGAACCGATCCTGGGACTCCAGGATCGCGCCCCAGGCCAAAGGCAGGTGCCAAACCGCTGAGCCACCCAGAGATCCCTGGAATAATCATATTTATAAAGTCATACAATTTAAAACTACCTTCTACCTTAGTCCCTACCTGTTCCAGACTACAAACTTCCAGGAAGCCTGGAAGATGAGGTAGGTATAAAGAACATACCTTCAATATCTTCTAGTTCTTTACTCACTACCACCAACAGCTAGACTATGTTGAACCAAGAGGGATAGATAATTAACGTAAGGCACAAAATGCCTGGTCATCTAGTAAAAGAGGCCCCTGGATACCAGCTATATAATTGCCAATGTGTTCTCTCACTGGGGTTTGTGTAGGTTCATTGATGGTACCTTTTTGGGGAGGATCATCCTTTTAAGAGCCCAACAAGGGTATGAAGAATTATGGCAAAAAGAAAAAGAAAAAAGACCAGAGCCTTGGAATCAGGGATGGCATCTCCTTTTTACCTTCCTACAGACTGGGAACCCAGATGAGACGGGGACCAAACTTCAATTATGAAACTAGGGCATTCATTCTCAAAGTGTGGTCCCAGACCAGCAGCTTCAGTATCACCTGGAAATTTGTTAGCAACTAAGTTTTGGAGTGCATAGCAGACAGAACTGGAAACCCTGAGAGTGGGGCCCAAGTCTGAACTCAGGGAAACTGTCCATGATTCGGTCATATTGCAATAGCTGTCCTTTCCTGGGTACTCAGAACAATTCATACTCTCCACATCTGAGCACCTATCCCACAGCTTCTGAGCGCCATAGCCAGGATCTGGACCATAGGAGATCCAACATGATACCAAGGGCTCTTGGTCAGTAACAGTGCTTCCTGTCATACCTCCAAGGACCCACAGGGAGTAGGGTTTAGCACCTCCCTCCACACCATTCTGCTTAAAATCAACCAGCTCAGCCGCTTACAGCAAAAAGCATTTGTTTCTCCTTTCAGGTGGTGAGCAACTGGGATTGGCTAGGGTTGACTCCAGACTAGGACCAATGCCAAGGGGGCACAATCTTATCAAGGAAAAAGCAGAAGCAGAAGATTCTAAACTACATGATGCAAGCATATGAAAGCTTCTGACCACAGTTCCGTTGGCCAAACCTCACCCAGGAGGGGCAGAGAAGTACCCTCCTACAGTGAGCCATGACAAGACAGGCGCATAAATAGCACCATGTAATACAGAATTCAACTAAGAGTTAGTCTTGTCAACCCCACTAAATTTTGGGACTATGTGAACAGACTGTATATCACATACTTTTATTGACCTTCACTCTCACCCCCGGCACTTAACTCAGTGGTCTGCTCATGGTGTGTTAGTGAAGGTAAAAGATACTTTCAGACAAAGACAAATGAAATCCTGCTTCTTTATTTGGGAGACTCACTTCCTCATGGGCCTTCAGGTACATCTGTGCTCTGAAGCCCAACCTCTGACCTTTTCTAGTAGCATTAGACCCTCCCAACACCTCATGGTGTAGGCTGGGGATGACCTATGAATGATCGTGGATCAAAGTGGAAACCTCCGAACACAGAAGGGTCCCAGAGCAACAATCCCCAAGTCATTTTTTTTTTATCATACTGACACTTTACACAACACTTAATCCCTTAAAATAATCCTCAATAAAAATAAAAGGGCTTAGTCATCAAATAAGTATAGAAGACACTAAATTCACTCATTAAGGTTTCCAAGAAGTTCTACCATCCAAATCCAAACTTGTTTAGCTTTGTTTAATGTAGCGCAGGACCCTGTTCCTCATCCTCAATCTGAAATATCTTCAAAAAATGATGTACCCACTGCCACAAATTGAAGCACTTAAGGAATTAGAAATTAAGGAAACCAAAGTCAAATTTCAATAACTAAATAGTTAGGCATTGGGTGGGGGTGAATGGGTGACAGGCACTGAGGGGGGCACTTGACGGATGAGCACTGGGTGTTATTCTGTATGTTGGCAAATTGAACACCAATAAAAAATAAATTTATTATAAAAAATAGTTGGGCATTTAGCATCAGCATTTCCCCAAGCCCAAATAAAACAATGATACTTCTTGCTATGATAGGCCATAGGAAATGCCTTGGGTGGACTAAGCACAGCTGGGAAATGATTCTTCCTTTCCCGGATAAAGATGGACCATAGACTATACCTTTTTCTTAAGCAAGGCAGGCCAAGACCTCTATGTGTCTTCTGAAAGAAAAGTAGTCTATGAATCTGCTCTGAGAGAGGACATGTATCTTCTGTTTCAGATATTTGAAAGCCCCTTTCCTTAAAATCCCTACTTGTTTTGTTTAAAGAACAGCTTGAAAGAGTTATGTATCACAAAGACATGATTCATTTTTGAAAACCTGCTTGTTTACTCTTTTGATACATTTCTTAAATAAATTGAGGGAAAGAACTTACTTCTTTATGCCCAAATAGAACTAAGGAGATAGATATCAATCTTACAGCTGTCCCCATGAACCTACAATTTTGCCTCAGAGACAGTGTTGCTGGTCAGAACAATCCCCACCTTTTGCTAAAACAGCTGCCTAATTTTCCTTAGAGTGGTTTGACTAAGGCAGCAGGAAAACCCAATAGGTCCCTCGACCCCATCTCATTGAAAAACAAACCCTACCAGCTTCACAGACCAGTGCCAAGTGTGTAGATTGTCTCTGAATCCCAGCCGTCCCCACAGATAATGCCTGAATGTTATATGGTGCTGTGTAGATCTGGGCACACAGGAGTGAAAACCTCAGATGACACTTGGTCTCCAGATGGTCTGCTATTTCCTTTTTTTTTTTTTTTAAAGATTTTATTTATTTATTCATGATAGTCACACACACACACAGAGAGAGAGAGAGAGAGAGGCAGAGACATAGGCAGAGGGAGAAGCAGGCTCCATGCAGGGAGCCTGACGTGGGATTCGATCCCGGGTCTCCAGGATCGCGCCCTGGGCCAAAGGCAGGTGCTAAACCGCTGCGCCACCCAGGGATCCCGGTCTGCTATTTCCATTTCAAGGAGAATGAAGCATCAAAGTATAGTCTAGCCTGGAAAGAAACAGATACAGCCAAGGTCTTTGCAGATCCTAAAACACCTAATATGTGCCAGGGGCTTTACAGACCTTATCTCACTAAATCATCAGGAAATGGAATATCAGTAACTTGCCCAAGATCACACCACAAGTGGAGAATTCTGAATTCAAATCTAGGTTTTCCAACTCTGATGATTTCAGATTTCTTGGCTCATTTTAGAAAGAGGCCATTTGGGATGCCTGGGTGGCTCAGCAGTTGAGGGTCTGCCTTCAGCTCAAGGGCATGATCTTGGGATCTGGGATGGAGTCCCACACCAGGCTCCTTGCAGGGAGCCTGCTTCTCCCTCTGCCTATGTCTCTGCATCTGTGTGTGTGTGTGTGTGTGTGTGTGTGTGTGTGTGTGTATGTCCTCATGAATAAATAAATAAAATCCTTAAAAAAAAAAAGAAAAAGAAAGAGGTCATTTCATAATTCAGAAATTACCTACACAAAGCAGAATATTTTGACCCCATCCATTTACCTTCAGCTACATTTTGGTCAAATTTCCTTGTGGGAGAGATTATTATAAATAGTCAACACAAAATACAACAGGTAAAAAAGCATAGACAAAAAATTTAACTGATTAAGTAATTGATTAACCCTCTCCCAAAGAAAATTCATGGAGGTAGAAGTTATATTGATGAAATTTTATATGGATTGGTAAAGCCCCATGGATAAGTAAAATCTTCACTGAAGAATTTACAAGGAAAAGGCTTCATCTCTGAAATACTTTCAGTGAAATAAACATTAAAACCAAGAGCCAGATGAATGGATGCATAATTGACACATCAGAGACAGAGCATGTCATTCTCAAGAGTAGCCAGACAGTGGCAGCAAAGACCAGTAATGGAATCAAACCGGCCAGTGGCTCTTCAGGTATGGTTTCAGAACCAGTTTCCCATTTGGGAAAGGGATAAGATAATTTCAGGCAAGGGCAAACAAAGTCATGCTGGGAATTTGTTAAAAATGCAGATTCCCACACCCACTGAATCAGAAACTGGTGGGGCCCAGTACTCTGCATGTTAACAAGCACTCCAGGTAACTGATGCCCACTCAGGAAAACTGTAGCCAAACATGAGTCAGTATTCCCCTTTCCATGTGCCCTCCTGGCACATCCTTTCAAGGGAGGGAAGACAGTAAACATAATCTGTAAACTATGCATATGGGGATTCACAATGGAAAAGAATAAAAGCAGCCAAGAGGGTTAAGTGCCGTGGGCAATTTTAAGCAAAATGGTCTGGGAAGACTTCCTTAACAAGTGCAGATCAGAGGGAGATGAGGAAATAGGATGTGCAAGTGGGTTACTTTCCAAGTAGGGAGTGAACTCATGCAGAGTGGAACAGCCATGCAGAGGACCTGCCAACTGGTAGTGAGGGTGAGAGCTAGACCTCAGGGCCCAGAGGCCACTGGGAGGACATGGTGCTGATGTCTAATCTCCAGAGGGTAATAATTAAACAGATGTGGTTCCTCTATTAGATTGTTGGTTTTTAAAGGTAATGACTCTGGTTGCTGTCAGTTGGAAAGAGGCACCTCATCATGGGAATGGAATCAGGCATCATGCTTTTAGAAACCCATTGGCTTTATGTATTAAGAGATGTAGAAATGGTTCTACCATTTGGACCAGTCATTCCACATCTGGAACTGTATCCTCTTTTTAATAATAATTTTATTTTTATTGGTGTTCAATTTGCCAACATACAGAATAACACCCAGTGCTCATCCCGTCAAGTGCCCCCCTCAGTGCCCGTCACCCATTCACCCCCACCCCCTGCCCTGCTCCCCTTCCACCACCCCTAGTTCATTTCCCAGAGTTAGGAGTCTTCATGTTCTGTCTCCTTTTCTGATATTTCCTACCCATTTCTTCTCCCTTCCCTTCTATTCCCTTTCACTATTATTTATATTCCCCAAATGAATGAGACCATATAATGTTTGTCCTTCTCCGATTGACTTATTTCACTCAGCATAATACCCTCCAGTGGAACTGTATCCTTAAAAAAAATATAGATTCTTATTTTGTTCCTTTCAGTTTGCTACAGAAAACTAGTTGGCTCCCAGGGCCTTGGCACACAGCAAGCACCTCCAGCCCCAGGGCTTTGCATTTCAGCGTTTCACTCCCACAGCCAGCCCTCACACACCAGTCCCCACCTATAGCATCTCCTTTCAGAGTAGCCTCCATCTTCTCCCTGAACAGCATTTGTCAGGGTGTGCCTCTCTCCTCTAACCTCTGGCCTGGGACAGCCCACTGACACTCCATCTCCTCTTACTTAGGAAAGAGTTCTCTTCCTCTCTCTTTCCAAAATGCCTGGGGACTGATCCTGCAACAGATGCCTCTCTCCACCCCTCCTACAAGAGTCTGAAGCTGAGCCTCTTGGGGGGAAGGGGGACAACTTGAGCATCTCTCACTCCCACCATGAGCAGAGGTCTTATCTAGTGGTCCTCCATGTGGGGTACAGCCTGGACCCTTCCTGAGCCTCTTAGGAGTATTCATTGGGTCCCACGTCTCACTAGGGATGGCTGAGGAGGGCTACTCAGGTGAATGCTTGGCCCTGCTGTTCTCTCTCTTTCTGGCCACTAGAGGAAGAACAGCCCATCAACCCTTCACACTAACTCACAAGGTAAGCTGAAATTTGCTCACTATCTGGGGTCAGAGAAGAATTACATTCCAGGTCATGTAATCTGCTATCAGATGGCATCTGGGAAGTTCAAGTGAGGAAATGGCACCTGTCCTCCTGTCACTTGTTCATTTAGAAACCACAGACTGTCCACTCTTTGTTAGTTTGGCCCAGCCTGGAGCCTGCATGGGAGACAGGCGCAGTACTTATGAGAGATCTGTGCATGTGTTATCAAGAATTAGTGGGTGATTCAGTGGTTGAGTGTCTGCCTTCGGCTCAGGGCATGATCCCAGAGTCCTGGGATGGAGTCCCCAGCGGGCTCCCCACAGGGAGCCTGCTTCTCCCTCTGCCTATGTCTCTGCCTTTCTCTGTGTGTCTCTTGTGAATAAATCAATACAATCTTAAAGAAAATTAGTGTGAAATGGGTGTGGCACAGTCAGTTGGGAATCCTACTCTTGGTATCAGCTGAGGTCATGATCTCAGGATCATGATCTCACAGTTGTGGGATGGAGCCCCACATCAGGCTCCCCACTTGGTGTGGAGTGTGTTTGGGATTCTCTCACCCTCTTCCTCTGCCCCTCCCACTCTTGGTCTCTCTCTCTCTCAAATACATAAATCTTTTTAAAAAATTAGCTTGAAATTAGCATTTTAATTACCTGAGGAAACAATGTTCTGGTTAGTCGTCCTGAGCAAAGTTGATCGTGTTTTCAACTCAGAGTGCCCCTCACAGTTGCCACCCCAGTGTCCCAGTCCCCACACACATGTGGAGAGAGGGAAGCCACACCTGCATTCATATCCGCAGCTATAAAATCTTTGTGTCCCTGCCCATGTCACCAACTGGAGCTCCAGGACTAGTCAAGGGATCCCCTCTCCACTCAGACAACCCTAAGTCAAGCTTCACTGTAGAATTAGACTCATGTAGCCAATACGGTCAGAGGTAGGGTCAATCAGGGGTGTCCTTGGCCACTGCCCACACCCCATGGGACCATTTCTTTACATCAAGATATCGTTTTTTTCCTGAAGAAACTCCCATGACATCACCAGAAGTTTGAAGGTTGGAATACCCAACTCTCCAGCTCAGACTTGCTCTCTTAGGAAGAATCCTCTCAGCGCCTCATCTTGCCACATGGCCACAGACAGGCCTCTGAGTTTCTTCAAATGTGTTTTAATGTCTTCTTACCTCAACAAGACGGGGCTCAGAACTCTGGTCACTTTCCTCCCTGCAAACATCTCCAGAAAAAGCCACTTTTTATTAATTTTTCCAAATGTGCCAGACATGGTGCCAGCTCTTGGGGATACAGTGGTGACAGATCTGAAGGGGTTATAGCTCTTGTATATGAAGCATGGGCTATGATCAATCTTCTCCAAGATCCCATCCCTGCTCTACCTGGTCCCAGCCTCATTCCCTAAGCATGGACCACAGGCGAGAAGAGGATCCCATTATCCCTAATTTTGGCACAAGCTAACTATCTTCTCACTTCCAGAGGTATGAGAGTAGCACTTTGGGCAGAGTCACCCTGCAGCTGTAGCTCAACCCTAGAGCGGAAGCGATGCTCCAGCTCTTCCTTTCCTGTTGGCCACTTCCCAGGGGTGTGCAGGGAGCTGGAAGCCACCCCTGCAGGAGGCTCAGTACAGCCTCCTATCTACAAAGCCACATTTGTGCAACTTGCAAACATGGGTTTGCCTGAGTTAAAATCCTGGCTCTTGCTTTCCAGCTGTATGATATGCCTTTTTCTATCTCTGTTTCATCAAATATAAAATGGAAGACAATAATGGCATCAACATGATAGAGTTGTTGTGAGGAATAAGTGAGGCAGTGCAAGCTTTTCAACCCATAGGTCACCAACCATTTGCTGGTTATAAACCCAAGTTAGTGGGTTATGACCAGCCTTTAACATAAGTATAGTAGAAACAAGAGTATGCCACAATTGGGATAGGTCAGTATACATATCTACATAAGTGTGTGGCAGAAACCATTTCTAGATGCTTTTCTTCCTGTGAGGCCCCATTGTGGGCTTGAGAGATGTTAGATGGATTAAATACAGGCCAAAGTGGGGAGAAGACATGCAATCAAATCCTAGAATCCCTCCTGGCAGTGCCAAGGTAAAGGTATGTGCACATGGGCCAGGATGCTTCTCATGGTTAATAACCCATTCTAATGGGAAAGAGAACATGGACAACAGTGGAACCAGGCATGGCAGGACCCAGATGCAGGCATGTGGGATCAGGCAGGCAGCCATGTGCGCATGGCAGGGAGTACTAGTATAAGCAGCATGGGGAGGAGCTGGAGACATATACCAAAGGCCCTGAAAGCCAATTATTAGCTTGTGAACTTAGCCCTGGCAGTGGGAATTTAAAGCTGAGCATGTAGAGGTGCTGGGATGGCTCAGTTGGTTAAGCATTTTGGCTCAGGTCATGATATCAGGGTTGTAAGATCAAGCCCTATATCAGGTTCCACACTCAATGCAGACTCTGTTTGAGGTTCTCTCTCTCCTTCTGCCCCTTCCCCTGCTTGTGCTCTCTCTCTTTTTTTTTTTTTTTGAAGATTTATTTATTTATTCATGATAGGCGCAGACTGAGAGAGACAGAGGCAGAGACATAGGCAGAGGGAGAAGCAGGCTCCTCTCAGGGAGCCTGTTGTGGGACTCGATCCCGCATCCTGGGATCAGACCTGAACCAAAGGCAAGCGCCCAACCGCTGAGCTACCCAGGCGTCCCTTGTGCTCTTTCTCTATCTCTCTCTAAAATAAATAAATAAAATCTTTTTTAAATAGAAAAAATAAAATAAAGCTGAGCTTATGAACTTGACCCTAGGCAACGAGGATTTAAAGCAGGAGGATGACTGATTTAACAAATATCTATTAAGTGCCTACTGTGGGGAGAGTTTATGTTTTAAAAAGTTGACTGTGGAGGATCAGGAGCTGATGGTAATACCAGAGCAGAGTGATCTATCAAGAAGCTACGGCAATAGTCCTAGTAAGAGATAACAAGTACAGAGGTCAGAATGCCTAAAGAAGGAACAGATATAGCCTCTATGCCTGGAGTTGAATGGTCCCCAATACCCAGAGGATTATGGCAGCCATGGGTCTACACATGGGTTGTGGGGAAGAGCAGTGCTTTGAAGGCCACAGAAAAATTCCACAGGCCTCCGGAGAATGGAAGCCATGTGGCCAAATGGATAAACCCATGGACATGAATCAGACGGCCAGGTGACCTTGGCATATTACTCAACCCCCTACACTGCCAATTTATAAAACAGGGCCAGAAGATTTAACTCATAGGAATTTTATGAGATTGAAAGCCAATAATGGTAAAAGCCTTTCACAGCATCTGGCATAGGACCAGGGCTTGCACTAGGGCTGCTTGCTGACCTCTCTCTTACATCATAGACATGCCTGGAGAAGGCCCTGGCAGACAGCCTGAGAAAGCACCAACTTCTGGCTACTCAGACACAAGTCAAAGGAACAGAGCTGACTTCATAGTGTCCCTGCCCCCTCCAGGCTCATGTTTGAAACTCAGACCCATCCATCCACAAAGACTTGGAGGCTCAGGATGGTAAATAGTAGGCAGTCCCTGCAGTGACAGCCTTCTAACCAGAAGGGCCAACTCCTTGCATCTCCACTGTGTACACCTGGGTCCCCCCTGAGAAGGAATTTATTTTCAGAGACTTCAAGACAGATGATCTTGAACCCATGGTCACACTGAGTACAGAGGATTTCCACAGTTCTCAGTGAAGATGGTCACTACATACCCATTCAGAACAATTTACTCCCAAACATGTATCTCCCCTAGATTTTCAGAGCCCTTCTAAGTATAGAGACTGTGCTAGATGCTGGGCATATACTGATGCACTCAAGCCTGGTGCAGCAAGCATCTGCAAGAGACATCCTCTGGAGTAGCCCTTTGTCCTCCCTTTGTGCAGGGCTCTGAGATTTTCCTACCCCAAACTTACACTTTTCCAGTCTGAAAATGGGAATGACTCTGACTAATCAGTGCTTGCATTTCCGATCAAGACAAGCCTCTAAAAATGAAAAGGGATGGCTGGCAGCCTTCATCTATCTTCCTGATTTTCCCAACCTAGCCAACTCTGACTGTAAAATGTAGTTTCCCTTAAATATCTTTGCACCTACCCAACTAGTCAATTATAGGGGAGCTTTTCAGCTAGGCTGCAGTGTCAATGTGCCTTAAGGCAAATCTGTTTCCTGGATCTCTCCAAGATACATCTTGGACTTTTTTTCAGGTAAACTTTAGGTTTTCTCTAAGTGTCCCTCTGTCCATTTCAGGTTCAACAAAATTTTAACAAAACAAGGAAGTTCTATTCTTTTTCAAAAGAGACACACAGCTTAATTCTGCCATTGCACAGTCATCTACTGGGGTACTGTATACCAGGTACTGACTGCAACCCACCCACCTCAGACCCTACCCTCTGGTAGAAGAAAGAGACAGGTGAAGTGAACACACCTTCATAACACAGTGTGACAAACACAGTGATAGATACATGGTCTTGGCATATGGAAAGAGAAATCAGTTTTATTTGGGGAATAGGACAAAGAGACTTGATTTGACCACAAAAGACGTGTGGAATAATCTAGGCAGACAGGAGGGAGAAGAGTTAACAGCATCAACCAACTTCACAAGGAATCTCATTCCAAGCCCTGTGAGGCATTGTCAATGTACCCATTTATAGACATATTAGTAAGGTCTGAGGAGGTTAAGTAACTGCACAAGGTCATGGAGTTAGAAAATTGCAAAGAAGGGTCATCTGTATGCTTTTTTAAATGACAAAAGCTAGATCCAGAGCATTTAAGTAAATGTGCTCAAAGTTAGACAGGTAGAAAGTGATGGAATCGGCAATCAAATCTGGGTATCATATTGAGACCATAGAGGTAGATGGATTATAGAGACCCTATTATGTCAAGCTAAAGAATTTGGAGTCTCCCCAATTGACGATGAAGAGGCTTTGAAGGTTTTTTTTTATTTTTTATTTATGATAGTCACACAGAGAGAGAGAGAGAGAGAGGCAGAGACACAGGCAGAGGGAGAAGCAGGCTCCATGCACCGGGAGCCCGACGTGGGATTCAATCCCAGGTCTCCAGGATCGCACCCTGGGCCAAAGGCAGGCGCTAAACTGCTGCGCCACCCAGGGATCCTGGCTCTGAAGGGTTTTAATTGATGTTGCAATTTCACATCCACTCCAATCTATCCTATCCCATATGCATAAACCATAAATTCTAGTAGTGAAGAAGTAACAATGTTTTTCAGCCACAGTGGACATGTCCAAGGAAAATATATTTTATTTAATGAAGTTATTCTATATAATAATGACATTCTATATAATGAACATTCCTACAACTCAAGAAGAAAAGAACAAACAGCCTAATAGAAAAACGGGGAAAGAAGGTAACAGGCAATTTATAAAAAAGGAAACACAAATGGCCAATAAACATAAGAAAAGATACTCAGCCAATTAAAATAATTACCTAATTAAAATAATATTGAATGCCATTTTTCTCCTGTCAGATTGACAAAAGGGAAAAGGGCAGAAAAGAACAAATGTTGCTAGGGTGTTGGAAGTTGTGTACTCTTATATACTACTTGCAGGGATATTCATTTATGCAGCCATTTTGGTTTTTAAAATTTTTTATTTAAATTCAATTAACTTATAATGTATTATTGGATTCAGAGGTAGAGGTCAGTGATTCATCAGTCTTATGTAACACCCAGTGCTCACTACATCACGTGCCCTCCTTAATGCCCATCACCCAGTTACCCCATCCCCTCACCCCCGTCCCCTCAAGCGACCCTCAGTTTGTTCCTATGATTAAGAATGTCTTATGATTTGTCTCCCTCTCTGATTTCCTCTTGTTTTTATTTTTTCCTCCCTTCCCCTATGATCCTCTGTTTTGTTTCTTAAATTCCACATATGAGTGAGATCATATGATAATTGCGTTTCTCTGATTGACTTATTTCACTTAGCATAATAGCCTCTAGTTCCATCCATGTTATGCAGCCACTTTGAAGGGCAATTTGGAAATTTCTTTTAAAATTTAAAGCACACACAGATTGCTGAGATCAACTAAGGTGTTCATATATCTCCTGAGAAAATGCTTCCACCCAAGCACAAGGAGATCCATTACAACATCATTGTGTCTAAACATTAGAAATAATCCAAATGCCTATCATAGGGAAATAGCTGTAAATACTGGGGTATGTTCATAACAAAAAATACTATGCAGCAGCTAAGAAAATTGAGCTATTTTTTTACAGACTAAAGCGGATATATTCTTGAATGAAAAAGGAGACAACTGCAGAATGATACATATATAACAACCTTTATGTTAAAAAAAATATATATTTAAACATAAAGGTTGCTTATGTTATATTTTATATGGGTTCATAGATATGTCTGGAAAAGGGCTTAGAAAGATCTTGGAAAGTATATGTAAAAACAGTAACAGTGGTAGCTTCTGAGAGGGGGCAGAGAGGATCAGGGCTGGGGACCACAAACAAATATTCATAATGTTCTAATTTCTATGAGCATCTCAATAACCAATTCTATTCACGTATACTTTCATGATTTTCATTTTAATAAATGTAGAGATAGATTTAAAAACCAACGTCATATCCATTCCCATGCAAAGTGCTGTGGCTGGTGCTCTGAATGCATGACAAGCAAATCTTGTTATTAGACACACTAGGCTGATATTGCCTTCAAGGAGCTCTCAGGCTGGCAGGGGGGAACAGGTCCAACATGGTGTGAGATGAATTCCTGAAGAGGGGTAGAAAAATGCAGTCGGAGTCATGGTGGGGGTAAGGGGTGTCCACAATATTTTAGGAACCAGGGAAGTATTTATGGCAATCAAGGAAAGGCAAAGCTGAGAGAACTTCAGGTTCAAAGGTGCAGAGGCGGGAGCTCCAGGAGTCTGTTAGGGAAGACAAGGAAGACAGGAAAAGTTGGGGACTCATTGTGAAAAGTCACAAAGCTTGAATAAGAAGCCGGACAGCAGCAGCAGAGTGCCCTGTGAGGTCTGTAATCACATGGGAACTTGCCTGAAAGTTTACGGAAAAGAAGTTTGGCATCCATGCAGGGATGGATTGGCCAGATCAGGAAGCAAGGGACAAGTTTGGGAGGCTATTGACTGTCCCAGTGTGAGGTAAGATTAGCTTTAAGGGAAGATAAGGGGTCTGGGCAGGGATGATCTCAATGGAGGAGAGAGATGAACCTGAGAAACTCATTGGATTGGTTGAGAAGAGTGGAGGAAGCATAAATCAAGTGATTATGAGGCCCTGCTTCCACTTCGTGAGAAATGTCAGGAATCAGAAGAAAAGCAGGTAAGAGCAGCTTCTTCTCTGAGATCTGCAGAGAGTTGTTCCAAGTCCTGCCCACAGTACAGGAATTTCAGTCCCCTTATTCCCCCACTGGAGCCCAGCTATGCAGCGCACAAGACAGGTCTGCATCCTGAGGATGTACTAGCCAAGGGCAGGCAGGCAGGCACGTAGTCCTTCTGGCTTTCAGCCACCAGACTCACAGGCTTCCAGGAAAAGCTGACAGGGGATGCTCTGTTCCTTTGAATCTGAGAATATGTGACTGAAGACCTAAATTAATTAAGTGATTCTGAGGCCCCGAGGCCTTCCTGAGGAAGCACACAGGGTGAGTAGTGAGACCAGCATAAATGGTACCCCCTCCCCTAGTATTGGAATCCAAAGAGGCTTTTGAGCTTCATTGGAACTAAGCCTGCACTTAAGTGCTTCCAGGGAGACAAAGAAACAATAAATCAGGAGCAGGTGCCCCGCCCACACACTGCCACTACCGCTATCAACCTGCTTCTCTACAGAAACATGGTCATTTTGAGTCTCTGAGACCATATGTCTCAGTGAAGCAACAAATGACACAACCTCAGAATTAACTTGGCCCACAACCTTCTAGAAAAGAGTCCAGGGTGGGCTGATACCTTCTTTCAAAGCAGCACCCATACATACAACTCCTTCAAGATGCACCCTGGGGTATACACACCATACCTCATCTAGGCATAGCCACAGGAAGGCTATCCTTCCACACCTTCCTCAAGCTCCCATATACCAGGACTCCCCAAGGCCACAGCAAGTAATCCAAGCTTGAGGAAAAGACTTTGTTCTAGCAGATGAAGGCCACAATTGTATTCAATGGATAAATGAGAAGAAAATTGTCAGCATGAAATGACCAGCTGTCTCTGTCCATACAAAACAATAATAATTAAGCTCCTACTAAGTATCAGGCATTGAGCTAGATACTTTCAAATAAGTCGACTCATAATCTTCAGCCATCCTGGAGCAGGACAGTATGGTTGTTGAGAGCCGGGTTGCTGGGGCTAAACAGTCTGCATTTGAATTTTGTCTCCACCACCTATGAACTCTGACTGTGGATAAATTACTGTCCTTCACTGTCCTTGCCTGTAAAAAGGTAATATGAAGGTTGGTAAGAGGATTACATGAGTTAATGTTTGTAAGTTGCCTAGAGAGAGAACAGTGCCTAGAAATTGTAGGCACTTCTATGTGCTTAAAAAATACATTCCTTCCTTCCTTTATTCATTTGACTTACCTTGAGTAACAGATATGTACTCTGTAGCAACAGTTCCTATACCTACTTGAGAAAGCAGAGAAGAAAATGCTGCCATTTTCTCCAGCACGATTGGATGGGAAGTTCTATTCTTCCTGTAACTTATGATCAGAAAGAGAAATCTCTGGAAAGGAATTTGCCAGAGTTGAAGAGGAAGCCAAAGACACAGGAAGACAGGAGGCGCAGGGCCGTTTTGCAAGGCTGTTTGGCAATCCAAGAACCAGCTGCCAAGCTGGATCAGCACCCTGGACAGCTCCCGACAGGCCTGCGCAGGAACTGGGATGGTTCCCATGTTCTGCCAAGGATCAGGCCCTAGCCTTTTTCTGAGACAGGGGGTCGGTCCTCAGCTCCCTGAGACTCCTGCACCCGAGTCCTTGGGGCTGATGATTGACGGGGTAGAGGACTGCCTCTGAGCTGGATGCTGGAGGCTGTGTCCCAGAAGCTTCTTTAGGGAGGCTTCTTTCCAAGAACCTTCCTCCTCCCACCGATCTTCATCTGTCACTCTCCCTTACACTGCCAAGAAGTGACCACCTTGCAGATGGAGTAGCGGAGGTACAGTGAAGCACAGGGAATAGGGAAGTATCACAGGGACCACAAGGAAGGTCCCACCGCCTTGGTTTAAATCCAGGCTCTACTGTTGGGATCTCAGGCAAGTGACCCAGTTTCTCTATGCCCAACTTCCTCATCAGTATTCCAGGGGAAAGGACACCTAACCTCCGCCAGGATTGAGTAAGATTAGATGAAACAGCACACATAACACCCTTGACATACAGTGCTTAATATATGAGTCTGTTTCCTGCCATTGGTGAGTGGAGGACTGAAGAGTTGAGCATGATCTCAGAAATAACTTGACTCCATGCTCAAGTGCAGTCATGAATTATGAGGGCTAGCCAGCTGGGAGAGAAGTCTGCACCTTGAAGTTCCTGGGAAAATTTCTTTTCTCTAAAATTCCACTAAGTTCTAAATTCTTCAGCCACTAGGCAGAAAAACATCTGCTTTAAATCTCACCTCCCTTTTAAAATCAGGCAGGGCAAACAATATATGCATAAATAACAAATGCTCTGCAGGCTGGAAGACTGCCTCTTTAAAGGTCTCACAAAGGGAGCATCAGAAGAGGCTGGAGGTCTGCGCTGGGAAGCTGGAGCTAGTGTACTGAATCAAGAATATGCAGATTATGGGCAGCCCAGGTGGCTTAGTGGTTTAGTGCTGCCTTCAGCTGAGGGCGTGATCTTGGAGACCCGGAATCCAGTCCCATGTCAGGCTCCCTGCATGGAGCCTGCTTCTCCCTCTGCCCCTTTCTCTCTCTCTCTCTCTCTCTCTCTCTCTCTCTCTGTCTCTCTCTGTCTCTCCCTCTCCTCTCTGTGTGTCTCATGAATAAATAAAATATTTTTTAAAACCATTAAAAAAAAGAATATGCAGATTATGATGAGCTGAAAGAGGAAGCATAAGCCACCCACACCCCAGCATCTGAGCTCCCACTCTGGGAAAGTGAAATCCATGGGGTCACTTCAATTGAAAGTGTAGTTTCAATACAACCATACAAAGGAAGTAGACTCACAGATTTACTTGTTATAGATCCCAGAAGTGGGAGGGGGTGCTTGGGGGGTGGCTACAATGAGCAGGCGGAAGGGCAGTCCTCTGTCCCAGATCACCAGTGAAGAATAGACAGCAGGGTAGCAAGCACTTATTACTCATAAGATGGTTGGGATGGAGGTCATCAACATTTTGTGGGCTTAACTCCTAAGTAGTTATTTTTAAAGGTACCCCAGGAAAAGCCAAATGAGAACTTAAGTTAGAAATCCTAAACTCGGGATCCCTGGGTGGCTCAGCAGTTTGGCGTCTGCCTTCAGCCCAGGGCATGATCCTGGAAACCCGGGATTGAGTCTCATGTCAGGCTCCTTGCATGGAGCCTGCTTCTCTCTCTCTCTCTCTCTCTCTCTGTGTGTGTCATGAATAAATAAATAAAATCTTAAAAAAAAAAAAAAGAAAGAAAGAAATCCTAAACTCGGAGTGCCTGGGTGGCTCAGTCGATTAAGCATCTGCCTTCAGCTCAGGTCATCACCTCGGGTCCTGGAATCAAGCACCGCATCAGGCTCCCTGTTCAACAGGGAGTCTGCTTCTCCCTCTCCTTCTCCCTCTGCCCCTTGTGCATGTGTGAGAGCTCTCTCTCTCTCTCTCTCTCAAATAAATAAATAAAAATCTTTTTAAAAAATCCTAAACTCAAGCCCTTATCTAAATGTTCATACTCTGGGTGTGTGTAGGGCTATCAAACTGTAAAATGCCTAGGCAGCAACTTAGAAAAACAAAAGTTGTTTTTTCTTGAAAGTTGTTTTCCTCATCACAAGGTTTCAAACTCAAATGACTGGAAAGCTAGGCAGGTGACATAAATGTGCAATTGTCCCTCAGTTGGAGGGACACTGTGGTAAGCTGAAGAGTGAGTGTGTGCTGACTCAAGGCCTTCAAATAACATTTAAAATAGTTCTGTCACCCTGAAGAGCCTCTTTCCAGTACTCACTTCCTCAGGCGGAATGTAGTGAGTGGGCTTTTCCCTCACCCTTTACTTAACAGAAACAAAGTCTGGAGACTGAGAGAGGCTGTGACTTGCCAAAGGTCAGTCAGAGGCAGATCTGTCCCCATACTGGGGCTCTTTCCCTCTCTCAGAGGGCAGTTTGGCCACCACAGAGCAGGTGCTGGGAACTCTTTAGTGGAAGAGTTTCTCCTCCTTCTTGGGATGCCTGGGTGGGTGGAGAGATTAAGTAACAGGTACCAAAGCCTCTGTCTCTCACCCTGACACCCTGGTCCTATCACCTCATCCCACAGCCATTTCAGGGGCAGCAACTTGCCAATGCCTCCCACCAGCTAGGACAGAGGCTGGAATCTCAATGCCCACCTAACCACAGGGACTAGCCCGGAAGCCAAGATGCCCCTGTACCTTTTACCTGCTCTTCACAAGACCCACTACTGTGAAAGGAAGCTAAAGAACACATTTTACAGACAACAACAAGCACTTCTATCACTCTTACTTTGTTATGTGCCAAGTACCCTAAGCACCAGTTACTCTTATTACATCATTTTACAAATAAGGACACTGGAGGACAAAGAGGTGAAGTAATTCCCTGGCACCCTAACTAGAAAGTGTCAGAGCTGGGAGCCGCCTCGGTCGTCTGTCTCTAAAGCCCAAGTCTGTATACTGCGTCACCCCTGCCTCGTTCTGGGTGGGAGCACACGTATAGAAAGAAGCTGGATTTATGCTAATTTACTTTTGAGACCAAAAGAATGGGAAAATTCTTTCTGACTCTGGAAAAGGCAAACTGTAATCTTAAAGACACAAGTCTCTCAATCTCCACTGCCTTTCTCCTGCCAGCCGGCCGACTGGGAACACAGGCTGGTTGTGCCATCCAGGGTCATTGTTCTTCGGGGGACACATTAGGCCCAGCTCACCGCCAGGGCAGCTCAGGCAGTGTGCAGAGAACGGGGTGTCTGGGCGGTGGGGGCCCTCTCGGAAGGTGAGCTTCCCTTGAGCCTCGGATCAGAGGAAAGCTGCCGGATCCTGCCGTGGGAGTGGGCGCGGCGCCCACTCGGGCTCTCTTACAACTGCGAGAGAGGACCCCGGCCACGTCACGCCCGGAGCCCACCGGAGACTTGGAGGCAGCTTTGTAGATTTAGGGGCAGGGGTCTGGGGAGGAGGGGGTGTGAATGGGGGCGGGGGCTCGCTGAAGCGGGTGGAGGGCTAGTTCCAGTGCCCAGAGCACCTGGAAGGAGTAACGGCGGGGTGGGGGTCAGGAGGAGGGCGAGGAGGAGAGGCGGAGCTGGGGGACCCGGACGGCTGAAGCTGAAAGGGGGAGGACCTGCCGAGAGAAGGTGGCGGAGCAGTACCGGAGCGGGGGCGGGGCCGGGCTGACATTTAGGGCCCTGGGGGGAGCGAGGCGACTTCTCCCCTCGGTCCCCAGAAGCTCGTAGTCAGGGATTCTCTGCCGTGACATTCTCCCGAAGGGCCGGTCTGTCGGAACCCGGCCCAGCAGTCTCTGCGTCTCCCCCTCCCTTCCTGGGGGTGAAGGGGCCAGGGGGTGGGGCCAGAGAAAGGGCTGGGGGATCCGTACCGGCCCCCCACCAAGCGCCGCCCCGCCATGCAGCTGCGAGAACAGATGGACGCAGCCACCGCTCACCTCGGGGGCTCTTTGCCCGCTGTGCGCGGAGATCCAGGCTGAGGCGGAGATCTGCAGCCCTCGGCGCCCTCCTCCAGCCGGGCGGGGGAGAGCGGCCGCTGCGCGACCCCTGGGGAGGGGGGCAGAGAGGGCGCCCCCCGCCCCCCGCCCCCCGGGTCCTAGAACTGGGCAGGGGCCGGGGAACAGACAGCCCGCTCCTAGCGCCGCGCATCCATCCTCTGGGGCTTGGCCAAGACCAAGGGGTCTTCTTACCAAGACCCTTCTCTAGGGTTCCCAGTCCCGGCGCCTCCGGGAAGGGGACCCCGGCCCGGCCGCGCCCCGCCCCCGGCCCCCGCCCCCCGGCCCCCGGCCCCCGCCCCGCCGACGTCGCATTAGCATGAGCGACGCAAGTGGCCCGGGCACCACTTGGGGGCCGAGACTCGCCGCGTCACAGCCCCGAGTGGAAAGGAAAGAAAGGAGGCGGCGGCGGAGGAGGCAAGAGCGCACGCGAGGGGAGGGAGGAGAGCGGCGGCGGGCGGCGGGCGGCGGCATCATGCCCCTCGGCCCGCGCGGGCGGCCCTGCAACGCCTCGGGGACGGCTCCCCGCGAGCCAGAGGCGCGGCGTGCTCGGTCGCTGGCCCCGGCCCCTCGGCTCGCCCGCCTTCCCTGAGCGCCCTGAGGCCAGCGGCGGCCGGTCCGGGCTCGGCTCGCAACAGCCGCGGCGTCTCGAGGGGCAGGGTCTTCGCCTTTCCCGGGACACAGGGCCATGAGCCCCGCAGCCACCTGAGACTCCGGGGGCGCCGCGCCGCGCGGACCGCGCCCGCGAACTTCCGTGCCCGGGTCTCTGCGCTGCAGGGCGCCCGCGCTCGGCCCGGCGAAGGCGTCCCGGGAAGAGCGGCGGAGCAGAGGCGATGGAACCCGCAGCGTCCGCGGGCCGGGGCCGGGGCCGGGGCCGGGGCCGGGGTCCCCTTCGAGCTGCCCGGGCGGCCGCCGTCAAGCTGTCCGAGGCGGCGGGCGCGGCGCTGCAGGATCCCCGGCGGCATCGGCGCCTGGTGCTGGTCATCGTGTGCGTGGCGCTGTTCCTGGACAACATGCTGTACATGGTCATCGTGCCCATCGTGCCCGACTACATTGCCGGCATGCAAAAGGCCCGCAGGCCCACCCCGGGCACCGAAGTGTCCACTCTGCAGCTGTCCACTCCGGCCAGCGTCAGCGCCAACAGGGGCAACACCTCAGAGTCCCCGACGGCGGCGACGGAGAATGAGGACGTGAAGATCGGGGTGCTGTTTGCCTCCAAGGCCATCCTGCAGCTGCTGGTGAACCCCCTGAGCGGACCCTTCATCGACCGGATGAGCTACGATGTGCCGCTGCTCATCGGCCTGGGGGTCCTGTTCGCTTCCACCTTGCTGTTCGCGTTCGCCGAGGACTACGCTACGCTCTTCGCTGCGCGCAGCTTGCAGGGCCTGGGCTCGGCCTTTGCGGATACGTCCGGCATTGCCATGATCGCCGACAAGTATCCCGAGGAGCCCGAGCGCAGTCGCGCGTTGGGCGTGGCTCTGGCCTTCATCAGCTTCGGCAGTCTAGTGGCGCCACCCTTCGGGGGCTTCCTCTACCAGTTCGCGGGCAAGCACACGCCCTTTCTGGTGCTGGCCGCTGTCTCGCTGCTCGACGCGCTTTTGCTGCTGGTGGTGGCCAAGCCCTTCTCCGCCGCGACGAGGGCGCGGGCCAACCTGCCGGTGGGCACACCCATCCACCACCTCATGCTGGACCCTTACATCGCGGTGGTGGCCGGGGCACTCACCACCTGCAACATCCCTCTTGCCTTCCTCGAACCTACCATCGCCACGTGGATGGAGCACACGATGGCGGCATCTGAATGGGAGACCGGCATGGCCTGGCTGCCAGCCTTTGTGCCGCACGTGCTAGGCGTCTACCTCACCGTGCGCCTGGCGGCGCGCTACCCGCACCTGCAGTGGCTGTATGGAGCACTCGGGCTGGCAGTGATCGGAGCCAGCTCCTGCGTGGTGCCTGCCTGCCGCTCCTTCGCTCCGCTAGTGGTCTCGCTCTGTGGCCTCTGCTTTGGCATTGCGCTCGTTGACACGGCACTGCTGCCCACCCTCGCCTTTCTCGTGGACGTGCGCCACGTCTCGGTCTACGGCAGCGTCTATGCCATCGCTGACATCTCCTATTCCGTGGCCTATGCGCTCGGGCCTATCGTGGCGGGCCACATAGTGCATTCGCTCGGTTTTGCGCAACTTAGCCTTGGCATGGGCCTGGCCAACCTGCTCTACGCGCCCGTCCTGCTGCTGCTGCGCAACGTGGGCCTCCTGAGGCGCTCCCGCTCGGAGCGCGACGTGCTGCTGGAGGAGCCACCGCAGGGTCTGTATGATGCTGTGCGCCTGCGTGAGCGCCCGGTGTCGGACCCGGACGGCGCACCCCGAAGCCCTTCGGGCCCCTTTGAGGAATGCGAGGACGTCTACAACAATTACTACACCCGCAGCTAGCAGCCCCGCTACTCCTCCAGGCCACCCCCCCACCCGCCCACCCGCCCACCTCTTGGGTCAAGGTGGCTTCAGGCTCAGGGCCGGCCCCTTCCAACGAGTATTCCACAGCCTCCACAGCCTCGCCCGTCTTGACTTCCTCGTCGGGGTCCCCCGTCTATGACCCTTTCTGTGTCACCCTCCCTCCCGTCCAGTGGGGCATAGAGCACAGAGGCATGCGATGCGATACTGGTCCTGCGGAGATAAAGAGGTGCGCGAGGCGCCACCTCGGGGCTCCTCTGTGTAGAACCGTGCGTCTGTCTGTCTTTCCTCCCATTTCTCTCAGTGCCAAGTTGGCGCCCTGCACCGCGGTGCTTCCGGCCCGAATCAATAAACTATATCTGTTCGAGACCGAGTCTCTTTACTGATGAGGGTGGGCGGCCGGGCACAGGGCCAGGGCAGAGGGGAGGGTGAGCTGGGTCTAGCCCTAACACAGGTCTGGGCCTGGCAAGCACGAGGGACGCCTGTGGCTCTTTTGCTACCTAGTAGAGGAGGTAGAAATAAAGCAAATCCAGCAAAGGCTCCCACCTTCGGACACCACTTCCTTTTAGCCCGCGACAGCCCCTCCCTCCCAGCCCCAACGCAGCGCCCCAGGGTGCCGCCCGGGGGAGCCTGAGGACCCGCTATCTCCGGGTGCGCTAGGCACCGCCCCTTGAGGACACTCCCTGTGTCAGTCACTGGGCTTTGAAGCGTCAGGGGTGGGCCTCCCTTTAGCGTGGCATCCTGCCGGGTCCAGGCTCGGTGAGGAGTAGGGGCCGACCTGTTCCTGGCAGAGGTCGATCTCTGTCATGTGTGTTTGTCAGAGAGCTAGGCTCTATCCTGCGAGGAGTGGGGGAGAGGTTGGTGTGTCTGCTATGACCTGGCTGTGCGGGTCTGAGTCGTAAGGGAAGAGGGTGCCAATGTGGGAGCTGGCGCCACCCCCTTTACCCCCACCCTTACCCCTGCCTTGGTGGAAGCATCTGGCCAAGGCTGTCAGAAGTCTCCCCACCTTGAGTGCTGGTCTCTGGAGCTGCAGGCCCCGGTTTGCAGGCCACTCCCAGTCCTGGAGTCTGCGGCCTGATTGAAGGCCGAGGAGCCCTACAATTCTGGCATGGAGAGGCAGCAGAGTTGGGGTACACCTATGTATTAATCAATGCCTCTGAGAGTCCTCACTACTGGTGTGTGCACATCTGTCCTCTGATCGCGTGTTGGGCTGGGTGTGTGTTTGGGCAGGGTCTGTCTTTGTGGGTCTGTCTGTGTGTGTTGCTGTGTAAGGATCTTTATCTGGGGTGGGGGTGGGGGAGGAGTGCTTTGTCTGGGAGGACTGTATGCCTCTGGCTGCGTGTCTGTAAGCATCCCCAGGTCTGTATCTCCACTCCTCCCCACCCCCTCCTCCCCATAGTGCCAGCAAGGAAGGAGGACCTCCAGTGATCAACAAACAGAATGATGATGATGATGATGATGATGATGATGATGATTATCATTTTGAAAGGATTTGTAGTATGATTTGAGCCTGGCCTAGACGGCGGGGAGGGGACAGATTTCCCCAGACCCAACCCTTCCCCCAGGATGGTGCGGCCGCAGCCGGGGCTAGGATAATGGAGTTGGGAGAGCACAGGGACTGGGGAAGGCTGGGCAGGGGGCAATGAGCACGGGCCGGGCAATGTTCTGCACCCCGTTTTCCTGCCTGGATTCCGCTGCCTTGACACAAACTCGTTCGGGGAGCCGTCCGAGCCGGGGCAGGGGGCCTGGAGGTGGGATCGCCGCAGGCGGCGGGGGTGGGGGCGAGGACGGAGGAGCGGGAGAAACGGGGTGGGGCTGAGGGAGGGAAGAAAAAGAGACGGGAGGGAGGAGGAACAGGACGCAGGAGAAGGCAGGCGCGGCCGGTCCGCTGGCATCCAGTGGGGAGGCCGCGGGGACGGCGACGTCGGAGGCTCGACCGCGGACCGAGGCCCCCACCCCCGGACTGCTGACGCGCCCCTGGATCCCTTCCGGCCGACACTCCCGCGCCCAGTCTTGCCTGGTGCCCGGGTACGGTGGCCAACGCGGCGGAACCGGGAGCACAGGTGAGAGGGGCTGGGCGGGAGAGCGCCGCGCCGGGAGCGGAGCGCGGGGAGCCGAGGGCGGTGGAGGAGGGCTCCGTCCAGGGAAGGCGCCGGGGCCCGGAGGCCCCAGGATCCGCGGCATTTGCCGAGGGCTGAACCCAAGTGGCCGTCGGGGAAGCGCCGGGAGATTGTGGGATTCCGCGGCTCTGGCGCTTCCCCACGGATTGTGGAGGCAGAAGGACCGGGAGCAGGACCGGGAGCAGGACGGCGAGAAGTTCGGGGGAAAGGGCTTGGAGAGGCTTGGTCATCATGCTCCGCGCCTCCACGTGCGTGTCCTCACTTCTCTATTCTGGATCCCCATCTGCTAAATGCCAAGGTCTGCATTTTGTGTGCCCAGTCAGGGCGTCTGCAGGCCTCACCGGGACCCCTCTGATTTGCGGGTACGCACCCGACTGGCGCGGAGGTGGGAGGTGGGGAGCAGCCTCAGGTGGCAAGTGTGAGCTAGGTCCCAGGGAGTCCCTACATGGTGCCTGTGTTGAGGAGGCCGAGCTCCGATTGGGCCTCAAGTTCAGAGGAGAGACCCCCCCCCCCCACCCCCTTCCCGGCAGCCTTGGGAAGCTAGGCTGGTGGCAGCATGGATTGGAGGGCATCAGAGGCAAAAAGATACGCATACATATCCGCATTCACCGCCTAATTCCTGGCCCTGGGGTGGGGGGGGGGGAAGCAGCCCCCTGCCCAGCAGGGACCAGGCCCTCCCATTTGGTCCCCAGGAAGCCATAGTGCTCCAACCTCACACCTCTCCAAGATATGGGGTGTCCAGTCACACTAGGACCTTTACCAACTTGACCTTGCCCTCACTGACCTTTCCAAATTCTACAGCCCTGCTGTGGACCCTAACTTGTATACCACTGTTTCCATTTTGCTGGGTGTAGGGGCAATGACAATGCTGTTCAGCAGGTCTGGGGACCACCTAGTGCACAGCATCCTGGCATGGAGTTCATGTAGGTTCTATATTCTCTGCTAGTACTGCCAGGCAGCCCCAGGCTTCTCCATTCCTGAGCCTGATTCATCATCTTTCTGGAAGCTCTGTCCTTGGGTCAGCTGCGCCTAGAGCCTAGCCCCCACCTGGGCTATGCTTGCCTGGGGTGGGGGTGGGGGATAAAATGGACTAAACATCAGCTTTAGGCTCTTGGGAGAGAATAGGGGATGGATGAGTAGAAATCATGAGTGTGTCACTCTGAGGCTCTGCTTTGGGAATATGCTGAGGGTAGAGGGTAGTCTTAAATAGGCCTTTGCCCCTCTTGTCTTGGGTCACTTCTACTGCAAATAAAAAAATTAATCCATTTCTCTCCAGGCTGAGTCAGGTGACCCCTAGAGTCCTGGACTGCCCAGCTGCCCTGTAGCATCTCCTCAGTGTTCCCATGCCACCTTCACTAGGGGCCTGCAAACCAGAGATTGCCTAAGTCACAGTCCATCCAGCAGGCCCCAGGGACCTCCACCACAACCCCTGTCTTGGCCACAGGCCAGGCTCCCGGTCAGCCCAGAGAGCCTCCTGGAGCCCACAGCCTCAGAGGACATGTATTCATTTACCCGTGCATTCATGCAAGCATGCGGTCCCTCAATTCAGCTGCCCAACACTGATCCTACTCCATGCTAGTCACTGGCTAGGTCCCAGAGGTGAAGCCCTGAACACAACAGGAGAAGCTCGCAGTCTAGTAGGAGAGATCTTAATCAGCAAAACATGTATCTGTTGAGTCCTAGGCAGGAACAAAGCAAGTGCTCTGCCAATGACCCCTTTATGATTTGGAGTGAGCAAGCCCAACAGGCTCCTTCCCATTCTGGCCTAGGGTGGTCAGTTGAGTCTGGGTGACAGTCTTATGGAATAGGTATCAGCTAAAGACTTGCTTTAGACCCCACTCTAACTTCTTTGGGGACTCGGAAAGGACACGTGGTTAGGGAGGCTGGTCTGGAGGTTGGGAGATTGGGACCTGCAGTGAGGTCCTGTGTGATTGGGGCCCATGTCTAGCTCTGGCTTCCTTACAGGGTAGGGGTGGAGGGTTAGACTATGGAAGGTAAAAGGGTCCATGACAACTCTATGTGGCTATTGTACTGATGTCTCCCTGCTTCTTGGTCCTCAGGTCTGCACCTCTGCTTCCCCAGCCAGGAGTCACCAAGATGCCTATACTGGAAAAAGCTCCCCATAAGACAGCAACAAAAACTCCCAGCAGTGAGGAGGAGCCTGTGAGTGACTTTTAGATTCCTGTCTCTCATCCCTGCCCTCCCCACTTACATACCCCTGCTTCCAGAATAGTCCTGTATGGGACTGGCCTCAGCACTTGCCTGGCCACTAGCCCTGTCCTCTCTTGGGCATGAAGCCCAGGCTGCAGTCTTGCCCTGAGCCTGCTGAGGATCCTGGGAGAGCCTGGAGGGCCTAGGAGTGGCTTCAGGCAATGTTGAAGAAATGCTAATAGCCACATCCTTATTCCTAAGGCCAGGAAGAGCCCCTGACCTGGGCTAGATACTCTTCTCCCTAGGCTTTTCCTTTCCCCAGGTTTCACTTCCAAAGGCTTTGATTCTGGTGGAGTTGTTAGGGTAAGACTGAACTCTCTAAGCCTTGTCACATCCCAGCCTCAGCTGCTGGCTCAGTCCTGGAGCCTTAGGCACCATCTTCCCCACTGGCCTAAGACACTGCCACTCTCCTTAGGTAGGCATCCTCCTTCCCCACCTTCTTAAGCGATGGAGCAGCACATCTGATCTCCAGATTGTTGAAGCATCGGCCCCTCTGCTACATTTGTCTTCTTGCCACCTCTTTACCCGGGGCTTCATTTGAAACCCTAATCAGAATTTTTTGGATTCTCCCCATGAAATTGCTCACCATGTTGCCCTGACTTTTACAGCTCACGAACGTGTCTGTTGTTGAGTCTGGTCCATGGCATGCCCTTTCCTTGAGAGCAGGCGTTCTCTCTCCATTGTCCCTAAGTACAGTCCAGGGCTTGGTTCACATGAAGTGCCTGTGAAATGTGTACTGACCTGAGACCCTAGGGTCCAAAGATTCTCAGTACATGTCCCTGTCTCCAGCCCCAGGCCTCGGCTAGAAGCCCAGGAGAATCTAGAGAGAAGCCCCATGGGACTGAGATGTATGAGCCAAGATTTCCTGCCTCATTCCATTTTACCCATCACTGATTCCCTATGACTGAGCCCCAGAACACTATCAGAGCCCTGAGGAAAGGTACCCTGTCTCTAGCACAGACTCCAGACAGGCCTGCTGACACTCTTGGCAAGGCCACCATCTGGGCTGTGCTTGCCCACTCCCCCACCACACAGACCCCCAGACCCCAAGAGAAGGAAAAGGGAAACAGAATGGCTGGTTGGGGGGCCTGAACCTGGCTTTCTTGAAGTGGACTAAACAACCTAGAATGCTGCCCAGACCACCCTCATCCTTGAGCATTCGCTGGGGCAGGAGCAGCCCATAACTGGCAATGACCTCTCCCTTCCTCCCCCTAGGGCAGTGAGCCCTAAAGACAAGATCGGGGAGGCAAGGACTCCCATTCTTTCATCAGCACAGGCTCCCATACTGGTCCCTGTCTGCTCAGGGCTGCTGCAGCAGGAGCCAAGCAGAGGCAAGCATTCAATGGGTCCCTTTACTCCACAGCCTGGCCCCACCACCCCAAGGAGAAAAACCCCTGAAAGAAGGTGGCCCCTACCACCAATTTTGTAAACTTGAATCTGTAATATGAAAAGTTGTGGTTTCTGACTGTGACTAGCTCAGTGAGGAAGAAGGAAAAGGAGGAGATGTAAAAGAGCCAGTCTCTCCTTGAGTATAACACCCTTTGTGTCCAGAGATAAACTAGCTTCTGAAGCCCCAGCTGGGAACAATTCCTAAATTAACAGTGACCAACAGCCAATATCAAGACCTATTCTTTGTGGTTTAAAAGCATTTTCATATAGGATCTCTTTGATCCTATGAGAAGTAGAGGCTATTAACACCCATTTTACAAGGGAGGAAACTGAGGCACAGAAGGGAGGTGGTTTGCTTAAGATCACGCAGCTTGTCAGCATCAGGGTCAGTGCATGAACTCAGTACAAACATCAAGGTCTTCTCCTCTACACTTTATCCCCTCTTGGGGGCAGGGCTAAGGTACCAGAAAAAATGACAGGAGCTTCTTAAAGTCAGAATTCTGCTGAGCTGAGCCCTGGAAATAGGCGAGACTCAAGATAGGGAACAAGGATGGGGACTGATGGAGACACCAACTGGAGACCAACTTGGGGACAGGCATGGTCTAATGCCCACTGATGGGCCCCACATAAGAACAGGCATAGAAAGTGCCTATGAACTTTCTCTTCCAGAAGTTGCCAAAACTTCCAGTGCCCCCACTGCAGCAGACCCTGGCCACTTATCTGCGATGCATGCAGCACCTAGTACCTGAGGAGCAGTTCAGGAGGAGCCAGGCCATCGTGCAGCAGTTTGGGGCCCCTGGTGGCCTTGGTGAGACCCTACAGCAGAAGCTCCTGGAACGACAGGAGAAGACTGCCAATTGGGTAAGAGTTATTGAGAGGGGCAGACTGCAGGGAGCTGGCAAGGGTGCAGTGCAGACAAGGGACCCACAGGGTGGGGGACAGGGAGTAGACTTAAAGACAGGGATTTGGATGAAGGGCAGGTAAGCAACAAAGATGGGACAGATTGGGGGAGAGGGAAGAGAAGAGAAACAAGGGTATTGCAAGGGGCAAAAATGAGGGACAGACAGGATGGGGACCAAGAAGGGACAGATGGGAATAGAGTTGAAGTGATGGAGAGAGACAGGGTATAGAGGTGGAAGACAATGGGGGTCAGGGATGGGGGAATGGATAGGAGAGCGTAAGAGATAGAAATGGGGCAACAAGGTAAGACAAGGGACAGAGATGGAGACAGACGGGGGACAGAGATGGGACAGCAGAAGATGGGGATTAGCTCAGGGAAGCAAAGAAGAGGGCAAAGCAGGAATAGAGCACACGTAGGATGGGCAGGGGACAGGGATGAAGTACCAAACACCCAGAATAGGAAACTAGGATGGAAGAGAGAAATGGCATGGGGCAAAGATGAAGGTCAGTCATGGTGGACCAGAGAGCACACAGTTCCCCTAGCACATACCTGGGGCACAGTGTGTGTTTGTAGAGCGAATGAATGAGGTGTATGATCCAACAAAGTGTCCCAGTTGTCTCGTGGGGCTGCCAGGATGGGACTGGCACTCTTCACAGGCAAAGTGATCTTGTTCAGAGGGGTGTGTATGACCGCTGGGAGTAATGGCACCCCTCTCATTCTCCCCAACAGGTGTCTGAATACTGGCTGAATGACATGTATCTCAATAACCGCCTGGCCCTGCCTGTAAACTCCAGCCCAGCAGTGATCTTTGCCCGGCAGCACTTCCAAGATACAAGTGACCAGCTAAGGTGAGGCCACCATGCTCCTAGGTTCACAGCTTGAGAGTCTGCCTGGGGCCTAGCCCCAGCACCAGGAAGAAAAGATCGAGGCTTGTGCCTTGGCTGAGCTTTCTAAGGCCAAATGCCCCTGAGACAGAGGCTGTCCAGGCTGTGGTCCAGGAAATAGGTTAGATGAGGTTGCTATGTGAGTGACAAACACCCAGTCTTCCTCAGAACATATTTATTTGGGGTGGGGTGGGCACTAGAGGAGGTCATGGGCTCCCAGGTGTTCCCATGGCATTCTCCACCTGGCTGAGGCTCTGGAAGGAGGTGTGTATCCTCTGACCCCACCAATACTTGAGGCTCGGACTTGTCCCTTGGATGCACTGCCCCAGGCTGTCTGAGACGACCTCTGCTGTGCCCCCACCAGCCCACAGCTCTCAACAGAGGCTCCAAGGGGGTGGAAATGGTTCTTTCCTGCCAGCTGCCGCCACCAGAGCCTCTGCCATCTGCTGCAATTTCAGGGCTCACTGAGCCACTGGAATGGCCTCTGGGCCCACTGATGTTGACTGGGGGGCTGCGGGGGAGCAGGAGGGGCGATGAACATATACACAGGGATGTGGCAGGGAGGAAGGGTCTTCCTACAGTGGTCTCGCAGATCCAAACCCAATGGCACAGCACAGGGACAGCTCAGAGAAGAAAAGAAAAACAAAAACAAACAAAAGAGGAGGGGCCTACATTGGCCTATGAGCAGGACTCAGCTGTGCCAGGAAAACCCTCATCCCCTCCTTCCTCATGGGGACTAGCCCAACCCAGCTGCTGGTCAGACAGCCTGCAGCCTGGACCTCCCGTGGGCAAAAGGAAGTGTGCAGATAGATGGATGAACAGCTTCTGAAAACAATTGTCAAGCTGCATCCAAGGGGTCAGGGTCATCATCCATGGACAGTTAAGATGACACAGTCCTATGGCACAGTCCTGTGGTGACTTTTCTTTCCCCTAGCACCCACTTTCATTTTCATTAGCACTAAGGGGACCAAATTATTGACTTTTCCTAGGAGGCTGGATTTCCCCAAACCTGGGTTCCCGGTCTAGCTCAGCCCCAGCACAGGCCTTTCCTAGGGACAACCCCCAACCCTGACCATCCAGCCTTCTCCTGCCTGCTCTGTGGCCTCTCCCAGCTTCCTCTCCTAACTCTTCTCCTCCTCCCCATTTACCCTCCAGGGCCCCCTCCTCCTAGTTATCTCCACAAGACCATTTTAATCCAAGGCTTGTGAAAGACTGGCAGCATGCCTGCAGCAGGGTCGGGGAGGGATGGTTGAGCTTGAGAGAGGGATGTGGAGTAGAAGGAGAGGAGAGTGGGAGAGAGGGAAGGAGCCTGAGCCCTGATCTCTCTCTGCAGGTTTGCAGCCAGCCTGATCTCTGGTGTGCTCCACTACAAGACGATGCTGGACAGGTAGGTTGGGGCCAGCCTGGGAAGGGTAGTGCCCGAATTTGGCACAGCCTGTTGAGTCATCTGTCTCCCTGCCACACTAGCCACAGAGCTCCCAGAAGGCAAAGACCTTGTCTTTTTCCAGCCCTGGATTCCCGGGTCCTGTCACAGGGCAGGTAGACTCCTCACCCCTTCCCCATCCCAACTCCTCCAGCATCAGGATAATGTTAACCCCAGCTAACATGACTGAACATTAATGGTTCCTTTTCCTAGGGTGATCACTGTCCTTCCTTGATCTCTTTAAAATGCTATGTGCCTCAGGAATTTAGGGGATGCATGAGAAGGCAGAGAAGGAGTCATGGGAGTGAGGTGATGGTGGATTCATCCTTGCTAGTTGCCAATTGAGGGGAATGATCTCCCCACGCTGAGCCTATGTACCAGGCTTCAACCTCTCTGGATTCCTCTCCAGCTTGGACAGGTGTTCCTCAGATGATCTGTGGTGAAGGACCAATGTATTTTTTAACTTTATGAAATGTAAAACACTACAAAAATGAATTCACAGTAAAATGGTACAAAGGCATAGAATACACAACCACATATTTTGTTTTTATTTTAGATTTAACACACATAGAATTCCTCAGTTAACTTGCTATAAAAGTTTCTGAGAACTGCTTCTGCTTCTTAGAGTTCTGAGCGGCATCTGCACTTTGAGCAGCAGGGCCAGGGACACCATACCCTCACTCTGCCCCAGCTAATCTCAGGGCTGCCTCTTATCCTCAGGGCTCAGTTCCCACCTGGTCCTTGTCACCCTGTCTCACTACCTGAAACCCTCTCATTTATCAGCTTGCTGCTTGTTGTCTACGCCCCACTTACACATCCCAGGATCTGTGTCCCATCACTCATGTTTTGTTTGCCACTATAACCCCAGATCATAGAAATAAATGTGCCTGGCACAGAGGAGTGCTCAATAAAATGTGTTGCCTGAGAGGGAGGGAAGGAGAGAGAGTGGAGAGACAGAGGGAGAAGGAGAAGGAGCAGGGAGGGAGGAAGGGGAGAGAGCTAGAGGGAGAAAGAAGGAGAAGAGAGAGGAGGAAGTGGCAGATCAGAAGGGAAGGGAGCGAGTAAAGAACACAAGAGATGCTGAGACCTCAGAAGAAAGAACTTTCTACCTTGAACTCAGAGAAGGCTTCTAGAAGAGATGATGGAAGAGTAGGCTCCTGAAAAAGTAGTTTTCTGAACACGTTCGTTGAGCACAGGGGTGGGGTGAAGGCATGCCAAGCAAAGATCAGCACGAGTGAAGTCATGAGGGAAAATATGAAAGTTCTGTACATGTAGTGCCCGAGGCAGTGATGAGGAGACTCCCAGAGGCTTGAGAAAACCCTGAGGACCCCTCCATGGGCTGTGGAAACACAGGACTCCACCACTTCAGAAAGTGGCTCTTTGACTGCCATCCTAATGCAGTTCTGGTGTTTGTGCCCTGCTTTGCCTAATCAAGTCAAGTAGACCCAATTCTGATCCCCTGCTTCCCTCGCTGCTCTCCAGCCACTCCATCCCTCCTGACTGTGCTAAGGGCCAGCTGTCAGGGCAGCCACTTTGTATGAAGCAATACTACGGGCTTTTTTCCTCCTACCGGCTCCCCGGCCACACCCAGGACACACTGGTGGCCCAGAAGAGCAGTGTCATGCCCGAGCCAGAGCACATCATCGTGGCCTGCTGTAACCAGGTAAGTGGCCTGGCCCTCTCTGCTGCAGCCTCTCCGCCCTGGGGAGGATGCATGAATACATATCAGTTCCTGTTTCACCAGGGATGCTCAGCCTCCCCTTGGAGGCACTCAGTGAGTTAGGATAGAGTAGGTTCTCTCAACTCCTGGTCAGTCCCATTTATCTCCCATGAGTACAAGGAGAGTCATCGATTGAGAATGACTTCAGTGGGCTCCCATTTTGGCCCTGACCAGCCAGGTCAGCTGGTCTGAATGGATGGTGGGCTTTTAATGAGACCCAGCGTGGCCTCAGCAACTCCTCATGAATAACCCAGGTGGCGGCCTTCCTGGAGACCACACACAGAAGATGGACACCTTTACGGACTGACTGTCCAGACCTCCATGTCCAGGTGCTAGGCTCAGCACTTACTCATCCCTCCTGATTCAGTAGTGACCTGCAGAGGTGCTTGGAATCCCCATCTGACAGAAGAGGAAATGAGGCCTCAAACAAGTTGAGTGGCCTGTCCAAGGCTGAGAAGGCCTTATAGGCCTGGCCAGTACCGCCTGCTCATACCCTGCCTCCTGCAGCTCAGGTCTTCACACTGGCTTCCAGGAGCCCACAAGGGCCCGTGAGGACCCAGGAGACAGGCTAAGCATGTAGGTTCCTGACCCCTTAGCAGCACTCATCAGACTATAGATTCTCTATATTGAGCTTCCACCTAATTATTTCATCTGACAAGAAGCTGTTTTGGGGGTTCTTTGTTTTGTTTTGTTTTGGTTTTTGTTTTTGTTTTGGTTTGGTTTGGCTTTGGGTTTTAGTGGGGTTTTTTTGTTTGATGTTGTTTTTGTTTCTTTTTTTTTTCTTCTAAAACCCAAGTTTGACACCTACTCTAGAGATTCCCCTGCTATTTGTGCTACCATGTTTTCTTCTTGGGTTCACCTGGCACTTTCAGTCTAAGATAGAAGCTCAGTGAAAGTCTGCCATCCTAGGTTGGCTATTCCCACCAGAAGCCTCCCTGATGCAGTTTGGCCACAAATAAGAACTTTTCTCCATCTTCATTAAAAAGTCAAACTCAGAATTTCCCAGGTCCTGCATGCTGTACTATTCATCCATTCCAGAAATACTCTCAGGGCTCCTGCTCTGGACCAGGCCATGTATCTGCTGCTCAGGGCATGAGACCAGGCACTCATATCAACTGGCAGAAAAGGGATCTTGACTTGGGGCTAGGGATAAGACTTTTCACGAAGCCCAAGACCTTAGCTTCAAAGCTCCTGAATGACAGACAGCTCACAGGCCTCATTTGGAACACACACATGCACACATGTATATGCGCACACATAAGGATAGAGCATTTTGCATGTTTTCCATTTTAATCTTCCTCTGCATATTATTTGCTAACTTGCTTTTTTTCTCCACTCACCATTGTGTTTGATGTCTATCCCTGTAGCTGTATCTAGAACTAGTTTATTCCTATTTATTGCTGAGTGGATGTGCACTAGATGAATACACTACATCTAACTTAGCTGTTCCTCTGCTGAAAAATATTTGGTCTCTCTCTACTGTTTTGCTATTGCAAATACAGCCTAAATGCACACTCCTTCACATGTCTTCTGGGCACGAGAGTATATGTTTCTTCAAGCCTTAGGTTAAAGTATGTATTTATAAGAGTAGTTGCTGCTGAATCATAAGGTATGCACAATTTAGCTGGACAGACATTGCCCTCCAATAGTAGTTGTAGCAATTTATACTTAATTCCCCACAAACATAATAGTTTTACATGAAGTGAGAACCACAGAAGAAAGTTTTATTTTAGCTAAGTTTAATCTGGCCTTCTTTGATTTGGGGAAGCCTGGAGTCCAGCACAGTCAACAGCATTGGGTAGGTCCCCAACTTGTGACTGTTCAGAACCATCACATACCTTAAGATCCGGGGCCTGAGTATCCCCCACCTGTGCTCACAGGTGAAGGCTCAGTGAAGGCCCTTCACCTTGGGCCAGCTGCTATGAGTGACGTGTTTGACCTGTTTCCCCCACAGTTCTTTGTCTTGGATGTTGTCATTAATTTCCGCCGTCTCAGTGAGGGGGATCTGTTCACTCAGTTGAGAAAGATAGTCAAAATGGCTTCCAACGAGGATGAACGCTTGCCTCCAATCGGCCTGCTGACGTCAGAAGGGAGGAGCGAGTGGGCTGAGGCCAGGACGGTCCTCGTGAAAGGTTAGCAGCAGTGCCCAGCACGTCTCCACGCTCATCTCATCATCATGCCCATTGGCTTTCCTTCCTCTACAGTCGGGCACCATGCCTCATCCCCATTTGCCATAGCATGGGGCGCTCAGGCCTCCCTCCAACTCAGGACCTGACAACAAGTCAGCTGAGGATCCTGGAAGCTGACGGCACATTTTGTACCCTCATATTTCATTGGGAAATATTCTAGCTTCCTGGGTGAGACTGGTGAGAGCTTCCGGGTGAGACTGACTAGCACTGGAATCTTGGGATGTCTGGGAATATTGAGGGAGGAAAGATTTTGAGCTGGAGGAAGGCTGGCTACAATTAAGCAGTTGTGCTTTACTGGTGGGCAGGGATGGTACTCGTTTTAGGGGTCCGAGTCACTGGGAGAGCTGTCACATGGAGATATGGGATAGAGCCCAGATCTGGGAGGGTGGCTCACTGCCTTCTTCACGTGATTTCTCAGTCCTCAAACTTTTCATCTTCAAACTGACCTATCCTTCTGGATGGCTGCTGCTCTTATGAAAGTTTCTAAGCATTCTCATAAGAAAGCTGATAATAGTCTTAAATCTTTTAAATCATCCTTCTGGAAACTAATTTTCAATTCCAAAGCCAGTTCTATTCCCAGGAATTGGATGGAATGCTTTCCTTTCTTGTCTACATTAGAGATTCCAGGATAAAGGTGAGGCTTCCATGTTCCTCCAGAGGTGGACCTCCATCTGCACCTTGGGCTCTCATTTGACCAAGTGTCCATTCAGACTTCCTGAGGACCTGGGCTAGGCCTGGAAAATATAAGAGGCAGAGAGGATGAAGCCACTGCCCCTGAGCAGCTCCCTGGACAGTGAAAGGAAAGGCATGGGAATCAGATTCAAGTACACAGTAATGCAGCATCTACCCATGTAAAGCAATAAGATAGCAAGTACCAATAAGTGTTCCAGGACTTCATCAAGAGGAGGGAGCCCTCCTACTTGGGAGGCTTTTGAAAGGTTTCATTTGAAAAAGTGGGAATTATGCAAAGCTCTGAGACATGAGTGAGAGGGGCAGGAAGGAGGGGTAGCATCCAGGTAGGCAGACGGTCTATGAGCAAAGCTAATTGGCCCCAAGGACGTGCCTGCCCTGCCTGGTTCTGCAAGGAGAGCAACCAGCAGACAAAGATGGCCATGCTGGATGTATGGAAAGAATAAAAAGGTGGTAGAGTCTGGTTCTCTGGCAATAGGCACTTGCATTTTCTGATCCCTCTCCTTAGAAAATTATTTCATCAAAGGTAACTAGCTCCTTGCACCATCCAGTGCTCAGCTCAGGTGTCACTGCCTCAGGTCCCCTAGAGCATCCCCCACTCAACACACTGTCACCTTGTCCTGCTTTCTTACAATGATTGAATTTGTCACTCTGAATTTAGCTTCTCATTTGTTTATTATGCGTGCTGATTATCTGCCTCCCTTCCCTAGTCTCTAAATTCTAGGAGAACAGGGGCCTTATTTGTTTGGATTAACTTTTTAATCTACTTTGCCAAACACAGTGGGGCCCCAGTTATATTTGTTAAATAGAAGAACGAATGGTTACTAATGATAGTAGGTCCCAGGCTTCTTGCCTACCTACCAGTTAATTATTTCTTTATTCAATCATGGGGCACTTACAGAATGCTCAGTCCTAAATCAAGGGCTGCAGGGGCCACAAGGGGGAATGAGAGCTGACCCTGTTCTCACAGACCCAACTACCAAGTTGGAAAATTAATAACTTACCATTAGAAAGTGAGTTAATTCCCTCAGGAGATCATGGTGTAATCAAATCCCACTGTTCTCCCCTCCAGGGACAGAGACAGGCATCAAACAATCGCCTCTGCTTCCAATACAGTTTCCACTTTATTAGCCAGCCAAGCTATCTCCCTGTAGGACTGACAGGGATTGCCTTGAGGTTTAAGTGCTTGGGTTGTGCTAATCGGAATTAATTTGTTAATGGCACTTGATCTGGCTTTCTGAATGGAAGTGCTGTTTCTGAAGGAAGCGTGACAGAGAGGAAGGGCCCACACGCCTCTCCTTCAGAGATCTGATTAATCTGTGTCATCTGCACAGCAGGAAACCAGTCCTTCACAGAGCCCTCCTCCCCAGAGCCTCCCCTACTCATGGAGGGGAAACAATTTAGGAAAGGATTTCAGTATAGATGGCAGCTTGGACTAAGTTTGATAGTAAAGATGAAAAGACATGGGTGGGGTCCAGATATACCGCTAAGTAGAAGTACAAGGAGGAAAAGAGAAGTGAGGAAGATTCCTAGATTTTTAATTTAAGCAACCTAGTAGATGGTGGTACCATTCACTGTGATGGGAACCAGGTTGGCAAAGTGGCTACAGAATGAAGCCCTTTCTAAGTATGTCAGGTTTGAGATGCCTTGAGTCATCTAAGTGGAGATGTCAAATTAGATCTATGTGTCTGGAGCTCAAGAGAGAGGTCAGTGCGGAGACATAAATTTGAGAGCTATCAGCACATAAGTGATATTTAGTCATGGACCTGCGTGAGATCATCTAGAAATAGCAGAATGGGTCCTTGGAGGTCAGGTAGAGAAAGATGCAAAGGGGATTGAGAAAGAGCAGCCCATGAAGTCAAGAGCAAACCAGATGAGTCATGAAGATCCAAAGGGAAAGAGGAAGCAGCCAACCACTTGGAATGTTACTGGGAGCTTAGGGAAGAGCTGGACAGAGATGAGACACAGAGCTTGGCAACCCCAAGTAATTGCTGACCTTCACTGAGATCATACTGGGGAGTAGGAAGAATGAATGGTTGTATGCTAGTAAGTATGATCCAACAGCAGGAAGAAATTGATGAAACTGTCAATGAGTAGAATCAGTTAAGCATGGATGACTGTTTTCAGATATTTTGGTATTAAAATAGTAGAAAAATGGGGCAGTTGCTGTGAGAAGATGAGGGTCAAGAAAAGCATCTTTAGTAGGAGAGACAAGTGCATAGTTGTATGTAGACAACTATATTGGAAGTACTCCAGTAAGAGAAATCATTAATGAGGACAAAGGAGAGGAATGGAGGCATGAGATTCTTGCAAAGGCAAAAAGAAATGGAACCCAGAGAATAAGAAGCCTTTGCTTGGTACAGGGGAAACTGAAACCTGGGCCTGCAGTCCATGGGCCTATGGCTGTGGTAGTGGGAATGTGAGGAGGTTCCTGACTGATGGCTTCTGGGTCTCAGATCAGCAGAGCCATGGCCCTGGGTGGAGAGAGGTGGGGGTAGGATTCTCAAGACAAAAGAGAACAATGAAATGGTCTCTTGGAAAACTTGATGAGATTTAAGGATTCTGCTGAGCTCTTATTTAAGGGCTTAGGGGTCATACATTTTAGAAATCAATTTGCTTTGTTTTGCAATTTTTTGCCTCACAATGTACATCTTCTCAGGTTCAGGCAAAGAAAAATGGGTCACTAGGTTCAGCCTTGGTTAGAGAAAATAACCGAGGGAAAGAGGTGTAAGTATGGCAAGGGAATGGTTATAAAGTTAGAGTCTGAAATGAGTAAGGAAGTGTAGTAGTCTGCTTGGTCCACCATATCAAAGTACCACAGACTGAGTGGCTTAAACAGCAGAAATTTATTTTCTCACCATTCTGAAGGCTAAAAGTCTGAGATCAAGGTGTGGACATGGTTGGTTTCTTCTGAGGCCTCTCTCCCTGGCTTGTAGATGACTGTCTTCTCCCCGTGTTTCCCGTGGTCTCCCATCTGTGCATATCTCTGTCCCAATTTCTTCTCACAAGGTCACCAGTTATGTTGGATTAGGGCCTCCCTCATTTTACCTTAATTACCTCAATAAAGATCTCACCTCCAAATACAGTCCTATTCTGAGATACTGGGGAGTTAGGACTTCAACTTGGGGACTTTGAGAGGACACAACTCAGCCCATGACTGGAGGGAAATGAAAGATGGAGGTGGATGATAGATAGGGGGAAGAGGTAGTGATGTCAATGGTTTTGAGGAGTCAATGAGATGAGACATGTTACAGAGGAGGGACAACAGTGTGTGAATCAGAAGGTTGGAAGTGTGGTCAGAGTATGGGATGCTTGAATCTGACACTTCAGAGGAGGTCAGTTCTTGGTAGTGATGAGATCCCAGGTGTGACTGTGGGAGTGGAGGCTAAGGTTAGACAGTCAAAGGTGGGAGATCAAGGGGCTGAGAGAAGAGGGCGAGTGTGGGCTGGGTCCCCCACACAGACATTCCGGCTGCAGGAATGATGGCTGGATTGGTGATGGAGAAGAAGGAGGTGAACCAGGAATCCAGATTGGCATGATGGGGAGCTGTGAGGAAATCAGGGGAATGTAGAGACAAGGGGGACAATGATGATGGGGGTGGGAAGGTAGAAGTCTAATACCTGGAGCTCCAAAGGGAAAACAGGGAGGAGCCATGTAGGATCAGGGACAGGGAAAAATACCATCTACCCCACCTGGCCCTTGGGGGCATGAGTGTGAAGGAAAATATTCTCCTGGAGAGGGCACAGGGAAGTGTGTCCCTCAGGGAGGGCCTCCCTCCTGTTGAGGCAGAGGGTGAACAGAATACTCGCTGAAGAGATTAACACTACAAGGGGACCCTCCATCACTACTCAGATGTCATGAAAGGTTCGAGAAGGGGAAAAGGTGAGGAGTGAGGGATGAGCCCATGCAGGGGACACTGGAGCAGCAAGCATGGGAGTGCTAGCCAGAGACCCAGGGATGGTGGTCATCATTGCAAACAATGCTTCCAAATCCTCAGCCTCTAGGGAGGTACTCTCCTGGTTCTGGGTGTGGTTGTAGGGGCTGGGGTAGGGTTCTGACTAGCCCACAACAGTATCACAGTTAACACCATGGAAAGCTGAAGTCCCAAGGTCTCCACCTTCCTTCCTGGGCACTGGGCCCAGGCAAGTACTGTCCAGCAGGAGGCTTCGACCAAGCTGAGCTCCTATTGTCCTGGTAGAGGTCTGGACCAAGGCACCTGAGCTCACACAAAATCTGAATTCTCACAGGGTCAACTGACAACCAGTGGGGCAATTGATTTTATCAACCCTTTCTTTTTAGAGGGACTGTCTCTGATCCTTCACTCTGCTCCTCAACCAAAACAGCTCCCTCGTCACCCACAGGCTCCTCAGCCTAACCTTCTGCTGTGACAGTGAGAGGGTGGAGCTCACAGAACTGGAGCCAGCTGTCTGCCATAAAGCCTGTGCTCCCCGTCTGTACCCAGGGTCCCCATGCCCCCTAGAGCTCCTGACACAGCACTTTTAACACAGAGCTCTCTGAGACTATGGTGCAGGATAAGTGAGTGTATTGTCATCTCTACCTGCAGCCTAAACACCCACAGCCAACACAGAATAGCCTCCGGGGGATCCAAGGGCTCAGAGACCTGGCAGGACCATCACTGCTCCCCAGAAGACCGTGGTCTTGTTGGGGACACCAGAACAAACAGAATTGTTAGGACAAGAGCAGACAGGATAAAACCAAAGGAGCGTCTCCACTCCAGGAGTCCTGAGGGAATTTGGGGACCTCATAGCCCAACCTGTCATAGCTTAGGAGGGCTTCCTGTGCCAGGTGCAACATGAGGCTAAGCCCAGGTGGGTTGAGGTGGATGTGACTGGGGCTGGCTGACAACATCAGGATCATCTAGAGAGCCCCTTAAAATAAAGATTCTGGGTTTCCAGGGATTTTCCAGTGGGATAGGAATGAGGCCAAAGAATCTGTATTTTTAAAGTACCTTCATATGTGCAGCCCACGTGCAGCACAGATTGGGACCAACCGAAGCAGATATTAGCAGCTCTGGTGTATGGAGGTACCCCATGATGCTGGCCTTATCCTGGGCCCTGTTGCTCTGAGTCTTCAGTATAGCCCATGAGCTGGGGATTTTTGAACTAGAGGTGCTGAGTGGTGGAATCAGGGCATCTGTCTCCCAAGCCCGAGATCCTCAGGGCCCGGCAGGTGGGGTGGGGCTTCCGGCCTTAGGAAGGGCACAAGTAACCCCTCAGGACCTTCCCTCCCCACAGAGCCTTGGAGCTGCGGCCTTCCTGAACCCAGGAGGACCGACACTGTCATCCTGGCCTGGAAATTTGATTAGACATTCAGCCCCGAGTCTGGAAGACTACAGCGCTTGTCAATTTGTAGGAAAAGGATAGCCAGCTCAGAGAGCCCCCACCCCCACCCTGGAGCCCGCTGGCTTTCCTGGGTGCAGCACCGAGATCCTGCGGGCAGACTTCAGGCAGATGCTTTTGTTTACACAGCGCCGGCAATATTTATCTCCAGCAGCCAATTAGAGCTGAGCCACTGCTTCAAGGTGGGAACTGACAGAAGGCCCCTGAGTCTGGAGAAGGCCTCGGTCATGGTTTACAAGAACCACTCAGGATGCGCATTTTGCTGCTTAAATATTGCCATCCAGAGATAGACAAGTCTGCTGATTTTAAAACCAATTACACATTAGCAATAACAGCCTCTCCTCATTTAATTGGCCCAGAAATACCTCCTGGGCTGCCAAGGCTGACTGCTGTTTTCTTTCCTCGGGGTGGGGGGTGGGGGGTGGGGGTAGGGGGTTGGGGGGTGGGAGGGGGGGCTGGAGGCTTGGGGGGCGGGCATTGTCTCCCTCTCACAGTGGCAGCAGGAAGGCTCTCCTGTATGCGGGCATCCAGGCCGGAGAGGCCGGTTGCCTGCCTCAGAGGCCTGGGCTTGACCTGGCTGTCCTTGTATGCCCTGGAGCTGGCTTCCTAGGCTAGGACACGGAGGTGATGGACCTGGCCTGTGGCCAAGACAGGGAGGGTGTGGAGGAGCTGCAAAGCAGGTGGTCTGGTGCCTGGCTCACAGAGGCTGTTTGCTAAATAATAACTCTTATTAAATTTGAGGAAACATTGTGGGGATGGTTTGTCCAAGTCTCACAACCTCTCTGGAAAAATCTGGTGAGCTGCAAACGGGCACCTGTTGAATATCCATTCCATCAGTGACAGTGACTCGTGGACTCAGACTGAATGGCCTGCACTCCTTGTCCCAGAGCCCTAACCCTCATTAACTCTGGGGTGCTCTTTTGCTTCCCCTGGGCTCCCCACATGCCACATGCTCCAAGTGTGCACACTGTTTTCTTTCATTTCTCCCCAGTAGCCGTCTCTCTGGCCCTCACTTTCCATTTTATGATATTTGGGGTAAAAAGTGGGTGGAAAGTTTTTTGGTTTTTAATCTCATGCCCCTTTCTACTCACCACCCTTCTCCTAATTCTGGAAGTAAGATATCACTTGAAATCTGCCCCTGTGGGAAGGGTGTTTCAAACCCAGAAGAAAGAGTAATACTTAGTTCTTGAATTTTTTTTTCATTAAATTAAACTTATTTGGGTATAATTGTAGATGCACATGCACTTACAGGAAATAATCTCACCTGTACCCCTTTCCTACCATGCTAACATCTTGTAAAATACACAAATACAGTATCACAACAATATTGACATTGACATTAATACAGTCAAGATAGAGAACATTCCCATCCCTGCAAGGATCCCTTATGTTGCCATTTATGGCCACACCCACTTCCGTTCCAACCCCATCCCTCCTTAACCCCTGGCAACCAGGAATCTGTCTTCACTTTCTATACCGTTACTGTTCTAAGAACATTGTATAAATGGAATCGTACAGTATGTACTCTTCCGAGACTGGCTTTTTTCACTTGGCATAATTCTCTGGAGGCTCATCCACCTTGTCCCATGTGTCAATAGTTCTTTCCTTTTTATTTATTCCTTGGTATGAATCACAATGGTTGATACCATTTATCTGTTGAGGGACACCTGAGTGGTTCCTACTTTTTGGCTATTATAAATAAAACTACTATGAACATTACACACACACACACATATAGATGACTTGTGTGATCATAACTTTTTATTTTAGGAAAAATTCCAGGAATAATATTGATAGTGGCATGTTTAGTTTTTAAATAAACCATTAAAATGTTTTCCAGATTGGCAGCTGTGCCACTTCACATTCCCATGAGCAATGTATGAGTGATCCAGTTTCTCTGCATCCTCGTCAGCATTTGCTGTTGTTCCTTTTGTTTTGTTTTGTTTTAGCTATTCTGATCGGTGTGTAGTAAAATCTTATTGTAGTTTTAATTTACATTTTGCTAGTGACTAATGATGTGGAGTATCTTTTCATAGCTGATTTGCCACCTATATATCCTTTTTGGTGAAATGTCATTTCCTGTCTTTTGCTCATTTTCTAATTAGATTGTTTGGGTTTGGGTTTTTGTTGTTTTTTTACTGTGAGTCTGAGAGTTGTTTATATACATATACTTTTTTAAGATTTTATATATTTATTCATGAGAGACCCAGAGAGAGAGGCAGAGACACAGGCAGAGGGAGAAGCAGGCTCCCTGTAGAGCCAAATACGGGACTTGATCCCAGTACCCTGGGATCATGACCTGAGCTGAAGGTAGATGCTCAACCACTGAGCCACCCAGGCGTCCCATATATATTCTTTACTAGCCCTTTTTTGGCTGTGGTTCTAGATTTTCTCCCAATCTGTAACTTATGGTTTCATCTTCTTAACATGATGTTACAAATTAAGTAAATGTTTTCAGTTTTGATGAAGTCGTTTGTCAATTTTTCTGTTAATGAATCATGCATTTGGTGCCAAGTCTAAGAATTCTTTGCCTAGCCCTAGATTCCAAAGATTTTCTCGTGTATTTTTTCTAAAAGTTGATATTACATCAGTACATTTAAGTTTATGATCCATTCTGAATTAAATTTTTTATAACGTGTGAGGATTTAAAGCCAGGTTTTCTTTTTTTCTTTTTTAAAATTTTATTTGTTTATTTTGTCCATAGGTTTCCAACTGTTCCAGCAACATGTGTTGAAAAGGTCATCCTTCCTCCACTGTATTACTTTCATGCCTTTGTCAAAATCAATTAGGCCTATTTATATGAGTCTATTTTGGGGTTTTCTATTCTCTTCCATTAATCTCTATGCTCATCTCTCTGCCAATAGCACATAATCTTGGTTATAGGCTATATAATAAGTCTTAAAGTTGGATATACTGATTCCTTCAACTTTATTCTTTTTCAAAATTGTTTTAGCTATTCTAGTTCCTTTGCCTTTTCCTATAAATTTTAAAATTATCTTGTCTGCATCTACAAAAAATTTGCTGAGATTTGGATGGAAGCTGTGCTAAACCTGTATATCAAATTGGGAAGAATTGACATCTACAATATGTTGAGTCTTCCTATGCATGAACATAATACATCCTTCCATTTCCTTAGATCTTCTTTGATTCCTTTTATTAGTGTTTTGTAGTTTCAGCATACAAGTCTTTTCTTTTTCAGCATACAAGTCTTATACATTTTTGTTAGATACACTCAAGTGTTTCATTGTTTTGCATCATTGTAAATGGTATTACATTTTTAATTTTAGTGTTCATGTGCTTGTCACTAATATACAGAAATACAATAGATTTTTGTATGTTTATCTTATATCTTTCAAACTTGCTGAACTAATTTATTAGTTCTAGGAGGTTTGGGGTTTTTTTGGGGGGTATATTCCTTAGAATTTCTACATAAACAATCATGTCATGTGAAAATAAGGATTTTTGCCCCTTCTGATCTGTATCCCTTTTATTCCCTTTTATTGCCTTACTGCTCTGAGCAGAACTTCCGGTACTATGTTGAATAACAGTGATAAGAGTGGGTATCCTTTCTTTTTCCTGATTTTAGGGGAAAGGCATGCAGTTTTTCACCCTTAAAATGATATTAGCAATAGCATTTTTTGAGATGTTTTTTATGAAGTTGAGGAAGTTCCCCCCAATTTTTATTTTTCTGAGATATTATCGTGAATAGATGTTGAATTTTAAAAGTATTGTCAAATCTATTGACTGCATCAATTGACATAATCATGATTTTTCTATAATATGTTAATATCGTGGATTATATAGATTGATTTTCAGATATTGAACCAGGCTTGCATTCCTTTAATAAGCTCTACTTCCTATATAATTCTTTTTATGTGTTGCTTAATTCTATTTGCTTATATGTTGTTCAATATTTTTGTATCTATATTCATGAGGATTGTTGGTTTATAGTTGGTTAGGTGTTGTGGCTTTTTTTCCCCTTATACTGTTTTCATCTTGTTTTGGTATAAGAGTAACGCTGGATTCATAAAATGAATTAGGAAGTGTTCTTTCCTCTTATGTTATATGGAAGAAATGGTATGGATGGCTTTTAATTCTTCTTTAAGTATTTGGTACAATTCTCCAGTGAAAACTTCTGGGCCTAGAGATTTCTTTTTCTGGAGTTTTAAACTTATAAATTCAATTTTCTTAATAGTTATAGGGCTATCCAAAGTATTTATTTAGATATGGTACATTCTGGTAGTTCATATTTCTCAAGAGATTGCTCTATTTCATCTAAGTTGTCAAACTTGTGTCTGTAGAGTTGTTCATAGTATTTCTTTATAATCCTTTTGATGTCTGCAGGGTCTGTGGTGCTACCCCTATTTCATCCTTAATAGTGTTCCCTTCCTCTCTGTCTCTCTCTCTCTTTCTTTTGCAAGACTTGCTAGAGATTTGATTGATCTTCTGAAGAAACTAGCTTTCTTTTTATTGTTTTTGTCTTGTTTTCAATTCTATTGGTTTCCAATTCTTGTTATTTCCTACCTCCTGATAGCTTTATTTTGCTCTTCCTTTTCTAGGTTTTCAGGTAACAGCTTATAGAATTCATTTAAAAATTTTCTTCTTGTCTATGTAAGCAATTGTGCTATACGTTTCTTAGTGCTTTAATTGTGCCCACAAATCTGGATAAAATGTATTTTTATTTTCACTCATTGCAATGTGGTTTTCTTAATTTCCCTTAAGACTTTCCCTTTCTCCTGTGGATTACTTGGAAGAGTATTGTTTGGTTTCCAAATGTTTGGAACTTTTCTTGTTATTTTTCTGTTATTTATTTTTACTTTGCTTTCATACGTTAGAGAATACATTTTATATGATTTCAATTCAATTTGAAGGTGTTTTATAGCCTAGAACATGGTCTACCTTGGCGTATATATTCCATGGGCACTTGAAAATAATGTGCATTCTGCTATTGTTGGGTGGAGTGTTCTATAAATGTCAATTAGATCCTGTTAATTGATAGTGTTGTTGATTTTTTCTATATTCTTGCTTTCTGTCTAGTTGGTCTATCAATTATTGAAAAAGGGGTGTTTAAGTCCCCAAGTATAATTGTGAATTTGTCTATTCTCCCTTCAGTTCTGTCGGTTTCTTCTTCACATATTTTGTGGTATGTTTGTTACATACACACTTAGGATTGCTATGTCTTCCTGGTAGGCTGATCATTTTGTTTTATGTAATGCCCCTCAATGTCTCTGGTAATTTTCTTTGCTCTGAAGCTTACTTAATCTGATATTAATAAAGTGACTCCTACTTTCTTTTGATTAATGTTTGCTTGATGCATCTTTTTCCTATCTTTTACTTTCAAGCAATCTGCATCATTTTATTTGATGTGAGTTTCTTGTACATGGAATATAACTAGGATGTGTTTTTTTAATCTACCTTGTCAATTTCTATCACTGAAATTATTGATATGCTGGGATTTAATGCTGCCATTTTGTTTTTTGTTATCTCTGTTTTTCAAGTCGTGCTTTCTTTTTCCTGCCTTCCTATGAGTTACCTGAACATTTTTTAGAATTCCATTTTGATTTATCATAAGGTTTTTAGTATATCTGTATATGTTCTCTAGTGGTTTCTAAAGGTGTTACTATATATATATTATATATATAGTATATGTGTGTATATATATGATTTATATATAGTATATATAGTATATGTGTATATATATGATATATATAGTATACAGTATATATATATATATATGTATGATTTATCACTGTCTACTGGTGTTGAAGTTTTGCCAGCTTTAATGAAATGTAGAAAGTTTACCATCCCTTACATCCCTTAACTCTCCCATATTTATAATATAATTCTTTTAACTATTTCCTCTAATATAAATTTAGAGCCACATCAGGCAGTGTTATAATTTTGCTTCAATGCTGAAATATAATTTTTAAAAACTCAAAAATAGAATGAAAATTAATTCACTAAAATATTTACTCTTTCTGTTGTTCCTTCTTCCTTCTTGATGTTTCAATGTTCCTTTCTTTATAAAACTTACTTTTGTGTGTGTGGGGAGGGGAGCGGAATTCCTTTAGCTTTTCTTTTAGGGCAGATACTGGAGACAAACGCTCTTAGTTTTTCCTCATCTAAGAATGTCTTGATTTCCCTTCCTTCCTGAAGGATATCTTTGCTAAATATAGAATTCTGGGTGGACAGTACTTTTCTTTCAGCACTTAAAAAAGTTGTGCCACTTTCTACCAGTCTTCATGGTTTCTGATGAGAAATATACCATAATTTGAATTGTTTTTTCTCCTATAGATAAAGCATTTTTCTCTCTCTCTGTGCTTTCAAGATTTTTTTCTTTGTCTTTAGTTTTCAGTAGTTTGACTATGATAATGTCTTGATGTGGATTTCTTTGAATTTACCCTGTGTGGAATTAATGAATCGTGAATCTTTAAGTTTATGTCTTTTGCCAAATTTAGGAAATTTTTGCCATTATTTCTCTGAGTACTTTCTTGCTTTATTCTACTGATGCTATCTGTGGAGCAACTGAGGTGGTGATTACTACCCAATGCAGATGGATATCCCAGCTTCTATCTGAGACCATGCCTTCTCTGATACCATCAGAGACTGACATGCTTCATTACAGACTTGTTACAAGTCTAGGCCCCACTCTGCCTTTGCTGGCATGGAGGAAGGATATTACCTAAAATTTCCTTTCTTGCTAGTTATTCTTTTCCCGGGCCCTTTGACTGAAGAAAGCAGGCTTTTGTTGGATTTTTTTTTTTTTTTTGTCTACATTTGTTTGTGTTTTATTTTACTGGCTATTTGAGCTCTGGGATATTTTACATAAAACAGAAAACCCGGTGTATTTGTTTGTTAGGACTACTACAACAAAATACCACAGACTGAGTGACTTAAACAACAGATATTTATTTCTCACTGTTCTGGCAGCTGGAAATCCAAAGTCAAGGTGTTGGCATATTAGTTTCTCCTAAGGCCTTTCTCTGTTGCTTGCAGATGACCAATGGTCTTTTCTCTGTGCACACATGCGTCTCTTCCTCTTCTTATAAGAACAATGGTCATATTGGTTTAGAGCCTCACCTTTATGACCTCATTTAACCTTAACTACCTCTTTAAAGGGCTCACCTTTAAATACAGTTAAAGCTTCAACAGGTAAATATTGAGGATTAAAGCTTCAACAAATGAATTTCAAGGTGGAGGAGACACAATTCAGTCTAGAACAACCAAGGAACTCACCATCATTTTGTTCCTTGGGTCCTGAAGTCCCTAGCCCCTCTCTCTCCATCTTTCAGAGTCTTCTTATGTTTGTTTTAAATATAATGTCCAGGGGTTTTAGTGGAAGTGATAGAGAAAAGTCTACTTGATGTTCTTGGAAGCAGAAGTTCCTCCTTTTTGAGCTCTTTAAAGAGGTTTTTGTGACTCAGATAAAAGCAGTTCTGATTTGCAAGAACCAGATTTCACTGGGCAAGAAATACTTTTGCTGAAAGTATTTCCCCATAGCCTCTGACGACTGGGAGCATAAAGATTATTCCATAAACCATAGAGTAGTAGAGCGGAACATGGGATGTGTGATGGCAGTTTCCCATCCCAAAAGGAGATACAATCCCTTCATCTGGGGAAGAAAAATCCTCAGATGGAATTGACAAAGGTTTAAAAGATCTAAACCTCAGAAGAGGAGCCTAGTGTTTCCATTTCCCTAGACCATGTGAGGCAGGACAGTAAGAATCTGACTTGAGCCAAACTCCCAGGTGATCAACTGGAGAAGGCAAGTGTCCAAGACAGAGCTGTGTGTGTGTGCTCATGGTCATAGTCTGTAAGCTTTCAGTCTTTAACGGAAGCTCCAGGGTCCTCCAAGGCCTTGTGGCCTCTGGAATTTCCGCATCACCAAAGCTATCAACTCTCCAGGCATGGGAGGCAGAGCAAGCTCCTCCTATTACTCAACTCCAAATTCTCACTATTAAGCAGGGGCTCCTTGAGGAAGATTGATTTACTACATTAAACGAGCCTCTGTGTGCTCGATGAGAATGTCACAAGACAAACGGCTCCTGCTGCATGCCTCCAGCCCACCGCCCCCTGTTTCCATTACATTTGGGCCAGAGTCATGGTGGATGAGTTTGGTGTAGTTCATTTTCTGCCTTACATGATAAACTTGTCAGCCTTTGACCGATCAGCTACTTGTATGCAGGGAGTTCATTTGCAAGGCCACCTGGCATCCCAGCTCGGCTGTCCTGCTCCCATTTCATCCTGCCTAATGAGCCAGGACCTGGTTACTATTGGTTGGTGCTGAGCTCTGGGGCCCTGCACAACCTGCACGTGATGATGATGGCTCAGTCCCTCCTTGGAGGGCCTTCTCTCCTGCCTGGAGGCGGCTGGGGCACGGATGCCTAGGAAGCTGTCCTTGTTTGCTGTCAGCTTTGTTTGTCCAGCTGGGAGGGAGTGTGCCAAGCCTTCACTCTCCTGCCCAAAGGATGTGTTAGGTCTATTCCCCAGCATCCTGACTAGACAGGCCTGCTATGGGTTTCCTGGAGGAGCTATAGCCTGCCCACTCCACATTGGCCTTGAAGCTGTTACTAAGGAAATTTTAGTTAGGCAGATACTCAGCCAGGGGTCTCAGAGCTCACTGAGACCTGATCAACAGGGCCTAGATGTGCAGCACTGGGGCTGCCAATGATCCCTTAACTGCCCACAAGGCCCACATCCTCCCCAAACTGCTAGGCATCCTAGACTGCTCTGACCACATCAGCCCCTGCCCAAGATACTTTGGTGGCTTCTTGTCATTGCTCATGAAGTCCACTTCCTGATCCTGCTATTCACAGCCCTTGATGATCTGTCCCCAGCCTGGGCATTGAGGTTGCATATCTGGGATCAAGTCTAACTCCCTCAATTTGCTGGATGCAAGGTGTTTAGCTTCTCTGTGAATGGGGATGATAAAAATTATTATATCGTGTTCATCAATATGAGGACTTAGATTGATGCCAGGCATGTAGTAGATGGTCGACAAAGGTTAACTAATAGCATCACTTCACTGCATTCTTCAACCTCACCTAAATCCTTTATGCCTTCACCTATAATGAACTGCAGCCAGGGGTGGTCTTCTCACCCACAAGCTCTATCCACAAGCCCGGGTGTCTACACCTTAGCCCTCAGAACCTTTTCCAGCATTGTTATCTCCTGACATGCTTCTCCCTTCCTCTCTTCCCATTTGAATTTGATCCCAGCCTGGCCAAGGACTTCTCATGCTCTGAAGTCACCAGCCAGCCTGGGAGCCCAGAGGAACCCCCAGAATAGCACACAGGGCAGGATCAGGCACCAGAACCATTGGCAGGGACTCCTATTGGAGCAAAGAGGACCAGGGCTGGGAGCCTCACAAAGGATAAGGAATCCCTTCTCTATCTCCATCCTCTCCCAACCTCTCGCCATCCCCCCATCCTATGAGACTCCATGCCCCAAAGCCTCAAGCCCACTGGACTCCAAGATTCCTTCTCTGAGCGTGGACACAAGTCTCAGCCTCACCTGTCCATGGACACTTTCCTGTACCCACGTGGGCAACTGAGGCGCCACCCTCTGCAAGTTCACAGACATGGGGGAGGAGACTAGATCAGGGCTTCTGGGGCTGGACTGGCAGTGTTTGAAACATGGGGATGTCTGAAGTCAGCAACAGGGTCATGTGCTGTAGGAGCATGCACAATGTAGTAGGAGACAATGGGTACAGAGGGGACTGGTCCAGCCCTGGCCCCAGGTGCTGTACGAGGCCAGCCTGATGAACAGAGCAGAGGTTCCTTGTCTGCATTGAATAAGCAACTGGCATGCTCTGGATGTGAGGAGTTCTGGAGGGCAAGAGCTCTGTCTGGGCTGTTCCTACCTACATCAAACATAGGGTCAGCCCTGTTAGAGGATCGAGGAGCTTGGGAGGGGTTTATGAGTGGAACTTTGATAGGCAGAGAAAGAGAAGAGCCCCTATCCAGGAGACATCCTATGCTACGATGAAGAGGTGAATGAGCCCAGGTGTCCAGAGAATGGTAGGAAGCATGAGATCCCTGCAGAGATTCAGGGGAGATGACCCTGAAGGGGCAGCATGGTGAGCCATGGAGCCCAAAGGGCCCTATTTAGACACAACCTCATGGGGAGTAGAAGTTATTTCAGATTGAAGATGGTGACACAGTGATTACACCACACTTGAGCAGAGGGAAGGGGAATTTCCCTAGAGCATCAACCAGGTTACCTTTACCTTTAGATCCTGAAGTCATGGCCTAAAGCCTTGGAGTTGATCAGACTCCAGGAAAGCACAAGAGGCCATGCAGAAGATAATGAGTCATCCTGGCCCCATCAGGATCAAGGAGGGTGTGTCTTGAAAATATAGTGCTCTCCAAGCCCTCATTCTACACAGGAAATGGGGAACAGATGACCCAATGCTGGGCTGGCTTGCTCTTCATTCTCCTCAGAGCAGAAGGCTTTCTGTGAGAGGGATTTGCAAGAAGTGGGAGGAAGGATATGGGTGGGGACTAGAGATTTTGTTCACATGAGATTACGCATGGATACCTCTCATGAACTGGAGAAACCACATGGGCAGAGCAGGGACCAGCAGAGGTGGGCTTAGCATTGTGTGCCTAGCACATGTTGAGGAGGCCCAGGGAAGGGTCTTAGGGACTGCCCCACTCAAGGCTGACTGCACTGGGAGGGGGAAGTCACCACATACCCCAGGGAGGGTCAATGTGAGGCCAAGAGCAGAGAGGAACAGACAGGACCTCATCGAAGGCCACCCTGGGTCCCTAGCTAGACATAAGGAAGGACAGGCTCCCATTGGCAGTGTCAGACTGTGTATGGACTTGGCCTCTCACTGCCTGAGGAAGGTAGTGTTGTGCCTGGCTCTAGCCCACAGGCAAGACCAACACTGATGCTGGGGGTGTGGAAGCCACACCTGCTCCCACATGTTCCCTGGACTTCAGGAAAGCAGATTTCAGATGGCTGTGAGAGATTATGGGCTTTTTTTTTTTTTTTTTTTCCCTTTGGCTTGAGGCTCTGGAAGAAGAGAAGCCTCCAGAGCCAGGGACTCTGACAGAGGCAGTTCTGACTCAGCAGGAAGTGGGATCCCAGTCAGGAGGGGAAGGGCAGGAGCAGGGCGGTGGGGGTTGGGGGGTGCCTGGGCTTGGGCTGACTACAGTAAATAGAAGGGTCAGCACTCAGGACCAGGGCCTGCCCAAGTGCCTGCCTTGATGGGACAAGAGGGAGCAGGGAGGGTCCTGACTGTCATCTTGGGGGACTCCTCAGCCTGAAGAATGTTTCTCTCTGACAAATGGCCTCCTGGACAGGGACCTTGAATTTCAATACCTACAGGGACCAAGGGGGTTGAATGAATGAGAGAAGACTATGGTAAACCAAGGATGCAGCTTCTCAGCTCCAGCTAAGTCTTGCGGTAGGAGAACGTGCACCCAACATCACCAGATGGGTCAGTTAGGATTACATTTGGCCACATATGACAGAGGACACAAAATAATAGTGGCTTAAGGAAAACAGAGGTTTTTCTCTCTCTCTCTCATGTGTACCAGAAGTAAGTCACCCAGAGCTGATACATGGTGGCTAGGGTTCTTCTATCTCCCTGCAAGGGTGTGGCCCACATCCATATGATCCAAAATGGAGGCTAGAGGTCCAGCCATCACACCTGTGTCCCAGCAATGAATAGAGGAAAGTGGGAAGGGCAAAGAAGACATGCTAGTTATTTTTAAGTAAGTCTCTTGGAAGCTGTCATATAGTGTTTCTAAATTTTGTTAGCAGAATTTCTATGTGTGGCTTCCCCCTAAGGGAAGCTGGGCAATGCAGCTTTAGTTCTGGTTCCCCTGTGCCAAGCTAAAACTGAGCACTCCATGACTCAAGGGAGAATGGGTATTGCCATATGCAGCTAGCAGTCTCTTCCCCACAGTGCACCCTTGCTTCCAAATACTTTGCACCCCATCTTCCATGCATAGGATGCTCTGAGACTTGGCAGGGACTTGGTAACCCTGCACCTCATCCTGTAACAGCATCCAGCCCTAAAGTCTGGTAGAGGAGGTGATGGAGGTGGAGGAGGCTGCCCATCTGGCTGGCCCAGCTCTCTTCAGGGAGGAACCCTGTACCCAATTGTCCCCCATGGAGAAATCAAGCAGCCTTGGTGGCACATCTCTGGCACAACTCAGTGGCTCCTAGCCTATTTGTCCTGAGGAGTTCCACATGCCTGAAATGACCCAAATGGGCTCACGTGGATATGGCTTTGGGGCAGCCTGGCCCTTCCATCTGCACTCTGCATTGAAATAGTTGCTGAGGTGGCAGGAGGCTGGGAGAGCAAGACTTTGACTCCTTTACTTCAGCTTTTCATATGAAGAGGACTGATTTTTAAATTTCAGCACCTAATATTTAAAAATTTTAGTTCAGGACCCAGATGCAGCTCTCAACTGGTGCAGTGGTAGGGGTGGGGAGGTATCAGGGAGCAGTACTGTTGGATGGAGGAATTGGAGCTCCTCCCCTGGCAAAGGCTGGCCTGAGGGTCTAATGTCCATGCAGAAGGCCCCCCATGAGTCCCTTCATCCTGGAAGGCAGGTCCAGCGACCATCCATCTGGGGAAGATCTGGCCACAGCTAAAGAGTGAGTGGGATTCTTGCAGAGACCATGACAGTAAGCTGGCTGCTGGGATTAACACAGAAGTTCAGGACAGTCTGTCTGATTTCATGGCCCACCCACTGGATTTGGGAGAGAAGTCAGGTCAGGACTGACTCAAGGGCTGGGTGTCCATGTGTGTGCCTGCCTGTGCTGTGTGAGGTTCTGTGGAGGGGACCTCAGACCTGGTTTGGAGGGTAGGTGCTAAGGCCTTGTTTGCCTGGCCTGCAGACTCCACCAACCGGGACGCCCTGGATATGATTGAACGCTGCATCTGCCTCGTGTGCCTGGACGCCCCAGGAGGTGTGGATCTCAACGACACCAACAGGGCGCTCCAGCTCCTTCATGGTGGAGGCTGCAGCAAGAATGGGGCAAACCGCTGGTATGACAAATCCCTACAGGTAAGCTTCCCCAGTGGCTTGGCCAGGGGCCTGAGTCAGCAGATGCTCACTCCCTGGCCTATGCTGCATCTGGGGCCAAGGGAGCTGAAGGCACTGGAAATGTGCCACTGGTATCAGCCTCTGGACTGGCCGGAACTCTTCTCAGGAGCAAGTGACCAAACCCAACTCAAACTCCCAACCTTCCTGTAGCCTGGGCCAGGAGTGTGGACCTCTGGGTCAGAGCTGGGGCTCATTCCCCATCTCCCAGCACACACTGTAAGGTGGGGGTATCCTGGGGGCCCGCTCAACACTTCCTCAACACATTCAGCAAGAATCATGTCTGATGCCCAGAGAGGCCAGCTTTTCTGAATCTCCATCGCTCCTACCTGCTGGCCATTTCAACACACTACATTCCATCCCTGAGAAGTAGGACAGTCCAGCATCTCCATACAAGGAAAGTCATAAAATGAAATAAAGCAATTCATATATTTTTCATTCTCATGACATCAATTCAGAAACATGACACTCAGTTTGACCTGGAGAAAAATACTCCAGCAGGTGCAGGTGAGGTCGAGGTTGGGTCCATTCTTTTCTGTTCCTCCAACCTTTTTTCTCCCCTGTGTCAATCCTGAATTGAACCTTGTTTATTTTTAAAGCCACCCCACTTTCACAATGACCACATTAAATAGCCAACGATCGCTATGCTTTGGGCTAGTATCTCTCCCACCAATAAGCAACATTTCATTTTTCTCTTTCTCTGGCCCCTATATGCTTTTTATTGGTTTGCATATTGATTCTACTATTTCTGATGAGTTCTCTTGCTGCTGTGCTGGCTATTTTAGCCTCCACAGTGGTGCTAATGGCTTGTTATCTTTCATGGAGCAGCTATGGGAATGAAATGATATAATGGAAGTACAGAACCAGAAACATAGCAAGCCAGGGTAGTGGTTTTCTTTTCCTCCCTTTTGTTGCAGTGGCAAGAACAGAAAAGCACTAATGCATGAGTGGGCACAGTCTTCCCCTCCTGCCTCACATGGGTGACTGTGCCCACCCCTGGACTCTTTTCAGAGGCAGGACAGATGATCAGATGAGCTGGGAAAGCCAAACAGGCTCCATGGACCTGAACTGAAAAGATCAGGAGCTAGTCTCAGGATGGAGAAGCAGAGGACATTGGGGAAAAAGAGAAAAGAACCTGCAAGGATCAGCCTTGAGAAAGACCATGTGGGGAGGTCGTTTAAAGAGTAGGAGTAGGGATCCCTGGGTGGCGCAGCGGTTTAGCGCCTGCCTTTGGCCCGGGGCGCGATCCTGGAGACCCGGGATCGAATCCCACGTCGGGCTCCCTGTGCATGGAGCCTGCTTCTCCCTCTGCCTATGTCTCTGCCTCTCTCTCTCTCTCTCTGTGTGACTATCATAAACAAAAAAAAAAAAAAAAAACAAACAAACAAAAAAAAAAGAGTAGGAGTAAAGATTCGGGCACACTATATACACTGGCACGTGAGGGACCGGAGAAGACATCAGGGGAGTCAGCTCACATGTGTTTGACTGTGCCAGTGCCCTAGAAGAGCATCAGTAAGAATGCCAATAGCTTGTTTGTTTGCTGGTTTGTTTGCGGATGGTGGACTAGACTCTCTTGCATGTGACGCTGTGCTGAGCTGAACTATGGGCAGCCTCACCTTATCCAGGTCATACATTAACAATCAAATCTCACATTCTCATTATTTTTTCCCAGCATTTCTGTATGTGCTGAGTATGTCCCTTTTTGAAGTTAGCTAAGTACAAAGGCTGTGGACCTTTCCTATACCTTCTCTCCAATCCTCCTATCAATCCTGTGAACTGGGTTTTATTGGATCCATTTTCAGTGGGATCACACTGAAGCCAGAGAGCTGAGATGTCTTGCTGAAGATTTCCCAGCTGCCGGGGTGTGTGGCAGACCTGGAGTCCAGGTCCCTGAAGGGAAGCCCAGGCAGCAGTTAGTGGAGCATCCTCAGAACACCTTTCCTTCACTCCCTTCAAATGACAGTTCATTTCTCCCTAGGAATCTGCACACCATCCAACTTGGATCATTACCTCTCTTTCACTCATTCAACCAAGTTACTGAGCACCTACTACCAGGTAGACCCTGGTCTAGATCCTGGGAATAAAATCAATGGTGGCTAAATGCACAGGTTCCATTTAGACACATGATCACACAAGGCTGTGTAGGATTGTGGCCCTGTTACACACCATGAGGGGGAAACAGTACTTAAGCCAAAGGAACTTGCCCATGAGCTAAGGAAAGTGTGCACAGCTTCAGTGTGAGCTCTTAGGAGTCACTGGGCTCCTTTAGTCACAGAACTTTGGCCTCCGGCCTCACTGCCCAGATCATGTCTGGGAAGGCGGTGACATCATAGAGCTATCTTGAGGCCATATTCTCAGGTCATGGCAATTTCATATAGCATTCTTTTCCAGAGATAACATGCTTTGGTATCCTTGGAGGAGAGATCCCCCTTAGAGGCCTGGAAGACCTGGCCTGGAACCAAGGGGCTAGTCTGAAATGCAGACTCTACCTGAGATCCACTCACCTTTTTCTTCCTTGTTGCAGTTTGTGGTGGGACGAGATGGCACTTGTGGCGTAGTGTGTGAACACTCCCCATTTGACGGCATCGTCCTGGTTCAGTGCACAGAGCATCTGCTGAAGCACATGTGAGTCTGGGGGCAGGGCCCCTCAGCAGCAGCCATGGGAGGCAAAACCAGACTGCCAAGGGGCCTCCAAGCTGACCAAGAAAAATGTGGGTGGCCACCGGGGGGCTGCATTAGTCTGGAAAGTGTCTTAGCAAAAGATGGATTTGAAAACCAATTTGACATCATATACTTTTATCTGCCACAGACAGAAGGGGCAGACAGGACCACAGTGAAGGCAGTGAGGTGAAGCATGGCCAAGAATTCTCAGCCAAAAAGGAACGTCTGCTTTGGCCCAGGGAAGCCCAGATCCATACCTAGCACTTGTTCTGAGTCAGAGCTGGGCCGATTGTTGATCCAGCACAAAGGAGGGGAGGTCTCTGAGCTGCACCTCCTCCATCTCCTTGGGCTGGACCTTCCTCCCTAGCTTCCAAGCTGGCTGGACTGAGTGCTTCTTATCCCTTAAACACACTGGGTTCCTTCCAACAATTTGTGTTTTGCTCATTCCCTCCTGTCCAGAATCTTCTCCCTGAATCTAAGTTCTAAATCTCTTCCATGCTTTAGGAACTCTTTAGAATCCCTAAAAGCCCATACCAGCCCTCATAGACAAAACAACACAGTTTGCTTCTTCAATTTTTCTCCAACTGTTTCCTAAGTGTCAGTTGTAGAATGTGGTGGAGCAGGAAACGTGAAAGTAAACACCAGGCTCTGGAGTCAGGTGGAACTGGCCGGAATCCTGGCTGTGCCATGTGCTTATTTGGGTGGCATCTCCGACCAAGCGTCAGTCTATTTATCTGTGCAGTCGATCCAGGGGGCAGCTCACTGAAGCTCCACCAGCTAGGAGGACTGCAGAGGGCAGGAACTGCTGCCTGCAGCCCCCAGCTCCGGCTTCAGGTGGTCGCCTCTTTGTGCCAGCAGGGTGAAGAGTGGCAAGAAGCTGGTCCGAGCCGACTCTGTCAGTGAGCTCCCGGCCCCTAGGAGGCTGCGTTGGAAATGCTCCCCAGAAATTCAAGGCCTCTTAGCCTCCTCGGCGGAAAAACTTCAACGGTAGAAAGTGCAAGTCTCTTTGAGGGTGATGCTCTGGGGTCACCCCATGTCCACCCCCACCCCAGGCCCCTCCAGTGGGGATGATGAGGCACCCTGGAAGCTTCCCAAGACCCCAGCTCTTCTGCCTCCCCTCGCCTGCCCCCTCATGGAAATGTTAGTCAAACTAAAGGGGAGTTTAACTCTTGGGGAAATAACATTGCAGAGGTCTCCATCATTTCCATAAAATGCAAACATGGAGCTATTTTTTCATGGGTTTCACCTGCCTGAGCAGAGTCAAGGTGAGGAAATCATTCCCTTGCTTTCGGGGGGAGTAATAAACAACTGGTTTGAATAGGTCATTTGAATCCAAGCTATTTCAATTTGCTTGAACTTATACCGCAACTAGACAAGGGGGCCTTTCTCCCCAAGGGCTGAGAGGCAGTTCAGACCCCCGCGCAGGAGAAGGGGACCTGCAGGAGCACAGTGGCAGCTGCAGGCTGGCAACTAGATTAGATCTGGCCCTTGGTTGTTCATTCCCTCATTCAGTCAGCGAACAGCATTCATTCATTCATTCATTCACTCATCAAACATGTGAGTGTGCCAGGACTATAATAGAAAGGCTGAGGACACAGAAACGAATATGCCACGGAGCCTGCCCTCCACACTGCAGTCCCCCAAACTAAAACATGTGTGACACAGTAAGCGCCCAAACCAGAGAGAAAGGCATACAGGCCCGAGCCCACAGAGGACACAGGAGTGGAATTCCACCAGGACACTGTGGGAAGGCTTGGCAGTAATGGGCTTTGAGGGATGATAGTTCACGGTGCGGGCAGCTGGAGAAGAGGCAGAAAGGCAGCTTGTTCAAGCTTGTCCAGGTTCATAGAGGATCCAGGCTGTTTTTGAAACCAGCATGTGAGAGAATGGCCGGAACAGAGGCACTAAAGGGAAGTTGAGGCCACGTTGTGAAGAGCTGTGCTGGTCTTGTGTTATGGGGAGGAGCCCCTGCGGGAGCTTCAGGGAGCCAGTGAGGAGACTGTGGGAAGAGCACGGGTGAGCGGGAGCGATCATGGTCAGGCTCGGAGGGCAGGGAGGACAAGTCTGCTGCAAGCTGCTGTGGGGGCTGGCTGGCTGTGGCAGGAAAGTCGGAGAGACCTTGGCTGTTCATCTACAAATCGTGCTAATATCCAACCTTACAGGGCTATTCTTGGGATGAGCAGCCCTCTAGGAGAGTGGGTTGGTGGGCGGGCCAGCCCGGGATGGAGAAAGGTGCCCACTCTACTTTCAGAGATCTGAGTGGGGCCCCTAAGGTTCTCTTTCCAGAGCTGGAGAGCCAAGAGAAGCCTGAAAGTGGGAAAGCAGGAGGAGCTGCCTGAAGGGGCTGAGTGCACAGTCTGAGCAAGAGGTTTCCAGGTGTCTGTGTGACCATGAGCTCAGCCTGTCCAGGGACAGTCAGCTAGAAGGCTGGGGACTGAGGGATGAGTCTCCCTAGGTCCCCTGAACCTGGCACGGCCCCCTGAGAGCTCAGCTCCCATGAGGCAGGGGGAATAATTCAAGGAGAGCATCTGAGTCCTGAGGAAGTATGTGAGTGGAGGGTTGGGGTTGCCTACCCAGGGCTCTGCATTCACATACAGCCAGTGGACAGATAGTGTGGACCCTGCCAAATGTTGCCCCAGTGGACAGTCAGCCCAGAGCCCAGCCTCATCATGGGGGAGAGACCGGTCAATATTGGTAGGGGGAGATCAGTGCTCAGGGGTTTCAGTGGAGACTCAGGGAATCGACCTATTATTCTGACAGTGACTCATGGGCAGTAAAGACCTGGGAAGCTCAACAGTAGTTTCCAGGTAAAATGGGTTCACAGTTACCAGCAAAGCCCAAATGAGCAGCCCTTGCAGTGGTGACCTTGACCACCAGGGAGGCTCCAGGCATTTCTTCTCATAGAACAACAGGGAGGACTCTTCTGAAGAGATAAGGCTTATCTGAGAAATGGGCTTTTCCTTGGGCAAAAGTGGTGTGTCAAGTCTGCAGAATGGCCAGGATGCCAAAAGAATCAGGATGTGAGACAAACACCTTCCTAAACAGATGCATTGCCTCTTTCAGGCCCACTTCTGTGAGCAATGGGCTTCTAGGATTTTGTTTGTGGGCAGTGTTCTCCCTGCCCATGCAAATGTTTCCCAGTGCCCCCAGGCCCCTCCCTGCCCCCAGCCACCCCCACCCCCTACCCCCAGAAGCAGGGCCACTGCCCTGCCCAACGAAGCCTCCTCTTCAGCTCAGAGGAACCCTGATCTGGCATGCCATCTGCCACTTCCGTATGTCAAGGCCTGTCTCTGACACCTGCTATGTTCCTGGTGGGCAAGGACCGTGTCCTCGAGAGTCATAGATCAAGCTTGAGCAACTTGGTTAGACTTTGCAGTGTGTGCATTCTATTTTGCATGTAGTAGCATCTCTTCTGTTTCTTCCACAGAATAGTAAAGAATCTCGACTTCACTGTTTACAAGTTTGACATCTTCGGGAAAACATTCATTAAGAAGCAGAAATGCAGTCCTGATGCCTTCATCCAGGTGGCCCTCCAGCTGGCCTTCTACAGGTGAGCAAAGCCTGCCAGCAGAATGACTCTGCTCAGGTGGGCTGCCTGACAAACTGCTCTAGACTCTAGAGACTAGAAGCATCCTGGAGGGAGGAACGACTTTCTGTGAGCTTAGAAGATGGGACAACCAGGGCAGGCTGCATGGAAAGAGGTGCCACCTGAACTGGGATTCAAAGTGTGAATTCAATCCCAGAAAAGAGAAGGAAGGACTCACAGTCAGGAAATTGCCCAAGCAAAGGCCCATGTGCACAGAGCTCAAAAAGCCGGAAAACTGAGCTAACAAGGTGGGCAATGGAGACTGCTCCTGCTCCTGTCCTCACCCAGCCCACGTTGGCCCCTGTAGCTGTGCCCTGTTTCTTGATAAGGACATGGAACCACCATCCCCCTGTGGGTCAAGTCAGAGAATGTGAACTCATCCTTGATTCATCCCTGTCTCTCCTCTCTCACCCATGCCACCCCCATGTTCTTCCTCCAGATGTCTCTCAGACCCACCCTCTATCTTCCAGCTCCATGGCTACTGGCCCTCTTCCTAATCAACTCATGCTTGCTTAGCTGCAGCATGTTCCCCCAGGGAGCTCTGCTTCCCATGCTCAGCTTCATGAATCATAGCCTTTGAAATATGCAAATCAGATTCTATCACTTACCACTTTGAACCTTCCCAGTGGCTTCCCACCCTGTGCAGAACAAAGTCCAGGTTTAGAAAGGCTCCCTGTGAACTAGTCTCTGCTGGGCCCTGCTCCCAAGCTCTCTCCTGCCTCCAGCCCTTTACTCTGGCTATGCCTCGGTGCACCCACCCACCTGCTGCCACCACCACTCTTCACATGCCAGCTCCTCCCATCCCTCAGGTCTTTGCCCAGAGGGTGTCAGCCCTCAGAGGCCTTCCATGACCCATTTACCTAAAGCAGCCACCTCAGACCCCCTCACCACCCAGCTTTCTGGCCTATCACATTGTTCTCTCTTTTTCTTTCATGGCAGTTGTTGTTCATGTGAGCTACCTTGTTCATTGATTTGTCAATTTTGTTTTCTAGACCATTTCTCCCAAACCTGACCCTCTGGGTATCTCACACACCAGGCATAGAGTAGGTATCAGGGACTGAGTCACAGACCTGAGAAGACACTACAGGAGTATTATCTGGGGGTGACACAGTCCGGTCTGTGCTTTAGAAAAATCTCTCTAGTGGTAGCTCTGTGTTGGGGGAGAGAAAAAAGTAGAGATTGAAGACAAGGCAGGAAGGCCAAATGGTCTTTTATAGGAGACTTAAACTAAAATGCACAGTAGATCATCCTCAAGACAAGGCTGATCCTGTTGGTTCCACTGTTCCCAAAGCAACAGCTCATACACTGGCACAGGACCCCACCAGGACCTGTTTTTATTTTGCATATATGGGGGCAGAGGGAGCATAGAGTGACCTTGCAATAAGGCCAGGGCAAGGAGGTCTCACTAGTGAGCAGATAGCACCCATGTGGGCACAGCCACTCTGAGCACTGGGACTCCTTGGAGAAGATTGATGTCACTCCACCTGATCTGTTCTTGTGGTGGAGACACAGTGATCCCACTGACATTGAGCTGTGGCAGCACCTGGTGTCTAGAACCATGGTCTCCATTCTCATACTGGCATGTGGCTGAGATGGGCCATGACGTCCAGGTCCTGCTGGAACCTGTTCCTTCAGAGAGCATTTCAGTTCCAGAGATAGGAGGGGCTAGTGGACCTGACTCAGAGCACCGCCTCCTCCACCCTCAAGTGATCTCTGTGGCACTCAACTTGGCCAACAGTGGACATGGCCAGAGGCTCCTGGGCTCAGCCAACAGCCAAAATAGGATCTGCTTTCATTAGAGAACATTCTTCAGAGTCCAAGCCATAACAACAACAAAAAAAATTTTTTTTAATCTGCCCCTAGATTCAGCAGAAACCTGAAAGCTGCCTAAATTGAGGTTGATCAGTGACTGGCCAATGATTTCCTCTACTTTTGTGCTCAGCATGGCATTTGCCTCCAGGGGCCATAGAGATACAAGAAGTGAGCTCCTTGCCAGAGTCCTTCCTGGAGGAGGAAGGAGACAGAGGTGTACAGAAAGTTATTCACGTTCTCACCAAGATACAATGTCAAGCACTGTGCTGAACCACACTTGGCCCTCCTCCTCCTAGAGCTGACCCAACATGGGAGATACATGCCCCAATGAGGCCAGCATGCAGGACCATGACTTGTGTGTGATGTTACGCTGTCACTACCCCTCTGTGATTCTGTGTCTTTCTCCTGCCCACCACTAACACCAAAGACTTTACTGACTGATAAGAAAGATGTGTGCCAGGCAGGTGTGCAAGCCTTGGAGTGCTCACTTGGTTCACATGCCTAAGCAACGGACTCTCCCTAGCTGGTGTGGGGAGCCTGTCACAGACAACGCGGAGGAGAGGCACAGCCATGGCACCCATGGGTCTGTTGGAAGCTCAGCTGCCCCGGGTCAGGCTGGTCTATGCAGCATTCTCCACTCATGATCACTAAAGCCCCCTCCCTGCCTCAATCCACAGGTCATGCTTGAATTATTCTAAATAAAACAAGATTCCCTCAAGGGTATGAATGATTAATTACACAAGTATTCCATTCTGTGCTTTCAATCAAACACTCATCAGGTCTCAAAGAAAATTCTAGGTTTCCCACCAGACTGGGATTTTTTGAAAAGTTGCCAGTCACTTATTTATTTTATATCCACACAGTGTCAGGAGTATATGAAAGCATACATAGCTCTTCATATTACTGACTCCCTGACACTCATCTTTAGGAAATCTCCTCTAGAATTCTATTAACATTAAAATGAAATACTATGCCAAGTAGAGTCAGAACTGTAAAAATAAAGCCTGCAGAGGCTATTTTTCTTTCAGCGTTTATGGTTTCCTGAGACTGCAACACCATTTGCCATTCATCTTTCATCTTATGCAGGCTCCACAGGAGACTCGTGCCCACCTATGAGAGTGCATCCATCCGCCGATTCCAGGAGGGCCGTGTGGACAACATTCGATCCGCGACTCCAGAGGCACTGAGTTTTGTGAAAGCCATTACTGACCACAAAGCTGCTGTGCCCGTGAGTCCTGCTCCGCCTGAGGAGTCTCTAGGAGGCCAGCAAGGCAGCTGTGGGCTGCCTGTCAGCTGGACTCCGTGACAGCCAGTTCCTGTAGCTTGTTTGTCACTGAGTAGCTCCTTAAAGCCTTATTTCTGGTCTGTTGACAGGATTCAGAGAAGCTGCAGCTCCTAAAGGATGCCATCCGAGCCCAGACTGAGTACACAGTCATGGTGAGTGATGCAGTGCCTCTTCTTGGGGGAGCTCATGACTGTAGGCTGAGCCCAAAGCTGGATCTGCAGGCATAGGGCCATGGCACAGGACCCGGGTGGGAGCTGGGCCACCAACTAAACAGCAACTTAGCCAAAGCCATGTGTCTCAGAGTCTTTTTCTTATTTTTAGAAACTGGGTAACACAGCACTCATTTTTACATGGATTTTATAAGAATACAATGAATGGGGGCAGCCCCGGTGGTGCAGCGGTTTAGCGCCGCCTGCGGCCGAGGGTGTGATCCTGGAGACCCGGGATCGAGTCGCACGTCAGGCTCTCTGTATGGTGCCTGCTTCTCCCTCTGCCTGTCTCTGCCTCTCTCTCTCTCTCTCTGTCTCTATGAATAAATAAATAAAATCTTTTAAAAAAAAGAATACAATGAATGGTCTTTGAAAAGACAATAATGATAATAATAGCACCATATATGTATAGCACCTTACAGTTTATACAACAGGAGAAGTCAAATGTGAGGGATGGTGGCCAAGCCTGGCAAACTGTAGTGGTTTGTACACCTTTCATCTTTGCAGGTGAGGCAGTATTTATTGCCACCTAGGGCTTGTTTCGCTTTCTTATTTTTTTAATTTATATTGCTTATGAATAAAAATTCTTTGCTCAAGATTAATAGTGAAATCAAAATTTTATTTATTTTTACTTTTGTTTCTTTTTAGAGAGAGAGAGAGCAGAGGAGGAGGGGTAGAAGAAGAGGGAAAGAGAGGGAATCTTATGCAGGCTCCATGCCCAGCATAGAGCCCGGCACAGGGCTCAGTCTCACAACCCTGAGATCATGACCTAAGCTGAAATCAACAGTTAGAAGCCTAACCCACTGAGCCACTGAGGCAACCCAAAATCAAAATTTTAAAGGAAATGTTTTGTTTAGGGAAATAGTTTGTTTTCTAGCATGGCAGAGCCATAATTTCCATATAAACAACAGAGAATAAGCTACTACTTGGACTGGTGATCAGTATATTAATTGAAAATCATTCTGATATAGCCATTGAAGGATCACATAACCTATGAAAAGGGGTTGACTGGGATGCCTGGGTGGCTCAGCAGAATGATCCTGGGGTCCTGGGATTGAGTCCCGAATCGGGCTCTGTATGGGGAGCCTGCTTCTCCTTCTGCCTATGTCTCTGCCTCTCTCTGTGTCTCATGAATAAATAAATAAAATCTTTTAAAAAACAAAGAAAGAAAGAAAAGAAAAGAAAAGAAAAGAAGAAAAGAAAAGAAAAGAAAGAAAAGAAAAGAAAGAAAAGAAAAAAAGAAAAGAAAAGAAAAGAAAAGAAAAGAAAAGAAAAGAAAAGAAAAGAAAAGGGGTTGACTGATTTTCACTCTATATACTTGAAAATAAGTACAATGCATTATCTGGGTTGTAGAACTAGCCAATGTAGACTTCTTTCCAATTCAGTTACCAGGTTCCTAATTCATCTGAAGAGTTAAGTGTTCATTCTGTTTGGGGAAAAAATCAAGCTCACTCTCATGTATTTTTGGCTTTCCTGCTTTATGCCAGACAAACACTGGGTTGTAGGAATTAAAGGTGAAGTCCATAAATCCTGTCCTTAGGGAATAACTGGGAGGAAAAGCCCTTAAATGATAAATTTCATCCCATGTGAAAAGAATTCTCAGGAAGTAGAAGAGAGCATAGAGGGGCAAGCTAGTTCCTCTGCTTGGGAAATCTAGGAAGACTTCCCAGAAGAAGTGGTACTTGATATGAGACTTGAAGGTTGAAGAGGTGCTTGTCAGGATGGACATAGAAGAGAAGAATGGCCCCAGAAGGGAACATTATGTGCAAAGGCAAAGAATCTTGAAAGCATAAGACACATTGGAGGAAAAGCAAGTAGTTCAGTGTGTGCAGCTTGCAAAGGACAGAGGAGCAGAGGAGTTTATGATATGGGATATTTCTGTCACAAGGTTTACTCTGGTGACCAGGTAGAAGAAAGAAAAGTTGGAGCAGGGACGGTCTGTCAACACTCAGTGACACTAATTAGGAACCTATGTAATATTTTGGTAGAGCTAAGGACTGACATAGACCAGGGGCAAGAGATTGAAGAGGAAGACACCAACTTCTGTTTAAACACAGTGGACATTAAAAAAAAAAAAAAAAAAAAGAGGGATCCCTGGGTGGCGCAGCGGTTTGGCGCCTGCCTTTGGCCCAGGGCACGATCCTGGAGACCCGGGATCGAATCCCACGTCAGGCTCCCGGTGCATGGAGCCTGCTTCTCCCTCTGCCTATGTCTCTGCCTCTCTCTCTCTCTCTGGCTATCATAAATAAATAAAAATTAAAAAATTAAAAAATAAATAAACACAGTGGACACAAGGGTTTACTGTCACTCCCTCTGAAATGCTCAAAAATATCAGCGAAGGAGTTTTCTTAAGCCATGAATACACTAGGCAAAGAGAATGGGAAAAGAGGGAACAGCAAAATTTTAGAGTTGGAAAGTAGAAGAGATGACAAGTAACTTAGCAAACCAGAGGAAGCTGAAACCCAAGAAAATAGTAAGGGAGACCCAGGAGCCCAATGAATCGTACTGCAGAACCTCAGAATGGCTCAGTCATTGGAGGTACCCACCAAAAATACAAGTGCATATAGGGCTGAAGAGGATTGGTTGATGATCTATTTAAGAAGCAGTTAGAACCTCAGCTCCTTTCTACTACCCCATGCAGCCAGGCCCACTACCTTCCTCTTTCTCAATGGTAGGCTAGAAGCTCTGGAAAAGTTGAAGACAGAGGACTCTAGATTTGGGAACACCAGCTTGAGCTCAGGGAAAGTTAATCAAACTAAACAGGGTGATTAATCAAAGTCTACATATTCAGCTCCAGGTATACCAGGAAGCACTTTTATTACCACCTCTCCCCAAACATGAGGTTAGAGGATTTCTCAGTGGTGAGACTAACCAGGCCAAGAGAACAAAGTCACAGACACTGATAGTTAGGGTGCCCAATGAAACAGCCTGGCTGGCTCACCTCCCAGTAAAGTCTACCAGATGGCAAACACAGGCTTACACATGTATCTTCTAATCATCCTTCTTGTGCTTTATTCTGAGATATAAACAAATAGCCAAAAATCATCAGACATTGAGGAGATCTGCTAATATAAAACATGGAAACCAGTACAAACATTTCTGTGTAATTTTTAAAATTTTGTTTAATTTTTAAAAATAATTTAAGAAAAAAACTAAAACTAAAACTAAAAATAATTTAAGAGAAGCTTCAAGGAAATTAAAACAAGGCAGGAAGCAGGAGAACATTTTTAAAAACTATAATTGAGATCCTCTGAAGGATAATGAACTTGTTGCATTCATTAATAAGGACATGAAAATAAAAAAATCTTTCTGGAGGAAATAAAAATAACTTTGGGGAGAAATACAGTAGAAAAAAATGCAATGGGGGCATTGGGAGATAAAAATGAAATAATCTTCCCAAAATATCAACAAAACAAAGAAATGAAATACAGGACAGGAAAAAAGGCTCAGTACTGGAGGATCAAAACCCCAGTAATAAATGTCCAGGAAGAAAAAATGGGCGAAGAGAGAAACAACAAAATAATTCAGGAAAATTTCTCAGAATTGGCAAGACATGAGCTTGAGTCTCATTGAGAGTCTCAAGACATTGAGAAACTCTGCCATGTACCTTGCATAATAGATTAAAATATTCATACCAAGGAAATTTCACAACACAAAGGTCAAAGAGAAGATCCTAAAATCTCTCAGAAAAAAATCAAGGTCAAAGATCAGGAATAACAGTGTAACTGACTTGATGGGATGAGCACTGGGTGTTATGCTATATGTTGGCTAATCGAACTCCAATAAAAAATATACTAAATAAATAAATAAATAAATAAATAAAAGTGTAACTGGACTTCTCAGCAGCATCAGTGGAAGGTGGAAGATAATGGAGTAATGTCTTCAAACTCTGAGGCTAAGTGATTTTTAATGCATATTCTATACCCAGCTAAACTATAATCAGCTTTGAAGACAGAAGAAAGTTTCAGACAGACAAGTTCTCAAAAGTTTTACTTATTAAGCGTTCTTTCTTGTAAAACTATTGGACGATATAGACCTAAAGTAAGAGATAAAATATAAAAGAAATCATGGGCTCCAAAAATCAGAAGGTTCAACACAAGAAAGAGAGAAAGAGGATGAAAGTAAAGGGAGATCCCAAGTTGACATTTGTTCAGCAGACATAGGGACCATAGAGAAGCAAGAAGTGAGAGGTGGGATGAAATTGATAAGCTATCTGATTTATTTGAATGTATTAAGAAAAGTTTTACACTTCTGACTGACAGCTTAGGAACCAATTAGTTATAGATACATAGAAAGCTAAGCAAGTGAGGGAAATCATAATTTAATCATTTAAAAATTGTCAATTCCAAGGAAAACCAAAGATGAGTAAGAAAGGAAATCTAATCATAATACACCATGAGACTCCCCTGTGAATACTTGCATAATTATAATCATGTCAACACTGAATACCGATCAAACAATGAAGAGTTAAATGTAATTCTATTGAGAGAATGGGAGAATGGAAGAATATTTGGGGAGCAAGAGTATAAAAGAGGCAGAGTTTCATCTTCTATAACAAGAAGATATAGATAAAGCTGGAAAATGTAGTGATGGCAGCCTAAGACTGTTACTTAGAACTAAGAAAATTAAATAGCTAAAAATGGTTGCCTCTGTGGAGTAGGAATCAGACCTGGCAAATTGACAGAATTCTTTAGCTTCTTTGGGGTTTTAAACTATATAAATATATAATTTTGGTAATAATTTAAATGCTTATGAAAGATTTAGAAAAATATCTTGTAAAGCCCTAGGGTTCGACTGTATTAACAATTTTAAGTTGACGAGAACAGCTAAATAAAAGAGATGGGGGTGGAAAGGGCAGGGCTATAAAAATGCTTTGTGCTGAGTCTGGTGCCTGGTTGGCTGAGTCTGGTGCCTGGTTGGCTGAGTGGAGTAAGGGACAGGGGAAAGAAGCAAGGAAAGCTTTTGCTCTCTGACAGCTATATTTGGTTGTGGTAGTGGGAGAAGGACATCCCAGTGAAGAAGCAAGTGTGTTTCAGAGACTCCATCACAGATTCTCACAGCACCTTATGCTTTTCCTTCATGACACCCTCCACCCCCAGCACCCAGAAGCATTGGGCACATAGTGTGATGCTCAAGTAAGATTCCCTGAATGAATGAAGGACTGAACGATGAATCATTTTACTCATTACTACTCATGGCCTTAATCCAAACAATCTGTTAAATCAACCCCAGTTGCTACAGCGAGCTCCAGGTGGGGAAGGCAGGGAGATGGCTGCTGCACAGAGCAGCTGCTTCTATAGATCTACACAAATCAGCAATTAAGCAGAGGTCACCAGAGAAATTAGAAGTCCACTCACTTTGTAGACAGATTTTGAGTTCATCTCCCCTGTCCTAACAGGGCACGTCTAAAAGTGAGCTGTGGTTGTATAACATGGCTTTTCAGCCTATAATTAAGTGCATCTGAAGAGACTGGGGCCTCTGAATCATCTTTATGCATTCATTCTCCACTGAAAAAGAACAGCTGTCAAATCCCAAAACGTGCCTTGTAAACTTGAACAACGTTCATCGTGATGAAGGCTTCCTCCTAAGTGGGGCTTTAACAGCTTAAGTGGCCACCTTACATAACTGTGAACCTCCCAAGATTTACAATTACCCTGATGTGGAACAGAGATTACGACTGTAGACCAGAGGTAGTCAAATCTCCATCAGCTCCCAAAACTGCCCCAAATAAACATGTAATCCAAGCAAAACCAATTTGTGTGTACACATGCAGCCTCAAGTGGGAAAGAAATGAAATGAGTACCATGGCCCCACTGCCCAACTTCCAGCCACACCACCACCTCTGAGCTCCACCCACATATTCATTCTGGAGTCTCCACTGCTATTATCTTATCCTTTGATAAGTGTTCAAGTAGCTTGTGATAAAAAGAAAAAAATCTTTATTCATTCAATAAGCTTTCCCCTTGCAAACATCAGCAGAGCCTCTGCTGAAATGTCTAGTTCCTGTCTCAGAATGATTACTTTGATTGTAAATCCAGTTTAGTTGAACTGATTTTGAGCCCATGAAATAGGAACCAAGATTTAGGAACAGACCTTAATGTTCTCTATCCCTCATTCCTTGGACTCCTGCTGGAGGATTAAGTGTTGGTTGTGGTAAGAGTGCCCAGGGACAGCCTGAGCAGCCCTCTCCTTGCTTCACCAGGGCCCACACTCATCTTCCTCCCCAGACTCCTCCTCTACCTAACAAGTAAGTAGGGGTGCCCACCCCACCCCTTCCATGTGAGTGGTCATACGCAGTGTATGGTCAGCAATGACCGTGCGGGGGTTGAGAGGCAGGGGATACTGAGACTCATAGACCTTTAACTCAGGCATGCTCATTTTAGAACCCAGCCTGCTCTGGATTTGCCTTGTGCACATAGGAAGGGTCTGAGTAGTAGAGTGGTCAGTCCTGGGCGGCCACTCACACATATTATCTGCAGCAAGCACTGGGTAAGTGCAAGCTGTGGCCCTAGCAGTAGCTATTAGCATTGTGGACTAGAGAAGGGGTGGGGGCAAGGGAAGAGGGCACAGGAGCCTCTGTCTCATTTCCTGTCCTTTGTCCCCAACTACCCAGGCCATAACAGGGATGGCCATCGACAACCACTTGCTGGCGCTGCGGGAGCTGGCCCGGGACACATGCAAGGAGTTGCCTGAGATGTTCACAGATGAAACATACCTGATGAGCAACCGGTTCATCCTCTCAACCAGCCAGGTACAGCCCTACTGCAGCTGTCACCCAAGGGGCCACTTAGTGCAACCAGTGGCCTTTCTAAAAGACCGTTTAGCATAAGTCAGTGACTACAGCCCACTGGCTGGAGGCAGGCAAGTCCCAGCTCTGCTTCTCACAAGCTGCGTTACCTTTGGTAAAATGACCTAAGTGACCTAAATGCTCAGAGTGCTGGTTTCCCAACCATTTAAATGGGTGTAATCACGGATGCCACCTTAATAGAGGTGGACTGGATGGGAACGGGTGTCCTAACTATTGTACTACCTTTCTGTTACTTGAGGGGTGGTGTTCCACCATGATGGCCACAGACTCAGAAGCCCAACAGGTCTAGAGTGAAGTCGTGGCTCAACTAAAGTGACAATTTGAGTAGAAAGCCTAGCCCAGTACCTGGCATGGACAGGACTCTCCAAACAGGTCATGGTCATTATTGTGAAGGGCTGCACCACCAACGGCAGGTGGATTAGCTGCCAGCCCCACGGTCTCCTAAACAATGCTACAGGCCCATCCTGTGGGAGGACCATTGTGACAAAGAATAAAATCCACCAGAGAAGGGCAGGCAGTTTAGGAAAGAACCCTCGAACATCAGCTCCCTAAAGCTTCATCTGCTAAAGGATGAACCTGGGCAATGAGAAGGATTGATAAAAGCCCACTCAGTGATTTGATTTTGACATCACGGCAGCGAGCTCACAGAAGCGAATAAACGAGAACAGTACACACAATATAAATTCTTCAGGAAACCATCCATGGGCAAAAAGTGCTTTGGAACGGTTTTACAGCCTTCAGCTATCGCACGGCAAATTTATCTGACAAAGAGGTGACTCTATTAGCAAGACTAATGGTTTGTTCTGCCCCATTAAAATGGCCAGTGTCAGTTCTGAAGGCCCGACTACACAGTGCCCTGGTGTAAAAACAAGCTCCACCCTGCAACCACCCAAGAATGTGTTCTATTTTTCCCCCTAAGACTCGTTAATAAGATTAGCCGGTATGGTAGTTTGGTGTTTGTTTGTTTGTTTGTTTGTTTTCTTTCTCCCACCTGGAAATGAACATATTTATGGCTTGAATGCCATCCGAGACATATTTCCCTGATTTGTGATCCTGATTACAAAATTTCAGCTCTCTGAATTCAAAATGTATTAGGTGCATAACTAAAACTCCAGTTGATGGCAATCCCTGAAATGCCCAACGCTGGGTAATTGTGCATGGCCAGGCTGTGGGGAGAAAATCAGACCAGCCAGGCAATACTGACAGTAATTAAGGATGTGGGGAAAATCGACAGAGAAGACAGGCCAGATTTCCTTCTGTTCATAAATTACTCCCTCTGGGAAGCCATCCAACCGTTGGGTGCCACCAGGGTGCCATTGAGTAAATTACCTTGATTGCCTCGATGCCTCCAACAGCCCCCAGGTGAAGGAGAGACTCAGCCTGAGACCCAGCACAGGTCACTCTGGGAGATTCTAACCCCACATGTAGAGCAGTTTTCCCACCAGGGAGTGGCTTATGGACCCTCTTCTTATGATATTGTGCAGTTAGTTGGGTTTGTTATTATGACTCTGGCTATGACCATCCATGCTGAAGTAATTGGTTCATTTGGTTCAGTCAAATGCCCAGGTGGAAAATAGAGATGTAAATATCCCATTGAGGCCTCAGGGTCATTGAAAATGCCCTGTATTCTAGCAAGTTCACAGGTTACGTTTCAGAACCAGCAGCTTCTGACCTGTCCTCTCCTCCAGGTGCCCACAACCATGGAGATGTTTTGCTGCTATGGTCCTGTGGTACCCAACGGGTACGGTGCCTGTTACAACCCCCAGCCAGAGAGCATCCTTTTCTGCATCTCCAGTTTTCATGGCTGCAAAGACACCTCTTCTACCAAGTTTGCAAAAGCAGTGGAAGAAAGCCTCATTGAAATGAGGGACCTCTGCAGTCTGCCACAGTCTACAGTGGGCAAGCCACTGGCAACAAAAGAAAAAGCTACGAGGCCCATCCAGGGGCACCAACCTTGACTCCTGCCATGATGTTTCATTTCCCCAAACCCAATATTCTTCAGCTGCTAGACCCTACCAAACCCCTGCTCCCAACCCTCTCCCTAGCTTTTGGTAGCTCCCCTGTCCTCAGGGCCCAACACAGAGACCACACTGAGGCATCACGCAAAGCAGGAGTCTTGGGAGGAAAGTGTCCCTCATTAGACATTGAGACTATCCTTATTTGTCACACTGTCCTTTGGCCTGTGTACTGGGAAATAGACCAGCCTGGCTCTGAGGCAACCTTGGTGAGATGGGGAAGTCTACACCACCTTCCCTCCATAGCCTCAGAAGCTTAATGGTGGTGTTTTCTTCTCTAGCAAGAACTGAGGGTCCAGGTGATGTTTTGCCCAAAAAAAGAATGAGTCACCCTATTACATTCAATGTACCAATGTACCTACATGAATCATGAAGAAAGAGGTTAACTCAGGTCATTACCTCTTTTCTCTTGTGGAGGAGTAGGGAGTATTGTTTTCAGATTCAAAGCAGTGCAATCATGGCATTCAGGGTGGCCTGCAGTGAGCCATATAGTGCTGTAAACACCCCATCCCCTATACACACACACACACACACACACACACACACACACACACACACAGAGTTAATTTAAAATATAGTGACCCAGGCCCCAGAACGCATTTCTCCTTTCGTCTCCCAGGGGCAGCCTTCCATTGAGTTCGGAAAGTCTTGTCCTGCTATTCTGATAGGGGGGAAAGACTCATCCGCCATTACACTGGAGTAGTGCTGCTCTGCTTCGCTGGGGCCACCAGCAAGTCCTGGATGAGTAAACAGCACAATGCCTGCCAAGCAGCAGAGATGGAGGAAGGAGCAGTCTGCTTCCCCAAGAATCCTGCCACTCACATTTTTCCTGGTTGCTTCACCACTCCCCTTCACAGGAATCATACCCTTACAGGTGATCTGATTTCTAGAGGAGAAGAGAGAGGGTTGCTTTGGGGATTTTCTGTTGCTGTTTATTTGTTTTGTCTTATTCATTCTTAAGGGAGGCTTTAAAAAAAAAACACTGTGACATTAACTTCAGAAAACGATCTCAGTGGCCCAAGCATCCACCTGCAGACAGCTGGGCTCCTTTATGTGGAGGATGTTATCTAGGGATTCTAACCAAATCTCACATGGAGGAACACAGAGCAGGGCTCTCCCTGGCCTGGCAGTGGGTGGGTAGGTAGGGTGCAGTTATGGAGCAGTTTGAAGAGACCGCTGGAGGGGAGCAGGGCCAGTAGGAGAGAAAGACTATGTCCAGAGTCAGCCTTGAGAGGCAGATCATGCACAGAGCCAAAGTTAAGTTTGTCCTGAGAGGCTGTGATCATCCAGGACATATGAGAGGCACTCCCCATTGCAAAATATTTTTATGGTAAATCTAAAAAGTCAAGGAAGTCAGAAAGCAACCAGAAAATCAAAACTGCAAATAGCTGAGGCAGTCTGTCTCTGTCCAGAGGAGGTACAGAGCTTGGCTCTCACCACACTGAGTTCTGCTGTGCAACCTACTGGGGGTTCCTGAAAAAGCCCCCTCGCCCCATTTTCACTGTGCTCTGCAGCACTCTAAGCACTGCACTCTGGCCCAGGGACCCTGCACATGTCCCTTTGGGCCACTGAGTAAGCTTTCTGCACTTTGACCTGTATTGAAGGCAGGGCTGAGATGGGGGCAGCTGGCATTATGACCTTTGCTCAACTCTTCGAAAACACAAACAACCCCAAGCAGTCAATTTTTTGAGCCCTGGTTTTAGATTGAGGATCCCTATTGGATGATCTGGAAGATTTTGGCACTGTCTGTAGGTCCATAGTTCTTCCACAGACATCCACCTTCCTGCTCTCCTTGGGAAGTTGCAGACCAAGAATCCTAGGAATATCTGCGGAACTACTGTCCACCTGCTGTAAGTTGACCCAAAGCCACTTGTCTGTTCTCACCAAATGGCCACAGTACAGATCTGAGTTCTCTTCTGGTTCCCTCCATGGATTTGAGGGCAGGCAGAGAGATCTCTGATTTGGGGGTCAGGCAACCCCATGGATCTTAACCAAGAGACTTAAATGCCCAGAGACTCAATTCCCTCTGTCATCAGATGGAGACAAGAATGTTCCAAACTTGCAAGGCTTTGAGGATTGTAGAGCACATGTGTAAGGGGCCTTGCGCAAGCAAGTGGGCATTCATGTTCACTGTCAGGAAGATGTTACCCCAGTGGGCACTGTTTGGATGAATTTGTTTCAGACTTTTTACACTGATTTGAAAGAACCAAACACATCTATCATTCTCTGAGCATAGGGAAAGGAAACTGACTCTGTATATTCAGATATCAACCATACACTGCGAGGGCTTCAAGAAGTGTAGGATTGTGGACATTTGGCAGGAGGGAACACCTCCTCTTTCTGAGGAAGAATCTGGAAGCTGGTCTTCCCCCTCCAAGAACAGGTGAATGCACTGAGTCTTTATGCAAAGGCAATGCTAAGCCATGGCCATGGGCATCCCTCTGGGGGATCCTGGTAATAGATATTGTTCCAAGTGTCCCCAAAGAGATGGAAAATGATATCTGAAGAGAGTCACACTGGGGTTGTGATGCATAATAAAAATGCTTGTGGCCACCTTACAATACTGCTAAGTTGCCAAAATATACAAAGTTGACATTTTAGTTCTATTTTTATAAAATTATTCTAGATTTATGGCAATATATACATGTGTATTTATAGCCTTTCAATTTTAAGTTATAGTTCTTTGTGCTTTAAAGAAATATATGTATGACTAAAGAACCGTAAATTGAAAGCACTATATTCAAAATATTTCAAGACTGTAAATCTGTATTCAATAAAAAGTAATGCCAAGAAAGATGGTGTTAGCCATTGTTTCTACCCAGAAATGCTATAGATTTTGTGAATTCTGTGAACTGGGTCAACGATTCCTTTGGCATTGTCTGAGGTCTGTCAGCAGCAGTGATGGATGTGTGAAAGATACAGGGGCCAGGAGAGAAAGGGAGGAAGGAATGTAATCTCTCCTAGTGTGTGGCATGGGGAAAGAGTGAGGGGCAGAGAGGTTCACAGGCTGTTTGTGATCAGGTTGGCAGAGACCTGGGTGTAGAGATGGGTGTCTCCACTTAAACCTGCACAAACATGCACAGACAGAATGGAATGGAGGGAATAGCACCAGGCTCAGAGGTAGGATGCCTGAAGTATAAAACCAGTTCTTTTTTTTTTTTTAAAGATTTATTTATTTATGAGAGAGAGAGAGAGAGAGAGGCAAGAGACACAGGCAGAGGGAGAAGCAGACTCCATGCAGGGAGCCCGACATGGGACTCGATCCCGGGACTCCAGGATCACGCCCTGGGCCAAAGGCAGGCGCTAAACCGCTGAGCCACCCAGGGATACCCTATAAATCCAGTTCTATCTCTAACTTTGGGGATGTCACTTCACCTCTCTAGCCATATTTCTTCATCTGTAAAATGGTGATGTTGACATCAGCACTATCCACTTCCAGGGTTGTGATGAGATGACATAGATTGTCCTTGTTTGAAAACTTAGAAAATGATGTAAAAGTCTCTTACTGAAGACTCAGGTACATGGCACACAAGTTCCTTCACTCTGCACAGCCCAGAGATATATTCCAAGCTGCAAGATACATTCCTCTGCAGCCACAAAGATCCACAGAACCAGAACTGAGATTCCTCCAAAAAGAAGCCCAAATGCTTTCCAATCAGAGCCTAAAGGAACCTTAAAGTTGTATGAATTTTTGTAATTGGAATGCAGAAAAGGCAGTATCCAAAAAGATAATGGCTAAGAACATTCCAAGAGGAATGGTGGGATTAGGAAGGAACAGGATCCAAGTAATGTGGGTTTGCTCTTATTCATCATGTATATACATGTGGCCCTAAAATAACAAGATGAAGACAATATAGGATTCCAAACAGGCAAACCAGCCCCCAACATACAAAATAATGCAACACCCTCCTTGTCGTCTCCGGAGGTCCTGTAGGGTGGAATTTGGCATATTTAGCTAAAAATGCAGAAAAGAGTCCCTCCCAGGTTCACGAAAACAACCAAAAGTTCCCCAATTAATCCTAAGCAGTTCTCCTTGGTAGTGGGAGGGGGGGTGTAGAACCAGTGCCTTGAGTTCCCTTTATAAATTCAGCTGATCCTCCTCCTTTTATATTTCTTTTATATTTCTCTGAGTTTTCCTTCCAAAGAGGCCTTCTGAGTCTGCAGGATGAACGATATGCTATCCCTGGGAAAAGCTGGCCTCACATCACATAAGAGCCTTACTAAAAGCTGTTCTCCCTGTTTCCTAAAGACCAGCCCTTTCCTTGTTCTATTTCTACTGTTTCTCCCATCTCCTTGTGGGATTTCACTTCCTATTTCTGTCCCTCATCTGTCACTGGACCCCAGGGTTCTGTCCTTGACCTCTATTTCTTATATTAAGGAGCAGCAAAATGGGAGACTGAAATGATCAGAAGGGTTTCCTCCACCTATAGAAACATATGCACAGGGGCACCTGGGTAGCTCAGTGGTTGAGCTTCTGCCTTTGGCTTGGTCATAATCCCGAGTTCCTGGGATTGAGTCCCGCATGGGGCTTCCCACAGGGAGCCTGCTTCTCCCTCTGCCTGTGTCTCTGCCTCTTTCTCTGTGTCTCTCACGAATAAATGAATAAAATCTAAAACAAAACAAAACAAAACACATAAGCACAAAGAGAAAATTCTTTAAATATATAACCAAGGTCAAAGAAAGAAAATAAATCCTCACATTACAGAGAAAAGAATATCCAAAATCAAGCAGCAAACAGGAGCTAAAGGTATGTCAGACCAGACACAAACTCAGTGGCTGACCTCAGGGTTTACCACCCCTGCAAGTTGAGAGAACATGACCTCAGTCTACGCATGGTGGTAGATGCAGCTCAACTCTCTGCACAAAACCAGACCCTCATAGAGGTGTCCCAATCCTAAAAAGAGACTGGAAATACTCTTCCCATCAGCCCAGGGAAGTTTGGAAGAATAAATTTATAAATTTGTGCCATATGTAGATGTGGAATCTGGGTTTATACAACTTATTTGTAAAGCAAGAATTCTAAGCCAATGGTTTAAAAAAAAAAATCAGTAAGATTCGAAGGGCCTCAGCAGAATCAAACAGAAAACCACCACTTTCCACAACCCTGGAAACACCAAACACCCAGAGAGGGAAAACACTCTATGGAAGATGAACCCATGGTCAAAAAATACAAGTAGCACAAGAAATGACTCACAGGTGTGTATTAAGTAAAGCAGCAGATAAGACAAATAGGAGAATCAATATCACAAAGGCTGGAGAAAATAGATGACTCATAGAGAAGCTGTAAAATTGATCATTATAACAAAATAAAAATACAGGGAAGATACATGTAAAAGTTCAGGAAGAAGAGATAATAGAGAATAGGGGGAGAGCATTATTCGGTGAGAAAATCATTAGGGATATTCCAGAATCAAAGAACTACATTATTCTAAAATTCTTGGGTCAAAAAAGAAATAATGCTGGAAATTTGGAAATTTAGATACACCTCAATCAGAATGATAATAAAGTTACCTGATATCAAAACCTCTGGGATAGAGCAAAACTGATGCTTTGAGGAAAAAATTTACCTTAAAATACATCAGAAAAGAAGATAGACTAAAAATTGATGAGGTAAGTATAACTTACGAAGCAAGTGAAAGAGTCCTATGGTAAACTCAAAAAAAGTAGAAAGAACAGTAAACTCGAAGAAAGTAATAAGACAAATATCAATGAAAGGGAAAATAAAACATAAGAGAGAAGCTAAACAAAAGAAACATGGGTTCTTTGACAGTGCACACGGTGGAGGCTGGGGAGCCGAGCCAGAGACATGGCCTGTACAGTGGTAGCAGTTGGATTGACTGTTGCTACTGCAGGATTTGCAGAGCATTATGTTTTGCAAGCCATAAAACAAATGGAGCCTCAAATAAAACAAGTTTTTCAAAATCTATCAAAATCTGCCTTCAGTGATGGCTATGATAGAGATGCATTTGAACCCAAAATGACAAAACAAGAAGCAGCATTGATACTAGACATAAGCCTTACAGCCAATAAAGGAAAAATAGAAGATGTTCATTGATGAATTATGCTTTTAAGTCACCCAGAAAAGGGAGGATCTCCTTATATAGCAGCCAAAATCACTGAAGCTAAAGATTTACCCAAAGGCCAAGCTAAAAAATGAAGTAAATGTGTGATGAATTTTAAGTTCTTGTTAGTTTATGTGTACAAGTGTCAGGTTTTTATAATAAAATGCCCCAAAGCTACAAATTTTAAAAATGATTTAGCACAGGCTAAAACAAAGCTTTGGTATAAGTTTCTTCTTTGAATTTGAGTATTTTTAAATCAGCTTATAGAATATTTAGAGATTTAACCCTCAGAAATAATGGATAAATACATATTATTTGAATAAAAATATTGTCCATTATTCATTTAGCAAAGAATTTGTTACCTATTTCCAGGCAAAATGTGACAGTCCCTGGCTTTCAAGGAGCCTCCAATCTAAGGGGATATTGATAAACTCATAACTAAAATGTAATGTGATAAATATATTTTTTTAAAGTTGGTTCTTTGAAAAAGAATAACAAAATAGACAAGCCTCTGGTAAAACCAATTTAAAAAAGAGAGAAATTCTGAAATAAATAGTATAATGAATAAAAAGTCGATACAACTACAGTAGACATTATAATGATAACCAGAGAATATATCAACTACTTCATAACAATAAATTTGAAAACTTAGATAAAAATTCTTAGGAAAATATAACTTACTAAAACTAATGAAAGAAGAAATAAAATTTCTGGACCGTCTTATAAATCTTAAATGAACTGAAGCACTAGTTTAAAATCTTCCCACTTAGGAAAGAACGAAGGGAGGGAATGTAAAATTTTGTAGACATACCCTTGAAAACATTCAAAGAAGTGGTGATTTCAATTGTGTATAAAAATCAACAAGGGGATATTCCCTCTTGCATATACTCCCTTATTTATTATTCTCTGAAGCTAGTATAACTTTAATATCCAAATCAGATTTGGAAATCCAAAATGAAAAACTTGGGACACCTGGGTGGCTCAGTGATTGAGTGTCTGCCTTTGGCTCAGGTCGTGATCCTGGGGTCCTGGGATCAAGTCCCATATCAGGCTCCCCACAAAGAGCCTACTTCTCCCTCTGCCTGTGTCTCTGCCTCTCTCTTTGTGTCTCTCATAAATAAACTAATAAAATCCTTAAAAAAAAAAAAAAAAAGATGGGATCCCTGGGTGACGCAGAGGTTTGGCGCCTGCCTTTGGCCCAGGGCGTGATCCTGGAAACCCAGGATCGAATCCCACGTCGGGCTCCCGGTGCATGGAGCCTGCTTCTCCCTCTGCCTATGTCTCTGCCTCTCTCTCTCTCTCTCTCTGTGTAACTATCATAAATAAGTAAAAATTAAAAAAAAAAAAGAAAAACTAAAGATCCATTTTACTCATGCATAAATATCCAGAAATCCTAAATGAAACAGTAGCAAACAGATTCTAACAGTATATAAAAAACATAATACACCCACCACTAAGTCAGGTTTAACAGTAGCTAGTATTAATAGTAGTTTAATAGTAGAAGGTAACGAGCACTGTGATGTATGGAAATGATGAATCACTATATTGTACACCTGAAACTAATATGACACTGTATGTTAAGTAACTGAAATTAAAATAATAGCTTAAAAAAAAAGAAAATAGCTAAATGTCATTTACTCATGAACAGCTTAAAGAATAAAAATATAGGACTGCTCTAAGAGATCATGAAAATGCATTAAGTAAAATTCAACAGTCATTCAGAATTTTTTAAAAAAACTCATTATAAAAGGAATTAGAAATCAGCTTGACATAGAACATCTGCATAAAACATGCACTATATACCATAACAGAAATCAATTAAAAAGATCAAAGTCACATATAAAATCAATATATAAAAGTCAATTTTATTCTATACACCAGTGGCAAACAATAAAATCACAATACAAAATACATGATTTATAATAGAACCTAGCAATAAATCTAGCAAAAGACATGAAGACCTATACACAGATAATTATAAACTGTATTGAAAGACACTGAAGAAGATCTAAATAAAGGAGAGGTTCTTCAAGGTCATGAATATGAAGGCCTCAGAAAGATGTTAATTTTCCCCAAAGTGATCTCTAGATTCAATCTCCAATCTTCAATCTGTGTCTCTGCCTCCCTCTCTCTGCCTCTCTCATGAGTAAATAAATAAAATCTTTTTTAAAAATCCTAAAAGAGCCAACTAGATCAATATCAGAGAAAGGATGAGAGTAAGTAAGCATAACACTGGCGATGCTTTTACTCTGGGGCTATCTAGTGATCTTGAATAAACAACCTAGAAGATAAGATGCAATTTTGAGTCTTTGCGGGGTTAGGCATACAAAAATGGGACTCCAGCACTACCCAGGGGGAGTCCTGGCAAGCCACCACCCTCTTTGGGGCTAGGAATGAGGATAAAATACAAATGAATCAACCTCCTCATAGACTGCAGCCCAGTTTCAAGCCATCTGGATGGCTCAGATAATCTCAATCCCTGAAACTGTATTAAGATAATCTATTAAAATAATCCTGGCTTGCTGGTGTTACCAGGAACTGGCAAGCAGTGGGACGGGGGGGGGGGGGGGGTCTTCTATTGAGAAAGATAACATCACCCTTGGCCTCAAATTGTTCCTACAAAGAATTTTTTGTAAGGCAATGTCCATCCAGTACACAATTAAAATAAACCAAGAACTATAGACAAAATAAGCAGACACCAGCAGAAATAACAACAGAAAAAGACACATGGGGTCTCCAGATAGTGAATTCTCAAGCAGACTATAAAATAAGTATCTTTACTATGATCAAGAAGATAACCTCAAACCTAAAAACTCAGCAAGAAATCAAAAACTATAGAAGATGGCATGGCAGATTTGAAAAAGGATCAAACTAAAATTCTAGAATTAAAAAATTAATACCCGAAAAAAACCCAACCATATTGATGGCTTTAATAGCAGTTTAGACATGGCTACAGAGAAAATTATCAAACTAGATTACATGTAAAAACGAATGAATGTATGCACACATATATACATACAATGCAAAAGAAGAATGAAAAGAGGAAAAACACAGAAGAGACATAAAGAATATAGTCAGAAGGTCTAACACATATTTATCTGATGTCCCTGAAAAGTGAGAAAATACAACCAGAAGCAACATGTGAAGAGATAATGACTCACATTTTTCCAAAAACAGAAGGACTTAAATTCGTTTCATGAATCTCAGCAAATCCAAGGCAAGATAAATAAAAAGAAACCAATAGGGACTCGGTCTGCTCAGGTCCTGATGTCAGAGTTCTGAGATGGAGCCGAGGGTGGAGCCTGGCGTTGGGCTCCAAGCTAGCAAGGAGTTGGCTTCTCCCACTCCCTCTGGCACTCTTCCTGCTGGTCATGCTCTCTCAAATAAAAAAAGATTTTTCAAAAAAGTCTGTACACAGGCACCTTACAAGAGTTTCCGATCCATCCTACACCTGTGGCTTACCTGGGAAGGTTACGCGGCCCCTCTGATCCACAGTTTTGTAAATACAAAGTACGAAATACAACCTCCTTCATAAGGATGGTAAAATAATGAAATGAGATAATACATGGAAAGTATTCAGCATGTCATCTGATACATAATTTCTGTAACCGGCTATAAATGTTGGCTATTGTTATCTATCATTGATACTTGCCCTACCGGGCAGAAATGTCCTGTTTACCTGACTGTGAGGGTGAGAAAGCAAGTCGCCTCCGACTACCACCACCCGTTTCTTGCACTTGGTAGCGGTGGCAGTACAGGTACCCGGGAAGGGACCTCCCTGCGCTCAGCAGGGGACAAGGCTCCTCAAGCCCCACCCCTTCCCGCCCTGGCCCCGCCCACCCCGCGGGGCTGCACCCACTCCCAAGGGCCTGTCGCCGGTTGCCAGGCAGTGTGTGTTGCGCCTTAGCCCACGCTGGCGGCGGGCCATGCCGAAGGACGCCGTGGTCATCGTGCGCTACGGGCCGTACAGCGCGGTCGGGCTGCCTGTGGAGTACCACCGCTTCCGCCTAGAGGGCCTGCAAGGTGGGCAGCCGAGAGCCAGAGGCCACCCACCTGCATGCGCCCGGGTGCACCCCAGCCCCTGAGCACCAGTGCAAGCTATGCTCTCGGCCCATACCTCCTCCCTCCTCAGACCCAGACCGAGTGCCTTAACCTCTGGAAAGTCTTCCCACTGGGGAAACAGGCAGTTTACACAAGTTCTTTGGGTGGGATGGCTTATGTACCCAGCTTCATACATTGGGAAACTGAAAATCAAGAATATTAAGTGACTTTTCCAAGGTCATATGGCTGGAAAATGGTGGAGAGTCCTTACCTTCAGCATTCAATTGTGCAACAAACCTTTCCTGAGCACCTAATATGTGTTGGACATTCTTCCAGGTACCAAGGACTCACTGGTGAACAAAGATACATGTCCTTAAAGTGACCTTCTCATTGCTGACTACTAGTTGACAGTGGTGCCAGGCCTCCAACAGAAGAACGTAAGCATAGTGGGACCAGTCACTGGTCATAATTAGAGGGGAGAGGGGGAAGTCTGGAAAGGTTTATTCACTGGAGTTGAACTTTAACGAGTAAGGAGAAAATAACCAGGTAAGGAGAAGGAAGAACATGACAGACAGAGGAGCTGCAAAGGCCAGAAGCATGGGCAAGTGACGTATTTGTTTAACTGTTGGGAGGATGAGACCAAAATGGCAGGGACAGATCCTGCAGGGCCATATGAAAGTTTCTAGCAGGGGGGCTGAAACTGGCTGCCGTGAGGAGAACAGATCAGAAGGGACCAAGAATGGAAGCAAAGAGACAAGTCAAGAGGCTTTGGGGCGCTCCAGGGGAGAGATGAGAGTAGTCTGGACCAGCCATCGAGGGGGTGGATTCAAGTAAAAGCAATGGTACTTCCTAAGATGTTGGAGGTGGGAAGCAAGGGTCAGGAGGACATCCTCCGGATGTCCGGATCCAGTCTGCGTCTGGCTTGAGTGAAGTGCTGCTGTGTGGAAGTACTCTACACTAAAACTGACAACACCACGGATGGACTGCAATTTGGAAGAACATGTTCCTTTTTGGCCATATCAAACTCCATGTGTTTTCAGCTACATACATGGAGGTGTACTGAGCTCCACAGTTCTAGAGTTCAGAGAAAAAGTCTGAGCTAGAGATAGAAAGGTCTGAGTCATGGATCTGGGGACGACAAAGGGAATGAGAACAGAACCCAGGTTTGAGTCTTCAGTGCTTTTAAATGCTCTAATTTCCCAATGCAACCTTCTCATCGGCTTTCTTTCTCAGGCTTCATGAGGTTTATTGTATGTCTCAACAGTCTTTTGCCCAGACAGCTATGCATTTTTCATTTGCCCTCATGCTACACACGGCTTTTCCACCCTGTGTGAGCTCTGCATCAGGTGAAACAGAGACAAGGGCCTTGTACCAGTCCCAGGTAGCCCCCAGACAGTGCCGCACAAACACAGGAATTTGCAAACAAATCCCTTTAGACACAGGAACCAGGGCCCACATGGGGGACAGGGGCCACTGTCTTCAAGGCTGTCAGCAAGCTGGGGATGAGGCAAGTTAAGGTGCCACAAAGTTTTCTTACTACTTTAAAATTGCCTTTACTCTTTTTGCCAACTCTATTTTCCAGAATTCTGACAAAGTGGCTTCTCACAGTTTCAGGTTGTTCTGTTAATGTCTCTGCGAAGGAATGGGAGTTTGGAGTGCCTGCTCCATCATTTTGCTGATGTCTGCAGATGCTTTTTAAGTGTTTCTTGCCATAATCAGCATGACTGTATAGAGTTCAACTAGATCATTTACATACCAAGAATTGTATTAAAGGAGAATGCATAAGGACTTTGTTGTAATGTACAATTTATAATTTACAAATATTGAGGCTGGGGGGACTTCCCATCTAGTTTGTTCACAAATCCCATTGACTCAACTGGTCACCTTTGGTCACTTGTCTCCTACTTGCATTCTTGGCACTCTTGGCAGAGCAGAGATTAAGCACAAGGACTCTGAAGTCCAACCAATGTAGTTTTGAATTTTCTCCACCATTTAGTAGCTGTGTGGCCGAAGTCAAGATCAAGTTATTTACCTTTCTGAGCCTCAGTTTACTTACTGGCAAAATGGGAGCAGAACCCTACCTCCCTGATGTGAGATTCTAATGAAAAATGCACACAGAGTCCTAAATACTATTCCTTCACATAGTAAATGCTCAACAAACATTATTTCTTATTATTGCAGGACAGGCATATTACTAGGAAGGGGATGAGGGAGCAGCCTGGGGCACACTGGAGAGCAGCAAGCAGTCAGGTCTGGCTGAAGGATGCTATGTAATGAGTCAGGCCTGTTTTACCCTTGACAACAGGGAGCCAGCAACATATCTTGAGCTAAAGAATGATGAGATAAAGGATGTGCCCTAAGAGGCCAATTCTAAAGGAAGAGATTTGGGTAGGGGAAGTGAAAGAAGATGAATTATTGAGAAGTATCAAGAAATTGGGGTGCTTGGTGGCTCAGCCAGTTAAGTGTCTGCCTTCGGCTCAGATCATGATCTCATGGTCCTGGATGGAGGCCATGCCAGGCTCCCTGCTCAGCGGGGAGTCTGCTTCTCCCACTCCTTCTGCTGCTCCTCCCACTTGGGTATTCTCTCTCTCTCAAATAAATAAATAAAATATTTTTTTAAAAAGAAATATTAAGAGATTAGAATCTCTAGATTAGATCCCCACCTAGGGGATCCCTGGGTGGCTCAGCGGTTTAGTGCCTGCCTTTGACCCAGGGTGTGATCCTGGAGTCCCAGGACTGAATCACACATCAGGCTCCCTCAATGGAGCCTGCTTCTCCCTCTGTCTGTGTCTGTGTCTGTCTGTCTGTCTGTCTCTCTCTCTCTCTTTCTCTGTCTCTCATGAATAAATAAATAAAATCTTAAAAAAAAAAAAAAAGAAATTATGTCCTGAAGTTCAAGGGAAAGACAAAGACTACCTGAGTCAGAAGTACTTGTGACCTACCAGTGGATGATACAAATTTCTCTCTCCAAACAGGACCTCTCATTGTCATTGGGCTAGTTAGTAGGCATCTCAGACTAGTATGTCCAAAATTTCTAAACTGGCCTCCTCATACCCAGCCCACCCCAGCCCATCCTGCATTCTTTCCATCTCAATGCACACAGCTCCATTTTTTCAATTACGCAAGCCAAAAAGCTCACAGGCATCTTTCTTTTTTAAAAAAAAATAAAATTATTTGAATTCTATTTACTTAACACATAGTGTTTATTAGTTTCAGGGGTAGAATTTAGTGATTCATCAGTTGCATACAATACCCAAGTGCTCATTACATCACGTGCCCTCTTTAATGCCCATCACTCAGTTACCTCATTCCCCCATCTCTCTTCCAGCAACCCTCAGTTTGCTTCCTAGAGTTAAGTCTCCCTCTCCGTTTTCATCTTCTTTTATTTTTCCTTCCCTCCCCCATGTTCATCTGTTTTGTTTTTTAAATTCCACATACAAGCGAGGTCATATGGTAATTGTTTTTCCCAACTGACTTATTTTGCTCAGCATGATACCCTCTAGTTCCATTCGTGTTGTTGCAAATGGCAAGATTTCATTCTTTTTGATGACTGAGTATATATTGTCTATATATATTGTATCTTCTTTTATCCATTCATCTGTCGATGGAAATCCGGGCTCTTTCCATAATTTGCCTATTGTGGACATTGCTGCTATAAACATTGTGGTGCAGGTGCCGCTTCCCATCACTACATTAGTATCTTCGGGGTAAATACCCAGTAGTGCAATTGCTGGATTGTAGGGTAGCTCTACTTTTAACTTTTTGAGGAAACTCCATATTATTTTCCAGACTGGCTGTACCAACTTGAATTCCCCCCACAGTATAAAAGGTTCCCCTTTCTCCACATCTTCACCAATATCTGTTGTTTCCTGAGTTGTTCATTTTAGGCATTCTGACCAGTGTGAGATGGTATCTCATTGTGGTTTTGATTTGTATTTCCCTGATGCTGAGCGAGGCTGAGTATGTTTTAATGTGTCTGTTGGCCATGTGTAAGTCTTCTTTGGAGAAATGTCTGTTCGTGTCGCAGGTGTCTTTTTGTGCTTCTTCTGCCTCACATCATCACAGCCACCATCATATCCTGCCTGGACCTCCTCACTGAGCTCCTTGTGATCACCTTTGTCCCCTTCAGTCTGTCCTCAGCACCAACGCCAGGTGATACCTTTAAACTGAGTCAGAGCATGGCTTGTGCCTCCAAGAACATCCTGGCAACTCCTAGCTCCTTCAAAGGAGAAGCCAAGGCCTTACACTGGCCCCTCAGGCTCCTGGTGTCCTCCCTAACCTCATTTCCTCCACCACAACCCACTCCTGCCCCTCACTCACTCCACTGAGGCCACAATGGCCTTCTCCCTGGCCTTTGAACACCCCTGGTGTACTTTGACCTCAGGGCTTGGCAGTTCTCCACATGGAATGCTCTTTCTCCAGATTCCTGCCTGGCCCTCACTCTTCACTCTCTAACAACATGGCACGGAGGTGTTTCTCAAAAGTGACCTTCGTCCACAGGCGCTCCTTGAGGAAACCCATTGAAAATGTCAACACCTCCCTCTGCCTCCCTTTTCCCTGTCTCCCTTCCTTCCTTGTCTATTTCTTCTTAGTACTAATTCTGTCTAATTCTTCTTAGTACTCATAGAATTCTGTCTAATTCTTCTTAGTACTCATACATTTGAGCACACTCTTTTTCTATACTCTCATCCATCATGAATTTATCTTTTTCTAGGCGAAACATACACTTCACAGATTTACCTCGTTATCCTTCTCTTCTCCTGGATGTATACTTCAGGGAAGCAGGCATTCTTGTCTGGTCTATTCTCTGCTGTGTCCCCGGGTCCAGGACTGTGCCAATTTGTTTGTTTGTTAGATTTTATTTATTTTGGAGAGAGAGAGCACTTATGCAGGTGTGCATAAGCAGGGGGAGGTACAGAGGGGAGGGAGAGGGGCAGGCAGACTTCCTGCTGAGTTCAGAGCCTAAGTCCTGGGTATTAGTCTCAGGACCCTGAGATCATGACCTGGTCTGAAACCAAGAGTTGGATACTTAACTGACTCAGCCACCCAGGCTCCCCTGTGCCAGGTCTATCTTAAGGGTTGATAAACATTAGTTAAACCTGAATAGAGCTGAACACTGGATCCACAGGAGGTGAGACTTTAGGAGAAAGCAAGGAAAGACAGAATTGGAAGACAGCAGGACCTTGGTAGTGGCCCCTCTGGGAGACACAGAGGTAGGAGAGAACCCAGAGGCATTTCACCCAGTGAAATGAAGATTTCAAAAAGAAAATGGCTAATGGGCACCAAACTGTTAAGTAGGAGTCATTTCTAGAAAAAGATGAATTCATGGTTGATGAAGGACATAGAAAAAAATTGTCTTCAAAGACTGGCGATGAGCCTCTCGGTCGTCTCCGCTCTGGGAGCAGCTCTCCTGCTACAGCCCCTCATCCCCTGAAAATGTAGGCCTGTGCAAAGTTCGTCTCCACCCCCTTCTTTGTCCGGAGCACCTCTCAGCTGTTGAGCCGATCACTGTCTGCAGTGGTGCTAAAACCACCAGAGACACTGACAGATAAGAGCCTCAGCAGCCTGACAGCCCCACATCCCCTGACCTCACTTATTCCTAGCCGCAGCTTCCAAACCAGCGCCATTTCAAGGGACATTGACACGGCAGCCAAGTTCATTGGGGCTGGGGCTGCCACTGTAGGGGTGGCTGGCTCTGGGGCTGGAATTGGGACTGTGTTTGGGAGCCTCATCATTGGTTATGCCAGGAATCCCTCTCTGAAGCAACAGCTCTTCTCCTATGCCATTCTGGGCTTTGCCCTCTCGGAGGCCATGGGGCTCTTTTGCCTGATGGTGGCCTTTCTCATCCTCTTCGCCATGTGAAGGAGTCGTCTCCACTTCCCATAGGTCTTTCTCCCATGTCTTGTCTGCCCTGTATGCCCTGTATGTTCCTTTTCCTATACCTCCCCAGGCAGCCTGGGGAAAGTGGTTGGCTCAGGGTTTGACAGAGGAAAGACAAATAAATACTGTATTAATAATAATAAAATAAAATAAGAAAAATAATAAGACAAACAAATACTGTAATAATAATAAGAAAAAAAGACTGGCGATGAGAAGGTAAAATGGCACAGAAACTTTAGAGAGCAACTCGGCTGTGTCTTAAAATTTAACCATATACTATAGAATCCAGCTATTCCATTGCTGAATCTTTATCATATATATATATATGATAGATGATAGATAGATAAATAGATAGACTCACACGTGTACATGGAGGCATCCCAGGAATGTTTTCTGCAATGTTCTTGCTGATAATGAAGAATTGAAAACAACCAGTCCTTTCTCTGAATAAATTGTAGTATGTGATGTAGGAAAAGACTTTAGAATTCAAAGCTGACAGCCAAGAAAGAATTCTTGAGATGTCTTTGGTGCAAAAAGGTGATTTTATTAAAGAATGGGGACAGGACCCAAGAGCAGAAAGAGTTGCCCTGAGGTCATGAGGAATGGCCCATTATACACCTTCAAGTTGGAAGGGGATTGGGGATAGCCTAAGTATCTAAGGAATTTTGGAAGCAAGGTTTCCAGGACCTTCAGGGGGCTAGCTATTGTTGGGAAAAGGTCATTTATTACCTTCTAATAAAACCTTAGTCATGAGACCCTTTAGATGTATATTGGTGGGTCATATATTGGAGGAGGATTGTCAAAATATATCTTGGGGAGTAGAGATAAAGGAAATTTCTAAAGGAATTTTTAAAAATATTTAATTTATTTATTCATGAGAGACACAGAGAGAGGCAGAGAGAGAGAGAGAGAGGCAGACAGGAGAAGCAGGCTCCCTGCAAGGAGCATCCAAGGAGCCCTATTTGGGACTCCATCCCAGGACTCCTGGATCACGCCCTGAGCCAAAGGCAGATGCTCACTCAACAACTGGGTCACCCAGGTGTCCCTCTAAAGGAATTTTTGTATGTTAAAGTAGACTTACAGGATTCTGGGGGGTCAGGCTAAGATTGCCTTTTGCTCTAGGCAAGGTATTAACACGGAGGCAGTTGAGTCCCTAGAGGAAGGTCACTCTGCCTGTTTCAAAGATTTGTGAATGGGCTGTGGGTAGCAAGGAAATTTAATAATTTCTCTTCTGCCTTTGGTTCCCACATCAGTATATCCATCCCATATAAATGTAGGGCAGCAGGTCCATGTGTATTGAAAGGGCTGGATCACCACAGCTAGAGGTAAGGGAAGGGGGTGTGTTTCTGAGTTCTGCCTACAGTGCCTACACTTCCACTGAAAACAGCAAAGAAAGGAGGGGGATGAATTCCTGGTGATTTAAAATCTTTGTCCTATAATTTCAAGGTTTTTAAACACTCGTGGGTCTGCATTACCTTTATAATCTGATAAAATTTTAGAGTTTAAAATAGTTTGGGATTGTTGTCGTTGTTGTTTAACCAGCAAAAGTATTTTAAAGAAGTAAGAAAGGAGATAAGTCAGAGTGTCGATCTACTAAGAGGGGTGGGGAGAACTGAGTGAGCCACTGACCGTGCTGATGGCGCTCCACTTCAGAGAGCACAGGGTCAAGAGAAGGTGGGCTGGAGCTTCAATCCGCAAGAGGTAAAGAAGCAGGGAGAGATGAGGAAGGCAGGGGCACAGGCTGCTCTTCCCACAGTAGGGGAGGGGAAAGAGTATCTTGAGAAGATCAAGGGGAGAATTTTTATGGGGGAAGGAGAAGAGCATTGCAAGGTATCAGCAGGTGGTTGATTTTTAAAGTTAGTGTATCCCTGAATGATAGTTCATATAATACCAGCAGCCAACACTTACTGAGCACTGGTGACAAATGCTAAGGTATTAACAAAAGCTAAGCGGGAAGTATCTGCACCCCCTTCTCAGTCTCCTACTCCCCTCCTCCCTGCCACTTTAGAGTCCATACTAACATCACACCAAGCACAGAGTGGTGCATTTGCAGATCCTCCTCTGTAAAATCTGCATCTGAATTCTTTGAAAATCATAGCCCTTTATCACGTCCTGAAGCCCTGCTGGCTTTGGAAATTTGTCTGATATTTCCTGAACTTACTGTGCCTTAAGAAACCTGAAAATTGAAAGAAAAAAATCTGAAAATTATTCTTTCTTTATTAATGACAAATTATAATGGTTCAGCAAAAATGTGTCTACTATGGCCTCAATATTGTTGAAATTAAACTAATGCTAAACAACAAGTCTTAAGTAATTCCCTGGCCATGGTTGCTCCTGCTCTGCTGTCCCTAATGAAGTCTGCCAAATAACCTGCTGCTAAAAGGAACTAAAAGGGATTGAATCCGACCCCATAAAAATAGGATCCACCCTTATTTAGCTAAGATGCTCCCTGTACCACTCTCATCCTAGCTATGCATTAGCCGCACACGTTATGGTCATCAGCATTGCAACTGTGCCTAGCGCGGAGGAGGGGGAGTTGCCCGTCTGTCCGTTTGCCTTCACTTCCTGACTAGCAGCATTTAAATCTCTCCCAGATGGTGCACAATTCCGCCAGCACTGAGAACAGGGAGGCTTTTCCGTGTTCCTTCAGTTTACCCTGATCCCCCTTGAAGAATGAGGTGCCACTTCAAAGAGGCAGGCATTCTGCAGGTGGCCTTACAGCTTCTGGTTGATTTATGCTGGAGTTTAGCCACTGCCGTTGGAAAGACTTTGTTGCATGGAGTATATTTATCTGACCTTTCTTTGAATAGACAACCCCATAGCAGCTCCTAGGGAAAAAAATGGGTCCTCCATGTAGAGAGGTGGCATTTGGATGAGCTGCAAGAGGAATTCTGGTGCTTAAGTTTGATCCCTTAAGCCTGCCCTGACCACCCTATAGCTGGGCTCAATACATCCTGGGCTGATGAGAAGGGGACAGGCTTCCTAAGGGTGAATATATGACACGGACTCTGAAGTGGCTCATCACTTTAATAAGAATCAGACTTAGGTCACTCAGTGTCCAAAAGAGTCATTGGAGGTGCCCAGCACCATTAAATTGAGCTTGTTTATTTAACAAGCTATATTAACACTGGGCACACTGGGCAGGGGTGGGGGGATTGTGGTCACTGAGGGAGACATGTACCCTTAAAGGCCCTGAGACCCCATGTTTTATATAGAAGGTGAAGTGAGGAGTGATATGTTCTCTTAAGAGGGTTGCTTCTTGTCAGGCTTCATTGGCTTCAGGATAAGACAGATTCTCATCATTTGGCATCACTGATTTCCATAGGGTAGGCTATTTGGTGAATCAAATCCTGTTTCTTAGATATTCTTTGCCATAAAAGAGTGCTGCTGTTCTCATAAAACAAACCCCAAACCCAGGTGCTCCATGAGACTCCATCAGACAGAGCCCTGCCTTGTAGGGAAAGAAAACACCATGGTGGGCTGTGGGGTGCACACCTTCTTAGGGGCTCCTTCTGCAGAACCCCTCCTCACTTACACTGCAGTCACAGTGAGCAGCTCCACACAGAGCCTATACCTCCTTCTCTCCAGAACTCCCAGGCCTTAGAGAGTGGGTGTTGTGTGTTAGAAGGATAGAGGTAATACCGTGTCTCCAGAGATAGGGTGGGAATGGAGAAGCTGTTTTGTTCCTGATTTTTTCCTATCACATTGAAGTACATTTCCCAGGAACATCTTCTAACAATGCAAAAAGGTCCTGGAGGCCAAATTGCCTCCTACCCACTCACTTGTAGCTTTTCCCTCTGGAGCTACATGTCCCCACTCCAGAGGGGGTTCCACTGAGAGGGTGTATGATCCCCAGAAATCTCCTCCTATAGGCTGCCTTTATGTTTCTTAGACTATCCACTGACCATCCCAAACTGCATGGACTGCTTCATTTAAACAAGTCATTGGTCCAAGCTGAGTGCCTTCCTCCAAAGATGTTTTAAGACAAGACACTTAAATAGGATACAATAACATAAATATGTCAAAAGAAAAGATGCGGGTGTCCCATTGAGAGAGGCATTAGCTGGTGCAGGGTCAATTAGGGCCACCACTGGTGCCTGAGGAGTGCTATCTTGTTAATGGAGATCCTCACTGAGTTACTCTCTGAAGTTCCTTTTAGAAGTGAAATTAAAATCACGCAATTAAAATGTTCACAGTTGGGGCTGGATGTTCTTGAACTGATTGAAAGATGAAGAAGTGGACACGTCAACATTTTGAAACAGCAATTGTCTCTAATTAAATGCAATTAACTGACATAACTGTCTGCTTTTCTGCACGTAAGACTGATTGAAATGCTAAGACTTAAAAAAAAAAAAAAACATAACCTTCCTCTGATTCCTCTTCGCATCCTAACCATAATTCTCACCAATGTATGAAGACCGCCAAAGATGGTGATTTGGCACACCAACTCCATCACTAATATTGCAGGGTAAACATATTAAAAAAACTGGAGAGAGAGCGACATTTTAGAGAAAACAGAACTCCATGGTGTTCAATGCAAATCATTTCTCTTACATGCATATATTTCTGAATTTCCACAATGGAGGATACATCTAACAACTTTTGATACCACTTCCACTAGAGATCAAATGCAGCTTCCACAGTTTAGTTCATTAGCTTTTTATTTTTAAAAAAAAAGCATTTTGTTTTTTATTATAAAAAATCTGGAAAATGCTGAAAGAAAAAGAGAAACAGGTTTCACATAGAATTGCCACAGAGAGATACCCACTGAGTATTTCTTTTTCTTTTCCTATGACATATACATAATTTAATTCGTTTGAAAATGTATTTTCATAGATACTGTATATGTACCTCAATTGTTTGCTAACGTTACAAATATTTTTCTTGCTATTTAAAAAACTCATAAACATTTTTTGAAATGTTTGAATAAAACCTCATCATACGGACCTATCATCAATTGCTTGACCATCCTCTTCTGATTAGGACAGTACGTTATTCAAAGTATTTTCTATTATAATGCTACAGATAGGAACATCTTGTTACCAAACTCTGCCTGAATTTCTGATTTTTTTCCTGGAGAAGCTTTTTATAAGTGCAATTTCCCAGGCCAGAGTTCATTTTATAATTCTAAATTTTCTTGAGGCTTTTGAGGCTTTTGGTATGTACTGCCAAATTACCTAAATTTGATAACCAATTTATATTTCTACCTGCAGCATAAGAAGTTACTTGATTTCCCACATGCCCTCCAACATTGAGTATCCTCTCTGTAAGAAAAGTTCAAAAACTCTTCTTAGAGGCATCTCCTATTTTTATATATCCTATGGGTCTGGGGCAGATTGTAACCAAAATCTGAATTACTCAGGTCCCTGGCTGCACTTTCCAGCCAAAGTGATGGCATATCTGGGCCAGCACCAGGTAGGTACCCACCATAGCAGTTGAGTCACGGCCAGAAGCAACTGGAGAATAAGCCAGCTGCTCCATCCATGAGGACATCTACATATTAGGTTAATCTAGAGCCTGTTCTCACATTACCCACATCCCTCTCCATCTTTTCCAGCTGTGTTGGCCAGAGATGGACACAAAGTCATCCTAGAGAAGATAGAAGACTGGAATGTGGTTGAACTCATGGTAAATGAAGAAATCATTTTCCACTGTAACATCAAAGATTTGGAGTTTGGTAAGTCCCTCAGCGCTGCTCCCAAACAGCATTTTTCCTCTTGGAGGTATGCTCAATTTCGAGTTGAAGTGGCCAGTGGGTTATGCCCAGATTCAAGTTGAATTTTTTTCTGAGTCTTAAATTCTTACTCAAAACCCTGTGCTCTGTGTTACATGAAAGAACATATCCTAAATCACACCGAATAAAGTGCTTGTTGCTCTGGACTTCTCCCCAGGACACGGGGAACGAAAGAAGGACAGAAAGAAAAATGAAGTTTTAGCCTTAGATTTCAAATGATATCATGGGAATTACGGGGTAACAGTTTTGGGGTTTTTCTTTTTCTTTTCACATTTTAACAATGTGTGTTTTATTATGATTTGCCTTCAAAACAGCTTTTGTTCCATTTGATTATTCTACCTAGACTCGCTAAGACAATGAGAGTTCTAAACCAGCGGTGCATGACGTTATTAGTGATGTTCTAGAGATCTCTTTGACCTGGAGACCTTCCCACCTGGCAGGCTGGCATCATGCATACCACACTCCACTCAGAAATAAAAGCTTTTGCAATCCACTAATACTCCGTTAAAGGCTAGTTAACAATTTACATGCCTGTGTACTTTGAGACTTGTCTTCTAGTAGAAGCCCATACATGTCTTCTAAGACATGACATTGTATCAAAAACTGGCCAAAAGAAGGGCACTTGAGAGGCCCAGCGGTTGAGCATCTGCCTTTGGCTCAGGTCATGATCCTGGGGTCCTGGGATCAGGACTCCTGCATGGAGCCTTCTTCTCCCTCTGCCTGTCTCTACCTCTCTCTCTGTGTCTCTCATGAATAAATAATAAAATCTTTAAAAAAAAAACTGGCCAAAAGAAAATTATATCTCTTTCCCTAGGAGGTGATGGCAAACTAGACCCGCTGTGTGAAGAGGCCAGGATAGCTGTCCTAAATGCCTACTGATCTCATCCAAACAGGCATCTGAAGTCAACAGAACAGCAGCTGCCTCTGGCCCTTCTGTGCAGCAAACAAAAGCAGCCACTCCAGGCCATGGATGCTGGGCTCTAGCAATCAAAGGTAATGCCAGCCCGTCCTTCAGCCTGCTCAGCATAGTGTCTCTCACCTGGCTGCAAGGAAACAGGGCCCACAAAAATAATAAAAGTACATCATCTGCAGCATCTTTCAATCTCAACCCATAGGGAAAGCCCTCTAATATCAGGTACATGTTGAGGAGAAGGAAATAATAAAATGCAATCTAATAACAAAGCGCCATCCCATACTAATAATACAGAGTTTGCCAGAAGCATCTGAGATTCCATTCTATAGTAAGAAAAGAGCTAGAAACAGGTAAAATTAAAGATTAGGGGGAAAGGGGAGCAGGGAGGGAGAATAGTGGCCCTTGGAAATCTGAACCAAAAGTTAATGTTGGTATTTGGAAATGTGGCTATTTCCACAAATTGATTTCCTGCTCCCTGGCTATTTCTACAGGTTAATTTCTTGCTCCCAATGCAATATCACTTTAAATGTTCAGATGCAAGTATCTAAAGTCAAATCATCAGTTATTCTTTAAAACAAGAAAATCATCTGCCTTCTTCTGCATTAGCCAGTCCAACAAGCCGTTCTGAAAAGGGTCTGAAAGAGCCCAGGGCAGAAGGCTCCTTATCCCTCTGGAAGAAAACAGCCCTGCGGAGTTGAGGAAGTATTTTAGTTATGGTCAGTGTAGAAATCAGCCGTGTCAAAATTATATTCTTTGTACTTTCAGCTCCTACACACCCAATGATAGCCTACATTCTTAGCTATAGAGAAAGGCAGGTATTGATCTAATGACGTTAAATGTGAGGTCATGGTTAAAGGCATCACACCTTGTAGGAAAAATAGGAGAAAGATGGGTTCCTTCACAAAAGACTCTGGGAGCCCTGGTGCAAGAGAAGAGCTTTCAGGGCTTCCACAGGACCACTGGATGGCTCGGAGCTCACGTCCCACAGGCAGCCACACGGCTCCCTGTGGCGTCACTGCACCTGAGGAGCCATCCTTTCCATCACTCCAGGTGGCCTCAAACACTCTGCCCCCAGAACTTCAAAGGCATCTGTGAGGCAATGAAACTACTTGTACAAGTTCTTTCTTGCATGTGAGGAGATGGGGGATATAATTTTCATTTTCAGCCCAAGGTTCACTTAGCAGATTTTATTCAGAGATTACAATCATTTGGGACTCTGGAAATATTTAATCCTCTTCACTGTGAACCCAAGGCTGAAAAACTTTCCTCCTGGTGTCTGGTGCCAGTTTCACACGTCTTTTGTAACCTAGATTTAGTCTGTCTTCCTCAAAGACCAGTTTATTATAGGTGTAGCATTCTGCTTTCATAGAAACACTTTAAGAGAAATACATTTTCATTACAGTATAATGGAAAAATATAGGTAAGGATAAAGTATAAATTTGATAACATTTTGGAATTTTTCAATTTGAGTGTCTTTTATTTATGTCTGATTATTCATTAAGAGATAGATATATAGGGCAGCCCTGGTGGCTTAGTGGTTTAGCACCGCCTTCGATCCAGGGTGTGATCCTGGAGACCCAGGATCGAGTCCCACGTTGGGCTCCCTGCATGGAGCCTGCTTCTCCCTCTGCCTGTGTCTCTGCCTCTCACTCTCTCTCTAATAAATAAATAATCTTTTTTTAAAAAAGAAATAGATATATAGAAAAATTGATTTCACTAACTCAGGATCACATTGTATGTACCCAATTATGTGTCTATTTTTTTTAACTTAACATTGTATGTTGACCCTCTTCCCATGTGACGAAAACGTTTGTCTAAGCATTCTATTGTAAATCAGGACGCTTCTTCCTCCTCGAACAGTATTTTCATTGCCGTAACTTTTTCTGCTAAGAAATAAAATTGCAAGCTCTCCTATCTGCATTCACTACAGCAACTTCAGCTCCAAAAACTGTGGCCCCTCCTCAGGCTCTACAGCGCCTCCCAACCCTCCATCCCCCTACTCCCCCACTCCCCCACCTCCCCCCTATGTTGAGAAAGCGCTCCACCAGGCAGCTAGCTGCCTTGCCCTCCCCTGATGCGCCCCATCCCAGCCTGTATTTGTGCCCTCAGAGCCACCCCAGCCACCCTTCCACCCATGCTCACTGCTCTCTGCTCTCCTTCCCTCCCTGACCGGAGCAGAAGGGTAGGGAAGGCAAGATTGCACTTGATGCTAAGACAAACTGCAGTGCACGGTGCTCCTGGGAGATGCCTGTGCCCAGGGGGCTGTGTTCCCGTTTCAATCAGAGCTAAGTGAGGTATGAATCAGCATTACCAGAAAATGTCACGGGGTTACCTCTGGATGGTAGGCTTGGGGGGCGGAGGGCTGCAGGACTTTCATTTCTTCCATATTGTAAATGTTTTCAGTGGTGGGATTTTTACTTTGTACAGTGTGAGTGTGTGTGTGTTGAGCTTGTGAGTGCTTTTCAAATAAACATTTAAAATAAAATTAGGCCCCTGAATGGGTTGGTTGGTTAAGCATCTGTCTTCAGTTCAAGTCATGATCTCAGGGTCCTGGGATGGAGGCCATGCCAGGCTCCCTGCTCAGCGGGGAGCCTGCTTCTCCCTCTCCCTCTGCCACTCCTGCTTGTGCTTGCTCTCTCTCACTCTCCCTCTCTCATATAAATGAATTTTTAAAGTCTTAAAAGAAATAAAATCAAGAATTTGATATAGAGCTCATCTGTCCCTATAACCTAGCCCTTCTCCGTCATTAATTAAGAAGAGCTTTCTCTTTGGAAATGTAATCATTTTTCAGTCTAAAGAAATTTGCCCAAATCCTCCTTCATCTTCTTCTGTCTTATGTCTTCTTGAACATCTGTCTCCCTGCAAAGAAACAGGAAACATGGCTTGCTCCTGATTGAAGGCAAGAGCCCTCTGCACTTCAATAAGCTAGACATTCAGGTGCCTTTTAATGCTTTTAAAATGCCACTTAATTAACTCATATTTTAAGCTCATTAAGATGCCAAATCAATTTCATTGTGTAACATGAAAATGTGTAAAGAAAGTGTCTCTTTAGGAAAAGACATCTTTATTTTTAATAAAATTAGAAAGACAGCTCTAACTTACTATTTTAAGTGAAATTCAGAATCTCTAAGCCTATTTCTTCTAATTTTAAAATTTAAAAAGAATGAAGTTTTTAGGAGCCTCCCTGGGCTTGCTGCCTGGGGCCTCACTGGCTAAACCTACTTTCTTGGTGGTTTCACCCTTAAAACCTTAACAAATAATATGCGACAAGTCCATATGTAAGAGAACTGTGTTAAAAATCAGTTCCCGGGATCCCTGGGTGGCGCAGCGGTTTGGCGCCTGCCTTTGGCCCAGGGCGCGATCCTGGAGACCCGGGATCGAATCCCACGTCAGGCTCCCGGTGCATGGAGCCTGCTTCTCCCTCTGCCTGTGTCTCTGCCTCTCTCTCTCTCTGTGTGACTATCATAAATAAATAAAAATTAAAAAAATAAAAAAATAAAAAAAAATAAAAATCAGTTCCCAAGGTAAGCTGCCTGGACATTTGAGCAGTCGGTGTACAGGGATGCCCCAAAGGACTTTGCATACCCTCGCTAGCAAAGGCTGCTCCCATGCATGCATATCCCAAAGTAATCCTGGGACTTGATCCACAAAATTTCCCCTAGAATTTCCCCACAGGAGGAAATTCTCGGGGGACATAGGACACCCTGGGGGTGCCATGCTTCCAGGAGGAATACATCGTTGACCAAATACCGGTGAAAGACAAGAAAATGCTAGCCCAGGTGGCTGACATAAAGCCTAAAGAAATTCTCATCCAAATTCTTTGACCATTTCAAGGGAAATAGTCGATTTGTGGGTATTTGGACAGCACTGTGACCAGGTGCTCCAGTCCTGGTGGTAAGCTGATGTTTGGAAAGGAAGGGAGCCCTGAAGTGTCCTCCAAGGGGTCACCCCGCAGCCCAGGAGCCACAGAGTCAGGACAGCACAGGCTGAGTGGCACTAACGCAGGTGAAAAGAAACCAGAGGACCGTGGGCATGATGACAACCTTGGACACTGGCCACAAGAGGGATGCTGAGGGAAGTAGGGACCACTGTGTTGCTGTACAGGAGGAGGCAGGCCCCATGGCATTAAGGCATTAATGGTCTGAGCTTCCTCGGTAGAGTGGAAATCTAGATTTTTAAAAAATATTTTTTTTATTTATTTATTCATGAGAGACACAGAGAGAGAGAGAGAGGCAGAGACACAGGCAGAGGGAGAAGCAGGCTCCCTGCAGAGGGACTCCATCCTAGACCCCAGGATCACAACTTGAGCCAAAGGCAGATGCTCAACTGCTAAGCCACCCAGGTGCCCCAGAAATCTAGATTTTTATTTGAAATTTTGTTTTTAAAGTGTGGGTTCAATTTTTTGAAAACCACAGGGCCAACCAAAAGGCAAAATGAAAACTATGACATCTGGCCCACTAGCAGGATAATCATCTGTTCCTGGTTGCCTGCAACTGCTCCAGTTTACACCTTCCAACGGGCTGTAATTATCCCATAAACAACCAGGGCACCCTTCCCCTGAGGCCCACGGGCCCTCCCGTCCTGGTGAAACCACTTGACTCTGCTATTTGATTATGCAAATGAAAAGCAAAAACTCTGTTTTTGGATCTCTAAAAGGAAGACATTTGAGAAGCCAAGCCCCTAAAAAGCCTTCTTGTTCTCTGTGATCAGGTACTAGGGGGCCCAGTTGTAGGTAGAGCTGCCTCCCACAGATCACATTTTCTGAGGGGAAATGCTCCTTCTCTAAGTGAGGTAGGTATTGGACTGTTTGCCTGCATCACTACAGACCTTTTTCAAAGTATGGGCTCCTGTACAGAAGAGGTCAAGAGTGGAGATCCAGAAGCCTAAGAGGAATGGTGAGTCCCAACCTTTATTTCGCATGAGAGTATCAGGTTGGGGGAAGCTCAGTCCAGGCTGTATTACTCATGTACCCCAATATCAATATTTAGGATCCAAACCTTCTGACTCCTTAAAGGACTGCACTGATGTTCTCCTATGCTCTGAGTTAATGAATCTGGGAGATTAACATTTGAATCTGTCGACTGAGTAAACCAGACTGCTCTCCCCAAGGTAGGTGGGCCTCATCTATCTGTTGAAGTCCTGAATAGAACAAAAAGCAGGATGAAGGAGCATTCACTCTCTCTGCCTGATTCCCTTTGACCTGGGACATCAGTCTTCTGCTGCACCTCAGTTAGAACTTAAACCACTGGTTCTTCTGGTTCTCAGGCCTTCACCCTAGAACTGAAACTACACCACTGGCTCTCCTGGGTTTCTAGCTTGCCAATAGCAGACTGTGGAACTTCTCAGCCTCCATAATCATATGAGCCAATTATAATAAGTTTCTCTCTCTATATATATTTTTTGTATATATGTATGTGTAATATATATATACACACACACACACACACACACACACAAATGCATACATATCTCCTTTTGGTCCTGTGTCTCTGGAGAACCCTGACTAATACAGTAGTCCAGGCTGTGGTTACTCCTCCATCACCAGAAACCCCGACTCCATCTTGCTCACCACTTCACCATCTTAGCATTAAGTCTCCTGTCCATTATGGCTACTGAATTGCAGCCATCAGGTTTATGTTGCAGGCAGCCAGAAAGAGGAAGGGACAAGAAGAAGGGTTTTCCCCTTCTTGAGCAGGAGCAGAGGGAAGGGTCAGAGGGAGAGGGAGAAGCAGACTCCCCACTGAACAGCAAGCCCAATCTGGGGCTCCATCCCAGGACTTTGAAATCATGACCTAAGCCCAAGTCAGACACTTAATGGACTGAGCCACCTAGCCCCACTCCCCTTCCTTTTAAGCAGAATTCTCAGAAGCCCCACATGATCCTCCGTTCACATGGCCAAACCTTGCTGCAAAAGGAACAGGGAAATAGGGATGTTCAGCCAAGCAGTAGCATGTGCTAAAACAACTTATTAAGAAGATGGAAAGAACAGCTAATGTGAGGTCTCAGGCACACATGGGCACAAAGTAGAGGCTCACAGGATGTCTGCTATAAGCATTAAAGGGGTAATCACTGAAGGCTTATCATGTCTGGTCTCTGACAAGCTGAGTGTCGTAGGTCTGAGAATATTTCTAGGCAGTTCAAAAGCCTCTCTCCTCATACTCCCCATCTCCTCCTAGACATTATAGGTAGGCTCATCATAAAACATCAACTTTCCCTAAATTAATCTATATATGTCATGTTAAATAAAAATGCCAACAGGCCTTTTTAAAAACAAGAAAAACTGATTATAAAGTTTATATTGAAATATAAAAAAGCAGTAGTGAAAAATACAATAGAAATCTGAAACTGACAGAGGAATGTAGGGTATGATAAAGGGCTTTTCCAGTCAGTGGAAAAGAGTGTTTCTTCTAGAATTGTTATCATAGACACCTGGGTGGCCATCTGGAGGAAAGCTGGATTCCTATTGAGCGCTATTTAGAATAAGTTCCAGATGGATCAAATATTTAAAGGTAGGAAATAAAATCACAAACTTGAAATATTTTTTAAACTTGGAATCCAGAAGACCTTTTTAAGTATGGCTCAAGACCCAAAGACGGAGAAAAACACATAAAATAAATTCAACTTCATAAGAATAAAAATGATTTTGTGGTTTTTAAAAAATGCAAATAACATTGAAGTTAAAATACAGATAGTGAAAAGCATTTTCAATTGTATCTTCAATCTAAACAGAGCTCCCACAAATCAATGAGAAAAGACCAGAAACCCAACAGAAAAAAGGCAAAGAACATGAAGAGGCAATTCACAGAAAAGGAAATATGAAGGGTCCTTAAACATAGGAAAAGATGTTTAACCTACTTAATAGATTCTTCAGATCCTAAAGATACATATTCACACATGTGAGTTACTATATGTACAAAAATCAGTTACAGGATGGCTTATAATATTAAGCTGCCCCATGTCCACTAACAAGGGAACTGAGTCAATTAACCATAGTTCATTCATACAGTAGAGTCCTGTATGTCCTAGGAGAAGACAGATCTTTGGACTACTGTTATGGAAGGATCTCCAACATATATTGTGTAAGTCAAAAAATCATGAAAACAATGACTCATAAGAGTGTATGTACTATGCAACAATATGTGAAAAACAGAGAAAGAACACATATATAAACATATATGTACATATGCATATAAATATGTACATAAAACACCCAGAAGCAAGAAGTAGCTACCTGTGGATCAGGAGGCCTGGGGTAGCACAGGGACAGCAGTGAAAGGGAGATCTTTTCACTATACAGCCTTCTTATCTATTAAATTTGTATTTAAATTTAAATTTTTATATGTTATATTACCTATTCAAAAATAGCATTTTTTTCAAAAATTACATTTAAAAAAATAAAGCACTTGGGATTAGATCAACAGAGGTACCAGATCCTAGGAAAGCAGAGGGTTAATAGAGACATAGAGACATAAAAAACAAGAATTAACTGGGAAAAAAGATCAACTGAAAGATTGGACTAAAGAGAGAATTCGGTATGTGGAGAAAGATCCAAAAGTCCATTCCCTTAAGAAATGATGCTGGGACTACTAGATAGCCACATGCAAAAGAATGAGATTTGTTTTTCTTTTTTTTAAAGATTTTATTTATTTATTCATGAGAGACACAGAGAGAGAGAGAGGCAGAGACACAGGCAGAGGGAGAAGCAGGCTCCACACAGGGAGTCCGACATGGGACTTGATCCTGGGTCTCCAGGATCAGGCCCTGGGCTGAAGGCGGCGCTAGACCGCTGAGCCACCCGGGCTGCCCAAGAATGAGATTTGATCCTAACCTCATACCATGTACAAAAATTAACTCAAAATGGATGAAAGACTGTATGTTAAAGCCAAAACTATAAACCTCTTAGAAGAAAACATAGGAGTAAATCTTCATGACCCTGGATATGGCAATGGTGTCTTAGATACAACACCAAAAGCACAAGCAACTAAGGAAAAAAACATGGACTTCATCAAAATAAAAAACTTGTCTGTTGAAGGATACCATCAAGAAAGTGAAAAAACAACCTACAGAATGGGAAAACCTTTTTTAAAATCATAAATCTGTTAAAGGATTTGTATATTGAATACATAAAAGAATTCTTACAATTCAGTAATAATAAGACAACCCAATTTTTAAATGGGGAGAGAATCTGAGTTAACAGTTCTTCAAAGAAGATATACAAATGGCTGACAGCACATACACACACTTGCTCAAATCATTAGTAATCAAGGAAATGCAAATCAAAACCACCATGTGATATCATTCACACCCATTAGGATGGCTATTATCAAAAAGTCAAGGGGTGCCTGAGTGGCTCAATTCTGCCTTCCGCTCAGGTCATGGTCCCAGAGTCCTGGGATGGAGCCCATTGAATGGGCTTCCTGCTCAGCGGAGAGTCTGCTTCTCCCTCTGCCCCTCCCCTGCTCATACTCTCTCCTGCTCGCTCGCTTTCTCTCTCAAATAAATAATTAAAAATCTTTAAAAATAAAAAAAAATTTAAAAGGAAACAAGTATTTGTGAGGATACAGAGAAATCAGAATTCTCATACATGTGGTGGGAATATAAAGTGGTGTAGCCACTTTGGAAAAAAATCTGACAGTTCCTAAAAAAATAAAACAGACTTACCCAGCAATTCTACTCCTAGTCAATGTCCAAGAGAAATGAAAACACAAAAAGTTGTACCTGAATGATCATAGCATATTTATGCATAACAGCCAAAAAGTTAGAAATAACCCAAACGTCCAACTGATAAACAGATAAACAAAATGTGGCTTATCCATACAATAGAGTATTGTTTGGCCATGAAAAGGAATAAGGTGCTGATAAATGATACAAAATGGATGAACTTTGAAAACATTATGCTAAGTTGATTATAAAATTATTAATATTATATATATTATTACAAAATTACTTAATTATATTATTCCTCTCATATGAAATGTCCATGTAGGCAAATAAAGAAATAGAAAGTAGTTTAGCGGTTCATAGGGCTGCAGGTTGGAGGATTAAGGGTGTGATAGAGTATGGGGTTTCTTTTTGACATAATGCAAATTTCTGTAATTGTGGTAGTGGCTATACAAGTCTGTGAAAATACTGAAAACCATTGAATGGTACACCTGAAATGGGTGAATTGTATGACATGTGAATTATATAGCTATGAAACTGTTAACAACAAAAAAAAAGTCAATTGCCTCTTACCTCCAAACTATTTGTAGAATTTTAAAAAGAACAAGACACTGTGTATATCTACCTATAGGGGCTGGTGTTGCAAAGATGTGCATATCATATGGCCTCATGTGAACAATTGTGCCCTGTGTGTATAGTGTGTACACACACACTTGCACAAGTAAAAATAAGTCAGGACCCTTGACCAGGTTTACCTAAGAAAGGCAAATAAGTAGGAGGGAAAGTTTCCTTTTTACTTTATATACTTCTATGTTGCTTGAATTTTTTACAACGAGCACTGGCTATTTTGTTAGTAAACAATAAAAATAAGAAAAGGCAACAAGTGAGCTCCTTTACAGACATCTATCAATTACTCAGTCCTTGCTATGTGCCATTCACTGCTCTGATCTCCTGGTCTGCTGATCCTCAAAGGACCCTTACAAAGCCCTACACAGTAAGCACCCACTCTTAATGGGTGGGAAGACTGAGTCCCAGCAGAGTGAGGGACTCTGCCAGGCTCCCTTACACAGGCAAGAGGTGGTCGTGTGGGGAGCAGAGAGCTCACCCACAGGACCCCAAGGCTGAGCATTCCACCTCCACCCTCTTTACTGGAATGGAATTCAGGCTATTTTTATAATTTCCCCAAAACAGACCTCCTGGGAGTCTACTTCAACAACAGTGCATGACAACAATAACCCAGTTAAAGTGCACACATGAGGGATCCCTGGGTGGCGCAGCGGTTTGGCGCCTGCCTTTGGCCCAGGGCGCGATCCTGGAGACTCGGGATTGAATCCCACGTCGGGCTCCCGGTGCATGGAGCCTGCTTCTCCCTCTGCCTGTGTCTCTGCACCCCCCCCCCCCCCCGTGTGTGTGACTATCATAAATAAAATTTTTTTAAAAAAGACATAAAAAAAAGAACTTAAAAAAAAAAAGTGCACACATGAAATCAACCAGGTTGGAGCAACAAATTTCAAAGTTCACCAAAATTAAGTAACAGCCTAAATAACACCAAAGGATGCTCAGAGCAGCTGGTGATCAGGCTTCAAAGCTTGACTAATTCTTGTCTTTAAAATGTTCCAGTCATTTAAATATTCATTAGGAATTCAGCATCGCTGGGGAAATGGAGTAAATGAGCTAAATACCTAAGTCATAGTGGAAAAATATCCAAACTACTTGTTGATTGATGTCCTTTCTGAAACAAGCAGTGGAGTGGCACTAAAGCCAGGCAGCCCACTGGCATTGAAGTAGAGTGTACTTTCTTGGAAAGTGTCCTTGGAGAGACCTCTATTTTACCTCAGTTTGAAAAAAAATGTCTCCAAAGTGTCTCTGTTTTTCTGTAGAAATTTAAAAAACAAAATAAAACAAAAACCACTTGCCTTGGTGAAAAGTGTTTAGTATGAATGGTTGCTGAATTTCTTGGCATCTCCTTTCGTACATCAGTTGACCTACTGGAGAAAACTGTCTTCCCAGGTTCTTGGTAGCTGGAAAAATCTCTAAAACTGTGGAGCAGAGAAAAATTGGCTCTCTCCTTTGTAGTGAAGAGTGGTTTTTTACTTTCGTTGCCTCCCTTCCACCTTCCTCCAGCTAAAAGCCCTGTTGTTTTAGGAACCCACCTCTCCCCCACTCTTAGTCTATGTGGTCCCACTGAGATGCCACTCTTTGCCCTGTGGCAGCTGAAACTCATGCCCAGCTAATCAGAGCACACCCCACCCCCCACCCCAGGCGACAGTGATTGGCTTTTCACAGGCCAGTGTGAGTTTGGTTTCCTATCACTTGGAACCAAAATGGTTTGCACTAGATCAGCCACCAAACACAATAGGGTGTTCAGAAAAATTAAATAGCCACTGCTTTAGCAGTTAAGAGCAACTGAGGGGCCTGGGCCACCTCTCACACAGGAACTGGAGCAGCTCCCTACACCTCCCAGCAGCTTCTAGCACACAGCACTCCAGTGTGGGACTTAACCTTCCTGCCTTTGCCTTTCACTTTATCTTTCTCTTAGGGCATCCTCAAATAACCCCACTCACCCAGAGGTAACCATGCACAGAGTAGAATTTAAAGAAGCTTTCCTGGGAAAGAGGGGACAGCTTCTATCTCATACCCCACAGCAATGACTTTAGAGGTCTTCATCACATGTCTGTACTCCCCAAGGCTCTTCTCTGTCTCCCCTGGCCAGGCACATCCTCCTCCTCCTCCTTCCCATTCTCCCAGGGGCTCTGCAACCTCCCCCTTGCAGAAGCAAACACTTTCCTATTTTCTCAGGCACCAAACTCCTCCTTTTTCCTAATTCCAGGCAAAAATGGACCTTAGGTCATGAAGCTTCACTGTGGTACCTGTTTTGAGTGAGGAAACCATATCATGCTCATCACATATGTTAATGAGCTCTCAGAAACCTGTGAGCTAATGAGCCTTGCTCTCCAGATTTTTTTTTAAACACTGTTTCACAGAGTGAAGCAACTTGCTCCTGGCACAAGGCTGGCAGGGGGCAGAGTCAGGATTCAAATTTACTCTGCCTTTGCAATCCAGATTAAGCTAAGTAACTGGTGTGGACAAGCCATGTGCTGATGATGGAAAAGGGAGAGAGGCAGCAGAGGTGGCCAAGAGCACTTGGATTCTCTTCACTAGGTGTGAAGGTGCCCAGATATGTTAGTTTTGGGCAAAGGTACAGAAGTATATGTTGTGGAGCTTTTCCTGTGAAAATTTATTGTAACGTTGATTTGTTTGGGAAAATTGCACATTTCCCAATTTGTTGTTCAGTTTGTCACAGTGATTGCTGCTATTTTCCAGACAGCTTGATTTGCTCAAAGCATGAGTTATGCCCGCCCTAGCACGCAGGCTTACGGCATGGATAGTACCCTTATTGTGTAAACCACACATTTCAACAGGCTGTAAGGTCTCAGCAAAAAGTGTCCCCCAATCCCCATGTAGGCAGCCATCTCCAGACCATGGACTTCCCCCAACTTCAGAGACAGACTTATTGCCAAATCTCCTTTCGACTGGAACATCCTCTGCACAACCCAGGGAGCCCCATCTAAGAGTGTCAGAACTGGTCTTCAAGGAAAGCAGTTGGGGGTTACCCCCTGGTTATAGATCCCCCACTGTCCCAGCTCTAATTGGGCTCTAAGTGGCTGCTATGTAAATTCAATCTCCCCTGCAAAAATAAAAAGCCCCCTCATTCCTTTCCCTGAACAAGAAAATCCTGGGCACACATGTTTGAGAAAATGTTTTGATGGTATGTATATCATGTCACAGACTGGGGGCACTTAGGAAAAAGAAAAGATGGCTTTTTCTTTGTCAGCAACACCATAGGCATAGTTCAGGGTGGAAATTCAGAGCCTGGGTGTGAATGCTAGCCCTCTCTTAGAATCTGTATGGATAAAAAAAATTACTCCCCCTCACAATCCTCAGTTTTTTCATCAATAACACAGGCATGGTAATGGCACCTTCCTGATGGGACTATTTTAAGGATAAAAATGTAAGACTATAAGGAGCAGAGCCCGGATCCCGACACACTGCTAAGCTATCAATAAACATAAGAGATTGTTATTCCTTATTATTATCCTGAGTGTCCATTTTTGTTCCAAGGATATATATTCTTTTTCTCGTCGGGAAAAGGATGAAGCTTGGTTTTTAAGATCCTCTGCAACAAAGCAGCAGCATTTATTCTCTTTGGCCTTCTTTTTGGGCCCAGTGATTCTGAAAAGGATGTGACTGCAGGGTATTTTCATTTTGCACTTCAGCTAGAAATAAAGGCTGCGAACAGCATGGGAAACAGACAATTTGTAACACAGTTCAACTCTGGCCTCCAGTGTTTAAGAATTCCCTCTTATAACAAAACTTTCCTGGGGTATTCAAAATAAAAATAGCTCACGTTATCATCTCTCACTCTCCACATATGGAGGAAACCTAGTGAGTCCCATTGACCTACATTGGCCAACTTGGTCAGACACTGAACAAGCACCATAGACCAAGTATTGTTAGGTGCTCTCCCTGTACCGTCTTAATTTTCAACCAAGTGTATGAAGACGTGCTTAAGTCCAGAGGCAGTATGACTCAGTGTCTCAGAATATTAGACCCTTCCAGTTGGATGCAAATCCCAGCTATGTGACCTTAGGAAACTTGGTCAGCTTCTCTGAGCCTCAACATCTTCATCAGTAGCATGAAAGTAGTACATGTCTCATGGGGTGTAGGGAGGATTTAGAGATGTTATTAGATGGAAAAGACAAACAACAATGACCTGCACATAAGTACTTGAAAGTACTTGATAAATATTAGCCATTATTGTTCTTCCCCTACTTAGTGGCAGAGTAAGTAGAATGGGCATCTGTACAACATCTATATTCCTGTCTTCTAGAAACCACACCCAATTTTATTTTGAGTTTCCTCCTCCATTCATTGCACATAGCCTTGGATAGGCCGTCAATCAAATTAATCCAAGAAAGATATGGATGGCCCAAGAAATGCCAGTCAGACATTCTTTTCCAGAATTTGACTCAAGGATAGTAACAAAATGAACATGATTAGAAATCTAGGAATTCATCTTAGTAACAACATGGACTAGGGGCTCTATTCGTTTATCCTGCCCAAATCAACATATCTATTCTGGTCATATCCTGCTACCCCATGTGCTATCTCTCAGGTCTCCTATGTGCAAATTCCAGATGTAATTTCTGTGGCTTGCAATGAAAGCACTGTAAAACATCCTTCAAGATTCTATATTAGCACAGCCCTCTGCTCCAATACATAACAATGACAGATAAAACTTTAAAAAGAGAAGCACTCTAGGATAAACTTTTGGGACCAGAAACAAGGCAGGAATGCAACACTGTAGATGATACAGAAGGTAGAGCCTGCTGAGCACTGGATCCCAAAGTAGGCAAGGTACCTGGGAGCGTGGCTTTTTTTTTTTTTTTTTTTTTTAACCAGTAAGGGAACTAAAAATTTTTCATGTGAAATGGAGAACTGGCTCTAATTCCTCTGCTTAAAGTCAGGTGTTGGGATGTAGATCCCCTGGTGGGGAAATAAGGCTGAAAAAAACTCTGACCTACTTCATGGAGCACAGATTTATTTGAGGTTCTGGGTCTCAAGAGAAGCTGGACAAAGAACATAGAATTAATCAAGGTTGCTGCTGGCTTTTGTCTGGGTCTAGGATTCATCTAGCATTACTAAAGAATAGAATCTGTAGAAAACTGATATCGTTCAAACACAAAGAAAAAAAAACTAGAGTAGTTTTATTAATTTTACACGAGGTAGAATTCAGAAGAAGGAATAGAGCAAGAATAAAGAAAGATATGATGATTCAAGACTCAGTTCATTAAGAAAGAAATCCAGGAGTGCCTGGGTGGCTCAGTTAGTTAAGCATATGACTCTTGATCTCAGCTCAGGTCTTGATCTCAGGGTCATGAGTCCAAGTACCATTTTGGGCTATATGCTGGGCATGGAGCCTACATAAGAGAAAAGAAAAAAAAAGAAAAGAGAGAAAAGAAGAAAAGAGGGGAGGGGAGGGAAGGGAAAAGAAAAGAGATCCAAATATGTATGCATCTAGTAACAGAGTTCTAAAACATAGAGGAAAAACAGAGCTAAAAGGAAAAATAAACTAAACCACAATTGTATTTGGACATTTTGACACCCATGCATTAACTGATAGACCAAAAAAAAAAAAAAAAAAATCAGTAAGGATATAAAACTCTTAAAAAAAAAAAAAAAACTCAACACTAGCAACCAACCTGTCCTAATTGGTATTTCTGAAAGAGTCTACTCAACAATAGAATAAACATTCTTTTTGAGTTTATGTGGAACATCACCAAAATATACTGCATTCTGGACATAAAACAAGTCTCAACAAATCTGAAAAGGATTGAAATAATACAGATATGTTCTCTGACCAAAACAGAAGAACAGAAGTAACCTAAAAATCGGGAACAAAAAATTATGAAAAGAATCCAAACATTTGAAAATTAAATCATATATTCCTAATTAACCAATGGGTCAAATTAAAAATCACAAGGAAATTAGAAAATATTTTGCACTAAATCAAAATAAAAATACAGTAATTAAAAATTTATGGGGGGATCCCTGGGTGGCTCAGCGGTTTAGCACCCTCCCGGGATCAATTCCCACGTCAGGCTCCCTGCGTGACGGGCTCCTTGCAGGGAACCTGCTTCTCCCTCTGCTTGTGTCTCTGCCTCTCTCTGTCTCTCATGAATAAATAAATAAAATATTTTTTAATTAAAAAAATTGTGGGATACAAATAAAGTATTGCTTAGAGAGAAATGTATACCATTAGCTATTTATATTAGAAAAACAATAAAGGTCTAAAATCAGTGATCTAAACATGTACCTGAAGGAACTAAAAAAAAAAAAAAAAGGAGCAAATCAATCTTTTTTTTGCAGTTTTCCATTTTTTTTTTATAATAAATTTATTTTTTATTGGTGTTCAATTTGCCAACATACAGAATAACACCCAGTGCTCATCCCGTCAAGTGTCCCCCTCAGTGCCTGTCACCCATTCACCCCCACCCCCACCCCTCACTCTCCTCCCCTTCCACCACCCCTAGTTCGTTTCCCAGAGTTAGGAGTCTTTATGTTCTGTCTCCCTTTCTGATATTTCCCACACATTTCTTCTCCCTTCCCTTATATTCCCTTTCACTATAGAAAATAAATCTGAAAGCAGAAACATCAATGACATAGAAAATGGAAAAAAATAAAATCAGTAAGAAGCACCTGGGTGGCTCAGTCAGTTGAGCAAAAACAGACTCTTCGTTTTGGCTCAGGTCATGATCTTGGGGTTGTGGGACTGAGCCTTATGTAGGCTCCGGGCTTGGCAGGGATTCTGCTTGGCATTCTCTCTCTCTTCCTCTTCCTCTGACCCTCCCCCCACTCATGCTCATTCACTTTCTCTCACACTCTCAAATAAATAAATATTTTTAAAAATAAAATCAATAAAACCAAAGTACATTTTTCGAAAAGTGTTTTTTTAATTGAACAACTCTACACAGATTTGCCAGAAGAAAAAAAAAATTGCCAAAATCAGGAATGAAAGAGCCTGCAGACAAAAAAGAAAGAATATTAAAAGAATACTGTGAACAATTTCTTCCCACTTGTTAAATTGTAGCAAAATACATAAAAATTCACTATCTTAATCATTTGTAAGTCTACACTTCAGTCATATTTGAATACATTTATAATATTGTACAACCATCAAAATCATCCATCTACAGAACTCTTTTTTTTTTAAGATTTTTTTTTTTTTTAAGTGATCTCCACACCCAGCATGGGGCTCAAACTCACAACCCTGAGATCGAGTTACACTCTCCAACTGAGCCAGCCCAGAGTCTCTCTTTTTCATCATAAAACTGAAACTCTATATGCATTAAATTATAACTCCCCATTTCCCATTCCTGCAGCCTCTAGCAAACACGATTTTACTTCTGTCTCTATGATTTGGGCTACTCTAAGAACCTCATTTAAGTGAAATCATACAGCATTTGCCTTTTGTGACTTGCTTATTTCATTTAGCATAATGTCTTCATGGTTCATCCATGTTTAGTGTATGTCAGAATTTCCTCCCTTTTTAAGGTCAAATATTCCATTGCGCATACACACACACACACACACATTCTTTTATTTTTTTAATTCCAGTTAACATAAAGTGTTACATTAGTTTCAGGTGTATAATGCAGTGATTTGACAATTCCGTACATCACCTGATGCTCATCGCAAGTGCACTCCCTGGGACGACTGGGTGGCTTAGTGGTTGGGTGTCTGCCTTTGGCCCAGGGCGTGATCCCAGGATCCAGGATTGAGTCTCACATCGGGCTTATTGCAGGGAGCCTACTTCTCCCTCAGCCTGTGTCTCTGCTTCTCTCCCTCACTGTCTTTCACGAATAAATAAATAAATCTTTAAAAAAAAAAGTGCACTTTTTATTTATCCACCCACCAATTGACATCTGGGCTCCTGTCACATTTTTAGATTTTGTGAACAATGCTCTTATGAACATGGGTGTACAAATATCTCTGAGACCCTGATTTCATTGAGTATATAACCAGAAACTGAATTACTGAATCATATGGCAATTCTATTTTAAACTTTTTGGGACAGGAACCTGGGTGGCTCAGTTAAGCATCTGCTTTCAATTCAGGTCATGATCCCAAGGTCCTGGGATGGAGCCCCACATCAGTCTTCCTCTTCCTCTCCCTCCCCCTGCTCTCTCTCAAATAAATAAATCTGTAATTTTTTTAATAACTGTAATTTAACAATGTATTCTTTAAATTTTATTTAAATTCAATTTGCTATATATAGTATAACACCCAATGCTCATCTCATCATGTATCCTCAATTCCCATCACCCAGTCACTGCATCCCCCACCCTCCTCCCTTTTAGCAACCCTCTGTTTCCCAGAGTTAGGAGTCTCTTATAGTCTTCCTCTAATTTTTCCCCACTCAGTTTCTCCCTTCCCTTATAGTCCCTTTCACTATTTCTTATATTCCACATATGAGGAAGCCATATGATAACTGACTTTCTCCAATTGACTTATTTCACTCAGCATAATGCCCTATAGTTCCATCCAGGTCAATGTAAGTAGTAGGTATTCATTCATTCTTTCTGATGGCTAATATTATATTGTGTATATATATCACATCTTCTTTATCCAATCTTTAAATCTTTTGAGGAACTGTCATACTATTTTTTTTTAAGATTTTATTTATCTATTCATGAGAGACAGAGGAGAGAGAGAGAGGCAGAGACACAGGCAGAGGGAGAAGCAGGCTCCATGCAGGGAGCCCACCGTGGGACTCGATCCTGGGTCTCCAGGATCAGGCCCTGAGCTGAAGGCAGCACTAAACCACTGAGCCACCCAGGCTACCCTGTCACACTATTTTCACATTGGCTATACCATTTTACATTCCTACCAAAAATGCACACGTGTTCTAATTTCTGCACACCCCTGCCAACACTTGTTATTTTCTTTTTTCTTTTTAAATATTTATTTATTTAAAGGGATGGGCAGAGGGAGAGGGAGAGTCTTGAGCAGATTCCACACTTAGCACAAAGCCCAACATGGGGCTTGACTTCATGATCCTCAGATCACAACCTGAGCTGAAGCCAAGAATTGAATGCTTAACTGACTGTGCCACCTAGGTGCCCCTTTCTGTTCTTAATAATAGCCATACTGATGAGTGTGAGGTAGTATCTCTTGTAGTTTTGCTTTGCATTTTGATCAACAATTTTATGCTAATAAATTCAACAACTTGGTGAAATGGACAAATTCCTTGAAACACCTAGCATTGCTTTGCTAGTACTGCCATAACAAAGTACTAAGACTGGAGATCTTAAACAATATGTTTATTTTCTCATAATTCTGGAGGCTAGAAGTCCAAGATCAAGGTGTCAACAGGGTTGGTTTTTTCTGAGGCCTCTCTCCTTGGCCTGTAGATGGTCAACTTCTCCCTGTGTTTTCAATTGGTCTTCCTCTGTACCAGTCTCTGTCCTAATCTCTATTTTTTAAGGCTTATTTGTTTATTTGAGAGAGAGAGAGAGAGAACAAGCAGGAGGGACAGAGGGAGAGGGAGAAAGAATCCCAAACTCCTCACTGAGCTTGAGCCTGATGTGGGGCTTGATCTCAGAACCCCAAGATCACAGTCTGAGCTGAAATCAAGAGTCAGATGCTCAATCAACTGTGCCACCTAGGCACCCCCTATTCTCTTCTTATAAGGACACCAGTCATATTTGATTAGGGCCCACTCTAATGTCTCATTTTAACTTAATTACCTCATCAAAGGCCAGATCTCTAAATACAGTCATATTCTCAAGTTCTGAGGGTTAGAACTTCAACATTTTAATTTGGGGAGAACACAATTCAGCCCATAACAAACTACCCAAAACTCACTCATGAGAAAACAGATAATGTGAGTAGCCCTAAATGTATTAAAGAAATTGAATTCATGGGGTACCTGGGTGGCTCAGTTGGTTAAATATATATGATCTCAATAAATGAGGGAAGAATTGCTAATATCCTATATTCATCCCTTATAAAAACTGTCAGCAAACCAAAATAGAAGCAATTTTGCTAACCTGATAAAAAGCATCCAAGAAAATACTTTGGTTGATATCATGCTTAATGATGAAAGACTAAATGCTTTCTAAAAAAAGGAATAAGGCAACTTCTTACAACTTTCATTCAACATATTACAGGAGGCCCTAGCCAGTGCAAGAAGGCAAGAAAAATAAGTAAAATGTGCCAAGATTGCAAAGGAAAATATAAGACTCTATTTGCAGATGATATGATTGTCTTTGTAGAAATCCAAGGAGATCTATTTTTAAAAAGCCATTAGAACTAATAAGCATGATCACATCCTATAAAAATAAATTGTATTCCAATATAAACAATGAAAAAGTACAAATTAAAAAATTTTAATACCATTTATGATGGCTAAAAAATAGCATTTATAATGGCTAAAAAATTAATTCATATGTGATATACCTGTACTGAAAACTACAAAACATTGCTGAGTAAAAACTAAAGATATAAATAAATGGGATATAGATATAGAACACATTCATAAATATAGAACACATTCATGGATTGGAAGGTTTTTTTCCTGAAATTGATACATACATTCAACAAAATCCCATTCAGAGTCCCAGTAGACTTCTAGTATATTTTATAACAAGTCTTAAAATTAGGTAGTGTTCTAATTTTAGTGTTTTTCCTTTAGTGTCCTTCCTTTTCAATGTTTCCTTGACTAAGTGTTTACATATAAATTTTAGAATCAACTTGTCAATTTCTACAGTTGAATTATAAAACAGCTTAATATAATTTAGATGGGGATTTTACAGACTATAGATCAATTTGGGGAGGACTGATTCTTAACAACATTAAAATATCTAATCTATGAACATGGTATAACTCAATTTATTATATCTTCTTTATCAGTAATATGTTATACATTCAGTAAGTCTTATCTTTCCATATTCTTGATGCTATGTAATTGACTATATACATGCCAAAAGTGCAAAGTTAAATCAATGAATAAAGGATAGTCTTTTAAACAGATGATACAGGATCAATTTGGTATCATATAGAAAATACTAAAGCTTGACCCTTACACCTCATACAACCTGCAAAGTAAGTAAAAATTATATTTATAGACTTAAATTTAAAACTACGAACTGTCTAGGAGAAAATCTTTTGGACATCCAGTTAAGGAACAATTTTTTACTTAGTATATAAAAAATGGAAACCATTAAAAATGATAAATTGGACAACATGAAATAAAAATCTTTCACTATTAGAGAAAATTTAAATACCAGCCATAGACTGATGATATTTGTAAAACATCTATCTGATAAAGGACTCATATCCAAATCATATAAGGAGTTCTCACAACTTGAAAACTGGGAGCAAATAATTCATTTTTTAGTGAAATTTTTATATTTGTTATAATTGTACAATTGCATGTAGTTGTAAGAACTATATCCCATGTAGTCTTTATCCCGTTTCCATGATAACATTTTGCAAAACTATAGTATAATGTCATAACACAACTGACATTGTACTGTCAAAGAACACTTCCATCACAAGACTCCCTCATGCTTTCTCCTGAGATTCCTATTACATGCATGTCAGAACTGTGGAATCGTATTCCATATCTCCTTAAAGCGTCATTTAAATCTTTGTTCATAGTTCTACTTTTTTTGGAGAACTTCTTGACCTTATCTCCAAATGCATTGTTTTGCATTTCAAAATAGTTATTTTTTAAATAGTCTGTTATTATTTCATAGTAGCAATAGCCCCCTTGCCCTCTGAAATTATTACAGTTCATATAAAGCTTTTGTTTGTTCTATGAGCTCCATTTTACTCCCCAGCATTATTAGTTCTTACTTTTATTTATAGAGTTTGGACCCCTCATCTCATGAGGCTGATTTTCCTCAGTTCAGTGATCTTGGCAGTTGATCTCATCAGCCTGTGTGTGGCCTTTCCACACTGAGAGTGAGGAAGGGGCAATGTGTGCTACAGGCAGGACACCCCAACCATCCATGTCCTGAGCATGACGACTCCTGCTCAGCCCAACTGGGCTGGTCACAGCCCAACTGCAAGGAGAGCCAAAACCACTGGATCTCCATGGAGCCAGAAACACATGATATGGGAAGAGCTTATTTCCCAAAGGAAGCAGTGTGATCTTATGGAAGAGGCCAAGTCCACTTGGTATGTGACCCTCGGCAAATCAACTTCACGTGAACCTCCAATTTCTTCACCTATAAAATGGGCATATTTCCAGCATGCAAAGTCAAGGTGAAGGTTTAGCAGTATTAAGTAACGTATGCAAAATGCCCAGCAAAGGGCCCAGGACACAACAGACACGTGATAAAGGCAGGTGTAATTATTTATACTTTATGTCACATAGACTATTCCTGTGTTGTGGTTCAAAGCATATCCCAATAAGCTGTTTTTGAACCTGATGGAACTTAATACACTGTTATCCAATTTCAGGATGATGGTTCCTTGAGGTTCCCCCACCCCAACCCTGTGGTCTGTATTTCTAGGTCTGCTCTATGGGAGATCCATCTCTCCCAGTTCTCAGGTAGGACTCTTCTTCCTTTGAATCCCATCTCCTCCAGGAAGCCCTCCTTGACTCCCACAACCCTCTGCACTTATCTCCAACATAATTCTCTTACCCAGGCCCCAGCATCTAGCATAGAGAAAGTACTCTAAGAAAGATAAATGAACAAATGCTTTGCAGAAAGCAAAACATCCCTCCTGTGCTGCAGCTTCCCCAGCATCTTTGCGGGGAAGCAAAACCAACCAAAGGCTAAAGAGTGGACATGCCAATAGATTTTGAAAATACTGCCTAGGGCTCAAAAGAAAATCTGTCCAATGGAGGCAGATATTTTACCCTCTACATGTTTAGTTTTTTTCTTCTTCCCCATTCTCTACCCTCTCTAGACCATAAGCCTCTTCCCCAATTTTACAACAAAACGAAAACAGAAAACCTCTCTTAAGCATTTTTTTATTTCTCTGTTATTTAGTTTTCTACTTTGGTACATATGAGCTGCGGTTATATTTCACACAGAAGCTGACATATCTCATTATGACACACCCCATAAAACAGAGCACATATAAATCACCTGGCACGGTTTTGCTTCACCTGGTTGTTATTGCTGAAATTTTTATTTCTAAGAGCACAAAAGGGAACATTCCTTGAATCTACAGATGAACAAGGACAGGGTAAGCAGCAGCCAGATTTGCCAGGATGAGAGAGAGGGACTAAAGACATGGACTCCCACATGGCTGTCTGCAGAGACATGAACAGTACAGATGGAGAAGACAGACAAAAATTTCAGAAAGACCAGGACAGTTCCAAACAACACTTCTGAATGACAGCCCATATATCAGACCTCTCTGGCTCGCTCAGTCCTAAGAGATTCTGACATAAACACAAAAGCCCAAGGTGGCATAATCCCGAAGCCAGCAGTGCCTACTCTTTGGCCTTAAACACTTACGTGAGTATTGTTTTATCCTGGAGCTCTAGACAGCCCCTCCCCTGGGCAGGAACACCATCCATCCCTCTCCTTATGAGCCCCCATGTCCCCAGCCAGTCCCACAAGACCCAGCTAGGCCTTGCCAGCTCTAAAATGTCTTGCCCTCAAAGACCTGGAGATTAAAGGCGGTATCCAGAAACTTCTTCAGAGAAACCAGGTGAGTGTTCCTGTTTCCTGTGGCTGGTGCAGCTGCTGGGTCACGGCCAACGTACCTAGAGGAGAAGAGACAAGTTAAGGGTAGGTCTGGGCCTGGCCTAGCCACTAGGAATGCATCGGGTCTAATCCTGATCATCATCCCGCTATAGAGATGAAGAGCCTAAGGCTCCTCCAAGATGCTAAGTGACTGGCCTAAGATCAAAGGACATTCTCTCATTCAGTTCTGGCTGCCAAACAAAGGTTTACTCTCCATACGGCAGAACTGATGGGGTCTATGATCTGTCACCAACAGTCACAAAGCCATTAAGAACTAGGGGACCCATTCCCTCAATTTCCAGTGTGGTCCACAGAAGGGCAGAAGTTCTGGCTCACACAGCAAATGGGGCAGGCAGAGCCAGAATGATGCCTCAGGCCCCCAGAGTCCCCTGGGTCCAGAGGAGGCCAGGCACAGATGGCAGGTACCCCCACACTCAGCCTCATACCATATGGGCCGTGCCCGGCTCAGGATGGTCATGAAGCGCGGGCTGATGTAGTCATAGTAGCCCATGTTCTTGTGCTCTTCCTGGCACCACACCAGTTCTGCGCCTGGGTACTTCTCTGCCTCTGTCTTGATCAAGTCGAAGGGGAATGGAGAGATCTGGGGCAGGCAAAGAGAAAACGGAGTATAGCCAGGGGACGGGGGGGTGGGTGCCATGCCAATGGCCAGCGCCCCAGGAGAGCAACCTGTGATGCCCATCCTGGCCCTGCCTGGCATGTTGCCCAGAGCCAGGGGGCTGGCGATTTGACCCTGTCCATGACTCTGACTAGGCAAGAGGTTAGGGTGCACCTGTTCCAGGCGGGTGATGGCCACTTGTTCCTCCAGGCCCTGGCTGCTCCGCTCCTTCACCAGGTCATAGTACACCTTTCCAGTGCAGAAGATGAGCCTCCGTACCTGCTCAGGAGCCTGTGCTGCAGGCCCATCCTCAGAAATCACCCGCTGGAAGCTGGTCCCTAAAGGTCCGACAGAGTATGGCAAGGGCATCAGCTCCCAGAGGTGCATCAACTTGGCCAGATCAGCTTGAGAACCAGATCCACATCCCTGCCTGCCCCAGGCTCTCCCTGGCCACTGAGACTAACCCCAAGATTGGATCTGTGGCTGCACTGGATACCTCTTGAGCCAAACCTTGGCAGGGGACAGATGACTCCCTGAAATGTCACAGGGAGAGAGGTAGACATGGGCTAGAGTCAAGGACAGAGCCCTGGGAACATGAACATTTAAGATGACAGGCTGGGGTTGGGGGGCACTGTGATGGGGACAGCTTCTGGAGGAGACAGAGAAGGTGGCATTAAATCCCCATCTGATGGCATCAATGTGTGTCCCAAACCTGCTCCCCATCCTGCATGTGCGCCAACCACCGGATCACCAAGCGAGAAGGTGAGCAGATGTCTGGGAGGCTGCTGCACATTCCTCCCTCCTCTCTCACCCCTGAAGCCAAGCCCTCATCTCAGACAGCCCTCACAGGCTCACACCACATGCCAGGCACCAGACTAAGCATACTGCAGAGAACTTCTAAGGAAGCCACCCCAATGTCCCCAAATCTCAGGTGCAGACACTGAAGCAGAGAGAAACTGGCTGCCAGTCCCCACCAGAGAGAAGCTCGCACCAGGTGTCAAGGCCAAGAGGTCCACAAGCCGATGTCAGAGCTCAGTCACCTGCGTACCCAGAGGGGGTGCCCAAACATACACGGGTAAAAACCCCTGTCCACGCTGTGGGCCCCTTCCCTGCCAGCAACTGCTGGCTTTCCTCGTAGTACCCAGGACTGTTTTCCCAGGTGGCTCTGCTCTAAGCCTCAGGGCCCCACATTATCAGCCCCTCCGCAATCCTCCGCCGGATCACAACTCAATTCTAACACTGGTCCTTCAGATATTTTATCTGACCCTCAATGCCTGAAAGCTCCTGGAGGGGCACCGGGTCCCTAGGGCCAGCAATGTCTATTTGGTTCAGGAGTAAAAAAAAACCTGGATGAGTAAATGACGACTCTCAGTGCTCCTGTTATCCTAGGCAGACTCCTGCCAGGTCTCCCACCTCTCGGCTCCCCGAGAACAGCCAGGGAGCCCTGTTGCTTGGCTCACATGACCCAAGCCGGACCATATCTGAGGGATCCCAGGCTAGCTTCTCAACCTGGCCACAGGTGGGGACTGAGCCAGGAGCTACTACAGGGGCACAGACACAGGAGAGGACAAGGGTCCTAGAAGCAGAGGGCCAGGAGCCACCAGGCCCCCCAACAGCCACCTCCCCAGCACACTTGAGCACTTACCAGATACCATCTGGTCAAAGCTGGACTTGGCCTCAGGGTGCCTCAGTAGAGATTTGGGTGTGAAGATGATCAGCTGGAAGGGAAACATGTGGCCGGCTGCCAGCTGCCCCACCTGGCCAGGGCTCTGCACCTGGGCCCAGCACTGCTATGCTGACCAGAGCGGGCAGCTCACCGGTTTCCGGAAGGGCAGCAGGACCTGGCGACGCAGCACATGGAAGTAGTTGGCTGGTGTGGAGCAGTTGACCACAATCCAGTTGCAGTCGTAGAGCTGGCTCACTTCAAAGTCCTCAGTGAACACCTGGGAGACCAGGGTAGGGCTGGGAGGTGGCCTGCCTGTGTCACCCGTGCCCTGACCTTACCCTGGTGGGGGAGGGCCACACTTACAGGGTAGGCGTCGGAATCATCATTGCTCATCTGCAGGAACCTCTCAGGCCTTGCTGAGGAATGCTCTGGTCCCTGAAACCAAGTGCCAGACAGCACAGACTGGCCTAAGTGTCCCACAGGACAGACACCTGGCTCTGCAGGGGCCCAGGGCCCAGGGGGAAGTCTGGGTGGCTCCTTAGAGGAGCCAGAACCACAGTAAAGACCCAGGAATGTGGGAGAAGAATAGAGAGGATATCCTCAGAGGAGGGTCTGGTCAAAGCCAGCACATGTGAACCGGTAAAAAGGCCAAGGTGAGATGGTTTTTCCAGAGTGTTCTGGACTTGGCAGTTGTCATTCACTGAGTACCTGCTGTGTGCCCAGCAGAGCTCTATAGACCCCATTGACATTGTTTACTAATCTTGAAAGCAGCTCCATGGTGTAGACATTTGTTACCTCACTTCATAGATGAAGGTGAGTAGCAGCGAGATTAAGAAACAACCCCACGGTCACTAAGCCACAGGGGGCAGCCTGGAACCCATGACTGACTCCTACTCCTGCCCTCACCCATGTGGGCAGCAAGACAACACCACACCGACCTCCAGGGTGGCTCCCCGTGAGATGAGGGTGATCTGTCCCATAGCCCTAAGGACCCAGAGCTATAAGCACCCGTCAGACCACACCAACCTTCCCACTCCACCCTGTGCCTTTCCAGCTACATGATCTTGGGCAGATCACTCCATTCCTTTCTTCCCGTGTGAACTGGGAAACAGGACTGACCGCCCAGTCCAGCTGCAAGAATTCCACAGGATCACACACACTGTGTAAGATGCCCAGGAAGGCCAATCCTGGCTCTGAACAGCCAACTGGTGACAACAGTAGTGATTAGTCCCTGACTGGATGACCAGTCCAGGCTGAGTAGGCCCTCAGGGACATTCATTGATTCGTAGCTCAATCATCCAGGGTGGGGAAGGCCTTTGCCCCAGGTCACAGAGCCAGGCAGAGGCTGAGCACACCCTGCTCCTAGCTGCCCCTGCAGCTGGCACAGTCCCACTCATGCCCCACCTGGTCAGGCTACAGACCCACCAAGGTGTCTCATGGGCTCTCCCCAGCCCTTCCCTCCCTCACTGGCCTGCACACCCTCCATCCTCCCTCTGTGTGGCCACTCTCAGAAGACCAGAGGACAGGCAGTACTACACAGCATTACATTCAGATCTCAGCTGCTAGCTGTGTGACTTTGGACAAGCCACTCTACTTCTCTGCCTCAGTTTCCTGTATCTGGAAAGTGGGTATACAGGACCTACTCCATTAATTTGTTGTAAGGACTGGAAGAGTTAACAGAGAGTTTTAAACAGGACCTGGCACAGAGCAAACCCTCAGACATATTGGCTACTTCTATTGCTAGTGATAGCAGTGCCATCACAGCAGCAGCAACACAGATGTATGCAGGCCCCGCTCTGAGCAGATCCATGTGTTCCAGGGGCCTGAAGGAAAACACCCCCCACCCCTGCAAGCAGCCAAAGGTCTACCCACCCTCTCCCAAGCACACCAGAGCCTTTCCGGGCCCCAGCCACCATGCAGCCCTCACCATGCCCTCCATGCCGTGGGGCAGCAGCAGTACGATGCCATTGTGCCGCACCCACTTGGCCTGGCCAGTGCTGATGAACTGGTCGATGATGCACTGGGCTGTGTTGTGGAAGTCACCAAACTGAGCCTCCCAGAGGACCAGGGCATTGGGGCTGGCCATGGCATAGCCCAACTCAAAGCCTAAACAGAAGACACAAAGAGCACACCGCATACTGTCACCAAGGGGCAATGGCTCCACTCAAACCCAGTCCTTGTTCATTCACTCTCCCTGTCCTCACCCCCTTCCCAGCAGGCCAGCAAGAGCCAGGGGACTCCCTGGGGCCCAAAGGCCAGAACCTCCCTGCCAGGGAGCTGACAATATGCTCAGAGATGCCACCCTCAGCCCTAACTTCACGTATGGCCACCTTCTAGACCAGGAGCCAAGTCCCAAGATGCCCTGGGGAGGCAGCAGGAGCCGTCTGCCAAGAATAACCCCTCAAAATATGTGCAGTACTGCTGAGGGGAAGGGGCGGGGTGGGGGCTGCTCTCTGCAGGGTCCTGCTTCTGGGAGGAGGCAGTCAGGGAGGAAGCAGGCCAGCTAAAGGTCAAACCAAGGAAGAAAGAATAACAGGGGACACAGTCTTGGGAGCCCAGAGACTGGGGAGGGGCTCTGGAGATAGAGCTGCTGAGTACTGTGCAGGAGTGGTCATAGTCAAAACAATAAAACAATAGGACAGCTTGGGGTGCAAGACCCTCTCTGGTCCCCAGGCATCTCAGGGCCTGCCTGACTTGCAGGCAGAGTTCTGACCCACCCAGGACTCCATACTCTGAGAGTGAGCTGTTGCACACAGTGTAGGGGGCCTGGTCAGGCCAAAGGTGGTTCATGGGGACACACGTCCTCCGGTCAACTTCCTGGTCATGGAGAACGTGGTGCCGGTGACTGGAGAGAGACAGATAAGGAAGGGATGGAGGGCGGCGGATTACCACCTGTTCACCCAGAGCAGGTGCACCAGGTAGCAGGAGGCAGGCAAGCCTGTCACGGTGCGAGAATTCCATAGGATGGCGACACCAAGAAGGCCCTGGGAAACCAGAGCAATCCAGGGAGCCTCCCTTCCCAGTGGTAATCCCACAGGGTCAGAGAGGTGGCCCAGCAGCCCTCTGATGTCCTGACCCAAGAGCAGGGGCTGGAGATGCTTTCGGGTTACCTGTGACTACCTCAGCCATATAAGGGCTCCCCAAACATGGGCCAGGGAAAGGAAGAAGAGCCAGTTACACTCCAGAGCTCTTGGGCTGATTCTGATAGACCCCAAGCACAGATGAGCTCTCAGCAATCCTGTGGGGTCAGGGATGACCAGGCTAATGCTCACCCAGGGCCGAGAGACCACTCTCACATCCTCACCTAAATGTGCCCCTCTCCACATCCTGCCCACTGAGCCGCACGTGGATGCCCTCCTTAAGCAAGGAGCCAAAGGCCATGTACTCCGCCAGGGCCCAGTCCACTGTCTGTTTCTTGGTCATGTCCGCACGGCCCCGTAGGATTCGAGAGAGGCCTGCAGGGATGAAGAGCCACCCTGAGGGACGCAGAGGCCTGCAGGACGGCCCCAGCCAGGACGGCCATAGCACCAGGGCTCTAGCCCAGCTGTGCATGTGTTCATTGTATACCCACCCCCCACCCCACCCACACACACACACACGCAGCACAGGGCCTGGCAGGCTACAGGAGCCCCAGGGCCAGGCAGCCCTCCACCAGCACCCCCACTCCAAGAGAAGGTCTGAGCCCCCCTAACTTCCCTCCCTTGGGGAAGAAGGAGCAGGCATCACTAGGTGAGCCTCTGCCATATGCAGACACTGTATACCCTTGAGTCAGAACCATTCCTCACAGGTCTCCTGCCAGAGAGTGCTGCTGACTGTCCCCATTCTCCAGAAGAGGAGACTGAGGCTCAGGAGAGGGAACTAATTTACAAATGACCACACCCCCATAAAGATGTCTGGATCTGAGCCTTGGCACCTAGCCCAGGTGGGGCTCCTATTGACCCTACACCTGTACCAGTCCCATGTGATGTGCACACAGAGTGAGCACCCCAACACACCCGGGCCACTATGCACATTGTGGAGGAATCCCTTTGGATTCGAAGGGTCCATAGGCATCCTGTGGAGCCCTCCAGACTGCCCAACCAGGATGGCCACAGCCAAGAGGTATAGCCAGCGACCACCAACTGGCCTAGGCTCACCCAGGAGTGGCAGGCTTGCCCTCTCTCATCCATCCAGGCTACCATAGGCACCGCACTCCTGCCCTTTCCCAACATTTCAGACTCAACCGACCCCTCCACAGAACCCTTGCTCCCCTGCCCTCCTTCTGTGTGAGCCATGGACAACCCCAGCAAAGGCACTGGGAAAATCCAAGATGCCTGGCATAAGCCTTGTGACTGGCACCCAGCAGAGAACATGGCTTCCACATCTGCCCACCCTGAAAGGAACCTGTTATTATGGGCTCTGCACAAGAGTGCAAAAGAGGCTCCAAGAGCTCAGCTGACCTGCCAGCAAGCCAGGACACAAACCAGGCTTCCCTGACCCCTGAACACCATCTCCCGTAGGGCACATGCTAGAGCCTGCACAGCAACCTCACCGGTGTGGATCTTAAAGTCCTCCAGGGGCACGGAGCTAGCCACTTCACCGATGTGGGTCAGTACGTCCTCAGGAATGCCTGTGGCTGGGCATGTCATGCTCTTGGGCTCCCCGTCCACATTAAAGAAGCCTGAGAGGGCAGAGATTCTGTGTACTTCTGTGTGGTCAGGCCTCAGATCCCCTGGTCGGCTGCCTTCCCAAGACTCAGGGGCCCCTCTCTTTCTTAACTCCACCTGCACTCAAACCCTGACTCACACTTGGGATCTGTGACACCCAATAGCCACAGCTGGGCCCCTGTGGGGGCTACTCCCTGTGCCCCAGGTCACAGCCATCTAGCTCCATCCCACGGAGGCCCTCTGAGCACCCCTCCCCCAGGCTCTCTCCACTTTGATGTGCACCTGCTTTAGCTCAGCCCTCCCCTTCCAGAAAACAGCTGGTCACACAAGCTCACAGGGTGATACCATCTCTCCTGAACCCCGACCCATCCCCACATGTAGAAATCAGTGCCCCCAGCCTCAGGAGTCTCAGGGATAGAACACTCAGCCTCTGGACTGGGCAACGACCGCCCTCACCCAGGACCACTGCAGTCCGGTCCCAGGCCCAGGCGAATCACTCTCAGTCACAGACCTCTCACTTACCGGGCCATGGGGAATCCAGCCAGTGCTTTATATGCAAGATCTTTTTATCCTTGGACCTGCCATATGCCTCCTCACAGATCCGGTCATATTTGGCTATTTCTTCCTGAAATCAGGGTGAATGCAAGGACTGACACAGTAAGCCCTGGAGAGCCAAAGGCTGTATCAACCTGGATTTGTAAGCCCTGGTGCCCTTTGCTACATTATAGAACTGTCGGCTGGCCTGCAGGGACCCTGTGGCCAGAGGCCAAAGTCTCAGAGTTAAGGGGGATCCCCCCCGCTCAGCAAAGGACTTAGAGGAAGCTGAGAAAAGACTCAGAGTGCTTGCTCTCAGAGCTCCCTCAAGGCAGGAAGCCGAAGGCATCCATAAAGAACTGTGGGAACAAACCAGGCTCAGGGCTGCCTCCTGCAGGAAGCCTTCCTGGACTCCTGCCTGAGGCTGAGCTTTCCTCACATGGCAGCATTCACTATCCCACCAAGCTGTAAATGTCTTTGGTTCTCTGTCCACCTTGACAACTAGGATCTGTTGGGGACAAAGACCATAATGGCTACTTCTTGAAATCACTGCAACATCAACAACTACCCCAGGGTCCCAAGCTGTATTGGAAGCTTGTCCTAGGCAGCCACGTGGCCTGCCTGCCCACCTCAAACTCCTGCAGGGTGACTGTGCCCTCAGTAATGAGCTTGTCTGCATACTTCTTCAGCACAGGCACTTGTCTGTGGATCTGCTTGTACATGAGCGGCTGCGTGAACATGGGCTCGTCCATCTCATTGTGGCCACGCCGGCGGTAACAGACCTGCAAGGACAGCGTGGGGAGGGGCTCAGCCCCTGCCCTCAGGCAGTGCAGGCATAGTCACTGCACAGCGGGGGCACAGCAGGCATGATAGGCCCCTGAAAGCCCCCCACTACCACCTACCACTAAATGCCCCGCATCCAAGCCTGTGCACAGAATGTTCTTGGTGGCCCTAAACCCTCCATCTGGAAAGCACTCCCAGCCCTCCCTGCCAAAGATACTACAGACCTGGCCCACTTGGCACAGCAGGAACAGGTCACACACACACCCTACCACAGCCCCAAACCCACCAAGTCCACCACCACATCTTTATTGAAGGTGTTCCTCCACTCAGCTGCCACACTGCACACATATATCACGGCCTCTGGGTCATCTGCATTCACGTGGAAGATAGGTGCATTGACCACACGGGCCACATCGGTGGGATAAGGTGATGACCGGGCCATGCGAGGGTCTGTGGTGAAGCCAATCTGCAGAAGCAGGAAGAATGGACAGAGCCTCTGTAGAGCCAGACAGGTGGTACCTGCCCTGGAGACTAGTGGATCAAGGGAATGAGGGAGATCTTTGCCTCAAGCTTCATTAGGTGTGACCAGGAGGTATGTGGCACAGAAAGGGATGAGGGTAAACGGCCCCTACAGGCACAGTGGCGGGTCCTATAGTGATGGCAGCATCACCAAGGAAATCATGCCTGCTCTTGTTCTGCATGTCATACTGTGGTAGGAAGAGCGCAGGCCTGGCTCACTGCCAGCCCCAACAGCGGCTCTGTGTGTGATGCTGAGCCAAGTACTTAAATTCCCAAAGCCTTGGTTTCCTCATCTATGAAAAGGACTCATTAAATACTACCTCACAGGGTTATTCTGTGAAGATTAAATGACTTAATACAAATAAGGCAATTAACTTAGGGCTTTTTAGGCTCAGAAGAGCTATTAGTAAGCACAGCTGCCTAAAGAGCAAAGGCCTGTGACAGCTGTGTTCTAAGACTGGTTCCTACAGAACTAAAAGTAGCATCTAGTTTATGTCCAGCCTCTGTGGTAGTTACACCTGTCTTCCTCTGTCCTTACAATGTTCTCCATGGGACCTGTGTGTGCATGTGTGTGTATTTACATGTATATGTATACATACAGGCACACACCAATTTCACAGACCAGGCTGGGGAGAGAGCAGGGATCCTGCCTGAAGTCATACACTGGGGAGTGGCAAAGCAGTGGGATCAAAAACAGAATCATCTCAGGGCACCTGGGTGGCTCAGTGGGTTAAATGTCCTATTCTTGGTTTCGGCTCATGTCATGATCTCAGGATTCTGGGATGGAGCCCCACATCTGGCTCCACACTCAACAGGGAGTCTGCTGGGCCTTCTGTTCCTCCCCGCACCTTCTCTCGCATGTTCTCTCGCTTTCTCATAAATAAAATCTTTAAAAAAAAAAATCTAAAAAAAAAAAACAAAAAAACACCCCAAAACCAGGATCATCTCACACTTCCCCCAAAAGTTCCTGGAATTCAGAAATGGGAGACATTGACAAAGCCCACCAGGCAGCCCAGGTCCTCACCTGGTTGTTGACGACCACATGCACAGTACCATTGGTGGTGTAAGAGGGCAGGTCACTCAGGTGGAAGGTCTCATACACCACACCTTGGCCAGCAAAGGCAGCATCCCCATGAACCAGGATGGACATGACCTGCAGGGCAGGATGTGAGGCAGGAGGAGCCTGAGCCTGTGCAGCCCAGCTCTGTGCCCTATAGTGCAAAGATCCAGGCCCTATGCCTCAGAACCCAGTCCCTCAGAACCCTGTCCTCCCAGCCCACCCCTCAGAAACCATTACTGTCTCAGAGTTCAGCCCTCAAGAGCCCATCACTCAGAAACCAGCCCTCAAAGCCAGTCCCTCTTTTACCATTCCTCAGAGCCCAGCCTTCAGATCCAGCCCCTCTGGGAGCACCCTTTAGGAACCAGATGAGTTTACCTTCTTGCCCTGGGCATCCCCTCGGTAGAACTGTTCTGCCTTTGTCTTTCCCTGCACCACGGGGTCCACAGCTTCCAGGTGGGAGGGATTGGCCACAAGGGACAAAGTGATATTTCTGTTGGTGACCCGGTTGATTCTCTCATGGTACATGCCAAGGTGATATTTGACATCTCCAGAGCCCTGAAGATTAAGGTGGGCCATGGTGAACCCACCCCTCTCACCACAGACAGGCAGACAAGTAGATATGCAAGCTCACAGTAGGGCTGGGACATTTCCCTGGATTCCGCTCCCTGAGAAGGCTGTGCTATCCCTGACCCACATCCTCTTCCTGCCCTCCCATCACCACACACAACCCCTCCTTGAGGAAGGCAGGTAGGTTCCCCTGCGCCTTGGCTCAGAGGACAGATAAGCCTCCTCATCAGAGCCCCTCCGCATTATCACCTATTGTCTTCAGCATTAATGACAGTGCAAGCAGGGAAACAGAAGGTGGTGTTAATAAGACCACGGCATGGCCTCTGGGCAAATTTTGGAGCTGAACCCCTACCTAATTCCTAACACCAAACTAACCAATAATGTATAGACGGCAGATGAAGCCACAATACAGCAGAGAAAAATATCATGTATTTTATGATCTTAGAGCAGGGAAGGCCCTTCCAAACAATGTACAGAGCTCTGAAGCTATAAAAGACAAGGCAGCTAAAATTTAACAAACTTGCCAGAGGGAAGCAAATCCATGGCAGTGTTAGGGAGGAAAAATCAAGCAGAGAAAAATATTTATAAGACGAATATAGGCAAAGGGCTAACATCCTCAATATATAAGACTCTTTAACAAATTAGTAAGACAAAGTCCCAAATCCCATAGAAAAAAATGAGCAAAAGCCATGAGAAGAATTTATAGAAAAAGAAATAGACATGGCCTAAAAACATGTGAAAAGATACTCAATTAAATTTTTGCATCAATCATATTGACAAAGACAGAGAGATTCGACAGAGTAAGGGAGGACAAGAGCCTGGGATCCTCACACATGCTGGGGGTGGGCTCACTATATCCTCAAGCTCTCTGGAGGGAAGTGAGTCTGGCCACTGCATCTCTCAGACACCATCTAACAGAGTACTCACACACGTGTGCAAAGAAACTTAGTCAGCAACGTAACACCCATCACCTGGAGAGGCAAAAACCAGAGCACATTCAAAGCTCAGGGAGCTCCCGTGTGCCGCATGAAGCAGTGACAACTCCTTAAGTGAAAATAGCAAGGTGCCAAGTGGCATCATGAGCTACTCCCCTGGCCTTTTACAAAGAAGACTGTACCGAGTAGATAGGTGTGTTTGTACCTGCATGGAACATTTCTGGAAGTACACACCTTAACACAAACAAAAACTGGCCACAGTGGAGCCTCTGAAGAGCAGGCTAGGGGTCTCATGAGGGAAACTTATTCTCATTGCATATGCTTTTTTTTTTAAACAATGCTCATACTTTTTTTTAAATAAAAAGAACTAGTAAATACTTTTTAAAAAAATATCCTTTGGCCAGGCTTTACACAGTTTACACGCATCATCTCTTTGATTCTTCACAAGCATTTTGGGGGCAGGGAATTTCATCCCCATTTTACAGAAGAACAAACTGAGCCTTGGAGAGATGAAAGTGCCTTTAGAGCAAGTGCTATGATCTTTGATAAGCAAATGAACAGCATCTTGGGAAGATTCTGGGCTATAAGCCAACAGATGCAGATTCTAGTCCCTGCTCTGCCTTTTGTACTGGATGACCTTGGAGCAGCCATTTAATGGGATTCATTTTAACAAACCAAGCACTTTTGCTGGGGGCTGGAGCTTCGGGGATGAGGTCCCTTCTCTATCCTGCTACCAGCCTAGAGAGGAAAACAGATATACACACACGTGCAAAGGCTGGAAAAAGCCAGAAGAGTACCGAGGGAACAGGGGGACAGAGGAGGGAGTGATGCAATGGCTGCCTAGAGGACCAGGAGAGCCACCCAAGGGGAGACAAGCAGGGCTGTGCAAGAGGCAGAGAGCAGTGGAGAGAGGAAGCCTGTCTACATTCAGGCCCAGCGTGGGTGAAGGCATCAGGGGACAAGGCATGCTTAACATACATGCATACCAGCAACAGGGGTGTGAGCAGAGAACTGTTTCCTCTGCTCACCAATGAGCACAAGAAGCTATCCTGGCCTCCCCGGGCTGTTCTGGGCAAAAAATGAGTGAAGAAACCCTTCTGGGCTGGTAGACAGGACCCTGTGCAGAGTCAGGCCACACAGCTGAAGTAAATGCCTTTTAGGTCACTTCTCTCCAGGCCTCACTTTACCTAGCTGAAAGCAAGAAGGTTGGTCCAGATTATCTGACGGCTCTCTCAGCTCTCAGAGATCACAGCACTCACTCTAAAACACCTTAGTGGCCTCACACAAACACACCCATTCTCTCCCCCACTCTTCTGCATAGCCATCCACATCCAGGTCTGTTTGAGCCTAGATGCTTCTGGCCCAGCTCCTTCCTAGTTCACACCCCAAATATCTGGGACAGGGCTTGGCACTTACCTCGTCTGCTGCCTCCAGCTTGGGGTCAAATTGGCAGAAGATCTGCTCCAGGTCCTTACGGATCACATTGGCCAGCACATTCAGCCTGCCCCTGGAGCCACAGGTGGTGGGACTCTCACCTGGCACAGAGGCCACCTCCCCCATTAGGCCCCAACATCCCCACACTCCTGCCCACCTGGGTCTATCAGAATTAGCATGGGGGTCAGGGAAACCCTCCCCATACAAACCACAGGAGGCCCAACCCTCTCATCCTGTCTCAATCTACAAGGCATGTGAGTAGTTCTAGCTGGCCAGCTCCCCCAGAAACTCTGTACATCTCACTAGGACTCTGGAGGCCCTCATAAGCAGGAGCCACCCAGCCTCACTCATGGCCCTCATAAGCAGGAGCCACCCAGCCTCACTCATGGCAGGATGCACACACACCCATTCCCCCCCACCCACCCCTGCCTCCCTGTCAGACCCCATCCCCTCCCCCCCACCTCACCAGCAAAAGTTGAGCCTAACCCAGTACCTCAACCCCAATCTGCTAATGCATCACAGTCACTCATATGTGATCCCAGCTCAGCCAGCAGTGTCTTGCAGCAGAAGACGGGACTGAACTAATCCTAAGGTCAGGAGTTACCAGGGGACCTGTCCAGGGAAGCTGAGGTCTCAGGTTAGGGGTAGGAAAGCAGCCAGAGACCAGGGACTCTAGTCGAGGCCAGACTTCCCATCAGGATGCAGTTTATTCAGGGGTGGGTACCAGGCTGATCTGGGCACAGGGGAGGACTCAGCCCACCCAGCCCACCAGCAGATACTAGCCCCAGGCCTGCACACCCTCTGATCCAATCTCTAGCCCCACGTGGCCCTGTGACAGAGGGCAGCCCTCTTCCAGGTGGGCCTCTCCTACGTTCTGCAGAGGCAGAGCTAGAGGCCAAAGGAACCACATGAACAACCCTCAGTTCCTCTGGGCAAAGCCCTCCAGTCTTATACCACTCCCACCCCCAACTATGGAGACCTGGCCTAGAACAGCCCTTCAGCTCCCAGAGCCCTCCTCAGGCTGGGAGCCGGCCCAGTACCACCACACAGTCCCAGAACTACCCCTGGCTGCCCAAGGCCATCCTTCCCAAGAGATCCACTGAAGCCACGAATGTGGGATCTCTGACAACTGGGCCAGCTCTGCTTGACCCTCTAACGAGACACTGGGCATTTCTGGGCCCTCAGAGCAAGGAGCTGTAAGAGACAAATCCCAGGCTCCTGGCAGGCCAGCCCGCAGGATGGGGGCCCTCCCACACTGCATCTGGATGCCTTGACACCCCTCCTGCTAGTGCATCCAACACTGGCCCACCCGTGAGCAGATGGAAACTGTCACAGAAAATGCTGGGGCTTTGCCTCCAAGACCACTCCCGTTCCGCAGGACCCCTGGCCACCTTGTCTCTGTCCCCAGGCTGTACTCTTCACCAGTCCATGGGCTCCAGTTCAGAGGTCAATGCCCAGCTGCCAGGCCAGCCTTCTAAGTCTATCAAGGTCTCAAGAAAACGTGTAGTCAGCTTGTAGCCAGGGGGAAAAACTCTCAGCTCACCTCCAGAGACCACCCTCCTCCAGGAGATGGCATCACAAAGCCACCTGCCCAGGCCCTGTCCTCACTTCCCTGGAATGTACCCCTCCACAGGAACCTCAAGAGGCATAGTACATCCCTTTTCTGAAATATTGACCTTCCTGGGGACAGCGGCAACATGGAAAAGAGAAACTGAGTCTGAGGAAAGATGGTTAGTCCCTGCCTCCATGTGGCTTTGGGCCTAGGGCCCAGGGACTGAGAACTTTCTAGGTCATCCTACCTTTACCCCCAGATTCCACCAAAACCCCTGCTCTGATTTTCATCCCCTCCCTTCTATCTCATTCTGCTGGGCCTGGAGAACAGATAGGCTATGGAGGAGCAAGAAGGGGGCCCACCTGTGTGGCATCCCCAGGATGACATTCTCGATCCCCATTTCACTGGATTTGTCGATGATGGTCTTGAGGGCGGGAATCATGACCTCACAGCCCTCCAGGCCAAATCGCTTCTCGGAGGACCACTTCCGGGCCAGGAAGTCTTCAAATCTGCTTGGTGTGAGGAGAAGGGAAAAGACAGAGAGGCTGGGGCTCACAGGGACTATCCATGAGGACCACAGCTAGATGCCTGAGAGAGAGCAAGCTGCGAAGTCACCTCCCTTTGCACAGACAGGCCCTGCTATTAACATACAGCAACAAGGAGCATAGAAAGGCCAGAGAGGCTGGGCACCCTCCCAACCTAACCAAAGACCTCTGCCTGCACCCAAACCCAGTTATCACCCTCTCTCCCCCTTCTAATCAAACTGCTCCAACAAGCCACCTCCCGCAGCTTCCAGCTCACCATCCTGCACACACACACTGCACAGGGCTCCCTCTCCATGTCCCAGAGACCCCTTCACCATTCAACTCAAATTCCAGCCTACACCTCACCACCAGGGATCCATTCTGCACCCAGCAGCTGAGCCCCATGCTCTGCTAGGCCTCTGCAGCCCCTGTATACCCAGCTTCAGATCCCAGTGGCAGAGCCAGGTGGCACCCCACCCGTAGGCAGGCGCTGGTACACTCACTCCTAGAGACGTCTTTCTGTCCACACAGTCCCACAGCCACTTTCTGCCACTTCTGTCCCTGTGGTCATGTTCTCCTGGAACCCAGCCCTGCCCACCTACCCCCCATGCTGCTCCTACGGGCTTCCCCTAGGCCAGGGGATGAGACCCCCTCCGGGCTTCCCCTAGGCCAGGGGATGAGACCCCCTCCAGTCCCAATTTCCCCTGCCAGTGATCCTAGTTTCAGGAACTAGATGTCCTGGGATATTCTAGACAGCCCTGGAGCAGACCCTGCTACCACTCCAGCCATCCGGGGTGGGGTGGTGCTGAGGGCCTGACCTCATGGAGCGCACCAGCCGGGCCAGCAGCGTCCGCTTCTCCTCACTGGAGAACTGCATCACACCAGGGGTCTCGAATTTCTTCCGGATCCACTGGCACTGCTCCACGTCATTGATGAACATGAACTCCAGGCCGATATGCTGGCAGTAGGTGCTCTGAGGGAACAGGTAGGGACTCCACCAGGAGCCAGGAAGAGGGAAAACTGTCCTGGCATCTGGAACACAAAAGCAGAACCCTCCTTCCCTCTAGCACACTCCAGAGTGCCAGCAGGTGTGCCTTACATGCCTGCCTGTGCTTACCTCCAGGCGCCGAATGATCTCCCGCAGAGAGAGGGTGTGTTCAGATCCCCCAATGAAGGTGGTGGTGGGCAGCTGGAACTCCTTATCTAGGTCAGCCTCCCGCAGGTCATAGAAGGCTGAGGCGGCACACACGACCGCAGCAGCAGAGGGGAGAGAAAGGGCTCAGGCCCCAGGGGGTGCCCAGCAGTACCCCGGACCTCCTAACAATGCCCCCAGCACCCTCCCACCAGCCTACAGCTGGAACAGGGAGACAGGGAAAGTAAAAGTCAGAGCCCAGCCTGTACCACAAGGTGGGGCTTGGACAAGTCTCTCGAGCTTACGGAGCCTAGTGCACCAGCTAGGGAAGAAGGGGAGACATCACAGTGAGGCAGATGGGCAAAGGTCAGAGGAAAGCCTCTAGGGCTGACTGATGGGCCCCAGGCCTCAGACACATGTCAGTCCCAGAGCCCCTCACCCAGCCACAGGCACCAGCTGGCTCTGGTGCTGCCAAAACAAGAGCTCTCACCCAATTTATCAATGGTTGTGATTAAGTCTGAGGGCACAAAGGAGTCCAGGTCTGCATCCAGAATGCCCAGCGGGTCCAGCTGGGCCACATGGTGGCCCCGGATCTGGGAGAAAGGGAAAGAGGTCAGGGCCAGGCTGAAACACAGATAGACAAATACTCCCCGAAAGCCAAGTTCTGGGCCCTGGCCTCTCATTTCCCACTTCAGAATTCCAACTTTCCACATGTCTACAGTACCAGCCACTGCACAGTTGCCTATACCATAACCACTAAGTTGGCAGGAGCTCAATTCTCTTTAAAAGTACAACATGCAGGGATCCCTGGGTGGCGCAGTGGCTTAGCGCCTGCCTTTGGCCCAGGGCGCGATCCTGGAGACCTGGGATCGAATCCCACGTCAGGCTCCCAGTGCATGGAGCCTGCTTCTCCCTCTGCCTGTGTCTCTGCCTCTCTCTCTCTCTCTCTGTGACTATCATAAATAAATAAAAATTAAAAAAAAATTAAAAAAAAAAAGTACAACATGCAGCTTTCAGAAATAAGGATGCACACACCAAAGTATTAACTACAGTATAATTGGCAGTCATAAAATTCTAGAAACTTCCCAAATGTCCATCAATAGAAGACCGGAATATGGATATGGGAAATCCACACAGGGGAGTACAAAGAACTGTTAAGAATAAAAAAAATCCCTATCCGCTGCTGTGCAGTAGTCCCCACAAAACAGTCCCCCCCAAAACAGTGTTAAGCAAAATAGCAAACTGTAGAAGAGTATGTGTGACAAACTATCCATTATCTAAGAAAGAGGAGATTCAAATAAATACATGCATTTGCATATATTCATATACACACAAATAAATATATGCATTAGAAAAATACATCATAAACAAGAAAAAGTATTATCTGTGGAAAAAGAACAAAACAGGGTATAATGCCAGAGATAGAAGCTAGACTTTTAAGAATACATTTTGCTTTGAAGATTTGATTTTGGAATCTTGTAAATATTTTATATCACTATCAAGCAAAATTAAGTTTCAAAAATTAAAATAAAACAAATGAATTCATACATTCATTTGATCACAGTACTACCCAAATGAATAACAGAATATCAAAAAATAAAATAAAATAACAGAATATCCCCAAAAGACAAATAGAACTCCAGGAAAAAAATATTATAAATTCATTTCTATTACCAATCAGTAGTGGTAGTATTAGAATTATACTGTAAAGCTATAGTATGTAGACTGTGGGAAAATCAAGTAAGTCATTGTACTGATGTCTTCGGGAATCTCTACTTTTGGCATCTTTAAAAGATGACAATGACATTGAGATTAATGAGGTCAAGGGATCCCTGGGTGGCTCAGTGGTTTAGCACTTGCCTTCGGCCCAGGGAGTACCAGGATCGAGTCCCATGTCAGGCTCCCTGCATGGAGCCTGCTTCTCCTTCTGCCTGTGTCTCTGCCTCCCTCTCGGTGTCTCTCATGAATAAATAAATGAAATCAAATAAATAAATAAATAAATAAGATCAAGAACAAACCCTAAGTCTTGCATCTGAAGTACGTGGAAGCATCAGTATAAACCCATAAATGTGTTATCTTTAAAAAAAATAAAAACATATTTCCCAGCTCTAACCACTGAAAGAGCCCAGAAGTCCTGATCAGACCATAGCAGTGACTCTTCCAGCACTCCTTGAGGAACTGGTTGGTCCAGATATGTACAAGATGAGCTCAGAGCATCTTGTCATACCAGATAGCAAAGGGGTGCTCAAACACTGCGGGGGCAAGGAATAAGGACACATTTGGACAATGAGAAGGACGGTATCTGTAACAGATGAAAAATCATCAAATAGGTTTAAATTCATCCATTCATATCATACTAAATAGGAAGAAAAGTCTTCATTGACCATCTTTGGAGGGGACTAGGGAACCACACCACACTTCTGAAAATCAGTCAATAAAAAGGAAAATCAAGCACTGATCCTGCCTTTCCTACACAATTTACACCAGGATAAATGGAGTTAACAAAGTGAGCTTTTCAAAAAAACAAAAAACAAAAAACAAAAACAAAAAAAAAGTGAGCTTTTCCTGATAGAAGTATTTCAGATAATAAAGAAAGAGAGGTAGAAATAGAATACTGTCACCATTTTTACCACTCTTAATGAATTAATGTGTCCAGGAAATAATCATCCAGAGCTGCTAGCTGCTAACCATCACCCCTAGGAAGCTGATTATGAAACAAAAAAAATCAAATCTATGGTGGATAAAGCTTCTAGATGTAAATTACCAATTTACAGAAATTAAATGGGACAAAGGAACAGATGAAGACACCACGGGGATGCAATCAGCAAAATCCAGACTCAGGAAAACTCTACACCACAAAACAACCTGTTTTTTTCCACAAACATACACACATACAGACACACACACACAGAGAAATCTGTAACATACAAGAGACTTAAGACCTGGATCAACTTATCACAACCTGTGGCTTTATTTGGATCCTGATTCAAACAGGCAGTAAAATTATAAGGCAAACAGGTAAACATGAACACCAACTGGTTGTCTGATGACCTTAAGGATTACTGCTAACATTCCCACATGTGACAGTGCTCTTACGGCACATTTTTAAAGAGCCTTTATCTACAGAAATACATGCTAAAAAGTTCGATGAATGAAATACTATGTCTGGGATTTGCTTCAAAATAATCAGTGGCCAACAGGTAAGGGATGGAGGTGGTAATAAATGAATCAAGACTGGCCCCACGGGTGTTGGGATTTGCTGCACAACTCTTCTACCTCTTATGTGTCTATAACAATAAGTGTGAGGATTTTTCAGTACTGTGTGTAGATGAGTTAAACAAGAACTCTTGCTCCTACAGGGCTGCAAGGAGCCGCAGCCTGCCTGGTGAGAGCTTATTCACATCAGGCACAACCTTTGGCAGATTTTTACCCTACAGATCCACAGGAACATGGCTGAATCCAGACACTAGCCCACTCTAAGGACTCTCTGGTGCTTCATGTTGGCTAAAGAACTAAATAGCAGCCGAAGAGCTGAGAACCGTGGGACAAGGCCCTCAGGCAGCACCATGAATGTTACCTTTATTTAACATGGAGTTTTATGTTCTTTGTTCTTGGTTTTCAAAGTAAATTGTTGGATCATTTTTCTGACTCAGCCACCAAGAAAAATTACTACTGTTTGCTTGCAGGTGGCCCACAAATCACTGGTCCTCAGGCCAGTAAGGAAGCCCAGTCTGCTCACCTTCTCTCATCCACCCCAGCATAATTGGTCCCCAGAAAGTACAGCTGCCACCCAAAGAGTGCCTCATTCAGAGGCAAGGCATTGTTTCCATTTGCTAAGGCCTCCCCCAGACCCCATACTCCCACAGGCTCCTGCTGTGGCTTGCTGCTTGGTCCTATGGAGTCTCTGCCAAGAGCCCTGGAATGCCCTGCATTCTGTCTGACAAGTTTCTCTTACAAAATACTTTCTGCCACTGATTCCCAGAGAGATCCCAAACGATTACACTTGTTATGAAGGGAACACCCAGAAAAGCCTTCCAATTAGTCCTGTTCAGTCAAGACCAAGAAGGCAATTTCATCAAGATGCTCTGTCAGAGCAGGGGCCCAGCCTGGAGACCCAGCAGGGGAAGAGCCTAAGTCTCCAGAACAGAGCAGCTGGTAGAGAAAGAGCTGTTTACTGAACTATCCACTAATTCATTCCGTAAACCCTAATTAAGCACCTGCTATGTATCAGTCCCAGTCCTCTTGGAACGCTTAGTCAAGAAGAGATAACAGACATTAACAAAGGTCAATCTACTCAATTTTCATCCAACATTTACTGAAATCGATTATTTAGTACTCCTCTAGATGCTTGGAGCATAGTGGTGTGTGAGACAGACAGCACTCGGTGAGAAAGACCACAGACAAACAAAATACCAACATGTACACAAAAATACCAGGGGGCAGTTAGTGATATGAACAGTTATGTGACAAGTAAGAGGAGAAGCAAGAGCCACCCATGGAGGACTTAGAGAAGGGCTGAGCCAGATCCCTTCCCATCAGCACCTGGCTGCATGCCAGAAGACATTTCAGCCTACAAGCCCAGGCCCTGCCAGCCACTCACCTGGTAGGCCCGGATCAGGGACTGCACAGCCAGGTGGTCCTCTACCAGCTTGCTGGTCTCAGTCCGGCTCGACACTGCTGGCCTGGTCTCGGGGAACGGTGGCTGAGCCGGGTCACAGGTGGCTTCCTCATTGGCTTTTCGGAAGAAGCTGTCCCAGGACTGGGCAGAGGCAGAAGCAAGAAAACAGTCAGCAAGTCAGGGCCTGAGGGGAGGAGGAGGTGGTCCTGCCCAGGGGGTCCCAGTGGGTACTGGGTGTTCCTTCACCACTACAGCTCTTAGGACCTGCCCAGGCCCCTGCCGAGATCTCTTACAACCAGCCCAGGACACCCAACCCCAAGCCTAGATCTCTTCAGTTCCCAGCTTTGAAGGGTTTTGGGGGAAGGCTCTAACTTGTGACCCAGGGGCTTCAGCTGTGAACCGGGCTTCTACCCTAGGGGAAACATGCCCTCAAACACATGAGGGAGACGTTGCTTTTGTGTAAATGGGGGAACTGAGTTATGTTTGCAACAAATTTACCTAAAGAAACTCTGAACAGATACAGAAGAAACTAAGAAAAAACTGGAGGACAGGCAGGTGGGAGCTGAGCAGATAGGAGATGGATTGGGAGGGAGATGTTTTACTGTGTAACTCCACATTCTGTTTTTGAATCATGTTATCACTTTCCTCTGAGAGTGAGTGAAGAAGGTGAGGGCAGCTTCATTTCTCACTTTTTGCCCCGTCATCTGATTTATTTATTTTTTTTTATTTTTTATTTTTTTTACCATCAGCAGGCATTTATTTTATCAGCTCAGTATGTATATAAACACTTATGCCCCGAACTACATAACAAAGAGCCACCTGGAAGCAGCACAGCATGAAAAAGCGGGCAGGGGCAAGTCTGAGACCAAGTGCAGGAGCAGGACATGATTAGGGCTTCTCGGGCCAGGCCACCACCCACTGGCTGGTTCAGCAACAAGAAAGCAAGAGGCTCTCTTCACCCACAATGAGGACAAGGCTTTTATAAATAGGGACGATGGAGGACCTGAGAAAAGAAACCTGTCCAAGATCACATAGCAGGCAAGCTACTTCTCTCTACTCGCCCTCCACAGCCTGGCTCCAAGAGGTAGGGAGGAGGCGCCAACCTTGTGGACACTCTGGGGATTTTCCAACCAGGCGAAGTACATCTCCTCCATGTAACTGGAGCTGCCTCCACGTTTGCCACTTGGGAAGGTGGCCGGTGGCCCAGATGACCTGCTGGGCCGGTTGAACATCTGGACATCGTGTGGGGCCAGGAGCCTCGAGGCCCGTGCTCCAAGCCAGGATGGCAACAGCCTCAGCTGACTCATTCTGGACACAGGCAGAGAGAAGAAATGTAAATCATGGGACCAGAACAAAGGCTCTGGAAGCCACTATTCCCTCATTTGGCATTTGCTGGTTCTACTGGGCAGGTGGCCCGGAGCTAGACACTGATGAGACAGAGGAGAATGGGACAGTCGGCTAGCCCTCCCAGGGTCACTGCCTAAGTGGGAGATCCCAGCTCAGGAAACTTCAGCAACAGCTATTTAGCATCCCTGAGCTCCCTTCCTGCTGTGCCCCACCACCCCAGCCCACACTCCTTCTCTGCTGTCTCCCTAAGCCTGATCTAGAGACAAGTACCACCCAGGCCCTGCCTCGGGCAGCATTCAGCCTAGGTGCTGGAGCCCACCCGGAAGGTCACAGGGCACGTGGAGGCAGTATACCCAAGAAAGAGTGGGCCACACAGCTGGCCACCACAAGACTCAGGCCACAGTCCTCCAGGGGCTGGGATGTGCTGTGCCTGGTCAAGAAAAAGCCTGAAGAAAGGGTCTGACTGAGCTGCACTATCTCAGGAGTCCTACGGCACTGCTGGGTTTCTGGTCACTGTGACCAGAAATGACCACTGACTTCCTCTGACTGCAAAACCAGCACAAAGCACTCTCCCAGGCCAGAAAGCCAATGACACAGGCCTCAATGAGCCCACTTCACCGTAGGGAAGACAGAGGCCCAGAGAAGGGAAGGGCACTGGGGAACAGTGAGAGGCAGACCAGAAGCCTAGCCCCATGCCCAGCCCAGCCCCCTCAGCTCCCAGCTGGAGCTACCCTCTCTTGCTCCACGACCCTCCCCAGAGTTTACACTCAGAACCAACAATACTCAGGACAACCAACAGCTCAGGGGGGTACATCCAGACTGGAAGCCCACCCAGGCTGGAGGGGAACAAAAACCTGTAGCTCATCTCACCCCCATCATGTCACCTGCCCTTGGCCAGGGAAAATTTCTGAATGACCAGTTTTAAATACTGCTTCCTCCTCCCCATTCCCCTCCCACCCCCGCCCCACCAGAGGACAGGTTCTGAGAACCTCCTCGAATCCTGGCAAGCCCTGGGGCTCCCTATCCAGGCAAGATGGGGGTTGACAGGGCCCACTAAGGCCACCTCCTCCTACACAGGATTTGTAAAGTAGGACCTCTGTGCCCCTACCCCCAGTCACACAACTAGGAGCAGAGCCCCCTCCTCTGCTCCAGCCCAGCTCTGCCTGGACACAGAATAGCTTCCACTGAATCCTCATTAACGCCCTTCTGCCCAGAGAATCCCAGTATAAGTGGGGTGCAGCACCAGAGCCAACCCACCAGAGGCCATGCAAGCAGGAGCATATGTCCCCTGGTACAACTCAGCCCTAGAAAACATGTCCTCTGGGGTATAAAGGGTTTCCAGGTCCCACCTGGCCCTGAGCCAACGCCCCTAGACAGGGTCCCCGACCCTACCCATGCCCTTTAGCTCAACCAAGTCACCGGAACTATCTGTCTGGCCTCCTACAAGCCCTTCCAGCCTGCCTCCTCTCCTCTCCCTCCAAACTCACATGAGGCAAAGAGAAGGAGGTAGTCTTCTCAAAGGAGGAAAGTAGGCTCCTCAGCGCAATCAGCAGGAAGTCTAAAGAGAGTAAAATTAAAAAGCAAAAATATAGTGCAGTGAAGGGAGGAAGAGCGTGGGTTCTGTTGGAACCTAAGCTCACAATGCCCCAAGTTTCCCACATGCTCAACCCCTGAAGCTTCCGGCTGCAAGCCGAGCCCCACCAGCCGATGATTCCAGGCTCCACAGCAAGGGCCTCTAGGGGCTGGATCTCCCTAGAAGGGTGCCCCAGCTCTGAGGTCAGAGTACAGGGTCCCAACCCCTGCTCTACCTCTGACTGTTCTAGGCAAATATAAGTATACGGCTGACCTCGACCATATGGCCATAAGAGAGACAAAGGATATACTGGCCTAGAACATCAGAAGACTCTGAACAAGCCAGGGAGCTCTATCATCCCCATTCTAAAGCAAAGGAAATCAGACATCAAGACCGTCCATTGAGAGAATAAAAATAGGAGCACACAGTCTGTGAGCAATGATTCTGCAGTAGACATTATGTTCATTTAACCCTCTCCACAATCTTATGTGGTAGGCACTTAGAGTAGCCCAGTATAAAAAGGAAGAGAGACGAAGCTGGTGACAGGGCTCTGGGTGGCTCCAGAACCTGTGCCCTCCTCACTGTAGAGTCAAGATGTAAACCTAGTCTTTCCTTAACAACATGCACTTTCCAATAGACGCAACCACCCTCACAGGGGAATGGGATAGCTCAGGGTGGCAGTGAGAAAACCTGGCTCTGTCCAGAGCAGTCTAGTACAGGAACACTGTGTTTTACAAACACTGAATGATCTGGAGCGGCTGCTGGACACTGCTGTGGGCTTCACCCTGCCCCTGGTAGGAGGGCAGCCGGTTAGCCACCCCTGCTCCCATTCCAGCAGGGCTTGAGAATCCAGGAGCCCTGGATGGGTGGAAACAGAACCAACCTCAGCCAGGCCCCAGCCAGCCCTGCCAAGTCCTGGCCACACAAGGGAAGACAGCAGTAAAGAGTTAGTCAGGCATCCTATGAACCACCTGCCCAGCCCAGTCCCTAGTGGACTAACAGGTAGGTTGCTCTGGGCAGCTCTTAGAAGTCTCCCCTCTAGGGACAATGAGAGTACCATCCCCACCACCACTCCCACAACCAGATCAACTGCAGACATGCTGTCCAGGAAGCCTCCCATATACAAGGCCCTGTCTGGGCTGCCCCAGTGAGGATTGCTCTACAGCATGTCCATTGTAGAGGTCAGTTAACCGAGGTCCAAAAAGAGGCAGGGCCCTCCTCAAGACCTTGAGGCCAGGCAGCAATGAAGGCTGGACTTACACTGCTACAGGCCTACTCTGGTCCCACATTCTGAGAACTGAGTTGACTTTTCTCAGGAATAAACCCAACTCTAGTTTGCTGAACCCAAGAGACAGCAGACTCCAAGGAAAAGAGCAGAGCAGGGAGGGGCGTGCTTATTGCACTGGCAGAGAGGCCTAGGGCCTGAGCTCAAGCCCAGAGGTTAATAAAAGTAAAAAGGTAGTCGGGTCCTGTTCCAAGCGGCTAGTGTAGTGCGTGTGTGGGGAGGACTTGCAGAGCAGGGGCTGCAAGGGCAGGCTTGGGCCCCTTGGGGAAGGGGCTATCGGAGTGAGGCCCTTGGAGTCCAGCTTATGCCCGCTGCACCCCACTGCACCTTCTCCTCTCCTCTAACATCTCCCTGGGGCTGGGAGAAGCACCTCCCAGGCTGACTGCGACCTCGGGTCCATCCTGCCTCTCCCACGGCCTCAGTTTCCTCATCTTGGTTAAAGCAGTCTATAAGGGCATTGCCCCCAAGAGGTTCTGAGACTTGGAAACGTATTGGGTGTCCCGCCAGGCACGTAACGCTGGACGCCCCCATCCCCAGCTCCACGGCAGTCCAGTCCCAGCCGGGCGGTCCACGGGTCGCCTCCTTGAGAGGGCGAGGGGCAGAGCCCGCACACACCCCCGCCCCGCGCCCGCCCCCGCCCCCGCCCCACGGCCACTAGAGGCCTCCTGGGCAGTCTGTAGTCTTCGCTGACGCCTGAAATCCCACCGTCCACGAGACGCGCCTTCACGCACAACACTGCATTCACCCAACACGCGCGAAGGGCTGGGGGTCCCCCAGGGCCGCAGCCGAACAAGGGCGGGGCCAAGGTCACGCTCACTTCCCCTCCCGGCCCCCCCGACCCGGCCGGCTGAGGACCCCGGGTAGCGGCTCCCGGGACCCGAGAGCAGAGGGCCGCCGCCGTGACGGCAGGGCAGGAGGTGCGCGGACCCGAGTGGCGAGGCCGCCGCGCTCACCGGGCCGGCGGGTCCGCGCAGCAGCGCAGTCCGGGAGGCCGCAGGTCAGGGGCCGCGCGCAGGGGGTGCGCGGCTCGCCCAGCCCGGTACCCGGGTCACGTGACGCGGCGGCGCCGGCCGCTCCGGAGCGCGCGCCCCGGAGACCCCGCGCGTCGTGACGTGTCCGTGTACGCCCCGCCCCGCCGCGCCCCGCCCCGCCCCGCGACCCGCCGGCGCTGTCCGCGGTGCTGACCGCGGTGCTGACCGCGGTGCTGACCGCCCAGGCCGCCCAAGCCTCTGGGGCCTGCAAAGAGTGAAGATCCCAAAGACCGCCGGACCACACAACTGCGTATGGCCGGGACACCTGCTATACTGCTGAGCCCCTGAATCCCAGTGTCCAAAAACGAACACTAAGGAAAACGTACCAGAAAATGACGAGCCATTTGTGTGCGTGGGAGGATAGTTTCCGTTTTACTTCCTGTAAAACTGCACGCTACTAAAACGATCATTGTCTTAGAGTTGTTTTGAAAAGTCGAGATAATCCATAGAAAGTGCTTATCACAAAGCCTGATACACATTTTACCCTTCTCCCTATTGCCACAAACAATGCTTCAGTGAACATCTTCCTATATATTGTTTTACGAACCTATGTGAACATTTCTCTGGAATATAACCAGAAGTTGAATGGCTCCGTCATGGGTATGTGCAACAACTCAGCAGTGTCACATTGGTGTTCAATTCTATATTCTCATTAACAGTGTAAGAGAACTTTTAAGTCCTTATATCCCAGCCAACACCAGGCAGCACACAGTTGTAAACAGATGTCATATAGTTGTTTTCATCTGCATGTCTCTGAATATCAATGATTTGCCTCTCATGTTTTCTGTTAGTTTTGAGGGTTTCCTGCTATACTTTTCTTGGTTTTTGTTCTTGTTTATACAGAGGAAGTTTAAACCACCTCCTGTGTAGGTGGTTTAACCACCATCAACTCTTCCATGGATAATTGCCAATGCCCTCTAACTGGCATCCTTGCTTTTACACTTGCAACCCTGAATTTCATTCTCAACACAGTAGAGTTTTCCTTATAAAACACCAATTCAAATAGCGTTTGAAGGAAACACCTCTGCTCCAAACCCTCAAATGACTTCCCATTTTACTAGAAATAAAAGTCAAAATAGATTTACTTGTAAGGTCCATTATGTCATCTCAAACACTACAGGCATGCTACCATACTTAATGAAGAAAATTGGAAAACTACAAAAATATATGACATAATATTCTTTGTGTTTATTAAAAGCACATGCTCATAAAACTACACTATACTTTTCACAAGAATGCATTTATGTATATATTAAACACGTGAATATACTTGCCCGTTGTGGGATATGTATATGAGGTAATTAATGGATTGCCCATACCAATACTGAAAAGATACCATGAAAGGAGGAATATGATTAACTCTACCCTCTATATGTGAAGTCCCACAAAAGTTGTTTATTTGGAGATATTTTAAGGTCTATGTGGCCAAAGACCATACCTGTCCAATTTACTATTATATCCCCAAATGGACACTTAATTTGGATCCTGAAGGATAAGGAAGAGTTTGCTCCAGAAGGTCAGAGTTCATTGGGATTTCTTTGATTAAAGCCTTAGAAAATTACCTGGCTAGCTTATGCCAAAAAAGAAAAAGAGTTGATAGGAAGATTGCCAATTCATATAACCAAAGGTAAACTGAATAATTTGTCTCAAGAAGCAGGGCTGAACCAGGAATGGATGGTCTTTTCAAGGCTGTTATGATTTTCAAAACTCAAAATCCAGGAACAGAGAATCTAAAAGATCTGGTGTGGCCTGAAATGAAGTCACTCATCTGAAACACATGTGGGTTAAGAAACAAAGCAGATAGTTCTTGGGATGCTAGTACAACAAGAAATAGGAATGGATACTGGGGAGGAAAAATCAATACATGTGCACTAATGACCTTTAGCAGGCAAGCATCTATGCAAAGGCAGAACTGTATGAAGAGCTAGGGGAATGGGAATTGCCTACATGCATGCAAGGACTGATGGCCTAAGCCAGTGGGATGGGTCTTTGTATATCATGTCAAGCATTTGAACTCTATCCAGTAGGCCATGGGACATCAGCAACATTTTAAGCTATAAAGGACATGGTCAGATTTTATTTTTACAAGGCTTTTCTGGCAACTGGAGAGAGGATAGAGTGGTAAAAGGTGAGAGTGAAAATATATCCAGGTGAGAGACAACAATGCACTGGCAGCAGAAATAGAGAAAGCGATATCAGTGTGAGAGACATTTAGGAATCAGCTCTGCAGGGATGCCTGGATGGCTTAGCGGTTGAGCGTCTGCCTTTGGCTCAGGGAATGATCCTGGAGTCCCAGGATCAAGTCCCATATCAAGCTTCCTGCATGAAGCCTGCTTTTCCCTCTGCCTGTGTCTCCATCTCTCTCTGTGTGTCTCTCATGAATAAATAAATAAAATCTTAAAAAAAAAAAAAGAATCAGCTCTGCAGGACTTAGTAGTTGATGAAGCTTGAGTGGTGGGGGCAATGATAACTCATAGATTTCTGGCTTTGGTGAGGTATGAGGGTGGGTGGGAATGGAACCTCTCAGTAAACTGGGAATCTGAAGGAGATGCAGGTTGGGGAGAATAACAGAAAAGTTTACAAGTTGGATCCATCAATGAGTCTCTTAAGAAAGATAGAGTGTGATGTGGATCAACAGGCAGGAACAAAGCCCTAGCAAATCAAAGGTCTCCAGAGTCTCCCATTTGCCCACAGTGGTCTTTAGAGTTCATGAGAGAAAAATAAAAAGCCATGGATGGAGAGAGAACCACACTAGGGAGGGAAGCAGAGTCACCAAAGAGGCTGGGCAGGGCAGCCAAGAACAGAAGACACTGCTGTGGAAGACTGCAGGGCTGCCAGGTCTTCCAGCCTAATTGATGTTCTGCTAATTACACTGATTAAAGCAAACATTTGGGGCAATCAGGGCTCCCATGAGGATAACTGCCATTCTCAGAAGACTGAGAAGCTTTGAGGCATGGCCACAGTGTGGTAAACATTTTTACAAAACTGTCTGTGTATTACGACTACTATACAAATACACATTTATGAAAACATTAAACAGATCCATGAAAATATAGCTCTGCAATTTACTTCTTTTTCCTCCCTTGTCCTAAAGATCTTTTTAATCTCAGTATGCGTAGGGCTACTTCATTCATTTTAATGGATATGTTGTATTCATTGTAGGGGTGTATAAAGATTGTATTTAATTTCTCTTCCATTGAAAGGACATTTATATATTGTTTTTTATAAATATTGTATTCATTTATTTATTTGAGAGAGTGAGACAGGGCAAGTGAGCACAAGCTGGGGGTGGAGGTGAAGGGGCAGAGGGAGAAGCAGACTCCCCACTGAGCAGGGAGCCCTATGTGGGGCCCAATTCCATGACCCTGAGATCATGACCTGAGCCAAAATCAAGAGTCAGGTGCTTAACCGACTGAGCCACCCAGGTGCCCCGACATTTACATTGTTTTTGACATTTACAGGAATAAAAGTCCTCCTACATGTATCCTTCAGCATATGTGCAATTTTTTTTGATAACATTGATTCCTAGAAGTTTAACATTTGGGCTAAAATATATGCATGTTTTCCATTTTGATACTTACCGTGTTCAGTAACACCACACCTATTTATGTTTCCCATCAACATTGGAGAGTTCCTACTTCCTTACATCCTTGCCAAGACTTGCTATTATCAGCATTTTCAATGTGTGCCAATCTAATAGATGAAAAAAACATCAGTTTGTTTAGTTTGCATAAAACTGATATCTTATATGTTGATAATCTTTTATTCCCTTCCCATGAATTTCCTATTTGTGTTCTTTGTCCATTATTCTATTGGATTGTTTACATTTTTTATTGATTCACATATACTCTATATTTTCTGAATAAGAACTTTTTGTAGGTTATAGATGTTGCAAATATTTATCTCTCCTCTGCCACTTGTCTTTTAACTTTGTTTACAGATGCTTTAGCCATATGGTAATTTGTGCTTGCCATGGGTTGAATTGCATCCCACCCCCCAAATTCATACTTTGGTATCCTAACCCTCAGTACTTCACAATGTAATCTTATTTGAAGATAAGGTCATCAAAGGTAATCAAGTTAAAATGAGGTCTTTACATGAACAGACATTTCTCCAAAGAAAACCTACACATGGCCAACAAGCACATGAAAAAATGCTCCGCATCACTTGCTATCAGGGAAATACAAATCAAAACCACAATGAGATACTCCTGTACACCAGTAAGAATGGCTAAAATTAACAAGACGGAACAACAAATGTTGGCAAAGATGCAGAGAAAGAGGAACCCTCTTGCACTGTTGGTGGGAATGCAAGCTAGTGCAGCCACTATGGAAAACAGTGTGAAGGTTCCCCAAGAAGTTAAAAATAGAGCTACCCTATGACCCAGCAATTGCACTGCTCGATATTTACACAGCAGATGTAGTGAAATATCAGGACACCTGTACCCCAATGTTCATAACAGCAATGTCCACAATAGCCAAACTGTGGAAAGAGCCACGATATCCTGCGACAGATGAATGGATAAAGAAGATGTGGTCTATATGTAGAATGCAATATCATCAGTAAGTTTGAATACCTACAATTTATAACTGCATGGGTGGAACTGGAATGTATTATGCTGAATGGAATAAGTCAATTGGAGAAAGACAATCATCATTAGTTTGACTCGTATGTAGAATATAAGAAATAGTGAAAGAGACCATAAGGGAAGGGGGGAAACTGAGTGGGGGAAAAATTAGAGAGGAAGACAAACCATGAGAGACTTCTGACTCTGGAAAACAAAGGATTGCAGAAGGAGAGGTGGGTGAGGGGATAGGGTAACTGGGTGATGGGAATTAAGAAGGGCACATGATATGACGAGCACTGAGTGCTATACTATATGTTGGCAAATCGAAGTTTAATTAATTAAGTAATTAAAATGAGGTCTTGGGGTAACTAGGTGGCTCAGTGGTTGAGCGTCTGTCTGCCTTTGGCTCAGGGCATGATCCTGGGATCCGGGATCGAATCTCCCATTGGGCTCCCTGAAGGGAGCCTGCTTCTCCCTCTGCCTGTGTCTCGGCCTCTCTCTGTGTGTATCTCATGAATAAATAAATAAATAAAATCTTTTCTAAAAATAAAAATAGAATAAAATAAAATAAAATGAGGTCTTTACGTGGGTTCTAATTAAATATGACTGGTGTCCATGTAAGAAGAGAAAATGTGGACACAGATGTCTGCAAACATATGGGGAAGACTATGTGAGAACAGAGAGAGGAGGCAGCCATCTGCAAGCCAAGGAAAGAAGCCTCAGAAGAAACCAACTTGATATTGGTTTTCTGGCCTCCAGAACTGAGAAAATAAATAAATTTCTGTTGTTTAAGCCCTCTAGTCTGTGACACTTTGTTATGGTGGCCTGAGAAAATGAATACAGTGCTAATGTTGGTGGCCCCATTCCTTAATTTGAGAACCACTCAGAACTCCAGGGTTTACCCTTAATTCCATCTTCTCCTGGGGTAGAGTCCCTTCTATCCTCAGGCAGGATAGGGATAGTCCCATTTTACCCTCTCTGTTAGCTCCCCACTAAAGTCTGCTTATAGTTTATGAGTAAATTTCTTTTGTTCTTTTCCTCTCCCATCTCATTATATTATTATTTTGAAGAGAGAGACAAAGGGAACAGGTCATCAGCAAGAGGCAAATACTGTTAGCTTCTGGGCAGATTTTATACTCATTTTAAAAATGTATCTTTTATACATACAGTTGAGATCATACTTCACTTATTTAGGATAACAAGCATTTCCTATGTGATTAAACATTTATAAACCTGATTTTAATTACTGCAAGCATATAATAATATATCATTTTTGGTGCTTCCTACAATACAATTTTTTTTTAAAATTTCAACATGAGTCATTCTCTGTGGCCTCTGGCCAGACTTCACACTCTTTGCTTTGTTACCACTGTGATTACTGCTCCCCACCAGACAGCTGGGTTAGATGTCACAATGAATCTTTACATTTAAAAGATGAAGAAACTGCCATTTGCAGAGGTCATTTACAAACAACCACGTAGGTGGAGGCAGAGTGATGTTCTATGTATTAATGAAGAAATATCAGGTTAGAACTCTGAGACTTCCAGTTCTAGTCTCAACATCCATTTACTGGAGCTGGCAGCTGAGAACCCACTGAGGTTCTGTATTTGCATAGGATCACAGAACATGGCCGGGGGCAGATGCCTGGCCTCCTGCCTCCTCATCCTGGCTCTTTCCATGAGACAGCATGACTGTCACATGCTTCACACCCTCACCTAGAGAGGGCACAACCCAAGAGGTACCAGGCTGTTCAGGACTTCTCTGGACAAGCCTCTGCCCCAGAGGAGTCCAATTTCCTACTTCTCCAAACTCTCTCCTTTTAGTGCTTGGTGGATGGTGACCTATGCATGAAAGAAAGCTTCATTAATTCAGATCCCAGTAGCTCAGAACCAATCTATCATCCTTTAATTTCAAGATATGTTCAAATTAAGCTTAATCTATGCACATGGTTGTCTTAAAGCATATTTATTAAATTCAGAGATATGGATAGGGGAAACTAAACTTCTTATTTTGACTTGCAGATTCACTTGTAGTTGTAAGAAATAATACAGAGAAATCCTGTGTACTCTTTACCCAGTTTCTCCCAGTGATAGTGTCTTGCAAACCTATGGTACAATATCACAAACAGGATACTGACATGGATACAGTCAAGACACAACACATTTCTGTAACAGGAGAACCCCTCGTGTTGCCTGAAACTACATTTGATGAGGTCACTATTTTTTTTTAATTTTAGCCTTTCCAATGACTATACAGTAATTTTATGACTTTACTTTGCATTTCCCTAATGGCTAATGAACATCTTTTTGGAGCTTGTCATCTGTTTATCTTCTTCAGTGAATTGTGTCTTTTATCCCCTTTTCTAATTGGATGCTTTTTTTTTTTTTTTTACTGTTGAGTTTTGAGAGTTCTTTATACAGTCTAGATACTAGTCACTGGTCAGCTCTGTGATTTGCAAATATTTCCCCAGTCTACAGCTTGTCTTTTCATTCTCTTAACAGGGTCTTACACTGAACAAAAGTTTTCAATTCTGGTGGAGTCCCATTTTTTTTATTTTTAACTTTATGGTTCATATTTTTGGTTTCCAGTATAAGAATTTTTTTTGCCTACCCCTAGATCCTGAAGATTTTCTCATTCCCCCCCCCAAAGTTTTCTATTTTTACATTTATATTTAAATTCCTCATCCATTTTGAATTTTTGTATAAGGTGTGAGATTTAGGTTGAGATTCTTTTTGTTTGTTTTGCCGATGGACAGGCAATTGCTCCAGCACAATTGGTTGAAAAGACAATCCTTCTGATGTAGGCTGACCAGGTCTGAGGACCCAGAGGGGCTCCCAAAGGACGAGTCAAGAGGGTTTGTGGCTTTGCATAGAGTAGGAATCAGACAAAGCTGAGAGAAAGTGAGAGCCAAGGTTATTTAATAGTGATACAGTATAACAGATCGAGTGTCTGGGAGATTCAGAAAGGAAAGGAGAGAGAGTCTCATCTTTGCTTGGGTCCTGGGGTTTTTATTGAGGATGGTGGCTTGCTGTATGTGTACTCTCAAGCATCCAAGAACTGGTCAGAACAAGGATGAGTGTTCAGGTGTCCTCCATAAGTCATTTATGCCTGGAGCCAGGGTCTTGGCATCAAGGTGTGTAGAGTTGGTGATCTGGACAAGACAACCTAGGCACTCTTATGGTATATTAATGAAATATCACTAATTGCTTGACTTTTATAAGGAGGACATAGACTATCTGTGCTATAAGGCTGGTATAAGGTGAGGAAGCAGGTCCTAGCAAGAGTAAAGGCAGGAAAAGGAGCAAAAGCAGTCCTTCATGGGGTCCCTTTAGTTTCCCTATCTCACTTCCTCCATTGAATTACTTCTAACCCTTGTCAAAACTCAACTGGGCATATTTGTGTGGCTTTATTTCTGGGCTGAGTTTGATTGCTATATACCATACAATTCACCAGTTTAAAATGGTTTTTAGTATATTCCTACAGTTGCACAAAGCATCATCACAATCAGTTTTAGAATGTTTCATCACCCCAAAAAGGGAACTAAAAAGGGAACTTTTACCATCTTAAGAAAAACAAGTTGTTCCAAAACATAAAGCAGGGATGCCTGGGTCACTCAGTGGTTGAGCATTTGCCTTTGGCTCAGGGCATGATCCTAGAGTCCTGGGATCAAGTCCCGCATGGCGTTCCCCACGGGGAGCCTGCTTCTCCTTCTGCCTGTGTCTCTGCCTCTCTCTCTGTGTCTCTCATGTATAAATAAATAAAATATTAAAAAAACATGAAGCATATTAAAAATTATCTGCATGTGCCCCAAAGTGGAGAATAGGCTCTCTTTGATAAACCTGCAATGTAACATCAATCTGGGCACAAGCCTGGAAGTGGTCAGCTCCACAGGAAGGCCCCAGAAACACTTTGACTATTTCCCCACAGACAGCTGCCTCCCACAGGTTTCAACTGCCTCCAACATAGGGCCTTGGCCTCCAACCTCCCAGAATCTTCATCCCTGGAAGATGGAACCCCTGCTGCCAAGAATCTGCATCAAGTCTCTATCTCAAGTGCTAGCTCTCCCTCTATCATAAAGTGCTTTATACTCTGTGTCAGGGCAGAGGGAGCTGACACAAAGCCTGCAGTGACTGTGGGTACTGTTTTGAGCAGCAGAGTACAGATGCAAGGTTAGCCTCCAACCCTCTGCAGCCTCCTCCCCTGCAGCAGCTAAGGCCTCCCACCTCTCAGAGCAAGACCCCAGGGCCAAAGAAACAAACAATCCAATCATGAAATGGGCAAAAGACATGAACAGAAATCTCACAGAGGAAGACATAGACATGGCCAACATGCACATGAGAAAATGCTCCGCATCACTTGCTATCAGGGAAATACAAATCAAAACCACAATGAGATACCACCTCACACCAGTGAGCATGGGGAAAATTAACAAGGCAGGAAACAACAAATATGGGAGAGGATGTGGAGAAAGGGGAACCCTCTTGCACTGTTGGTGGGAATGTGAACTGGTGCAGCCACTCTGGAAAACTGTGTGGAGGTTCCTCAAAGAGTTAAAAATAGATCTGCCCTATGACCCAGCAATTGCACTGCTGGGGATTTACCCCAAAGATATAGATGCAATGAAACGCCGGGACACCTGCACCCCGATGTTTCTAGCAGCAATGTCCACAATAGCCAAACTGTGGAAGGAGCCTCGGTGTCCATCGAAAGATGAATGGATAAAGAAGATGTGGTCTATGTATACAATGGAATATTCCTCAGCCATTAGAAACACAAATACCCACCATTTGCTTTGACGTGGATGGAACTGGAGGGTATTATGCTGAGTGAAGTAAGTCAATCGGAGAAGGACAAACAGTGTATGTTCTCATTCATCTGGGGAATATAAATAACAGTGAAAGGGAATATAAGGGAAGGGAGAAGAAAAAGACTCCTAACTCGGGGAAATGAACTAAGGGGGGTGGAAGGGGAGGAGGGTGGGGGGTGGGGGTGACTGGGTGACGGGCACTGAGGGGGGCACTTGACCGGATGAGCACTGGGTGTTATTCTGTATGTTGGTAAATTGAACACCAATAAAAAATTAATTAATTAAAAAAAAAAAAAAGACCCCAGAGGAGGTCACAGCCAGGCACTGGAATGAAGGAAACAGCAATCCAGGCCTTTCTCTGCCTCCAGGCTCTGGCACCTGCCACAGTGCCCTCGCAGGCAGCTGCACCTCTTGGTCTGGTGGGCTTCTGCTCCTCTGTGTCGTCTTCACCAAGTGAAGGATTTCTCTGAGGAGGCCTGTGGCAGTCCCCTCCTTGGGAGTCCAGAGGCAGGTAGAGAGCAGGTGGCCAGCATCTGGGCTCCCAGCCAAATAGCTCATCACCACCACCACCAGCAGCGTCTTCCTTGTTTGCTATTCCGGGTGTGGACTCCGCGTGGCAGGCATCCCGCCGGTGAACCAGCGTGGTCGCAGAGGAGCTCTTGGACGCCGCCGGAGCGCTGACCTCGGGTGGGCTAGGTGACATCAGTCGGCGGAACTAGGAGCTCCGGGAAGCCCTCCTGGGGTAGAGTGGGCAGGGATGGGGAAGTAGGAGGGCCTTGGGGCTGGAGCCCTGAGTCATGAGTTAGACTTTTACAGGCTGTGTCCTGGCGACCGCGGGCAGAAGCAGCGGGAAGGAAAGCCCTAAGGAGGCCACCTTGCCTAGCTGTTTAAGGGATGCGGGGTCGTTTCCTAGAGCGTCGGTTCGGGAAGAGGTAGAGAAAGGAGGGGAGGCTGCAAACGCCGGCTGCGGCCAGACGTCCTCCCCGCGTGTGAGCACGGGCAGGCGATCCGGGGACACGGCACGCGAGGCGAGCTGAGCCAGCCTGGGTGGGAGCTCCGCGCGGCCGCGGGGTCGCGCTCCGGGGTCGGCTTCGAGCGGCCCCTGGCGCTGACGCCTCCCATTGCACTCGGGCCGCCGAGCCTCGCGCCCCGTAAAGACCTTCCCACTTTCTCCGGCGGCCGCGCTTCACTCCCGGGCGCTCGACAGCCCTTCAGCCTCGCAGCTCGCCCGCCTGCGCCTACTGCCCGACGGCCCTGCCCTGCGCCGGAGCGGGCTACCCTGTTGAGAGTGGGGGCAAGAGGCCGCGGACCGTTTGTGGAAATGGGCGCCCGGGAGGCGGGCCCGCGCCCCCTCTGATGACTTCCCCAGGGAGTACCTGGAAAGGTCCAGCGCAGGCTCCCGATGTGATGTGCGAGACTCTGCCTGCGCCTTGGGAAAGCCACATCTCTCTGAAGAGGGGCCCGAGTTCCCTGTGAAATGGAGACAGGCAGCTCGAAATCCCACACACCATATGAGCCCTGGGTATGAGGACGCTCCCAGGCAGGGCCAGGCAGCCTGACCCCTAAGCTTGCCCTCTTGGGGCCTGGGGAAGAGAACAGATGTATCAGAGGCAGCTTCCAAGACAAGAAGGAAAGAATGTTGGCATGAAGACAAGGGGGAGTGTTGTGGACAAAGGCCTGGAGAGCAAGCGAAGGCCAGACGAGTCTGGGCAGGAGTGAGAGGAAGGGGCAAGGTGGCTCTCTGTGGCCCAGCATCCAGTGCTCTGGAGCAGGGCTGGCGGTTGGAATGGAGACATCAACCCGGCCCAACAAAGGGCCTCACTGGTTCCATCTGACATTCGGATCAAAAGTATAGCATAGGGAATACAGTCAATCATATTGTAATGACCTTGTGTGGTGACAGACGGTGACTACACTCACTATGGAGAGCACGGAGTAATGTATAGAATTGTCCATTCACTACCTTATACACCCGAAACTAATATAACATTGTATGCTAATCCTACTTCAATAAAAGGAAAGCAAAACACAAAGGTCTGTGGAGCCGCTTTAGGGTTTAAGTACGGGACATTGTCAGATTTTATTTTAAAAAGATCATTCCGAGGGATGGTGAAGGGCTGGCAGGAAACAAGGCAGAGGCACGGGGTTTGGGGGCCCTCAGTGGAGGCCTGTGTGAACTGAGTGTCCCAGCCGAGACCTCCTCAGAGGTCAACCTAGCACAGTAACACGCAGGTCGGACAGTTTGGCTCTGGGTCCTGAGGGAGAGAGAGCCAAGGGTCCAGGCCCCTGGTGGTTTACCCAAGACCTCTCATGCCTCTCAGGAAGAGGATTCTCATAGTTAGGGAGAGCCCTGCAAGGCTGGGCCTTATTACTTGTTTCCTCACTACCCTTGGAAAACTACTCTGAACTCAAGAGGAGAGAGACCCAAGCAATCCCGGCTTTCAGGGTGGTTCCAGGATATAGATCATTCTCAGGAGGTTCAGTAAGAGCCCACAGCCCTGAATATTCAGAGAAGGCAGGACAGAGACCTAAAGAATAAAATGAAAGGGAAAAACACTGAGGTGATTAACAAATCAGAAAGAAAGCAGACACTCTGAACTGAGTTGCTTTTTGGAGTTGAGATTTTTTTAATTGCAATGCTAATACCTGCTCATTATAGAAACATTTAAAAGCATCAAAAAAATGTTAAGAGGAAAAATATTCATATCCTCCCACTCAAACTCTCCTACTAGTTGAGTTTATCATTTAATGTTTTCCTTAGTTTTCAAACTTTTAACACAGTTGTTATATTGCCTTCTCAATTTGCAGAGTCCCTCTTCACTTAAGGATATCAAAAGTACTCTCGTTATGTAATACATTTTCCTGGGTCATCTTAAAATTTGCAGCATTGAACAAATCACCTTAATACTGGTATGCCAGGTTCAAGCTAATCCCTGATCCCCAAATTCCAATTAATTTACAAATTAGGAATGCAAGTACTATTGGTTTACTTGCCTTTTACATTATAACAGAAGTTAAGAATCCTAGCTTCCTGATTCTTTTATTTTTTTAGATTTTATTTTTTTTAACTAATCTTAAAAACACCCAACATGGGGCTCGAACCCACAAGTCCAAGATCAAGAGTTGCATGCTTCACCAGCGGTTCCAGGCAACCCTCATCTTCTGATTCTTATTAACCCCCTTTTTTTGTTTTCCTGAAAAATATTTAGGCAACTCTAAGCACAGTGACTTAGAAATAAATTATAGTGGTATAGCTAACTTCCAGTAGAAGCAAGGAGGAAGTGTGAGCTGAGGTTGGTTAATAAGATTGGGATAGTCTCCTGTATTATATGAAGCATGTGAGCTAGAGTAATAGCCTTAGGAAATAATCAATGCCATTTTTGTTGGGTTCAGATTGATTTCATAAGGAAGAACTGAGCTACTGAAACATAGTCACATAGAAACATTGCCTCATTATTTAAAGTCCACCACCCAAAAAAAGAGTTTGCAGCATCTTCTCAGTGGTTGACCTGGGAGCAGGAAGGAGATATTTGTCATTCTTCACACTGTGAATTACAGCTAGAAAGAGGATCTCTGCTGACCTTAAAGGAAACCTTAGGGAATAGGCCTTATGTTTTGAGGTCAGAGACAAGGAACATGAGTACTCAGCATCTTATAGGAATTGGGCTCCATCATTGACATGCCCTTGCTCTTCAGGTTGGGGTCTACAAACAAGAGACATTAACCTCAGATCTCCTAAATAAGGATCTATATTTAATAGCATCCCTCCGGGTGGGGGCAGGGGCGGGGGGGCACGTGGGTGACTCAGTCAGTTGAGTGTCAGACTCCTGATTCAGCTTGGGTTGTGATCTCAGGATCATGAGATTGGGCCCCACTTTGGGTTCTAAGCTGGCTGTGGAGTCTGCTTGGGATTCTCTCCCTCTCCCTCTTCCTTCCCTCGGCTTGCATGTTCTCTCTCTCTCTCTCTCTGTCCCTCAAAAACAAATAAATGAATGGCATCCCTAGGGCACCAGGGTGGCTCAGTCAGTTAAGCTGTGGACTCTTGATTTAAACTCAGATCATGGGGCAGCCCCGGTGGCGCAGTGGTTTAGCGCTGCCTGCAGCCCAGGGCGTGATCCTGGAGACCCTGGATCGAGTCCCACGTCAGGCTCTCTGCATGGAGCCTGCTTCTCCCTCTGCCTGTGTCTCTGCCTCTCATTCTCTCTCTGTGTTTCTATGAATAAATAAATAAAATCTTTTAAAAAAATAAAATAAAATAAACTCAGATCATGATCTCAGGTTCATGATATCAAGCCCTGAGGTGGGCTCCATGCTCAGTGGGGAATCTACTTGAAATTCTCCATCTCCCATAGCCCCTCCCCTCAACTTCATGCTCTCTCTCTAAGATAATAAATAAACAAATCTTAAAGAGCATCCCCAAGTTATATGCACATTACATTTGGGAAGCACTCCTCTTTGTAACATCATGAATTCTTTTTTTTTTTTTTTAAGATTTATTTATTTATTCAGAGAGAGAGAGAGGCAGAGACACAGGCAGAGGGAGAAGCAGGCTCCCTGCAGGAAGCCCGACATGGGACTTGATCCCGGGTCTCCAGGATCACACCCTGGGCTGCAGGCAGTGCTAAACTGCTGCGCCACTGGGGCTGCCCACATCATGAATTCTTTAGCCCTTTTCCTTCAGAAAAGGTATGACTACATGTTCAGGAATTCCAATCTTTGGGAATATTTTTCTTTTTCCTCTTTCCAGGAAGCAATTATTTTTCTTCCAAGTGCCACTGGGTAGTGTTTTCTACTATGACAGTTATGCAAGATTCCACAGGAATATGAAATATAAGGACCTTGCCAGTGTATGATTCACAGATAGAGCATGTCTTCCCAAAAAGGTTTGCATTGTACTTTTAGTATACACATTTTATAAAAAGATTTTATTTATTTATTTGAGAGAGAATCATGAGCAGATGGGAGAGACAGAGGGAGAGGGAAAAGTAGACTCCTCGCTAAGCAGGGAGCCCAATGTGGGGCTTGATCCCAGGACCCTGAGATCATGACCTGAGCCCAAGGCAGATCCCCAATAGACTGAGCCACCCAGGCACCCCTTTAGTAATTATGGCTGGCTCTGTTTCTTCTCTTTGGTTTATCATCTTTCCATGGTCACATCATGGACCAGGTCCCAACTCAAAGGAAGGGTCAGATTGCTGCTAAAGGTACACAATCTCCTTGTTGAGAGCATAGCTAAAGAAGCAAGTCTCTGGAAGACTGATGAACTGTGCTCTTTATTCCTTGGTAATTTAGGAGATGCTGAACTCATCACTTCCAACCTGTTAGAAGCCCCACTCCTTTGCCACAATTAATCAGTTGTTATTGCTTTATTGTAGAGGAAAACCCATGATACAGGGGGTGATTGGGGACTTAAATGTAAACTGTAGATCTGCCACCAAGTCATTTTGTCCAATCACAATCTCCAGCGTGTAAGTTATGTGATGAAATAACCCAATGTGACATATTGGGTGGGCCTAGGGAATGGAATAAACAGTCTGATAACATACTACTTTTAGTTACTAAGAGCTGAACATTTCTGAGGGTCCCTGGGTGTCACAGTTGGTTAAGTGTACGACTCTTGGCTTCAGCTCAGGTTGCAATCTCAGGGTTGTGAGATGGAGTCCTGTGTTGGGCTCCATGCTCAATGGGGAGTTGGCTTGGGACTCTCTCTCTCTCTCTCTCTCCCTCTGCTCCTCCCCTCCCCATGCTCCCTTGGGCACTTGTACACACCCACTCTCTCTCTCTCTCTAAAGTAAATAAATAAATCTTTAAAAAAAAAAAAGACCCAAACACTTCTATTGTGAATAGATGGCAGATGTACAATGGCTTTTGCTTTGATGAATTATAGTTTTCTTTGCTGTTTCTGAGAATATTGTAGCTTAGCTGCTTCTGAACACTAACACCAATTTACAAAATAACATGAGTCATGATGAAAGAGACCCGAAAAGGGAAAACAGGGCTTAATAAACTAGTCTCTGGGTCAGAGCACAATAACATCCTTCTCCAAAGAGCTGACCTAAGCCTGTAGCCAGACATTAGTCAGTGAGTATCAAAGAGGTCTGCACGGAAAATGTGAGTGCCAACTGAATGTATTAAGGCTCTCCTTTTCTTGACAAGTAAATTCTCACTTTCCTGAGACTTCACTGTGTGCCAGATACTGTGCTGGGGACAGTGAACATGATATTATCCCTGCCCTCAAGAGGCTTACAGTCTGTGCTAAAGAAACAGATAAGTAAACAGGAAATTGTGAGCCAGCATAAGTCATGTCTGATGGCAAGTGCATGGCTGGGAGCCAGAGATGAGAAAAGTTAAAGCTGGAGTTAAAACACATAATATGAAACACACACACACACACACACACACACACACACACACACACACAACATGAGTCAAGAGGAAGAACAACAGAAATCTTGAGTAGTGATGCACCTGGAACCTATAAAAGAAAAAAAAAAGAAAAATTACTTTGCAGAGGCCAAAAGGGGCTCCAGAGTCCCCCATACACAGAAAGTGTATTCAGGGAGCTGGCCCTTCATGTCAGGTTCAGGAGCAAAAGAGGAGTTAGGTTTGTCAGGTTTCCACATGCAAAAGAGGAGTTATTGGGGGGTCCTCATTTTTGGTCCTGGCTTGAATTCTTTCTCTGCCTGGTATTTCTGGGCTCAATTTCCCTGTGTGAAAATAGAGTTAGACCAGATTATCTCTGCAAGTTTCTTTCCAGGTAGAATATCTTATAGCTGATTAATATTTTAAAGTTGTACCATCTCAAATGCTCACTGTAAGTCATCTCCATGTGTACATTGTATTGCTTTATTATTTAATTTTGTTCCATTTTTTACAACCCATTAAGAAAACTAGAGAAGTGTAGATGTAAAAAACAAAACAAAACAAAAAAGACAATCCAGTGAGAGAAGGAAAAAGAGAATGGCTTAGAGAGGTGACCTTGTTGAAAAAATGAGACCCTTTTCACTCCTGAGTGCTCAGCCTGCAAAGAGAACCCCAGACTGTCCCAGGATGAGATGCATGGAGCCACTCATCCTTCACAAACTTTGTTCTTCTTCCACCATCCTCATACTACATGTAAAACTAGGATATTCATTAGATAACTGGAACCTAAGGAGGATGAAATCCAAGCCCACCTTCATTGGATCTGAGCCACACTCACAAAAGATATGAAGCACATAGAGTGAGATTGAGCACTGGAATCCTCAAGAAACTCAGCAAGATGCCAGACCCTTTATCTTAATGAAGCTGCAGGACCACATGGTTTGTATCTTTCTTTTAAGAAACTGTTTCCTGAGTTAAAAAGCAATTAATAGCCCATGTATGCCTTAAAAGTAAAAACACCAAAATTGGGCAGCCCCGGTGGCACAGCGGTTTAGCGCCGCCTGCAGCCCGGGGTGTGATCCTGGAGACCCGGGATCGAGTCCCACATGGGGCTTCCTGCATGGAGCCTGCTTCTCCCTCTGCCTGTGTCTCTGCCTCTCTCTCGCTCTCTCTGAATAAATAAATAAAATAAAATAAAATAAAATAAAATAAAATAAAATAAAATAAAATAAAATACCAAAATTAAGACCCCTGCAATAAAGAAGAAAAAAAATAGGAGGATAAAAGTCTATATAATGGTTAAAAAGATGGGGAGGGGAAGTAATGTTAGCAAGTGTGGCAGGGGAGGGGTCATCATCATTCAACAAATATTCAGGGTTTTCCTCGTGGCTCTGTGTTCAGTCAGTGCTGGGCACTCAAAGATGAAACAGCCAGTCGCTGTTCTGCTCAAGCAGAAAGAGGAGACAGATAGATACACACAAATAAGAACAAAACCCTGTGCTAAGAATTCTACATTCTTACCACTCAAAAATGTTGCCCTGGATCAATCAACAGCATCAGTGTCACCTGAGAGATTGCTAGAAACACTTAAGTCTTTGGCTCCAGAGTCAGAGTCTGCATGTCAACAGGAATACCCAAGTTTTAGTAGCACTGTTCTGTATAGTGAGGGCCCATGGGTACCATGCAGTTGGAAAGAGAAGGGCTGACTCTGCCTGAGAAAGTTTAGAGATGGCTTCCCCAAGAAAGTCACTTTGGGGCTGGATCTGCAAAGATGAATAGGAACTTACTGGTTTGGAAAGAGAGGAAGGAAATTCCAGCAAAAAGAAGGAGTTAGGATGAACAGGTAGCCTACTAAGACAGATGAAGCCAAATTGGAAACATAGGCTGGAATCTGATTTTGAAGATAACTTATCCACCATATGAAGGAATTTATGGGTTTTTTTGTTTGTTTGTTTCCAAAGGATGGAAATCAAGTAAGAAAGGAGAACATTCTCCAGGCACCATACTGATGTTTAATCAGTGCCAAGGTGTTCAATGCACATTAGAGGCACTGATGACCTTGTTCACAGTGAGAATATATTTTCAGAAGGAAAAAAATCAGAACAGATTAGTGTCCTCCAGGTTTGCTCAGAGAGAATGAGTGTCCGTGAATTTGAAGGAAAATCGAAAAGAAAATTTCCATCTAAAGACTTTTTTTCTGAAGGCAATAAAGGCAAGGAAATTATGAATTCCTCTAAATGGTATTAAACTGAAACACGGTGCCAAGAGACTTGGAAATTAATTATTCTTAGAGGGAAAGTAGCAGCTGTTTAATCTTTTAAACAACCTCATGAGGGCAGCCCGGGTGGCTCAGTGGTTTAGTGCGGCCTTCAGACCAGGGTGTGGTCCTATAGACCTGGGATTGAGTCTCACATCAGGCTCCTTGCATGGAGCCTGCTTATCCCTCAGCCTGTGTCTGTGCCTCTCTGTGTGTGTGTGTGTCTCATGAATAAATAAATAAAATCTTTACAAAAAAAAACTTCATGAAAAGCTAAAGTATATAGAGAATACTTAACCTCACTTCAGCTGAAATTTAGTTCTAGCTCAGGACTCAAAAGTCTGGTGTTCTGATAAGTATGAGCCAGATCAATTGGATGTTGAATAGTTGCCCAGGATTCTGGCTCTGGGTGTGATTATCATCCCTATGTAGGACCAGGCTTTTCTTCATCTTCCAACTGGCTGGATCCTCTCAATGATGAGCTGGAGAAAGCCATAGGGCTTTTAAAAGTGGCAGAAGTCATTTGTCCTACTCACTATTATAATGATTATTGATTTCTTAACTGTCCTATATGTGTGGAATAAGATACTGTGTCAAATCTAGCAGGGATAATTCAGACAGCTCCCACTTTTAGGGATAAATTTGTCCTGGTACCTGAAAGTGACTTATTGTAGCAAAAGTCCTTGGGCTATTGGGGCTGTTAATTGGAGGGTAAAGTGTGTGAGAAGTAAAAAGCAGAGCATTAGTAGGTAGGACAAAATCATGCTGCAATGTGTACAACTGGCAGAAAAGGTGAGGCACCCACTAAATGCTGTCACTAAATGAATGCTTCACAGTGTTCACCTTTAATTAATTTCATACAAGATAGCTGTCATTAGCTCCAATTTCAAATGATGAACCTGCAGCTCAGTGAGGATGATTGTTAGGTCCCCATAGCCAGGCTGTGCAGAGCTGGGATTCAAATCTGGGTCAGACTTATTGTGACAATCGTTAACTACCCTTGTCTTCATGGAGTGCACTGCACTGCCACTCAGAATTCTGTCTCTGAAAGCCTGCAAGTTTGCTGCCCGTTTGTCTAGTCTTCAGAAAATTCACCAAAACAGCAGAACAGACAAGAACCACAGGGATAAAAGAAGTTATTGAACAGTGACCATTAAATTATATAAAATATATAAAGCATATGTAATCATATATAATAATGATTGTTTTGCTTTAAAAACTTCCCTTTACAAAAGGCTTCAGCATAGATTTTACATATCCAGCTTCTAAATACACTTAAGATAATCTGTTTATAGATATTGAGTTTGTAGTTTCTCCAGAACACAGTTATCATGTACAGATGAATGAATATTTCACATAAGTGCAAATTTACCCATCCATTTGGTTCCTTGAGATACTAGTAATAGTAAATCAATAAGCATTTATTTATCATTTATTCCTTGCCAAAGATGCTGTACTAAATCCTAGAAGAGAAACAATCAGGCACACAGTCCTGCTCTCTTTAGAGACTTCTTTAAGTCTCTCACCAGCAGGAGAGATGAATCAAACAAATGCAGAATTAAGTCTAAGAAGTTTTTTTTTTTTCAGTGTTAGTGACAATAGGGGAAAAATTATAAAGAGAGAAAGGTTTTACCAGACTGAAAAGTATTCAGATGATACTCCTTATAGAGACTCAGAACGAAGTAATACAATCAGGTTCAGGAGGGCTAGGGAAAGCTTTGCAGAGCCAATTCTTGTTACTGGGTTTAGAAAGGAGATAAATATGGAAAGGCGAAAAGCAAATGTACTTGTCAGGCCCAAACAAACATTTAGAGGAAGATGTTAGTTAGGGAAGAATAAGTGAACTGATTTGAATTTGAAGAAACATGTGCAAATGGACTCTGGACTATTAAATCAGAAAAGGCAAGCTGGAACCAAATTATGAAGAAAGCCTTGAAAGACACATGCAGTCATTTGGATGGCTCTTTTTAGGTATGGCAGCCACCAAAGATTTTCAGTCCAATTAAAATTCTTCCTTCTTTTTCAGTAATTGGTGCTGGACAACTGAATATCAACATGCAAAAAAATGAAGTTGACTCTCCGACCTACACACCATATGCAAAAATTAACTCAAGATGGATCACAGACCTAAATGTAAAGGATAAAACTCTTAGAAGAATACATAGGAGTAAATCTTTGTGATCAGGGTTAAGCAATTCTTTCTTTCTTTTTTTTAAAGGTTTTATTTATTTATTTGGGAGAGAGAGAGAGAGAGAGCACAGAGGGAGAAGCAGACTTCCCACTGAGCAGAAAGCCTGATGTAGGGCTCAATCCCTGGACCCTGAGATCATGACCTGAGCTGAAGGCAGATGCTTAATGGACTTAACCACCCAGGAAGCCCTAAGCAATTATTTCTTAGGTGCTACACCAAAAGTACAAATGATAAAAGAATACAAAGCTGTGGTCATCAAGACAGTGTGGTACTGGCACAAAAACAGACACATAGATCAGTGGAACAGAAGAGAGAATCCAGAAGTGGACCCTGAACTTTATGGGCAACTAATATTCGATAAAGGAGGAAAGACTATCCATTGGAAGAAAGACAGTCTCTTCAATAAATGGTGCTGGGAAAATTGGACATCCACATGCAGAAGAATGAAACTAGACCACTCTCTTTCACCATACACAAAGATAAACTCAAAATGGATGAAAGATCTAAATGTGAGACAAGATTCCATCAAAATCCTAGAGAAGAACACAGGCAACACCCTTTTTGAACTCGGCCATAGTAACTTCTTGCAAGATACATCCACGAAGGCAAAAGAAACAAAAGCAAAAATGAACTATTGGGACTTCATCAAGATAAGAAGCTTTTGCACAGCAAAGGATACAGTCAACAAAACTCAAAGACAACCTACAGAATGGGAGAAGATATTTGCAAATGACATATCAGATAAAGGGCTAGTTTCCAAGATCTATAAAGAACTTATTAAACTCAACACCAAAGAAACAAACAATCCAATCATGAAATGGGCAAAAGACATGAACAGAAATCTCACAGAGGAAGACATAGACATGGCCAACATGCATATGAGAAAATGCTCTGCATCACTTGCCATCAGGGAAATACAAATCAAAACCACAATGAGATACCACCTCACACCAGTGAGAATGGGGAAAATTAACAAGGCAGGAAACAACAAATGTTGGAGAGGATGCGGAGAAAAGGGAACCCTCTTGCACTGTTGGTGGGAATGTGAACTGGTGCAGCCACTCTGGAAAACTGTGTGGAGGTTCCTCAAACAGTTAAAAATATACCTGCCCTACGACCCAGCAATTGCACTGTTGGGGATTTACCCCAAAGATACAAATGCAATGAAACGCTGGGACACCTGCACCCCGATGTTTATAGCAGCAATGGCCACGATAGCCAAACTGTGGAAGGAGCCTCGGTGTCCAACGAAAGATGAATGGATAAAGAAGATGTGGTTTATGTATACAATGGAATATTCCTCAGCCATTAGAAATGACAAATACCCACCATTTGCTTCAACGTGGATGGAACTGGAGGGTATATTATGCTGAGTGAAGTAAGCCAGTCGGAGAAGGACAAACATTATATGTTCTCATTCATTTGGGGAATATAAATAATAGTGAAAGGGAAAATAAGGGAAGGGGGAAGAAATGTGTGGGAAATATCAGAAAGGGAGACAGAACGTAAAGACTGCTAACTCTGGGAAACGAACTAGGGGTGGTAGAAGGGGAGGAGGGCGGGGGGTGGGAGTGAATGGGTGATGGGCACTGGGTGTTATTCTGTATGTTAGTAAATTGAACACCAATAAAAAAATAAATTAAAAAAAAACAAATGATAAAAGAAAAAGCTGAATTTAATAAAAACAATTTTAATTTTAAACTTCAAAGAACACTGTTAAGAAATGGAAAAGATGACCTAAAGGCTAGGAGAAAATATTTATATGTATGTCATATATCTAATGACAGACTTATACCTAAAATATTTTTAAAAACTCAATTTTTACAACTCAAAAATAAAAAAAAATTTAAACACCCAAAAGATTAAAGTTGAGTATTTTTTCAGAGAAGGAATACGAATGGACAGTAAGCACCTAAATAGATGTTCGACATCACTGGTCATTAGAGAGCAGCAAATCAAAATCACAGCGAGATGCCATCACATCACACACACTGAGATGTCTATAATAAAAAGAAAATTGGGGCACCTGAGTGGTTCAGTCAGTTAAGCATCAGACTCTTGATTTTGGATCAGGTCATGATCTCATGATTGTGAGAGAGAGCCACACGTGTGGCTCTTCTCTCAGTGCAGAGTCTGCTTGAGATGCTCTTTCCCTGTCTCTGCATCGCCTCCTGCTCACATGCACTCATTCTCTCTCTCTCATAAATAAATACAATCTTTAAAAAAAAAAAAAAAGAAAAAATTTAAAAAGCCAATAACAAGTGTGGGTGAGCACGTAGAAAAACGAATCTCCATATGCTGGGAATGTAAAATGGTGTGGCCACGATGGAAAACAGTTTGGCTGTTCCCCAAAATGTTAACCATAGATTTACCATTGACCCCGAAATTCCTTTTTAAAAAAAATCTTCCAACAGAAAAAGAAAATGGTCCTGCAATGACTTGAATGTGATTGTTCATAGCAGCGTTATTCACAATAGCCAAAATAGCGAAAATAACCCAAATGGCCACCAACTGGTGAAAAGATAAACAAAATGTTGTATATACATACAATGGAATATTATTCAGCCACAAAAGGGAAATTAGTACTATGCATGCTACAGCATAAATGAACCTCAAAAATATAATGCACAATAAAAGAAGCCGACATAAAAGACCATATATTGTATGATTCCATTTATATGAAATGTCCAGAAAAGGCACATATCTAGAGACAGAGGACTAGAGGTGGGTGTGAGGATTCATGAAATCATAACATTTCTTTTGAAGTTATGAAAATATTCTAAAAATTAGATTGCAGTTATGGTGCACACCTCTGTAAATATACTAAAAATAATTGAAATAAACTCTTAAAACTGAACTTTATGGTATGTCAATTATACCTCAATAAAGCTGTTTTATTTTTTAAAAAAACCTATCCTTCATTCCTTCTTTTCTCCCTTCCCCCATCCTGCCTTTCTTTTCTTCCTTTCTCCTCCTTTCTTTTTTGTTATTCCTTACTCTTTGTTCAAACTCTTAAACACAGATAAGCATTTAAAACATAAATGTTCAGCAAGCATCCATACTACCACTATTCTGGTAAATTAACTGAACATTTCTAGCTCAATCACCACTCCCTCCTTCACCTCTAAATACCATATTCTAGCTTTTATGAAAACTGCTTTCTCATTTTTCTTTATAGTTTTTAACAGTAAGTATGGACCTCTAAAATATGTGATGTTAGTTTTGCTTGTTTTTGAAATTGACAGAGAAATAGAACCTTAACCCTTATTTCACCCCATTTATAAAAATTAGCTTGAAATGGATTATAGACTTTTGTGTAAAACTTAAAATTCCAAAACTTTTAGAAAGAAACATAAGAGAAAAATCTTTGTGAATGTTGGTCAGGCAAAATTTTCCTAGATAGGATACAAATAGCACAAACCATTAAAAAAAAATTTTTTTTTGATATATTGGATTCTGTTACACCTTAAAACTGCTCTCTAAAAGCACTACTAAGAAAATGAAAAAACAGAGCAGCCCCGGTGGCTCAGCGGTTTAATGCTGCCTACAGCCAGGGACATGATCCTGGAGACCCGGGATTGAGTCCCATGTTGGGCTCCCTGCATGGAGCCTGCTTCTCCCTCTGCCTGTGTCTCTACCTCTACCTCTATCTCTCCTGTGTATTTTCATGAATAAATAAATAAAATCTTAAAAAAAAAAAAGAAAATGAAAAAACAAGCCACAGACTGGAAGGAAATATTTTCAAAATACATATCTGATTTAAAGAACATAAATCCAGAATACATAAAGAATTCTCAAAATTCAATAATACCAAGTAGCATGGCTAAAATTAAGAATCCTGACAATACCAAGTGTTGGGGAGTATGCAGAGCAAATGTCACTCTCATATATTGCTGGTAGGAGGACAAACCAACACAGATATTTTGGAAAATAGTATGGCAGTTTTTTATAGAGTTGAACATACATTTACCATGGAACCCAGTGATCACATTCACATATGCCCAAGAAAATTGAAAACACATACCCACGCAAAATCCAAATGTTTATAGGAACATTATTCATAATCACCCAAAACTAGAAACAACCCAGTGTTCATCAACTAGTGAATGAATACACAAATATGGTACCTCCATACAAGGGACTACTACTCATCAATAAGAAGGAATGAGCTATTGGTACACATGCTACAATATGGTTGAATCTGAAAAACATACTAAGTGGAAGATGTCAGATAAAAAAGGCTATACACCAAAGGATTACATCTCATTCTGGAAAAAGTAAAACTATAGGAGTAGAAGTCAGGCTACGGTTTGCCAGGGTCTGGAGTGAAGTTAGGGGATTGACTTTTAAGGGGCGAGGGAGAATTTTGGGGGAGGTCACTAAAATATTCTATATATTCTAATATTCTCTTGATTATGGTGGCAATTGTTTACATTTGTCAAACATTCAACTATACACCTTTTTAAGGGTGAATTTTATATACCTCCAGAAACTTAACTTTTAAAAAATATTCATTCATGTTGTTTTGTGTAGCTATCACTCTTAAATTATTGCTCTGGATGATTATGATTATTATTATTATTATTGCCTTTATATGAGTATACAATTTATTATGATGGGCACTGAAGCATTTGTCATTTTGGGGTATTACAAATAATCATGCAGTGGACATTCCTTTAGGTATATCCATTTCCCAGGTACACGTGCATGCAATTCTGTTGAGTAAATACTTAGGAGTAGAGTGCTGGGTCATGAAGTGTGCTGGCTTCAACTTTATTAGATAATGCCAAACTCACTTTATGAAGTGATTGTAAAAATTTACACTCTCATCAGCAGTGAATGAGAGTATTCCTTGTTGTACATTGCCAGCAGTTGGTATTGTTAGTCTTTTTTCTCCTGAAGAGCCAATGTAATGGATGTGTAATGATAGTTCATGGAGGTTTTATTTTGCATTTCCCTGATAACGAATGTTATTTAGCACCTTTTCTTGAGTTTATTGGCCATTTTTGTTTCACCTTTTGTAAATTGCCTGTAGGGGGTTTCTTGCTCATTTTTCTCCTGGGGTTTGTCAGTCTTTTCCTTACTGATTTGTAGTAGTCCTTTATAGTCTGTCTCTTTGTTGACTATATGTGCTACAAACATCTCAGGGGTTTGCTCTTTCACATGTAATAGGTGTCCTTTGATAAAGCTAAGTCCATAATTTTAATGTAATTCAATTTATCATTCTCTTTCATTATGTTTGCTGCTTTCTCAGGACTTAAAAAACTTTTTTTTTTTAAATTTATTTATTTATTCGTGAGAGACACAGAGAGAGAAAGAGAGAGAGGCAGAAACATAGGCAGAGGGAGAAGCAGGCTCCATGCAGGGAGCCAGAGGTGGGACTCGATCATGGGTCTCCAGGATCAGGCCCTGGGCTTAAGGCGGCGCTAAATCGCTGAGCCACTGGGGCTGCCCTTAAAAAACTTTAAAAAAAGATTTTTTTTTTTTTTTAAAGATTTCTTTAATTTATTTATTTATGATAGTCACACACACACAGAGAGAGAGAGAGGCAGAGACATATGCAGAGGGAGAAGCAGGCCCCATGCACCAGGAGCCCAACGTGGGATTTGATCCCGGGTCTCCAGGATCGCGCCCTGGGCCAAAGGCAGGCGCTAAACCGCTGCGCCACCCAGGGATCCCTAAAAAAAGATTTTATTGATTTATTTGAGAGAGAGTGTGTGAGAGGAGTGGCGGGTGGGGGTGGGGGGCGGCACGAGGGAGAGGAAGAGGCAGACTTCTGGCAGAGCAAAAAGCCCCACGCAGGGCTCAATCCCAGGACCAGGATCATGATCTTAACCAACTGTGCCATCCAGGCGCCCATGTTTGCTGCTATTTATTTATTTATTTATTTAGCTGCTTTTTAAAGAAGTTTTCTTCTAATCTAAAGTCAAAAAGTTACTCTCCTTTCCTGAATTCTAAATGCTTCATAATTTTCACTTTAACATTTGTGTTTAAAATCCACCTTAAATTGATTTTTTTTCTGTATAATGTAAGGTATGGGTTAAGATTAGTTTTTATCTATATGTCTATTCCAAGCACCACTTACTCAAAAAACAACATTTTCCCCTTTATTTATAAACCAAGTGCCCATGTGCATATAAGCCTAGGTTATTGCGTATTTAAAACTGCTTATCTATAGCATTAATTCTTGAAAGATAGATTGGCTAGATATAAAGATGGTTCTGCTTGTTTATTTACATTTAGGGTGGTCTACCTTTTTGTGACTTAGGTGAGCTCTGAGCTTATTTTTAATTACTGCTCCACTCACAACTTGCTTTGTATGTTTCTTTTGGAAAGTCTAATGTCAGTCTAATTCCCTTGCTCTTATAAGTTGTTTGTTCTTTCCAGACCTGGAGGCTCTAAACAATATTTCATTTTAAAGTCTAATACTTTCACTAAAATTTATCTTAGAGAGGACCATTGTAAATCAATATTACATGGTGCCCAGTGGGCCTTTTCAACATGTTAATTCAAGCTTTAATTTATCTCTAGAAAGTTTTCTTGGATTATAGTTCAAATGTTAGTTCTGTTCTCTCTCTCTCTTTTTTTTTTTTTTTTTTTTTGTTGTGGTTGTTTTCTCCTTCATGGATTCCTAATATAGGTATTTTGGCATTTTTTGGCCTGTCTTCAATTTAAACCATTTTCTCTCTGTTCTTTTTTTTTTTTTTTATTCTCTTAACCTCATTTTAAATGTTCTTGGTTATAGTATGTCACTAAAGAAAGCCAACAAACATGGGAAAGAAAGCAAGGGAAGAAAGAACAGAGCAGATCTATAAAAACAACCATAAAACAAATAAGAAAATGGCAATAAGTACATATCTATAATAATTACTTTGAATATAAATGTACTAAATGTTCCAATCAAAAGACACAGGGTGATGGAATGGTATAAAAAGCAAGATATCTATATGCTGCCTACAAGAAACTCATTTTAGACCTAAAGACACATGTAGATTGAAAGTGAAGGACAGAAAGGTATTTATCATGTATATGGAAGTGAAAAGAAAGCCAGGGTAGCAATACTTATATTGGACAAAGTAGACTTTAAAACAAAGACTGTAACAAGAGACAAAGAAGGACACTACATAATTATAAAGGGAGCAAGCCAACAAAAAGATATAACAATGGTAAATATTTATGCACCCAACATAGGAGCACCCAAATACATAAAGCAACTAATAATAAACATGAAGGAATTATTTGGTAGTAATACAATAATAGTAGGTGACATTACCACAGAACTTACATCAACAAATAGATCACCCAAACAAAATCAGAAGGGAAACATGATTTTTAATGACACATTGGACCAGATGGATCTATCAGATATATTCAGAACATCCCATCCTAAAGCAGCAGAATACACATTCTTTTCAAATGTACATGGAACATTCATGGAACAGAATAGATCATATGTTAGGCGACAAAATAAATCTCAGCAAATTCAAGAAGATTGAAGTCATACCATGCATCTTTTCCAACTACAACATTATGAAACTAGAAATCAACCACAAGAAAAAATTCTGGAAAGAACACAAATACATGGAGGTTAAATAACATGGCATTAAACAATGAGTGGGTTAACCAAGAAATCAAATAGGAAATAAAAAGAAATTCATGGAGACAAATGAAAATGAAAATAAAATGGCCCCAAATCTTTGGGAGGCAACAGAAGCTGTTCTAAGGGGGAAGTTCATAGCAATACAGGCCTACAAGAAGAAGCAAGAAAAATCTCAAATAAACAATCTAGACTTACATCTGAAGGAGCTAAAAAAACAAACAAACAAACAAACAAATAAAGCCCAAAACCAGTAGAAGAAAAGAAATAATAAAGGTTAGAGAAGAAAAACAGTGAAATAGAAACTAAAAACAACAACAAACAATAGGACAGATCAATGAAACCAGGAGCTGGTTCTTTGAAAAGATCAACAAAATTGATAAACCGTTAGCCAGATTCATAAAAGAAAAGAGAGAGTCAGAGACAGGACTCAAATAAACAAAATCAGAAATGAAAGAGGAAAAGTAACTGACAACACAGAAATACAAAGGATTATAAGAGAATATTATGAAAATTTATATACCAACAAATTGAACAACCTAGAAGAAATAGACAAATTCCTAGAAACATAGGACCTCCAAAACCAGAATCAGAAATAAGTAGAACATTTGAACAGACCAATTGCCAGCAAAGAAATTGACTCAGTAATAAAAAAACTTCCAACAATCAAAGGTTCAGAACCAGATGACTTCATAGGCAAATTCTATCAAACATTTAGAGATGAATTAATATCTATCTTCTCAAACTATTCCAAAAACTAGAAAAGGAAGGAAAGTTTCTAATTTTGTTCTAGGAGGCCAGCATTACCCTGATACCAAAAATAGATAAAGACACTACAAAAAAAGAGAAATACAGGCCAATATCTCTAATGAACTTAGATGCAAAAATCTTCAACAAAATATTAACAAACTGAATCCAACAATACATTTAAAAAAATCATTCACCACAATCAAGTGAATTTATTTCTGGATACAAGCAAATGTGGTTCAGTATTCACAAATCAATCAATATGATGAATCCTATCAAAAAGAGAAAGAATAAAAACCATATGATCATTTCAATAGATGCATATAAAGCATTTGACAAAGTACAACATCCATTCATGACAAAAGCTCGCAACAAAGTAGGCTTAGAGGGAACATACCTTAACATAATAAAGGCTATATGTGAAAAACCCACAGTGAACATCATACTCAATGGGGAAAAACTGAGAGCTTTTCCCCTCAGGTCAGGAACAAGACAAAGATGTTCATTCTCGCCACTTTAATTCAACATAGTACTGGAAGTCCTATCACAGCAATTGGACAACACTGAAAAAAATAAAAGGCATCCAAATTAGTAAGGAAGAAGTAAAACTTTCACTATTTGCAGATGACATGATACTATGTATAGAAAACCCGAAAGACTCCACCAAAAAACTACTAGAACTAATAAATGAATTCAGTAAAGTTACAGGATACAAAATCAATGTACAGAAATTGGTTCCATTTCTATACACTAATAGTGAAGTAGCAGAAAGAGAAATTAAGAAAACAATCCCACTTATAATTGCATGAAAAATAATAAAATGCCAAGTTACAAATTTAACCATGGTGTGGGTGGATATCCTTGTACTCTGAAAACTGTAAAACATTGGTGAAAGAAATTGCAGACAACACAAACAAATGGAAAGATATTCCATGCTTATGAATTAGAAGAACAATTATCATTAAAATATCCATACCACCCAAAGCAATCTACAGATTTAATGCAACCCTTATCAAAATACCAACAGCATTTTTTACAGAACCATAACAAATAATCCTAAAATTTGTATGGGACCACAAAAGACCTTGAATATCCAAAGCAATCTTGAAAAAGAAGAACAAAACTGGAGGTGTCACAATCCCAGATATCAAGATATAGGTACTGGATTAAAAACAGACACTTAGGTCAACAGAACAGAGAGCCCAGAGATAAATCCATGAATATATATGGTCAATAATGTACAGCAAAGGAAGCAAGAATATGCAATGGGGTAAACAGTTTCTTCAACAAATGGCATTGGGAATATGGGACAGCTGTGTGCAAAAGAATAAAACTGGGTCACTTTCTCACAACATACACAAGAATAAACTCAAAATAAATTAAAGACCTAATGTGAGACATAAAACCATATTTCTCTGACATTGATCATAGCAATATCTTTCTAGAAATGTCTCCTGAGGCAAGAGAAATACCAAAAATAAACTATTGGGACTACATTAAAGTGAAAAAAGGTTCTGCACAGCAAAGGAAACAATTAACAAAACTAAAAGACAACATACTTATTGGGAGAAGATATTTGCAAGTGACATATCGAATAAAGGGTTAGTATCCAAAATATATAAAGAACTTTTACAACTCAACACCAAAAAATTAATAATAATAATCCAATTAAAAGTAGGCAGAAGACATGAACAGACATTTCTCCAAATAAGACATACAGATGGCCAACAGACACATGGAAAGATATCGAACATCACTCACCACAAAGAAAATGAAAATTAAAACCGTAATGAGACGTCACCTCACGATTGTCTGAAAAGCTAAAATTAAAAACAACAAACAACAAGTGTTGGTAAAAATGTGGAGAAAAAGGAACCTTTGTACATTGTTGGTGGGAATGGAAACTGGTGCAGCCACTCTGGAAAACAGTATGGAGGTGCCTTAAAAAGTTAAAAATAGAATTAACCCAATGATCCGGTCATTCCACTACTGGTTATTTACCCAAAGAATATGAAAACACTAATTCAGAGTAATATATACTTACATGCACCCGTATGTTTATTGCAGGATTACTTCCAACAGCAAAAATATGGAAGCAACTCAAGGGGCCATCGATAGATGAATGGATAAAAAACATGTGGTATATATGCAATGGAATATCTCTCAACCATAAAAAGAATAATGTTTCAACATTGGCAACAAGATGGTTGGATCTAGAGGATATAATGCTAAGTGAAATAAGTCAATGAAAGACAAATACTCTATGATTTCACTCATATTTGGAATTTAAGAAACAAAGAAAAAAAAAGAGAAGAGCCAAAAAACAGACTTAACTGTAGAGAACAAACAGATGTTTACCAGAGGGGAGATGGGTGGGGGGATGGAAGAAATAGGTGAAGGGGATTAATGGTACACTTATCATGTTGAGCACTGAATAATGTATAGAATTGTTGAATCACTATATTGTATCCCAGAAACTAACATAACATTGTATGTTAGCTATACTGGAATTAAGATTTTTAAAAATTCTTTTTAAAAAAAGTATTTTACTTATTTATTTCAGAGAGAGAGAAACAGTGAGAGAGTGAGCAAGAGACAGCATGAGCAGTGGGGAGGGGCAGAAGGAAAAGGAGAAGCAGACTCCCCACCAAGCAGGGAGCCTGATTCAAGGCTCAGTCCCAGGACTCTGGGACCATGACCTGAGCTGATGGCAGATGCTTAACCAACTGAGCCACCAGGTGTCCGTTTCATGGTTTTAGAGAGGTTTTCATCAATTGAAATATTCTGATTCTCCTTTTCTGTTTTCTTCTCATTGTAGCTTTGTATAGATGAAAACTACGTATATATATATGCATTCCACAAATAGGACTGGTAGGTGTGGGTGGATTCTTAACTCAAGAATCCTCTCCCTCTATTGTCAATGTTGCTAAGAGTATTTTTCTTAATAGATGGCTTGGGGGAAGGATACATGTGAGGGGGAATTTAATAAACTTTTGACTTTTTGGCTCTTTTGTCTTCCAAGATCCTAATTTCCCCTTCTGTTTATTTATTTTCTTTTTACTATTCAGACTTCAAAAGTCATTCTTCCTCTTTTTTCTAGCATTTTTGTGAGGATGTTAAAATACACAGAAAAGTTTAAATAATTTTCCTGCCAACAATCATATATTTATCACTTAGATTCTACAATTAACATTTTATAATTCTTGCCTACTACATATTGATGAAATTATCCATCCATTAATCCATTTTATTTTTGATAAATTTCAAAGTAAATTGTCCACATTACTCCTTAAATATTTTATCATGTATCATGTACAACTATTTGGTATACATTTGCTAAATTTTAATAATTGGCGGATGCCTGGGTGGCTCAGCGGTTGAGCATCTGCATTCAGCTCAGGGCATGATCCCGTGGTCCTGGGATCGAGTCCCACATCAGGCTCCCTGCATGGAGCCTGCTTCTCCCTCTATCTCTGCCTCTCTCTGTGTGTCTCTCATGAATAAATAAATTATTTTTAAAAAATTGCATACATCTGTGCAACCCAAACTGCTACCTAAATATAGAACATCACCATCATCCTTTGACAGTTTTCTTATGCCCCTTTCCAGTAAATCCTCTACCCCTTTACTCACAGACAACATTGTCCTGATTTTTCACCATGGACTGGTTTTGCCTGTTCTAGAATTTTCTATAATGGAAACACATGGTATGTCCTCTTTTGTGTAGGTTTATTTCACTCAGCATGTTTTTGAGATTCATCCATGTTGTTTTTACCAGTAATTCATTCCTTTTTGTTTCTGAGTAGTATTCTGTTGTATGAATACGACAGAGATTATATATTCTTCTGCTCATGAACTTTAGGGTTGTTTCCAATTTGAGGGCATTAGGGAAAAGTTGCTATGAATATTTTTGTGAAGATATTTTTGCATACATGTGGTTCTTTCAACTAGGTAAATAGGAGTGGAATTATTTGCTGCAGTATATAAAAATACAATTGATTTTTAGAAAATATTAACCTTATATACTATGACTGCAAAATTCACTTACTGGTTTTGTTAGGGTTTTTTTTGTTGATTCCTTAGGATTTTCTCTGTAAATAATCATGCCATTTGAAAATTGACAGTTTTACTTTTTCCTTTCTTATCTTTATTTTTGAAAGATTTTATTTATTTATTTTATTTAGAGAGAGAAAGTACACACAAGGTGTTGAAGGGCAGAGTGAAAAGGAGAGAATCTCAAGCCCCCCAGGTGTAGGCCTCCATCTCACATCCTTGAGTTCATGACCCCAGCCAAAACCAAGAGTTTCACACTCAATCAAATGAGGCACTCCTCCTTTCTGATCTTCATATCTTTCATTTCATTTTCTTGCCTTAGTAGAATAGCTAGGATTTCCAGTACAATGTTGAATAGAAGTAGAAGTAAGCATCTTTGCCTTGTTCCTGGTCTTAGGGGAAATATTAAATATTTCATCATTAATATTAGTTGCCAGTTATTCAGACATGTCTTTGATCACTTGGAGTAAGTGCCCTCTATTTCTATCTTGCTAAGAGTTTTTGTCAGAGAAGGATATTGTATTTCTTCTTAAAAAAATATTTAATTTATTTATTCATGAGAGACACAGAGAGGGCTGGGGGCGAGGCAGAGACACAGGCAGAGGGAGAAGCTGGCTACCTGTGGGGAGCCTAATGCAGGACTTGATCCAGCAATCCTGGGATCATGCCCTGAGACACTCAACCACTGAACCACCCAAGTGCTCCTCCTTTCTAAAATATAACCCTCCTCTCCTAGAAGCAATGCCCTTCAAAGCTGCCACCTAGAGTCCCATAAACTACAACGTCCCTTCCCTTTATAGTGCTCTCTGACCTGATGAGACAGTTTTTCAGAATTTAAAAAATTTAAATGGCCTCAATGACATGTAATTTACATATCATACAATTCATCCATTTAAATTGTACAATTCAATGGTCATTAGGGTATTCACAGATAAATGCAACTATCACCTCAATTTTAGAACATTTTCAGCACTTCAAGAAGAAATCCAGTATTCCTTAACTATTATCCTGTTACTTTTCCATTCCTTGTCCTCAGCCCTAAACAACAACTAATTGACCTTCTATCTTTATAGATATTCCTATTCTGGATTTTCTCATAAATGGAACAGAATGTGGGCATTTGTGATTTCTTTCACTTGACATAATGTTTCTTTTTTTTGACATAATGTTTCTATATATCAGTATGCAACATATATGACCACTTCATTTCTTTTTATGGCCAATAATATTCAATTGTATGGAATATACTACATTTTGTTAATCCAATCATTCATTGATGGATGATGGAACTACTGTGAATAATGCTGCTATAAATATTCAAGTACAAGTTTCTGTGTGAACATGTGTTTTTATTTTTCTTGATTTATTCCTTAGAAGTAGAATCCTGTGTCATATAGTGACCTTCTGTTTAATTGTTTGAGGAACTGTTTTCCAAAGTGGCTGGACTATTCTTACATTGCCAGCAGCAGAGTGTCAGGGTTCCAATCTCTCCACAAGCTCATCAACCATTGCTATGTGACTTTTCAATTCTAGCCCTCCTACAGGGTGTGAAATGGTTTCATTGTGGTTTTGATTTGCATTTTCTTGATGACTAATGATGTTGAGAATTGTTTCATGTTTGCCATTTTTGTATCTTCTTTGAGAAATGTCACTCAGATCCTTTGCCAATTTTTAACTGGGTCATTTTTCTTGTTATTATTGTGTTCTAAGAATTACTTGTATATTCTAGATACAATTCCCTTATCAGGTATGATTTGCAAAAATGTTCTTCCATTCTGTGAGTTGTCTTTTCACTTTCTTGAAACCCCCAAATTTTAAAATTTTGATGAGGTCGAGCCTATATTCTTCTCTTACTGTTTGTACTTTCGGTGTCATTTAAAAATGCTTCATCAAATCCCAGGTCATGAGAAGAATTTTTTAATTTTACCTTTTTTATTGAGGTAAAATATATATAAGTTTAGCATCTCAACCTTTTAAAGTGTACATTTCAGTGGCATTAAGTACATTCACGTTATTGTGCAACCATCACCACTATCCACCTACAAAACTTTTCACCATTCCAAATTGAAACTGTCTGCATTAAACAATAACTCTCTAGTCCTTCCTCTCCTAGTGCCTGGTAAACACTTGTACTTTCTGTCTCTATGCATTCGACTACTCTAGGTACCTCATATAAGTAGAACCAGACAATATTTGTCCTTTTTATCTGGCTTATTTCACACAGCATTATCCATGCTGTAGCATATATTACAATTTCCTTATTTCTGAAAGCTAGACAATATTCCACTATAGGCATATACATTTTGTTGATTAATTCATCTATTGAACATTTGGGTTATTCCCACCTTTTGGGAATTTTGAATACTGTTACTATGAACATTATTGTAAAAATATCTGTTCAAGTGCCTTTTTTCAACTCTTGTGTCTGAACACAAGTAGAATTTCTGGATCAAATGGCAAATCAATGTTTACTTTTTTGAGGAACTGTAAGATCATTATGGTTTACTCCTATATTTCCCTTTCAGAGTTTTTACAGCTTTTGCTTTTATGTTTAGGTCTTTGATCCACTGAGGTAAGGTTTCAACTTCATTCTTTCGCATGTGACTATCCAGTTGTCCCATCACCATTGTTGAAAAGGCTATCTTTCCCCACTGAGTGGTGTTAGAACCCTTGAAGATAATCAGTTGACCATAGATGTATGAAATTATTTCTGGACTCCCTATCCATTACACTGATCTATGTATCTGTCTTGGTGCTAGTAAGTTTTAAAACTGGGAAGTGTGAATTCCTCTACTTTATTCAAGATTTTTCAGGATTGGCTATTCTGATTCCCTTGAAATTCCATGTGAATTAGAATCAGCTCATCAAAAAAAAAAAAAAAAAGAATCAGCTCATCAATTTGTATGAAGAAGTCAGCTGGGATTCTGATAGTGATTACACTGAATCTGTAGATCAGTTTGGTAAGTACTGTTGTTATCTTAACAATATTAAGTCTTTTGATCCACGAACAAGTGCTTATCTTTTTGGTTTTTATCTTAAGAGTTAATTAAGTTATTTATGAGTGAGACAACAAGCAAGAAAGAGAGTATAATGCAAGTGAGGAGAGGAACAGAAGGAGAGGGACAAGCAGACTCTGAGCTGAGCTCAGAGCCCAATCTCATGATCTTGAGATCATGACCTGAGCCAAAATCAAGAGTCGGACAAAACTGACTGAGCCATCCAGGTGCCCCAGTGGTTAGTTTTATAAAATTATTTAATCTTTTTGTTATAGGTCTATTCAGACAGTTGGTTTCTAGCTTGAGTCAGTTTTAGTAGGTTGTGTCTTTCTGTAGTTTGTGTGCCACCACATTCCGAAACACATTCCCCTTTACACTGTTTGTTGGCAAAAGATTGCTCATAGCATTCCTTTATAATCCTTTTTATATCTGTAAGATTGGTAGTAATGTCCCACTTTCATTTCTGATTCTAGTAATTTGAGGCTTCTCTTTTTCCTTTGTTCACTAAAGATTCATCAGTTACATTGATTTTATTTTTAAAAAAAGGTTATTTATTTATTTGTTCATGAGAGAACATAGAGAGAGGCAGAGACATAGGCAGAGGGAGAAGCAGGCTCCCTGTGGAGAGCTTGATGTGGGACTCGATCCCAGGACCCCGGGATCATGACCTGAGCCAAAGGCAGATGCTCAACCACTGAGCTACCCAGGCATCCAGGTATGCTGATCTTTACAAAAAGCCAGATTTTTGTTTCAGATTTTTATTGTTTTTCTACTCTTTATTTCGTTTTTTTCTGCTCTAATCTTTAGTATTTCCTTCCTTCTGCTTATAGCTTTAGTTTGTTTTGCTTTCTCCCATGTCTTAAGGTTGAGGGTTAGATTATTGATTTGAGATCTTACCCCTCATCCCCTGCCCTGTAGTATAGGCATTTACAGATACAGATTTGTCTCTGAGCACTGCTTTAGCTCATCTCATGTGTTTTGGTACATTGTGTCTTGATTTTTATTTAGTACCAAGTATTTTATGATTTTCCATTTGATTTCTTCTTTGACCTCTGTTATTTAGGACCACTAAATCATTTAGAATATATATACTTATGTTTTCATTGCTATTTCCATACTTTGATTACTCCTGAAATTCTTAACATGCATATTAAACATTCATGTGCAACAGTGTCTCATACTATCACTTGAAAAATATAAGAATATCAGAACATTATTCTTGACTATTTTTCTCCAAAATTCCATGCTATTGCTATTCAATATTTTTATTTTTCTATCTTATTTTTAATTTCACAAATTGGGCACTAATGTTCTTATTTTTTTTAAAGATTTTATTTATTATTTATTCATGATAGACAGAGAGAGAGAGAAAGAGAGAGAGAGAGAGGCAGAGACACAGACAGAAGGAGAAGCAGGCTCCATGCAGGGAGCCCGACGTGGGACTTGATCCCGGGACTCCACGATTGCGCCCTGGGCCAAAGGCAGGCGCCAAACCGCTGAGCCACCCAGGGATCCCCTGTTGTTCTTATTATACCAACAACTTTTAGAACTATATTTACATTTATATTCCCTCTTTGCCTATGTCTTTGCTCCTCTCTGTGTGTCTCTCATGAATAAGTAAAATCTTTTAAAAAATGGTATTGCTTTAATTTCACATTCCAAATGTTTATTACTGGTATATAGCAAAGTAATTGATGTTTGTATATTTACTTTCTATCCTGCAACCTTATAATAGTTTATTAGATCCAGGAGGTTTTCTGTGTTTGTGTGTGTGTTTTGTTGGTTGGTTGGTCTGTCATTTCTTTGGGATTTTCTACGTAGATAATCATGTTATTGGGAATAAAATGTTTTATATTTTCCTTCCCGACATATATATGTACCTTTTACTGTCACATTGAATTAGCTAGGACTTACAGTATGATGTGGTATACAAGTGGTGAGAGAGATCCTTGCCTTGTTCTGATCTTAGCAAGAAAGTTCCTCAACATTACGTTATTAATTGTAGATTTTTTAAAAGATTTTATTTAATTATTCATGAGAAACAGAGAGAGAGAGAGAGAGAGAGAGAGGCAGGCAGAGGGAGAAGCAGGCTCCATACAGGGAGCCTGACGTGGGACTCGATCCTGGGACTCCAGGATCAGGCCCTGGGCCGAAGGCAGGTGCTCAATTGCTGAGCCACTAGGGCTGCCCTATAGGCATGGTGTTAATTCATCCTCAAACAGTTGGTAGAATTCTCTAGTTACACCATGTAGACTTTAAGATTGCTTTGTTGGAGATGTAAAATTAAACAATTCAACTCCCTTAATAGTTATATGGTTATTCAAATAATGTATTTCATATTGAGTGAGTTCTGTAATTTGCATTTTTTGAGGAACTGTTTCATTTAAGCTAAGTTGTCAAATATATGTGTAGATTGTTTGCAGTATTCTATTATTATCCTTTTAATGTTTGCGGGGTCTATAGTGATATCCCTTAATTCATTTTTTTTAAAGATTTTATTTATTTGTTTGAGAGAGAAAGAACAAGCAGTAGAGAGGGCTGACAGATAGAAGCAGATTCCTTGCTGAGCAGGAAGCCTGATGTAGGGCTGGATTCCAGGACCCTGGGATCATGACCTGAGCTGAATGAATGAAGGTAGATGCTCAATCAATTGAGCCACAAGGTGTCCCATTTCTTTTTTCGTATTAGTAATTTGAGTATTCTCTATTTTTTCCTTTCAGTTTTGTGAGAGGATTGTCAATTTTATTGATCATTTCAAAGAATCAGCTTTTTGTTTGAGTTCCTCTATTGATTTTTCTCTTATTTCATTCAATTCTGCTCTTTATTAATTTTTGCATTGTTTGAGTTTACTGGGTTTTCCCTTAATTCCTTCAAGCTTAGTTTGAGATCTTTCCCTTTTTCTAATGTATACAATTAGTGACTTGAATTTTCCTATCAGTACTGCTTTAGTTGTGTCCCACAAATTTCGATGTTTTTGTTTTTTCCAGTTCAACATATTTTTCTTTTTAAATTTCCCTTGAGACCTGAACCCATGTATCATTTAGAAGTGTGTTTAGTTTCTAAGTATTGGGAAATTTTCCTTTTATCTTTGTTATTGATTTCTAGTCGATTCCATTGCATTAAGAGGACACATTTTATGTGATTTCAATTCTTTTAAATTCCTTGAGGTTTGATTTATGATCTAGGAATGTTCTTAGTTTATGTTCCATAGGTACTTGAAAAGATTTTGTATCTGTGGCATTTAGATGTTGATTGATGGGATAATGTAGTTGAGTTCTATATCTTTGGGGATTTTCTTTCAAATTGTTCTAAGAATTGTGGAAGTCACTAAATTGTAGATTTGTCTATTTCCCTTCATTTCCTTTTTTAAAAAGATTTATTTGAGAAAGAGAGCGAGCAAGTGAGCTGCAGGGAGGGGCTGAGGGAAAGGGAGAGAGAATCCCAAGCAGACTCCCCACTAAGTGCAGAGCCTGACATGAGTCTTGATCCCACAACCCTGAGATCATGACCTGAACTGAAATCAAGAATCAGATGCTTAAAAAAAAAAAAAAAAATCAGATGCTTAACTGACTGAGCTATCCATATGTCTCTATTTCCCTTCATTTATATCAGGATTTTTTTTTTTTTTTACATATTTTGTGCATAAATGTTTAGGATTGCAGTCTTCTTGGATTGGCATTTTTATCATTATGTAATATCCCTCTATGTCCCTAATATTCTTTCCTCTAACGTCAACTTTATTTGCTATTAATATAGCCACATCTGCTTTCTTTTGTTTGCACGGTGTCTTGTATTCCATCCTTTTATCTTTCAACCTACCTATATCATAATATGTGAAGTGAGTTTCTTATAGACAGCACATCATTCATACTGTTGGTCATACATTTTAAAATCCACTCTGCCAATCTGGTTTATATTTAATGTCTTTACAGTTAATGTAATCATAATGTATTAGTGTTTAAGTCTACCATTTTTAAAAAAAATTTCTGGTAGTTCTCTATGTTTAACATTTTCTCCCCCTTTCCTATCTGTAGGTTAATTGAACATTTTAAAAAAATTCCAGTTTGATTTATCTATAGTGTTTTTGAGTGTACTTCTTTAGTCTTTAGAGTAGTTGCTCTGCTATTACATTATAAATATGTAACTTATCCAAGTTTTTCATGTCAACATTTTACCAGTTTGAATTAACTATAAAAACTTTATACTCTTTTACCCTTCCATTTCTACCTACAGTGAACATCACAACAGGTAGGGTTTTTTGTTTTGCTTTAACAAACCAGAGAAATCTCAAGAAAACTGTGTTCTATTTATCCATATTTTTACTTCTTTTCTTCCTTCCTGATGTTCCAAGATCATTCTTTTATCATTTCCTTTTTGTCTCAAGAACTTCCTTTAGTCATTCTTTGAGGGCAGTTCTGCTGGAGACCAGTTCTCTTAGTTTGCCTTCATCCGAGAATATCTTGGTTTCTCCTTCATTACTGTAGCGTATTTTGTTGGATATAGAATTCAGCATTGATAGTTTTCTTTCAGTACTTGAAAAGTGTGCACTTCCTTCTGGCTTTTGTTGCACCTCATGAGAAATTCATGGTCATTTGAATTGTGTATGTTATGTGTCATTTGTTGCTGCTTTCAAGACTGTTTTTCTTTGGTTTTCAGACGTTTCACTATGACGTTTTGGTGTGGGTTTGGAGGTTTTATCCTATTTGGAATTCACTGAGCTTCTTGGATCTATTGCAAAATCTGGGATATATTTAGAGATTATTTCTCCAAATATTTTTTTTCCAGCCCTCATCTTCTCTTTTTTTATTTTTATTTTTTAATTTTTTTCAGCCCCCATCTTCTCCTTCTGGAACTCCAATGTCATGAATGTTAGATCATTTTTTTATAGTCTCAGTTGTCCCTGGGGCTCTATTTATTATTTTTCAGTATACTTTCTGTTATTCAGATTGGCTAATTTCTATAGCTATATCATCAAATTCATTGATTCTTCCTTCTAGTCTGCTGTTGAGCTCACCCGTGGAGTGTTTTCTTTAATTTTGTTTTTTTTTGGGGGGGAGGGGGGTGTTCTAAAATTTCCATTTAATTTTTCTTGTATCTTCTATTTCTTTGTTGTGACTATTTCCTTGCTGATTCTTTTTCATTTATATCAAAAGGGTTTATAATTATTTGTTAGAGCATTTTTATGAGAACTGCTTCAAATCCTTACCAGAATATTCTAAAGATTTATTTATTTTAGAAAGAAAGAGCATGAGCAGGGGGAGGGGCAAAGGGAGAGGATCTTAAGCAGACTCTCCACTAAGCATGAGCCTGATGTAGGGCTCAATTTCATGACCCTGAGATTATAACCTGAGCAAAAGTCAAGAATCAGATGCTTAATCAACTGAGCCACGCAGGTACCCCTTTACCAGAAAATTCTAACATCTGTATGATCTTAGTGCTGCAGTTGTCTTTTGCTATTCAAGTTGAGATCTTCCTAGTCTTTGGAATGGTTAAGTGATATTTCATTTAAAGCTGAACATTTTGGATATTATGAGATTCTGGATCTGATTAAAAATCTTTTATTTCAGCACTCCTCCTCAGATACCTTTTGTAGCTAGCCTCCATTACCACTCCAATTGAGGAAGGGTGCCTCATTAGAGCAAAGTGAAGATGGAATTTCAGGGTCTCCTCTTTGTTTTGAATGACATACAAGAGCAGGGAGGCTCCTTCACACTGCTGGGTAGAAGTTGAAGTTGAGGCTCCACCTTGCTCCTCTTCCCCATATATCCTCCATTGACAATGCAGGATGGTAGATGGAAGTTTGAGAGTGGCCTCAGTTCTGCTGAGCAGGAATGAAAAGTCCTGACTCCGTTATGCTCATTTGATCCACTTAATGTGAAGGGGGAGGCCAGCTACAGCAAAGAGGAAAAAACCTCTGTGCAACCCACATCACTGAGACACTTTGTTATAACCTAGAAAGGGTGGAAGTCTAGGCTCTACACATTATCACTGCTGGTGTTGGCTGTTTTTTTCTGTGGTGTTTGGTTAGAGTAAAGCAGTTATTACATCAAAATTTTCAGTCTTGTTAGGCTGCCTCTTTCCTGATCCTTTGGCTAGAGAGAGCAGGCTTTTCTCAGCATCCCCCCCCCCCCCTTTTTTAAGACTTTATTTATTTATTCATGAGAGACACACAGAGAGGCAGAGACATAAGGGGAGGGAGAAGCAGGCTCCATGTAGGAATCCTGATGTGGGACTTGATGCCAGGACTCTGGGATCTTGCCCTGTGCCAAAGGCAGATGCTCAACCGATGAGCCACCCAGGTGTCCCAGCCCTTTCTTTACCTGCACTAAGAATTTCCAGATTGCTGTTTTCTCCAGTAATCAGTATGGGATGTATGAGAGAATAAGACATTCCAGGGAATTCACCACTGTATTGTTTCTTGGTTCCAGGACTCCCCTAGCCAGTCCGACTTCTCTTTCATGTTTCAGATTCTTCTTATGTCAGTTTTATGTATCACATTCAGGGTTTTTAGCTGTACTTAGTAGGAAGAATAGGGCAAAGTCTGTGATTCCACCTTTTGGAATAAGAAATCCTTTCTCTATTATTTGTGTGTGCGGTGAAACTGTGGTAATGACTTTTAAAAACAATGATTTATAGATGGAACAATGTCTGGGATGAACTTCAAAATAATTTGGGGTGGGTAATGCATAGAAAGACAAAGCAAGTGAGATTAGCTATGAATTGGTAATTGTTGAAGATGGATGATGTGTGTATGGTAATTCATTACTCTATTTTATTTTTGTGTACGTCTGAACTTCTTAAAAAGAACATCATTTCCTGATTACCCAGTCTAAGTCATATAACAGGCTGTCTGTATTCTCCAATACAGTATAAATTTGGTAACAAGGACTCAGTCTATCTTGGTCATAATTATAGCTCCAAAGCTTAAAAGTGACTGGCATGGAGTTGGCACTGAAACTACCATGTTTCCTCAAATATAAGATGCCACAGATTATAAAGTACCTTTATTTTATGTATTATTTTTTAAAAAAATGCCATAGGGGCACGGGGGTGGCTCAGTCAGTTGAGCATCAAACTCTTGATTTCAGCTTAGGGTCATGAAATCGAGCCCCACATAGGGATCCACGCTCAGTGCAGAGTCTGCTTGAGATTCTCTCTCTTCTCCCAGCGCTCCTCACCACCCTCTCATGCTCTCTATTTTAAAAATAAATAAAATCTTTTAAAAAACAAATTACATTATGGAATAACATCGACTTTTAGAAGTACTTGAATTTCAGATGCTACAATGTGGGGAAAAATGTTCATTTTATAATTAATGAAATATGGTATTTGCAAACGGTTTTAAAAACTTATTATGAGCAGCTATATGTCAATAAATTAGGCAATCTAGAAGAAATGGATGCATTTCTGGAAAACCACAAACTACAAAATCGGAACGGGAAGAAACAGAAACCTGAACAGGCCAATAACCAGGGAGGAAATTGAAGCAGTCATCAAAAACCTCCTAATAAAAAAGTCCAGGGTCAGATGGCTTCCCAGGGAAATTCTATCAAACATTTATAGAAGAAACAATACCTAGTCTACTAAAGCTGTTCCAAAAGATAGAAAGGGATGGAATACTTCCAAACTTGTTCTATGAGGCCAGCATCACCTTAATTCCAAAACCAGACAAAGACCCCACCAAAAAGGAGAATTATAGACCAATATCCCTGAGAAACACAGATGCAAAAATTGTCAACAAGATACTAGCCAATAGGATCCAACAATACATTAAGAAGATTATTCAGGGATCCCTGGGTGGCTCAGCAGTTTGGCACCTGCCTTCGGCCCAGGGCATGATCCTGGAGTCCTGGGATCGAGTCCCACGTCGGGCTCCCTGCATGGAGCCTGCTTCTCCCTCTGCCTGCGCCTCTGCCTCTCTCTCAGTCTGTGTCTCTCATGAATAAATAAATAAATAAAATCTTTAAAAAAAAAAAAAAAAAAAAAAAAAAAAGAAGATTATTCAGGGATCCCTGGGTGGCACAGCGGTTTGGCGCCTGCCTTTGGCCCAGGGCGCGATCCTGGAGACCCGGGATCGAATCCCACATTGGGCTCCCGGTGCATGGAGCCTGCTTCTCCCTCTGCCTATGTCTCTGCCTCTCTCTCTCTCTGTGACTATCATAAATAAATAAAAATTAAAAAAAAAATTAAAAAAAAGAAGATTATTCACCATGACCAAGTGGGATTTATCCCCAGGACGCAAGGCTGGTTCAACACTCGTAAAGGAATCAACGTGATAGATCATATCCACAAGAGAAAAAACAAGAACCATGTGATCCTCCTAATAGATGCAGAAAAAGCATTTGACAAAATACATCATCCATTCCTGATCAAAACTCTTCAGAGTGTAGGGATAGAGGGAATATTCCTTAGCATCTTAAAAGCCATCTACGAAAAGCCCACAGCAAATATCATTCTCAATGGGGAAACACTGGGAGCCTTTCCCCTAAGATCAGGAACACAACAGGGATGTCCACTCTCACTGCTATTCAACATAGTACTAGAAGCCTTAGCCTCAGCAATCAGGCAACTAAAAGAAATAAAAGGCATTCAAATTGGCAACGAAGAAGTCAAACTCTCCCTCTTCGCAGATGACAGGATACTGCACGTAGAAAACCCAAAGGACCGCACCCCAAGATTGCTAGAACTCCTGCAGCTATTTGGCAGTGTGGCAGGATACAAAATCAATGCCCAGAAATCAGTGGCATTTCTATACACTAACAATGAGACTGAAGAAAGAGAAATTAAGGTGTCAATCCCATTTACAATTGCACCCAAAAGCATAAGATACCTAGGAATAAACCTAACCAAAGAGGTAAAGGATCTATACCCTGAAAACTACAGAACACTTCTGAAAGAAATTGAGGAAGACACAAAGAGATGGAAAATATTCCATGCTCATGGATTGAAGAATTAATATTGTGAAAATGTCAATGCTACCCAGGGAAATTTACACATTTAATGCAATCCCTATCAAAATACCATGGACTTTCTTCACAGAATTGGAACAAATCATCCTAAGATTTGTATGGAATCAGAAAAGACCCCGAATAGCCAGGGGAATATTAAAAAAGAAAACCAGAGCTGGGGGCATCACAATGCCAGATTTCAGGTTGTACTACAAAGCTGTGGTCATCAAGACAGTGTGGTACTGGCACAAAAACAGACACATAGATCAGTGGAACAGAATAGAGAATCCAGAAGTGGACCCTCAATTCTATGGTCAACTAATATTCAACAAAGCAGGAAAGACTATCCACTGGAAAAAAGACAGTCTCTTCAATAAATGGTGCTGGGAAAATTGGACAGCCACATGCAGAAGAATGAAACTAGACCATACTCTTACACCAGACACAAAGATAAACTCAAAATGGATGAAAGATCTAAATGTGAGGTAAGAATCTATCAAAATCCTAGAGGAGAACACAGGCAACACCCTTTTTGAACTTGGCCACAGCAACTTCTTGCAAGATACATATACATCTATGAAGGCAAGGGAAACAAAAGCAAAAATGAATTATTGGGACTTCATCAAGATTAAAAGCTTCTGCACAGCAAAAGAAACAGTCAACAAAACTAAAAGACAACCTACAGAATGGGAGAAGACATTTGCAAATGAAATATCAGAAAAAGGGCTAGTATCCAAGATCTATAAAGAACTTATTAAACTCAGCAGCAAAGAAACAAACAATCCAATCATGAAATGGGCCAAAGACATGAACAGAAATTTCACAAAGGAAGACATAGACATGGCCAACAAGCACATGAGAAAATGCTCCGCCTCACTAGCCATCAGGGAAATACACATCAAAACCACAATGAGATACCACCTCACACCAGTGAGAATGGGGAACATTAACAAGGCAGGAAACCACAAATGTGGGAGAGGATGTGGAGAAAGGGGAACCCTCTTGCACTGCTGGTGGGAATGGGAACTGGTACAGCCACTCTGGAAAACTGTGTGGAGGTTCCTCAAAGACTTAAAATTAGAGCTACCCTATGACCCAGCAGTTATACTGCTGGGGATTTACCCCAAAGATACAGATGCAATGAAACGCCGGGACACCTGCATCCCAATGTTTATAGCAGCAATGTCCACAATAGCCAAACTGTGGAAGGAGCCTCGGTGTCCATCGAAAGATGAATGGAGCTGAGTGAAGTAAGTCAATCGGAGAAGGACAAACATTATATGTTCTCATTCATTAGAGGAATATAAATAATAGTGAAAGGGAATATAAGGGAAGGGAGAAGAAATGTGTGGGAAATATCAGAAAGGGAGACAGAACATAAAGACTCCTAACTCTGGGAAACGAACTAAGGGTGGTAGAAGGGGAGGAGGGCAGGGGGTGGGAGTGAATGGGTGAAGGGCACTGGAGGTTATTCTGTATGTTGGTAAATTGAACACCAATAAAAAATAAATTAAAAAAAAGAAAGATGAATGGATAAAGAAGATGTGGTCTATGTATACAATGGAATATTACTCAGCCATTAGAAATGACAAATACCCACCATTTTCTTCGATGTGGATGGAACTGGAGGGTATTATGCTGAGTGAAATAAGTCAATCGGAGAAGGACAAACATTCTATGGTCTCATTCATTTGGGGAATATAAAAAATAGTGAAAGGGAATAAAGGGGAAAAGAGAGAAAATGAGTGAAAATACCAGTGAGGGTGACAGAAAATGAGACTCCTAACTCTGGGAAATGAATAAAGGGGTAGTGGAAGGGGGAGGTAGGCAGGGGGTTAGGGTGACTGGGTGACGGGCACTGAGGGGGGCACTTGACAGGATGAGCACTGGGTGATATGCTATATGTTGGCAAATTGAACTCCAATAAAAAAAAAGAAATATGGTATTTGTAGAATAAATGAATACTCTATGAGGTCAAGATCATGATGAAAATGCTTCACACACGTTCAAGATCAGGGTTTAACCAATTTTACAGTGAATGTATTTCTTTCCAAATATAGAAAATTTATGTCCTTGTTTATAGGTTACTGTTACAAACCTTAACAGAAAATGCAAGATTATGTCTGACATGATGGTATCCACCTTTACTACCAAGGTCACTGTATTTGGAAATATTTCGTTATTAAGTAAAATTCATTTTTACACTAATTTTTTTTCATTTTTCATAGATTAAAAGGCAGTATTAAATACACAGTATCTAATTTCATAGATTAAATATATAGATTAAATATATAGTATTTGAATATATAACTGACAATATAATGCCAGCTAAAATAAAACTTGACTTTTTACCTACTTTACCTGGACTCACTAAAAGTAAAAGTACATTTCCATTAGGAAATCTACCTTCTAGCTTCCAGTGCTACTTTCTCAGAATCTAGGAACCAGTGGAATCGAGATGGCAGGAATCAAGATGGCAGGCCCTGGATGCCAGCTCCAAATTAAGTCAAGAAAGGGCATGAAGGTAGCCTATCTTAATGTTACATTGTAAGTTAGCCCATTTGTTTACACAAATCTCCAACAGAGGAAATTGTGTAAGGGAGTTCGACATTATGGTGAACTGACATGGTGAAGGTGTCTATTCAAGTTTCTAAATTGACAGCACATAAATTCAATTTTTTTTTTTTTTTTTGGTAGGTTTAACTGGAACAGAGTAGTGGAAAGAAAATACTATTTGTGGAGTTTTAGGTCACTTACCCTGTGTGTCAGTTTAGATCTGAGTACAGAGGATAGATCATTCATCTTTGAATCCCTGAGCAGAAAGTTTCAGTGCATACCCACAGAAGACACCTGTGTCTATGAAAATGTGAATGGATGGAAGGAGAGTGGTCCTCAGAACTTCAAGACATCTTTCCTGTCCCTGATTTGAGATGTCTTGCCAATGGAAATTAGGAAAAAGGAATGAACACCAGGAAACATGACCTTAGGAACCCAGCTGAAATGAATAACTAATAGAGCCAGAAATTCTCTTTACCTTTGGAAAGTTCCTCATGCCAGTGACCAGCATCTCTATATGCCTAACTCCTAACATGGAATAACAAATCTACATGTATAGACTTTCAGCAAATGCCTAGGACATACTCTATAGTTTATGCACATGAACATCTCAAAAGTGGCATAATTATTTGAGAAAAAAGAGGGGGTGACATGGAATCAGAATTTCTTTATTCTCATCCTACAAAAATCATGTAAACATTAGCATAGACTTTTCCTTAACCCTAAGTTCAAAATCGTCAGGAGATAGTGACCCTACATTTAAAATAAATAGTCAGGAAAAATAAAACCAGTCCTGTAGGGGAAACCTGCTCTGGAAGCTCAGTAGATCTGTGTGAAAATCTGATGAGGAGAGACAAAGGGCACTCTGTCACAGGTACAGAGAACAGCAGTGTGTTAGTGGATTTTAGCAGTTTGTTCCAATAAGTATCACACTGGGGCCTCCTTCCAGCCCCCAAACAAGAACAGGATTAAATATTTGGGCTCAAGGGCCAGCCAACAGCTGGTCTTTCCCTTACCTCCAAAAACGAAGGATTGAGGCTGATCCACAAAATTAAAAAAGGACAGACCTTAAAAATTTTACTTATTTTTAAAGCAGACATACTAGGATTCAGGTTTTCCTTACATCAGAAAAAAGCCATGAACATTAGCCACACAGATTGGAAAAGACAGAAAAAAATCAGGTGAGAATCCATACACAATTGCTTCTCTTCCTGTTTAAGTTTTAAAGAATACAACCCAGCTACTTCTTTGTTCTATCATATTCTTGCATTGGGACAGCTTAATCAATATTTGGTTTCTAAAGCAATAAACATTGGTTAGCTACCTGGCATAGCAATCATGAAGACTCGTTAGATCCTTTTCAATCTCCCCATTAAGTATCAGTTTGGGTCGGGTCGGCTTGCTCTTTTTTTTTTTGGGGGGGGGTCTGCTTGCTCTTAATGTCACTTCAACCAGCAAGAAAGAAATAATTCTTTCAGAGACATTTTAATGAACCTCACTGATAACTAGTCATTCATTATGAAGAATAACTTATAGTAGGTACTTGGTAGAGAACAACAGTGTCACAGCCTTTGCTCTATCAGATCTCCTCCAGAGATGTTAGAGTATAAGTCTCCTTTCACAATGAGCTTTTGGAGGTTCAGATGGTATTCCCTAACCTCTGGGCATCTGTTAGGCCATAGAAAAAATGGGCTAAAATATGCAAAGTACCTAATAAACAGTAGGTGTTCTATAAATGTTTCCTGGCCAACTATAATAGCTGACATTTATTGAGCACCAACTATGTGCCAGACCCCATGAGCACTTCTTTATATATAGTATTTCCTAATAACTGTTAATAGTCCGTTTTCTAGATGAGTTAAATAAGGCTTAGAAATTCAGTTTATTTAAAGGATTAGCAAGGGATGTGGCCAGCATTTGAGCCCAGTTTGTCTGATTTAAAATCTCATATCCTGTCCATTACTCCACATTGCTTCCTAAACTGTTTGTTATGGCATTTGAGTGAGCTAGACAGAAAGTATAAAGCAAGTGAGCTATATTAACCACATAAGAATTCTAAACTAAAAATATCATTTCATGCCTCAACAGATGAAAGGGAAAGGTAAACAACATGAAATGAAACAATAAACCCCTAATGGAAAAGAATAAAAAGATGCTATTAATTGTTTTAGAATAGACAAATGTTAAATAGATGTCTGATTTTTTTCCCCCTCTTTTTACAGAGGGCATTCCTCCTGCCTCAAAAAATGGAGATCGGTTCTCTTTATGTTCCATCTGATTAAAATTGTCCTAATCCTGGAATGTACTGGGACAAAGCAGGCAGGTTTTATCCTTGGAAAAGCCTCAAAAGAGAGAGGCACTCAGGTAGATGGCCGGTCACTAAGCCTGTTCAGCACTAAGAGTTCAGTCTTGGATCCCTGGGTGGCGCAGCGGTTTGGCGCCTGCCTTTGGCCCAGGGCGCGATCCTGGAGACCCGGGATCGAATCCCACGTCAGGCTCCCGGTGCATGGAGCCTGCTTCTCCCTCTGCCTATGTCTCTGCCTCTCTCTCTCTCTCTCTCTCTCTGTGACTATCATAAATAAATAAAAATTAAAAAAAAAAGAGTGTACTAAGAGTTCAGTCTTAGATCCTATGTTCTGGAATATTAGGCTAGGTGCTTTTCTTACCTGGATTTAATGATTTTTCTATCACATAAACCATCCTATGTTCATGTAATGTTTTACAGAACTACTCACTTAGTTTTGGGGCTGGGTAAAAGGAAAAGCTATAAAGACAGAAAAAGAAATGAAATCTAACTATGAATGTGTAACCAAAGCTCAGAAAGGGTTGAGATGGAAAGAGAAGGCTTTAGTATCACAGAAATAAAGCCAGGCACCTTGGATTTAGGGAGATGATTAAAAATCTTAGTTACTATGGTAAAAGACTTCGTTAACTTTGTTAATGGCAAGTAGCTGCCATTATTCTCTCAATCTCTATGCAAATAAAAATCTCAATCTTTATACAAATAAAAAGAGTTGCAGACATTGGCCATAGTCTCAGTTTTTCTTGCCACTACCGACAGCAGGAGTTTGGACCATCTACCAAAATTTCTTATTACTAGGATTTGACCTCCAATAGCATTTTCTGACTGCTGACCATAAACTAGAGCTTCAATAGTGTACTTGAGGATTATTTTAGAAATATGAATAAATGCTTTGCGATTAAACTCTACTCTCAATTAATGCAGAACTGGCTTTCATTTTAACCTCCAAAAGACATTATTATTTATATTTGACACCAGTTTTAAATGGACACAATTTTAAATAAATGATTTTAAACAGAGCCTCCAATTAAGCCTAAACCTAATCATTTTCCATAACTCCAGTTTTATTTGGTTTATATATTTCTGCTTGCACACAGACACACTTAAAATGTATATATATATATATATGTGTATATATATATATATATATATAGATGATATAGGAGTTTCTGACAGATGATTTGTTAATGAAAATTTATTAACTAAAAAAAAAAAAAAGAAACTTTATTAACTATATAACCTTTGAATACCAGAGAAACTGCAATATGTACAAATCAACATGAGTTCCCAGTTCCTAAACTTTGGTTATATGAAATATGCACCTCAAGCACCAGAGAACAGACAATAATTCTAATTTGGAAAGAAAAAAATCCCCAGAAACGATAAATCCTGCAACTCTCTTGCATCTTTTTTAAAAAACACATTTGGGGAAACTCTTTTATTGTACATTTCCTTCCATCTTGGTCAGTTTCCAAAAATAGTATTAATAAAAATTGATCAGGGAAGAAAGGACTGACAAACCATTACAGATCAAAGTGATGTCTCAAAAGAACTATACCCGGAAATAATTCTGTCTGAAATACAAAATTGTTTTAACCTAGGAGATTTGCATTATGTAACATGTACGAAAAAAATCCCCAACTCTTAATTTTCAAAATTCAAAAACCCCAACAACACAATCATAACAAGAGTTGGGGGTGAAGGCTTACAGGGAAATCTTTAGCAAATTCAGTGAAAAAGTTCTTGGTTTTCAATTTCTTCCCTGGCATCCTTGGCAACTGCTAACTGCAGAGGCAATGTGCATAATATACAGATATCAAAAGAGACCTGACAGGCTGAGCACAACCTCTCATGGGTTTTCACCGGAAATCTGATGAGCAAAGGAAAGAAAAACCAAAGAATGAAGACTGAAATAGAAAAAAAAAATGCAAACAAAATATATCTATTTAAGCCCATGTAAGTTGGGATGGAGAGGGCTTACATGTACAAACTGACAAATGCATGTGTGTGGAAGGGATTGCATCCTTGCCCACAAACTGGATTATATACACATTTATATTAAGTCAGTTCGTATATTACACCTGACAATTCAAACAGGATGTTTCTGGTGAGAGGTGGAAGGAGGTTCTGGTTACTCAGCTCCTCAGGCCCCAGTCCTTTGACCTGGCTGGTTGCTGGTCTCTGCACAGGATTCAACAGCATGATATATGAATGGATAAAGCTTGATGTCTGGTCCAGGGGTGGAACAGTTTCTGCATTCTTCATTGTAATACCGGAGCAACAGCTTATATATTTCTCCTGGAAGTAAAAGGCCAGACCAATACCCACATTAAGGCATGTACATGGATAGAACTACTAAAGAACACTGCAGTTTTATCTTAATCTAACTAACATGTACTCACTTTTGACTTTTGAAAATAGAGCATGAATGCCATAACCCTGGAAGACTTTCCTGATATGAAGTTAAAAAAATTTTTTTAAGTACCTTAAAGAAACTACTTATAAGTTCATGATGACAACAGGCTATACACCGTACATCAGCCAAGTATCATTTTGGGAGTTTGTGGCAACTTTATTTCTACATTCAGCTCCCAGGGTGGCAAAGCCTTTCAGGTCAAGCTGAAATATAGCAAATGAGCAGGCTGTTATATCTGATAAATATGACTCAGAATGAGGCCTCTTAGACTTGAACTTACCCTCCTATACCATCCCTCTTATAGTTTTCTGTATGCATACATGTAAAAATGGATATTAAACTCCAGCTTCTTAGCCTTACTTTAATAAGCTGACATACTCATTCAAGATAGATGAAACTTAGTCAGAAAAAAGATTCTGCAGATGTTCTTCAACTAAGATTTTGTCCACTATTCTTAAAGTCACACTTTCATTTTTTCTTATCCACTTGATCCATCCAGATTTAGCAAGTGTTTGTCCTGGATGGTGGACAATCTATCTAGATACCAAATGTCAAGACTATTTCCTACTTACCAACAGTTAGTTTCCTTTCAGTAAGGAAAGTGTGCACACTGTAAATGTCTCTCATCAATTCTGAGTCCCCAAAGGTGAAATAAACCACATCACGGTCAGCTACAGCAGCTGCCAGTATCTGTATTAAGGCTGTAGGCAAAGAAAAAAAACAAAACACAACATAGCTATATGATGACACTTCCATCAAGACACTTTTAGTTCTTGCAACCAGCTAAATTATAGCTGGTGTGCCATAGCTTTATCCTGGATTAAAGATTTATAAACCTAACATATGTGTTATTAGAAATGGCAAATACAGATGGGTATAAATCATCTACTCGTGTGACTTTACACGCATGCTCTGAGAAGATCATTAAGACGCAGAATTCCCACACAAGGGAATTTTTTTCCTTTGTGGGAAAATAAAGGAAGCTACATCTGAGGTAGTGCAGTCAAGGCACTAAGGTGGTATTTTCTTTTACTTATATTAATTTGGAACTAAACTTTTTGTTTGCTTGCTGTATTAATTACTTTGTCTTATTATATAGTCACTGATCTTCTGTTATCACAGGAGTCTTTGTGATGTTTCCTGAACAATGCACTTGGGAGACTCTAATGCTCTCATTAACCCTATAGCAAGCATTTTCAAAATGGGTTAGAGACTATACCTTCATCCCTCCTGTACTCCCACTTCCACCCAATTGCTGTAGTATGGAGTGGGAAAATCACTGAGAATCAATTTCCCCAAGAATCAAAGTTACAAATCACTGAGCCTGAAATATGTTTCCAAAAATGAAGGTCCTTTATAACTTTAATCTCAAGACAATATTTATTTCATTTTTAAAATTTTTTGAGGATTTTAAAATTTTAATTTCATTGTATTTAATATATAGTACACAATGTAGTGATTCATCAGTTCCATATATTACTCAATGCTCATCAAGTGTACTCAATCCCCTTCACCTATTTCAACCATCCCCTCATTCACCTGCCCTCTGGTAACCATCTATTTATTCTCTATAGTTAAGAGTCTGTTGGTTTGCTTCTCCTTTTTATCCCTTTGTTTTGCTTCTTAAATTCCACACATGAATGAAATTTTACAGTATCTATCTTTCTTGACTGACTTATTTTGCCTAGCATTTATACACTATAGCTCTAACCATGTGGTGGCAAATGGCAAAACTGTGTATTCTTTTATATGACTAATACTATACACACACACACATACACACACATACGTGGAATATATATACCACATCTTCTTTAGCCATTCATCTTTGGATGGACACTTGGGCTGCTTCCATAGTTTGGCTACTGTAAATAATGCTACAGTAAACACAAGGGTGCATATATCCTTTTGAATTAGTGTTTTCATAGTGTGATTAGTGGATCATGGGTAATTCTATTTTTAATTTTTTGAGGAACCTCCATACTGTCTTCTACAGTGGCTGCACCAGTTTTCATTCCCACCAACAATACAGGAGTGTTTCTTTTACTCCACATCCTTGCCAACACTTGTTTCTTGAGTCTTTTATTTTAGCCATTCTGATAGGTGTAAGGTGATGTCTCATTATGGTTTTTTTTTTTTCATTATGGTTTTGATTTCCCCAATGATTAGTTTATGTTGAGCAACTTTTATATGTCTGTTGGTCATTTGTATGTCTTCTTTGGAGAAAGGTCAATAAATACAATTTATTTTAAATAACAACAACAAAACACCACAGGTATAAACTGAACAAAACAACATAGGTATAATTCTTTTCTAGTTACATATCTTTTCCTTTATTAAAAAGGAGGTGGGAATCTAAAACATTATGGGAAATAAATAACTTCAATATAGTTTTGATTTTTCAAGCATGTTAAAACTCTACATACTATAAAAAATTAAAACAATAAGAATGGGGATGGAAAGGAAGCTATAATAGAAAGCAAACAAAAACAAATTAACCTAATTTGTTATCTAACTTTTACCAAATCTAAAGGAAATTTCGTCTTAAAGTGTCTTTTCACAAATGGCTTATTAGCTACAAGGGAGGAAAAAAACTCAGGATCTGTATGGTGGAGAAATCAGACAACACCTTGACTGAGTGATCAAAATTAACATCATCAATGGGGCAGATGGCCATCAAGTGCCTCTAGATACTATCACCTCTAGCTACTAAGAATGCATCACCTCAACCTAATTATGAGGAAACAGCTTACAAACTCAAGGAATACTGTATCCTTTAAACATGCCAATGTCATTAAAAAAAAAAAAAAAAAAGGCTATGGAAATACTCCAAATTCAAAAGGAGGCTAAAAGACAGGACAACTAGGGGCAATACCTGACCCTGAACCCTATATTGGAGGGCAAAATGGCTATAAACAGTTTTATTAGAGTACTTCACAAAATTGGAACATAGATGATAGAATAGACAAAAATATTCCATCAATGTACATTTATGAGTTTATTAGTAATCGTAATGTGTTTCTGTAGAATATTTTATTCTTGGGAAACACACACTGAAGTATTAGGAAAAGGAGTAGAACGTATATAACTTAAGCTCAAATTGTATACACACACAGGTGTTTACTTTTTCTTTCGTAACTTTTTGTAAATTTGAAACTATGTCCAATAAAAAGTTTTATTTTTTAAAGATTTTATTTATTTATTCACCAGAGACACAGAGAGAGGCAGAGACATAGGCAAAGGGAGAAGCAGGCTCCCCACAGTGAGCCCAATGCAGGACTTGAGTGGAAGGCAGACAATCACTGAGCCACCCAGACATCCAAATAAAAAGTTTTAAAAAATTATGTAAGAAGGAAAAATATTTTTAGGTTGAACATTTGATATAGTTGAGAGTCCTCAAATTTCAGAAAGAATCTAAGACTATAAATTATAATACATGTGAGATTCTAAAATACCAAAGTATTTCTTAATTTCCAAACTGGTATTTATTGAGTATCCACAACATGTGAGGTACCATGACTAGGCCTCATTAATCTTAGAGTGTTGAAAGTAATTAATCTCAAAATAGAGGTAGGTTTTAATTAAAACTATTCAACCAACTTATACATACATGAAAGCTTCAGTACACTCAATTTTAAAAGGTTCCTAATTAACCTAAACTACAAATAAAAATGAAAAAATGAATTGTCATTTTCCTTTACTAATAAGTATGATTTCTTACCTTTTAGTCTGAATAAAAATTTGGCTTTAAGTTTTTCTATTTAAAAAAGAGAAACTCGGGCAGCCCCGGTGGCGCAGGGATTTAGCGCTAAATCACTGCGCCACCTGCAGCCCAGGGTGTGATCCTGGGGACCCCGAATAGAGTCCCACGTCGGGCTCCTTGCATGGAGCCTGCTTCTCCCTCTGCCTGTGTCTCTGCCTCTCTCTCTCTCTCTCTCTGTCTCTCATGAATAAATAAAATCTTTTAAAAAAAATTTTAAAAAATAAATAAATAAAAAAGAGAAACTCAAAGAAAAGTCCTTTCAGTCCTATCTCCTTATATACAGAAATACTAGATCACTGGTCATTTGCCACTTATGAAAATGAAATATGAATAAACATTCAGAATTTATCTCCTCATAGAATTTATTTTAAAAATGTTTCAAGGCCATCACATTCCTATGGATAAGCTCTTGGAACTAAGCTTGACAAAGCTACCAAAAAGAGGCTGGATGATAATAAGCATGTATCAGACAGGTTGGGACTAGAAACAGCAGACCAGAGTTCAGTCCTCACCCATCTGCTGGCTCTTTAGATCTGTAACTTTGGCCAAGTTACTTAACTCTCTTTGCTACATTTTTCCCAGGGATGCTATGAAGGGAGTTAGATCAGATGATCCCTAAAGATTCTTTCAGAGTGTAGAATTCCATAATCCTTGATATAATTTTTCTCCTTGCATTGGATATTAGACTATAAATATACAAGTGAAATTTTCAGAAATACAAATTAATCTTGACTCTCTACATGTTAGTAATCACAACAAAAATTCACTTTAAACAGAACTGTCTTCAGACCTCACTATCAACAACATCCTCAAGACCTTTGCAAATCTAAGGAATTAAGTCTCAGGATTTAGGTGAATTCTCTTGCATGAGAATAAATCACAAATCTAATAGGGTATGTGGACTGAGTCCAAGTATGACATAAAAGCATCAAATTCTAACTTCAAGCACAACTAGGTGCCAAAATAATCACTTAAATTAACCGGCAGGGAGCTTGGTTTTAATTTTCTTTTTGGCATCAATGTTAAGCTATAAAGCAAATTCAAATAAGTATAAATAATATCAAAAAACAATTCATAGTGTCTTCTTGCAACAAATATACCACACCAAATATGAGTAAGATGATGGCTATTCATACCACAGTATGGTTTGAGGCCATCAGCATGTAATATTAGTAACAACTGCTAACACCAAGTTCTCACAGCATGCTGAATGGTTCTAGCAGCTTTAAAAGCACAAACTCAAGATTTACATGAATTAACTCAGTTAATCCTTACAAAAACTGAATAATATAAGTATTATCTCCATTTTGAAACCAAGGCACTATGGGAGCCAAAGTTTAAGTAATTTGTCTAGGGTCACAGGCCAGAAAGCAGTGGAGCTGAGGTTTGAACTCTGGCAGTCTGACTCAAGGACATGCTCCCTCCCTCACTATTCTGCAAAGGTGTCATGCCAAGTCATTCTGCTCTATTCAAAGCAAACATACCTTATGTCAGCCAGAAGAATTTCTTCAAGTAGTTTGTTTACATTATTTTAATGCATGCTGGCAAGAAGACCAAATAGTATAGATTTGAAGTACTACTGATGTCCTTCTAATGAAAACCAAGTTGTTTTGTGAGCTCCTACACCCTGGTTACCCTAAAAGCTCCAGCCTTTTTTGCTCACTCTTCTCAGCCAATTCTTATTCTATAACTGGTCTTGTCCTCTGGCTACTGTTTTTTTTTTTTTTAAGACTTTATTTATTTATTCATAGACAGAGAGAGAGAGGCAGAGACACAGGCAGAGGGAGAAGCAGGCTCCACGCAGGGAGCCCAACATGGGACTTGATCCCAGGTCTGCAGGATCACACCCCAGGCTGCAGGCGGCGCCAAACCGCTGCGCCACCAGGGCTGCCCTGGCTACTGTTTTTAATCAATACCACCTGGATTTCTCTCTCTCTCTCTCTCTCTCTCACACACACACACACACACACACACACACACACACAGAACACAAGCAGAGAGAGTGGCAGGCAGAGGGAGAAGGAGAAGCAGGCTCCCCACCGAGCAGGGAGCCCAACGTGGGGCTTGATCCCAGGACCCTCAGATTATGACATGAGCCAAAGGCAGATGCTTAACCAACTGAGCCACCTAGGCGCCCTCACCTGCCTTGTTTTTTGTTTTGTTTTGTTTTTTAATTTTCATTTATTTATGATAGTCACAGAGAGAGAGAGAGAGAGAGAGGCAGAGACACAGGCAGAGGGAGAAGCAGGCTCCATGCACCGGGAGCCCGACGTGGGACTCGATCCCGGGTCTCCAGGATCGCGCCCTGGGCCAAAGGCAGGCGCTAAACCGCTGCGCCACCCAGGGATCCCCGTTTTCTGTTTTTTAAGATTTGTTTATTGATTTGAAAAAGAGAAAGAAAGAGAGTCGGGGATAAGGACAGAAGGAGAAAATCTTCAAGCAGACTCCCTGATAAGCACAGAGCCCAGCTACCTGGGACTTGAGCTTTCAACCCTGAGATCACAGCCTGAGTCAAAACCAAGAGTTGGATGTTTAAGTGACTGAGCCATCCAGGTGCCCTGATCCTTTCACTGGCTTTAGATGTACTCTCTCTTTAAGAACTCAGTCATCTCTAGAATGGCAAATCCCAAATCCAGATCCAGATCCAAAATCTGTGGCCAATAAAGATTAAACAGCAGGAGTACAGACACTGGGCTCTTGGGCATCAATTCTAGTTTGTATCCTAACATGGCTGCATGCTATTCTTCTGACTTTGGGCTAGTTACTTACCTCTCTATGCCTTGGTTATTTCATCTATAAAGATAAAAATAAAACTTACCTAATACATTGTTCTAAACTAATACATGTAAGGAAAGCACCTAGTACAATATTTGGAATACAGAATGCACTCAACATGCTCTCAACTAACAACAATAATAAAAACACTGGTTTTTGAGAAAGGCCAAATGTGAATTTTGGTTCTGACACTTACTAGCTCTCTCTCTTTGGGCAAGTTTATTAGCCTCTCTTCGAGAGAAACTTGGGTTCTTCATCTTAAAAATGTGGCTACAAATTGAAGGATAACTATTCAAACTAAAGGAGAAAATGAAATCTTTCTTAAAACTGGCTGATCATTAGTAACCCCCAGAGAGTTAAAATTTCCCAAAGCCATTTCCCAGATTCACTAAGTGGCATCTCTGAGGTTCTGATAACAACCATTACACTCACTCTAGACACCTTGAATTATCATGTATAAGACCCCACTGTAGGCAGTGGGCCCACAGAAGAAAACAATGTGGAAGTGTTAAGGAAGGAATATTCTTACTTAAGTGTGTAACAGCAAGACTGGGAGAGAAATGGAGCCTGGTGTGTTCTGACAGAAATAAACAAAGTGATAAGGAGCCTGTGGTAAGACAAACTGAACTCAACTGGCCCATATTTCTATTCTACCCTTCCATTTTTAATTGATTCACCCCTTCCCCACTTCCACAAATGGACCTCCCACAAACCCCAGCCAAAGGGATAGGTGAGGCCAATGATAGCATGGTAGAAAATGATTTATCAGAACTGTTCAGGTTTCCATTTTTTCTACATCAATGATTTTTTTGGAGTTTAGCTATCTTGATTCCAAAATAGCAAAACAACCAGTACAGACATTATTTAAGTTTGATGTCAATGGGATATATGGTATGAAGGAAAATAAATTTATAAAATGTTGCTATAATCTCAAAGAATTTTTCACTTAATATAAATATGCAATAAAAGTAAACTGAAAAGCTTTTTTTTTTTTTTCTTTAAGATTTCATGTATTTATTCATGAGAGGGAGAGAGAGAGAGAGAGGCAGAGACACAGGCAGAGGGAGAAGCAGGCTCCCTGCAGGGAGCCCGCTGTGGGACTCAATCCTGGGACTCCAGGGTCACCCCGGGCCAAAGGCTGGCACCAAACTGCTGAGCCACCCAGAGATCCCCCTGAAAAGCTTCCTAATCTCACTGGAGATGTAGCCAGTTTAATGACTTCCTGGCTATAATGATTTGGCCCAAGAGATGGGAAAGTGATCTAAGTTGGTCCAAGGAGTATTTCCATAAAATTTTTATTTTAAAAATTTTTTTAAAAGATTTTTTAGATTTATTTATTTGAGAGAGTGAGAGAGAGAGGGCATGAGCAGGGCGAGAGGGAGAGACAGAAGCAGACTCCCTGCTGAGCAGAGTGTCCCAAGCTGGGCTGAATCCCAGGACCCCAGGATCATGACCTGAGCCAAAGGCAGCATTTAACCAACTAAACCACCCACTCATTCTTCCATAAAATTTCTAAATTAAGGATTTCTCCTTTCCTCTAGGATTACCCAATTACAGTACTATAAGCCTGGAACTATTTGGTCCCCAGCTCCTGCCATGGAGAGATAACCAATGGAAGGAGAAGAGAACAAAGCCATCATCGTGAGACAAGCAGATAGAGAGGGAACCAATTCACAAAAGGGAGCATCTGATCCTAGGATCCAGTCATCCCTGAGGCCAAACTTACTCTGCCTTTCTCATCCACATCAGCCAATAATCCTCCTTCAGACTTAAGTGATTAGGCAGATTAGTGTCACTTAAAAATAAAAATCCTACTACAAAACTTTGTTACAGTGTTGGCGAGTTGGAGATGGGTGGTGGGAGAGGAATAGGGATCTTTGTGCAACAGTTAACACTAGAGTGGAGTCTTAAGGGAACACAGGGAATTAGCCAGATACTAATAGGCAATTTCAGAAAAATGTGCAAAACCCTAGAATAGTGAAAGGCACACAGGGTTGTTGAATAAATTTGTTAAAGAGAAGTTCATTGAGCATATTTTATTTGCAAATCGACTTTTATGTAATGAAAGTAGGGAATGGATAGAAAATACATAAGACTACAACATCAAGATAGCTTTTAATTACAGTAAACTAGAAATGGCATAATATTCCCAAGTCAGGTAACACAGTATGGAGAGGTATAAAAAATAAACACTGAAGGACATGGAAAGAGGAATTGGCAAAAATATAATAGAACTTTAGAGTACCACTCAATCCCTTCGCAAAGCAAGTAGACAAAATAAGAGTGATATAGGGTGATCTAATAAGTATAGAATCTAACAGACAGAATAAGTTCTACACACACCCTTCTGAGACATCTGAGACATGCCAATATAGTATCTACAACAATGGACTGTTAGGCCATCAAGAAGCTTAAAAAACTCCGAAAAGTAGAAATAATACTATCTACACTCTTTGATTATGATGTAATAAAATTTAGAAATAAAAGATAAGGGCAGCCCAGGTGGCTCAGTGGTTTAGTGCCACCTTCAGCCCAGGGCCTGATCCTGGGGACCTGGGATCGAGTCCCACATCGGGCTCCCTGCATGGAGCCTACTTCTCCCTCTGCCTGTGTCTCTGCCTGTCTCTCCCTCTCTCTCTGCCTGTGTCTCTCATGAATAAATAAATTTAAAAAAAAAGAAATAAAAGATAAAAGAAACCATTTTCTTTTTAAAACATTTTAAAAAGTTTAAAATTATATCCTAAAAATCTCATGGGTGTCTGGTGGTATTCTTAGGGCAGTAGCCTACTTCACAGTCTCTGAGACAGGATGAATAAAGCTGCAAAAAGAAGTTGCTTCCATCCTAACAATGAAAAAAGGCTAAGTAATCTAGAGAATCATAAATTCTTCCTGAGTCGACCAGAGAGTTGTGGTGTTGCAAGGCAACCAAAGTATGACAACCCTAAAAAGATATGAAACACATACTCTATTATCTTTGAAAGAGTGTAAGAGACAGAGGTGACCATCATACAAATGGATAAGAATAAATCAGCTAAAACATAAATATAATTTTAAAAGCCAAGCATAGACTGGGGGTTTACTCTGGAATAACCAGGAGCCCCAGAAATAGAGTTCACACTCACTCAAAAGCTTTTTTTCATAGGCCCTCACAAGGTCTTCAGAAAGATAAGGGGCTAGGCAGAAGGACAGAGAGAGTCCATGTGATAGCACAGGCAGGCAGGAAATGACTGGCTGCTGGTGGGGGACAGGCAGCAAGTCCCTCCCTCTTCTCCACGTCCCTTCTTTTCTACCCTCTGGCTCCTAAGGCCATTGGCAGAAAGTTGTTAGTAAATGTCTGTTGAATTAATGACTTTATGAAAAATACTATCTTAACAGTTGTCAGCAGAATGCACAATAAAAACAGCTCAAAAATTATAAATTGCAACTCATGTACAGTTAGCAAGCATACTAACAAACATTTAACCTTATTGCTAATAAACGAAACACAATTTTAAGTTTAAATGCCCATGTTCTCTCTCCATGATTTTTTTTTTATATCTTTCCTTCCTTCTTTCTCTTGTAAGATAGGGATAGTATCTGATAGTTCAAAGAATCTTGCTAGTAGGTTTAGTAAGACCTAGGGACAGATAAAGATGGCCAACTGAGAAAAAGTTAATACTGGCCCTGTTTTTATCTGTTCTCAAAAAGTTTTAGTTTTCCAACCTTGTATTTCCATCTATTGATACTCTGAATTGTACCATAGTCTCTTGATTCTTTTCCATGCACCTGCTCTATCTCCCTAATATTGGATCATTAGCAAACATCTCTTTCTTGGTACTCTCTCCTCTTAGGGATTCACCAAGGATTTAAATGCCCCCTTCCTCATGTCTACCATGTGACTAATGAGAAGGCAAGTTTGTAAAAGAGAGGCTTATTCTCTCCTGATAACTGACTTTTTAAAAAATTGAGGTATAACTGACATATAAAGCTATACTGGTTTTCACATATGCAATATAATGATTTGATATTTGTATATATTGAGAAATAATCACCACAGTAAGTACAGTTAACACTCATCATCATACATGGTTACAACATTTTTTTCTTGTGATGAGAACTTTTAAGATCTACTCTTTTAGCAACTTTCCAATACACTATACAGTTATTATTAACTATAGTCACCATGTTGTACATAACATCCCTATGACTTATTAATTTTATAATTCGAAGTTTGTTCATTCTGATCCCTTTCACCAATTTCACCTACCTCCACACTCCATTTCTGGAAATCTATTTTCTATATCTGAGCTTGGGTTGGTGTTTGTTTGTTTGTTTGTTTAACATTCCACACATAGGTGAGACATACAGTATTTGCCTTTCTCTGTCTCACTCATTCAGTTAGCATAAAAATGCCCTTAAGGTCTATCCATGTTATCAGAAAATTTTATGATACTTTCTCACAAAAACATTATATACTTACAACAGAAAAACACAAATTAAAAAAAAATCATCTATATCACTCAGAAACAACCACAGTTAATCTTTGCATATAAACAGATAAACATAGAGAATCTCAAATTTGTGAGATACTTTATATTCATAATTCAATTTTTAAAATGGTTGATTATGCATATAGTATGCATTTCCCTTAATTTGGCAGTATTCCAAAAACATCCTTCCATGTCAGGAGTTGTATTTCTGCAATAATTATAATGTCTACATAATATTTCATTACATAGATGTACCATAATATCTTTCTTTTCAAAATGAGTATTAGTAAGTAATTCCCCACTAAAGGATAAACAACTACTTCAATTTTTTTTTAATTCTTTTTTTTTAATTTATTTTTTATTGGTGTTCAATTTACTAACATACAGAATAACCCCAAGTGCCCGTCACCCATTCACTCCCACCCCCCCGCCCTCCTCCCCTTCTACCACCCCTAGTTCATTTCCCAGAGTTAGCAGTCTTTGCGTTCTGTCTCCCTTTCTGATATTTCCCACACATTTCTTCTCCCTTCCCTTATATTCCTTTTCACTATTATTTATATTCCCCAAATGAATGAAACATATTCAAGTGAATGAAGAGGAGGGAGTTGTCAAAAAGTCACTCTAAAATTTAAATCTCAGAGGATCCCTGGGTGGCTCAGCGGTTTAGCGCCTGCCTTTGGCCCAGGGTCCCGCGTCGGGCTCCTGGCTCGGAGCCTGCTTCTCCCTCCTCCTGTGTCTCTGCCTCTCTCACTCTATGTCTATCATAAATAAATAAATAAATCTTAAAAAAATAAAATAAAATTTAAATTTCAATAATTGAGAAGATGAACTACATAATGAAAATCTTTGAGTACTATGCTTGATACTCACCAGGGGAAACAAAACTATAATCTGAGAAAAAGATTTTTATGCAATAAGGAAAAGAAAGGAAATGAACACATATATAAAGCTTTTCAAATTGTCTATCACAGATGACCAAGGCTTAAGGCAGATGTGGTCTTCTGGATTGATGTTGTATAAATCTACTCATTCATCTTACATAAGAGAAAAACAGGAAAAAAAAATCTGTCATAAGATCAATGAGCCGAGTCAAAAATAGGCTTCCTCAAATAAATTGAGGATGATAAAGAATTTCATAAAATCCAGAAATTTCTTCTACAGATTTTCAAAACCCTGAAAATAATAACATGCAGTTTTTGTTTCTGAATATGAAAAAAAAATATGGGTGAAAGTCTTTAGAATGAAAAGATTTTTCTAAGCATGCTGCAAATATGTGAACACAAAAATTAACTCCACATGACAATAGGTTGAAATAAATGAAAAAACTGAGAAAAATACCTGTAACATATGACAAATAATTAACATTTAATATACAAAGAGTTATTAATAGTCAATGAAAAGTCAAAACTATTCCCAAAGAGCTAAATGGGCAGAAGAGTGAAAAAGCAATTCACAAAGCAAATAAAAATGGGCAATAAACATGAGAAATGTTGAACCTCAGAGAAATGTTAAAAATTGACTAAAACCCATGTTGGTAAGGTTTCTTATGTAAGAAGACAATATAAATTAGCCTTTCAGAAGGACGGTCTGCAACAAGTATCAAAATATAAAGTATATATGGCCTTTGAGTCATTAATCTCACTTCTAGGAATTAACACTATGAAAATAATTATATAGAACATACATTTATACACTGCAGTTGTGGAGGCCGAGAAAATTAAGGCCATTCCACTTTTAAGTTCAGCCTTAGCACAAGTACAGCCATCCCAGGCCCCTGGGAATAAGAGCTGAAATTTACATTACTTCAGTTACAGGAAGAAAATAGCTTACAGCTTAACGTCCTAGAAAGCCCCATATTAGAATAAAAACAGAGCCCAAGCCAAGGGCAGGAAGCCCCTATTAGAATGAGAACAGAGCTCAATGCCCTTGAAGGCCCCATATCAAAATGTAAACAGAACTTGAGGAATTCTTCCACCCTTTCTGGAGGTCCCCTAGACCAGCCCTTAAAACTAAGCTAAAACCCACCTCAGGGTCCAAGTCCCTGCTCCGCTGTGTCGGGTATACTTGGACCCAAGCTCGAGCTTGTAAATAAACCCTTGTGTGTGTTTGCATCGGTGTCGGCTCCTTGGTGGTTTCTCGGATTCGCAATCTTGGGCACAACAGCAGTATTGTTTATAAGATATAAAAATAAACCAACGGTCTAAAAATGGGAGAACCAGTGAAATAAAGTATGGTACACAGAGGTATGTACAACAGAATGTTATGTGTAGCTATTAAAAATGTTGACAGTACATTTACATTTGTTGGTGTTGAAAGCCATCCATGAGAGGGTTTTCAAAAAGAGGTTAGAGCATAGACAATATGGTGTCATGTTATTGTCAAGTTGTTACACAGATTGTTACGTGGGAATGTCTGAAAGGATGGTCACCAAAACACTATGACTTCTGATGATTTTTACATACTTCATAATACTTTCCTGGATTAAAAAAATAATAAATGTGTCACTTTTACAAAAATAACACTCATAAATTATGACAGACTCAACTGTTTCATTCCCAGCAAGACAGACTCTAGTATATCTAGTTTGGCTATCAAGGCCAGCTGGTTGTTTATGTTTGCTTTGTTTTCTCGTTACTTTAATAACAAAGTTTCAAAAATCCTTGGAATTTCCTGAGCCATACTGTCATTGTTATGCTAAGGAGGGGACTCTGGGTGGGCCCAGAGATAGCTACAAAATTGGGATTTTCAGCCATTGACCTCCAGGAAGTGGAAGGAGGGCTGAAACTGAGTTCAGTGTGTGCCTACACAGTGAGGCCCCCATAAAAACCTTAGACAAAGGTGAGTGGAGCCTCCAGGTTGGCAAACACAGTGATGTGTGAGGAGAGTGATATGCCCTGACACCACAGGGAGAAGGCATGGAAGCTCTGTATTCCCTCCCAGATCTCACTCACCTTATGTGTATCCTTTATGATAAAACTGTAGTAGCACCTTCCTGAGTTCTCTGAGTCATTCTAGTGAATTATCAAAACTGAAGGGGGTTGTTAAGAACCTCCTAGATTGGCAGCCAGTTGGTCAGAGGTGTGGGGAGCCTGGGGATATCCCACCCAAGACTTTCAGCTAGAGTCTGAAGTAGGGGTGGTCTTATGGAGGACTCTGCCCTTAACCTGTGGGATTTGTACTAACTCCAGGTAGTTAATGGCAGGATTATATAGCAGCACACCTAGCTGGTGCCAGATCAGTCAGGCTGACACAGAACAATAACCTTCCTAAGTAATGATATATTATTTTCTATAATGGATACTTTTGAAAGTAAAGAAAATGTCGTAATTTGGTAAATGGCAATAGTTTTGTTGATCAGATTTTGTGATTTTTCTACCATAAACCATAAAATGCAAGAAATGTTTATCCTTCGTGGATACCCAAACGGCTCCTCAAATAAGTTATTTAGGCAGCTCTCCCAAGCTATACTCCCACATATGTGTACCTCTATTCACTACTATACTGCATTTGTCTATGCCTCTCATATGCTGGACTGTGAATTCCAAAGCAAGGAACACATCTTATTCACCTCTGCATTCTCAGAATCTACCCCAGTGCCTAAAATACGGCAGATGCCTCACAAGTTTGGTGAATACATGAGTCAACAAAATAGCTCTGTCTAAAAAAACAAAAAAAAAAAAAAAAACAAAGGTTCTGTCTATCAAAATCACTTTTGCCAAGGAAGGTGCTTAGTGGGTGCTTTCGTTTGAAAACTAAATACCGTGTATGGTAGATCAAAGAGGTAAGTAACCTCTGCAGGAAAATAGTAAGTAAAAATAAGAATTCCTTTATTTATTTATTTATTTTAAAGATTCGTTTATTTATTCATTCAGAGAGAGAGAGACAGACAGACAGAGACACAGGCAGAGGGAGCCCGACGTGGACTCGATCTTGGGTCTCCGGGATCACACCCTGGGCTGCAGGCGGCGCTAAACCGCTGCGCCACCGGGGCTGCCCAAGAATTCCTTTAAATACAGCAAGAAAAAAAAAGGGGATGATGTTAAATATTGTTTTTCTCTTCTCTTTGACTTTTGTGGTCTCTTATTACAACAGAACATTAGAAATCCAAGTTTGAAGGACTTTTTTTCCTAGTCAGAATGCTATTATCCTTCTTACAACAATTTATTTACTCACCTTTTAATCTAGCATCACCACCAAAAGCACCACAGCCCCAGTTTCCTGTAGCCACTGCAGAAAGATTCTCTGAAGAAACTCCAGGACGGAGAAATCCACAGTAAGCCTGCAGGATGAAAGAAACATCACAATATGTGAGGGACTAGACACTACCAGCATTTCAGACTGATGTATTAGGATTAGGATCAGGAACTATTATCAAGCTTATGTCTTTTTTTTTTTTCCATTCTTTTTTTTTTTCTTAGGGGCCAAAGTAGAGGGAAAAGCAGAAAATCCTCGGATTATACAAGAGGGGAATAAGAAACGATCAGTTCTAATATTTGATTTGATGCTGGACAAATCAAAGCCGTTAAACCAATACAGGTCTCAGTTTCTTCATCTGATTCAAATATAAATTGAAAGATCAGAGATATTTCAAGAACTGATGGGATCCCAATTACAAACTACCAGGATTTAAAGGGAGGAAAGGCACTCAACACATGGTTTTATTTGAAGGCTTCTAATCACCATTTTTTTCATTTCGCTTCCTCAATACTCATTCTCTGAATTATTGGGACTAGATTAATAACTGTGATTTTGCTTTTAAATGTGCTTCCTGCCACTGAAATGCTTAATAATGAAAAAACAATCATTTATTTAAAAGGGATTCCTACACCTGGTTATCAAGTAACCTTTAAGATCCCCTCCAGCTCTAAAATTCTCTGGTTTCACAGCTCTGTTTACACCAGAATATTTTAAAATTTGCTGGTCACCCGAGAAAAGTACAATATATCTTAAGGATGCTGGCTAAGTATTAATTAGAGGAATGGCTAATTTGGTATATGAGAAGACTGCCATTTAAAGTCCCAGAGTTTTTGTTTCCTATTCTTTGCTGTCAGCCCAGTTGGTCTTTCTGCCTCCTAAGGGTTCTTAGTTTTCTGGAACTATCAGACTACATTAAGAGGTTTAATTATAATAGCAAATCAAATCTCCCCTGGGTTCTCTCAAGTACCAAACAAAGCCTAAAATATAGCTTATGTATAATAGTAAATAAAATAAAAAGAATGATGTGTGACAAATGTTCCCAGAGAAAAACCAAGGATAAAGAAAGATGTTTCTATGAAACCCACACATAGAAATATAGTAAATTGTTCTCTGAAGTTTCCACAAAGGTATAAAAATTTATCTTACACACTGTCTGGATAGATTAACAAGGCTATTTCTTCCACCCCCTCCTAAACTGTAAATCCTGACAGATATTAATTATAAGTTGGTACCAGAGCATTATTCAATGCTGTGGTATAGAGCTTACACTAGAACTCACAAATTACCTGTATAATCAGATACATGGAGCTTCTGAAAATCTTTTTCAGATCAAAAATATCAGAGTTCAATTTTTTTTTTTTTAGTAGGTTCTTAAAAGATATAGAGTCTGGGGATCCCTGGGTGGCTCAGCAGTTTAACACCTGCCTTTGGCCCAGGGTGTGATCCTGGAGTCCCGGTATCAAGTCCCATATTGGGCTCTCTTGCATGGAGCTTGCTTCTCTCTCTGCCTTTCTCTGTGTCTCTTATGAATAAATAAATAAAATCTTAAAAAAAAAAAAAGAGTCTCTGTTTTATGGCAACAAGGGGCCAACAAAGTGTCAGAATAGACATAACTTTGCCACTTGGTTTCCTGTCAAATTCTCCTTAACAAGTCTAGATGAAGAAGATGATTTCTTAGGTTCCTATTGGTGCCGCCTCTCTTTTATCCTGTCAGAATGTCTTTAGCCTCTTCCTACACCAGTCTTTGGGGAGACTCATCTTTAATGAGCAAACATAGCTTGGTGAAACTAGAGCCTAACAATAGAGAATTTGAACCTATTATTTGTCCTATTATTAGGACAAAATCTAAGGTAAAGTGCTAATCAATTGTATGAAAAAACAAAACAAAAAAACTCCACAACTACCCTGAAAAATGGCCATAACAAAAACAAACTATAAAACTGACATTAATCTGCATTTAATGTTTTGATCAAAACAAATCAAACTTTAAAAAGTTAATCAGAAATTAAAGTATATAAAACAATTACAAAGTAATTAGGTATAAAGAATAACTTTATAATGTTTAAATACAAAATTCTTTTATTCTGTGTAAACAAAGCATATCTAAGGTCAGAAATAAGAGAGAGGCAGCAAGGTGCTCTGAGTTCCCTTTAGAGGGACAACTTATGCTTTTCCCTTCTGCAGTAAGGAGAGGGAGATCCCTTAAATGCTAGACCAGAGCAGGGTCACTAATCAGGGAATCACTTTCTTTTACAATGTAATGAGACCCTTTAATAACAAATAAAGATCAGATAAGGATAGAGACCTCAAAGGAGTTGCCGAGTTCTTACTTCATAGGGAAAGGTACTAGGAGTTCTCAAGAGCTTCCTGCTGGCAACAAATATATTTCATACCCACAGCTAGGGCACTTGAGGAGATTAATCAGAGCAGTAAGAATAAAAAGAAAGTCAGTTTGAACTCTATAGTCACATCCTGACCTAACATTCAACAGTGACAGAGCTATTTATTTTTACTAATAAACAACTTAAAAGAGAAAAAGAGGACACATTCATACCTCAGGACAGTAAGTAGAGGATACCAATGAATACTCATTATCTCAGAATGAATTCTGATGGGAAGAGAAGAGAGGAAGATAAAAGCAATTTTGGAGTCCTGAAAGTCACACAAAGGGGAGCTTTGAAAAGCAAGAGACAGGGAGAAAATACTGGTATCTACAGTTAAAAACTAGAGCCCAACTGGGAAGTGATGAGATAAAGACAGAAATGTAGGCTAGAAGCAAAGAAAGTGAAAAATAAAACAGGAAAACAGTTGTAAAAACCTATAGGCTCAGAACTAGACCCAGGAAATAGATGGTACTCACAGGAATAGTTGGTCACAAACACCCAGGCACAGGCATGCATGAACACACACACTGAATAGAACTCAGGCTTCAAGTTTAGCAGGCCCAAGTAGATTTAGCTAAACTGTCTTTCATTATAATGTAAACACATTATATTGTTTGCTAGATTAATAAATTAACAATTATTGTTCCAAAAGGGTTGCTTATTTGAAGACAATCTTTTCAAATCTGCACTTGTTTAACTTAAATTAATACATAGCTGGTACCAATACTGATTTTCTGAGATCTTAAAATACTGCGATCTCTTAAAAACAAACATAATATAAAAAGATCCTTAAGAATCTTTTGGAAGAGGGGCACCTGGGTGGCTCAGTCAGTTGAGTGGCTGGCTCTTGATTTCAGTTCAGGTCATGAGCTCAGGGTCCTGGGATTGAGCCCCAAGTCAGGCTCATACTCAGCAGGGAGTCGGCTTGAGGATTTTTCTCCCTCTCCCTCTGTCCCTTCCCCCTGTGCTCTCTCTAAAATAAATTAATTTAAAAATATCTTTTGGAAGACAATAAAATAATATTAATCAAGAGTCTTAAAATATCCTTAGGGAGGGTGCCAGGAGGTTCAGTTGGTAGAGATAAGACTCTTGATCTCAGGGTTGTGAGTTCAAGTCCTGTATTGGGCATGGAGCCTATATTAAAAAATATATATTATCCTTAGATAAAGTAATAACAATTTTATAAATCTCTTTTATTATTTGGTTAAATAACAAAGAAGTTTATTACTCATTATGTATAATGAGAAACTTAGGATCACCTAATTGTTCAAAAATAGTACTTTACTCATAGTATGTCATTTCAACCAGTTTTATGGACATTAAACATACTGTTATGAAAATATTAGAATGTGTGAAAAATATTTATAATATATTGTTAAATAGGTAAAATACAAAGTTATAGGTAACTTCTGAACACATTTTTATGAAACTATTCATGTGGAAAGACCTATAAAAATGAAAACAATTATTTGAAAGGTAAGATCATGAATGACTTTTTTCTGTTTAAAATAACTGTAACATTAGTAAACTTATTTTGCTTTTGTTTAAAATGTTATGTAAAAAAAAAAAAAAAAGTAAAAAAAAAAAAAAAAAAAAAAAAAAAAAAAAAATAAAATAAAATGTTATGTAAAATGAAAGAATTATGAAGACCTTAGTTTCCTTGTGTGTGAAACAAAGATTTGGTTAGGTATCTATTGTTATTAAGAGACTTGACGCTTGATGAGATGAGCACTGGGTGTTACACTATTGTTGGCAAATTGAATTTAAATAAAAGAAAAATAAATTAAAACAAAAATAAAGAGACTGAAGTAAAAATTCACTAAAAATGACACATTTTAGTCTAATATTCCTGAAAAATAAAGTGACCCGTGAAAGAGATGAGTTTGAAGTGCGTAGTCCACTTACATGCAGATTTTTTTGGATTATAGTATAGTACTATAAATGTATTTTTCTCTTCCCAATGATTTTTTTTAGTAACATTTTCTTTAATTTACTTTAAGAATACAGTATATAGTACATATACAAACCACATGTTAATCAACTGTTTATGTTGTTAGTAAGGCTTCCATTCAATAGTAGGTTACTAATAATTAAGTTTGGGGGGAGTTCAAACGATTTATGTAGATTTTTGACCATGTAGAGGGTTGGTATCTCTAATCTCCAAGTTGTTCGAGAGTCAACTGTACTTTAAGAAAGTATTATAGGGCAGCCCCGGTGGCGCAGTGGTTTAGTGCCGCTTGCAGCTCAGGATGTGATCCTGGGGACCTGGGGTTGAGTCCCCCATCAGGCTCCTTGCAGGGAGCCTGCTTCTCCCTCTGCCTGTGTCTCTGCCTCTCTTTGTGTGTGTCTCTCATGAATAAATAAATAAAGTCTTAAAAAAAAAAAAAGGAAGTATTATAAATGATCAGATGTTGAACTTCTCCTTCATTCTGACACTTTTTCAACTAACTGAGCTATCTCAGCTACCTTAGATGTTGAACTCCTTAGAAATACCAGCAGCTAGTTTTGAATGGTTTTGTTATTCATGCTCTGGCTTAATAACAATCTCTTTCCAAATTTGTTGATGAGTAATATTAAAAAAATCAATAAACAAATCAATTTAAAAAGGTTGTGATTTCCTATTGGGGTGGTCAGTTTGCTTTATTCAATTTCTTATCCAGAAGCCTCTATGAAATATTTTCATTACCTAATCTTACTTGAATGCATCTAACATGGTTAAATACAACTTTTCATAGATGATTTCTTTTTTCCCTTGCTGAGCTATTTGCCACTTTTGCAAGCCAGAGTCATAAATCTTTGCAACTACAAAGATAATTCTTCTCTAGAATGTCATCCAGCTTATCTCTCACAGGATTTAACATTGCTTCACAGTACCAGTTAGATAAAAGGAGACAGTCTTCCTTTTAAAAACCAACTCTGCAGGTCACAATGTGGGTCCAATAGGACAAGTGGAGCCTGGATGGAGTAAACTGTTTCCAGAGGGAATAAAGCACTTTGTGGGATTGCGCTTTCAATTATAATCTGATGACTAATACCTAAAAGTAGCAAACAAGCCCCTAGAGTTCAGAGATCCACATTGAATTCTGATGGTGAAAACATGTCTTATGCTCTATTATTCCCTAGCAATAGAGGAGTTTTTCTATTCCTGTCCACTTTCTCTCTGGTACAGAGAGAAGTAGAATTGCATAAGACATCTTTAAAGTGTTTTAATATAGACTTCTGCTTTAAACCTAAGTTTACAAAACACAGTGAGATATAAAATATTTAATTTAAATTCTCTTCAACTTGTGCTGTCAGTTTATGTAAAACCCTCCATTGCTGTACTAAAGTTCATGACTATTTTAATAGGTAAATATAACCAATAAATGATGCAATGCTTTTATTTAGAAGGACAAAGTTATCTGGATTAGTTCTCTAAATTGTCAACATTTAACAAAATCATTTATTGCTTTCTTCTTTTTCAAGGAAAGAATTAGAAAACTAATCCTCAGCTAAAAAAGCAAATATTTTGGAATACAGCAGTGAATGAAAGAACATACATTCATCAAGTGCCTTTGCATGGTGCCAAACCCTGAAATAGGTGCTTCCTCACTGTTGGCCCATGCGTTTGATGGGCTACTCTACATCTGTGGTATTTCCTTGTCTTACAGGAATTTAATAAGTGTGCTGGGGAGGAAAACCCTCAAATTTCTTAAAAAAGTATATCAAACAAAAAAGGGTATTGAGAAGGGCAATCAAATGGAAACTTGCTCACAGTATAGGATTATGATTAAAAAAGAAGAGGTAACCAAAACATATATGCTCATAGGCGATGGTTAACAAAACACAGGGATTGTTCTTCATGATATAAGACTGAACTAGGTAAGAAGTCTGGAAAGACAGATCTAGTAATAGTAATCTCTATGTGGGAGGAGTTACATTTTTATTTTATTTATTTATTTTTAGATTTTATTCATTTATTAGATTTTATTTATTTATTCATGAGACACACACACACACACACACACACACACAGAGAGAGAGAGAGAGAGAGAGGCAGAGACACAGGCAGAGAGAGAAGCAGGCTCCATGCAGGGAGCCAGACTCGATCCCGGGTCTCCAGGATCACGCCCTGGGCTGAAGGCGGCGCTAAACTGCTGAGCCACTTGGGCTGCTCAGAATTACATTTTTAAAAAGTGATTTGAAGTCATGGAAACCTGGATTCAAGTCCTGACTTCATCACTGCCCATCTGTGTGATGTGGGGCAAGTTATCCAACTTCTTGAGGCTTGGTTTATGATCTCTAAATTGGAGACAAGACTATTTACGTCTCCCTGGGTGGTTCTGATTAAATCAGACATTACATTTAAAGTGCTGAGTCCCTAGAGTATCATAAGCAATCATTTAACGTTCACTATTATTTTTACTATTGTTACCTATATAACTTAAGAAAACTTCTACCTGCATTTGACAGAAAAGAATCTTTTATGAACTATAAATTGGATTTAATTGCATATTAACACAAATAATGGCAGATTGAAACAGAAGTACAGAACTATCAACCTATCTGCTTCATATGGTTTCATCTATTCCATATTTGAATCAACACTGGACTTATGTGACTTTATTTAGCACATAAAGAGTATTTGGGAAATACCTATAAATTTGTAACATTTTAAGTGATTTAAGATAATGTATTTATATCTAAAAAGTTTATCTCAAAAAAACTGTGTTAGTAATATCTAAGAAGTTTAATTAATTACCAATGCACTTAACAAATATTTTGAGAAGTTTTCATAACCAAGATAGAGTGCTTGGCACTGACTGACTTGAATAAAACAAAACTTTGTCTGTTGCCAGGTTATTTAAAGACTCACTCTTTTTTGCGTAAGTGTGTTTCCTAAGGATTACATTCTACAAATAAATGTTTCTAATACTTACAACTAACTTAACCTATTCACATACACCAAGGTTTCACAACTTTAAAATTTCTGGTGTCTTTGAGGATAGGTAAACTGTTAGTGCTCTATCAGTAAATATAGAGAACATCAATAGGCCATGGACAGTTTAAAAAAGAAAAGATTTATTTATGCCCAGGGTTAACATTCAAAAATATCACATTTGCTGATAATTTCCAAAACTGAATGATCTAGCTCCTACAGAAAAGTATTTATGGGAATATAAATTTTATCCATAAGAAAAAGAACCTTTAAATTTGTGTTAATGTATGATTATGATTAAACACACTTCTGTTTCATATATTTCTCTTCAAATACCTACTGCTTACATAAATGTCTTCTAGTATCAATGACCATGAGCATGTGACAAATTCATGTAGTATGTGTTTAATAAAGAAGGAACATCTAATGAAAATCTAAAGATAAATTTCATCCTATTTGATATGCTATATAATAAAAACATCATGTACTTGGAAATAGTTGCTTCAAGGTAAGAGTTTGGAACAGTGGAAGGCTTAAATTTAAAATGTACCTAGTATAATAAAGTATATTCTTTGTTATAGAATCCCTGGTTTTCAGCGTCAGGTATACCTGTTGATTTACCAAAGAACAGTCTTTCTGCATAGCTTTTCTGAGGAATTGCTTAAAAAAAATTTATAAGTGATACCTGTTACGTAAGTTCAACTTTGGAAAATAGTGCATTTACTCTTCAAAAATTTTAAGAGATCTCTTTGAGAACTCTAAATATTAAAATCAGTAAAATAATCTAATAGATCCGTATAAGAAAACACATTCAACAATTAGATTCTAAAGTAGATCAGAATATAAGATAATATATGCAATTACACTCAAAATACATATGAAGTTGTAAGAGTAGTAAAAGCTTTCTGAATTCTTTGGTTGTTTATTTTACTAACTATGTGAAAGGCAAGGTGTTTGTGCTAAGATCTGCAGAGCACCATAAGAGAGACCATTTCTATGGTGAGACCAGGGGGAAGCTATGAGGATGATATACTTAATACCAGATGTGCCAATCCAAGGACACTCCCAACACCCTTGCAACGGTACACCTAGTCTGCTGTCATTATTAAAAGTCTACATAGGCACTGGTACATGAGTAGCCATGTAATTATCTTAATAAACAATCTCACAATCAAATGTGACTCATGTGAGTTAAACAATGGTTTTCAGGATTGGGTCAGTTTTCATGGATATAAAAGTAAGATCTAAATAAATTATCAACTGTTTTGGTAAAGCTCTAAGTATAGAGAATAGAATCAGCACTCTACTATATTATAAGGGTTTATTATGATTAACAGTGAAAATCTGAATAGGTAGGTTCATTTTCATATTTCTGATACAATCAGAAAAATGATTATAGTAGTCAGCACTAAGCATCACAGAAAATCATAGAATACATCATAAATATGCCAAATTACCTAATCGATAAATAATTTACATATGATTCTTACCTATAATAGAACTTAACTTTTACTGTTTATCTGTATTAACTCTGATAGCATACCTTGTAGAGTCAACACTGAAAGGTATGAAAAAAAATTTAAGTGCTCATTCATTACTATATGGTTTTATAATAATGTTCCAAAGTAAGTAAAAGTACTTGATGAGCTAAATGCATATGTGGAGCTTAATATCAAGCAACAGTCTATCTGGCATCAGTAACCAAGCAATTACGAAATGGAAAGTACATCTTGTACAAGCTGACAGACCCATTAAATCAGGAGAGCTGTGGGCAGACATACTGACACTGCAAGAATTACCAGAAAGCATTAATTTCAGCATTAATAAAATGGCAGTAAATAGATGACAGCTGCCAGATGAAGTAAGAAATGAGGTTACTGGCCTTGTTAAGCTCGCGTCTGATTTTCTCAGGCACAAACTGATCGAGGTAGCGTCTGAAGTGAAGGGCATCGATGGCGACAATTTCAGTGCCTCGCCGCTGCCAGGCATCCCTAGGGCAGGACAGAAAGGGTAGGATGATGACTAGGGAAAGACACTCACAAAATAGAATCCTTGTGAGGTGGGGTTTCTGAGACTTTGGCAGGGTTAAAATATTAAAAACAAACCAACAAACCAGTAGCTATAGGTCTTGGCAAAATAAGAGAGCAGAAAACACCATTTTATTTTTAGATTTCAAGGCATACATATTATGGACTACTAGACATTAAACAGTAAAATGAATAATTATCAAGTGATGACAAAAATGACATATTGTAAACAGGTACATCATATACATTGAGTCTCAGAAATTAAAGGATTTGGGGGCAAACAAAAGGAACTTAGTTCTTTCTTGCTTCTCTCATACTAAAGACATGGTATTTGTATCCTGACAAAAACCAAAAAGACCTCACTCCTCCCTTGCTTTCGAAGACCTGCTCTTTGGGTCCTGGGCTTATAATATTGCCATCTATCATCCAAAACATAATCCCAAGAACTGTTACAAAAAATGTGTCATAAAAAAAAAAAAATGTGTCATGATTCAGAAAACATTCTACCTACTATGCTCAATTGCTGACAGTGTGAAACTATTTTTAAAAAGACTAAGACAGTAAAGCAGACAGTAACACATTGCCTGTGGAAATGGGAAAGACTGGGTAAGATGGTTTTGGAAATGTGAAATTCCAAATATTCCAATATTCCCTTTATAGACTTCGATAAATTCGATAAATTGACATGCCAAACAACTTTGCACACTGAAGAATAGCAACAGAAACCTCATGCTAGTCTGTAAATAATTATCAAGAATTAAATATTCACATAGGTAATTGTTGCAACCAAATATTTTAACCAAAACAAAGGGAAAGAGACCAGGGCTGGACTTGAGATATGACAAAAAATAAGTTTGCATGGGTAAATAGGCAATAGCTGATTCTAACACAATGGCTCTTTTTCATTAATGCATGCACACACACATGCAAGTACTTTCAGGGATCATTTCTTTTTGTATTTTTTCTCCAAATTTTAATTTAAATTCCAGTTACTTAAATATAGTATAATATTAGGTTTAAGATGTAGAATTTAGTGCTTCATTACTCACATACAACACCCTGTGCTCATCACCACAAGTGCACTCCTTAATCCCCAACACTTGTTTAACCTATCCTCCCTTCTCTCCCCTCCAGTAACCCTCCGTTTATTCTCCATAATTAAGAGTCTGTTTCCTAGGGTGCCTGGGTGGCTTAGTTGGTTAAGCATCTGCTTTTGCTCAGGTCATGATCTCAGGGTCCTGCAACTGAGCCCTATTTGGGCTCCCTGCTCAGCAGGGAGTCTGTATCTCCCTCTCCTGCCCCTCCTACTGCTTGTGCACTTGAGTTTTCTCTCTCTCTAATAAATAAAAAAATAAATTTTTTTAAAAAAAGAGTGTTTTCTTTTTTTCCCAAGATTTTTATTTATTTTTTTCATGATAGAGAGGGAGGCAGAGATGCAGAGGGAGAAGCAGGCTCCCTGTGAGGAGCCCAATGTGGGACTTGATCCTAGGATCCCAGGATCACAACCTGAGCCAAAGGCAGACACTCAACCACTGAGCCACCCAGGTGCCCCAAAGAGTCTGTTTTCTGGTTTGCCTTTCTCATCTCCTCATGTTCATTTGTTTTGTTTCTTCAATTGCACCTATGAGTGAAATCATATGGTATTTGTCTTTCTCTGGCTGACTTATTTCACTTAGTATCATATTCTCTAGCTTTATCTATGTCATTGCAAATGTCAAGATTTCATTCTTTTTATATGTCACATCTTCTTCATCCTATGATTCAGCAATTGCACTACTAGGTATTTACCCAAAGGATACAAAAATACGGATTCAAAGGGATAAGTGCACCCTGATGTTTATAGCAGCATTATCAACAATAGCCAAATTATGGAAAAAGCCCATGTGTCCAATGACTGATGAATGGATAAAGAAGAAGAATGGATAAACAATGGAATGTTACTCAGGCATCATTTCTATAAAAGTTTATCCCTGGCAAACCAATTTCATGAGGAAGCAAATAGGTCAAAGTATCAAAATATTTTTCAGTAAGAAATAGGGAGACAGGAACAGCAAAGTTTATTGTCGATCCTGCTGTTAATCATTCTATGGCACTAGGCAAACTGTCCTAATATATTTCCCCACCTACTTAATCTCACAGAAAAATTAAGGATAAATAAGCTGGCTAAAGGCTTTCAGCTCTAATAAGAACCTATCTAAATAAGCTGGGCCTTGGAAGTTAACCTCCACTGACTGTTTATATTTGCTGGCAGGTAAAGAGCAAGAGTTCTGCCCTTCTTCTTGTCTTAGACTTATGGCTTTTATTTTTCTGTTTTTCCCTTTTGTGTATGGAGATGGTATTACTAGTATTACTAGTATTACCTACAGTATACTAATATATATACTATACTAGTATACTAATGAACCTGTTATACTGAATAATTAACAGCAGGATCTGAAATAATAGATGGGAGACAGAATGTACTAGGTCAAGCCCACATTCCTTAGCTTTTGGTCATGCAATACTCAAGTCAGAAACGAACTCACCTTTCACTCCCATCTTCATGACTTCGGGCCCAACGATACGTTTCAGCATAGCCTGTGTATTCACTGTACTGTTCAGTACCTGAAACAAACAAATCTGCCATTATTCTTCAGAGGGATTTATCTTAAAAGCTGCATGTTCTAAAGGGTATTTTTAAAAGATTTTATTTAATTGAGAGAGAGAGAGAGAGAGAGACAGAGAGAGAGACAGGTAGCAAGAGAGAGCACAAATGGGGAGGAAAGGGAGAAGCAGGCTCCCCAGGACTCTGGGATCATGACCTGAGCCAAAGGCCGACGTTTGGTCAACAATTCCTATGACCAACTGAGCCATCCAGGCACCCCTAAAGGGTCTTCTAAAAAAAAAAAAGAAAAAAGAAAAAGATATTACTATTTGAAGAGGGAGAGAGAGAGATGGGGGAGGAGGTGGAAGAACGAGAGCGGGGGGGGGGGGAGAGAGAGAGAGAGAGAGAGAGCACAACAGAGTGCACACAACAGGTGGGAAGGGCAGAAGCAGACTCCTCATTGAGCAGGGAGCCTTACGTGGCCCATCCCAGGACCCCAGATCATGACCTGAGTGGGAGGGAGATGCTTAACCAACTGATCCACCAGGCGCTCCCTAAAGGGGCTATGTTAATAAACATCTATCTGGAAATACCTATCGGCAAATGTCAGTTGAAAAAAAACCTCACTGGTCTTAATGACTTATTTTCCATAAAGAAAAAGATGACACCTATAAAAGCCACTGCAATATTTATCATAATAAGGGAATAAATGTCTCAATAGAGAGAATGAAATATGCTCTGTCATATTAATGTCTTTCATGAATAGTGCACAGATTGTTTTATAAAGGTCCAATGGCTTCAGTATCAGTAATCTGATGGTAATATTTAGTTTGTATTGTTGAGAAAGCAATTTAACATAAAAACATTCACTGCTAAGAAAGGTATCATTAAAATTAAATCTAGGACTTGCCTATTAACATGCAAGTTACTTCAAGGGGCTTTGTAAAACCAGAATATTGTGACATGAAAAGGGGGAGGGGGAAAAAGCATAATTAAAATACATCTGATAAGAACATGTACCAAGCTTACCATATAACAAAGATTTCTACCTTTTTAAAAGTTTTTATTTATCTAAGTGATTTCTACACCCAGTGTGGGGCTTGAACTCCCAACCGGGGATCAAGAATCACATGCTCCTCAGACTGAGCCTGTCAGGTGCCTCCAGAGATTTCTACTTCATCAGACCTGGCCATACCAGGAGGGATGGTACCAGATGTGTTCCACTACTTAACTAAATAAAATCATTCCAATTCCTATGGTCAACTCAATAATCACTTAACTTTTCAAGAATCAACAAAACAGTAAAATGAAAACCTGAAAACCCTGAGCAAGATAATACTTTTCACATATAAAAAGAAATTTAAAAAAAAGAATAAACATGATAACATTGACAATAAAGATTAGTGACTTTTTTTCACTGCAATTGCTCTAATTTTGCCAGTAAATAAAATACAAGCAGACTCACTTTTTTCAGACAGCTGGAACACTATTAAAATGACCACTCATGCAGTAAAGGTCCAATACTGAAGATATTTGTGACAAAGACTTAATATTTTGGGGGAAAATGATACTAGAATATATACAGTATTTAGAAAAAATGTAAATTTAGAGAAACAGAAAACAGGAGCACCTGGCTGGGCTCAGTCTGAGAAGCATATGATTCTTGATCTCAGGGTTGTAAGTTCAAGCCCCACCTTGGGTGTAAAGATCACTTAAACTTTAAAAAAAAAAAAAAGTAAAAAAAAAAAAGTTTAATAAAAATAAAAAGAACACAAAATCAAATCATGACATGCTGAATATGAACAGTCAATTCTTCATCCAAAAGCAAACTAATTTCGGTTTTAGGGTCAGAATAACTTCTTACATGTTACTTAAACAACTTGAAACTATTATACACAAAGATACTAAATGTAATGAACAAGACTGCAAATGGCCTCTACATTTTAACTATTAATTCACAGATGGACAACAAAGAAACATGTCAAATACTACATAAAGTTATAATCAGCAACATTCACACTATGGGAAACTCTGCAAGACCAACAGTCTGGGCTGCTTACAAAAAAACTTATAAGGAATGAAAAAGAGAGAGGAACCTATAAATTAAAAGAAACAAACATGAAAACACTAATAAGAAAGTAAAAATAGTTATATTAATACTGGATAAAATAGACTTTAAGTCAAGGAGTATTATGAAAGATAAAGAGGAACACTTCAAAATGATAAAAGGGGGAAAAACAAAAACAAAACAAAACAAAACAAAAAAAATGATCAAAGGGGCGCAGCCCCGGTGGCCCAGCGGTTTAGCGCTGCCTTCGGCCTGGGGTGTGATTCTGGAGACCTGAGATCGAGTTCTGCACTGGGCTCCCTGCATGGGGCCTGCTTCTCCCTCTGTCTGTGTCTCTGCCTCTCTCTCTCTCTCTCTCTCTCTCTCTCTGTGTCTCTCATGAATAAATAAATAAAATCTTTAAAAAAATCAAAATGATAAAAGGGTCAATTCATCAGAAAGACATAGTAATTATGCTTTTATTTTGATTTCACATTTGAAAAATTAAGTAGTGAAATCCATCACACTAACAGATTAAAGAACCCCATGTAATCATAATAAAAGTTGCAGAAAAGATAAAATTCAACCCACCATGATTAATACTCTCAGCAAAGCTGAGAATAAAAAAAGGAACTTTCACAATCTGATTAAGGACCACACATAAATGGGATCCCTGGGTGGCGCAATGGTTTAGCGCCTGCCTTTGGCCCAGGGCGTGATCCTGGAGACCCAGGATCAAATCCCACGTCAGGCTCCCGGTGCATGGAGCCTGCTTCTCCCTCTGCCTGTGTCTCTGACCTCTCTCTTCTCCTAATGTGTGCCTATCATAAATAAAAAAAATAAAAAAAAAAAATTAAAAAAAAAAAGGACCACACATAAAAACTTACAACTAACTTCATACTCAGTGATGAAAACATTCCACCTAATTCAACACTGTAGTGAAGTTCTTGCCACTGCAATAATGAGAAAGAAAGAAAAAAGAAAAGAAAGAGAAGAGAAGAGAAGAGAAGAGAAGAGAAGAGAAGAGAAGAGGAGGAAAGGAAAGGAAAGGACAGGAAAGGCAAGGGAAAAAGGAAATTCCTTAACGCCCTACCTTCAGAAGGATAAGGAAAGGAAAGGAAAGACTTAACTTCCCTCCCGACCTTCCCTCCCTTCAAAAAGAAAAGAGGCATAAAGAGTATAAACTTGGCAGATCCTACCTTAACCAGGTCATGATACTTAATATCACAAACACTGGGACAAAGTGGTATTACTATTCTCCTCAAAAGATAAACTAGAGCAGGACACATAGATTCGGTGGGATTCCTGCCAAAATGAATAAACTGTATCTAGTTACAAAGAAACATTCAGAAAAAAAGTCAGTTATATTTCTACATTGTAGCAATGAATGATCAGAAACTGGAATTTAAAGAATACATTTACAATTACAACAAAAAATATCAAATACTTAGGGATAGGGACCCCTGCGTGGCTCAGCGGTTGAGCCTCTGCCTTTGGTTCAGGGCATGATCCCAGGTGAGGGTCCCATCAGGCTCCCTGCATAGAGGCTGCTTCTCCCTCTACCTATGCTTCTGCTTCTCTCTGTGTGTCTCTCATGAATAAATAAATAAAATCTTTAAAAAAAATATTTAGGGATAGACCTAAGCAAATATAAAAGAAATATACAGTAAAAAGTATAACATATTACTGTGAGAAATTAAAGATGACTTCCATAAACAGAGATCTCTCATTCATGTGTCAAAGACTAAATACTGTTAAGATGTTAATTCTCCCCAAATTGATCTATAGATTCAAAGCAGTCTTAATTAAAATTCCAGCAAGCTTTTTGGAGGTATTGACAAACTGATTCTAAAATTCACCAAAACAGCTCTGAAGAACAAAGTTGGAGGGCTCACACTACCTGATTTCAAGAATCATTATAAAGCTACAATTAACAAAACAAAGAATAAAAACAAGTCACTGTTAAGATCATGAAAAGATGTACCACATATGATAAAAAGATACACCACATCTGATAAAAGACCTGTATCCAAAGTACATAAAACATTTTCAAAACTCAATAATAATAAAAAAATAACCCAATTAAAACATTGGCAAAAGATGGTTTCATGTATGTAGTCACATGTCAAAACTTACCTAACTATACACTTTAAATATACAGTTTATGATGTCAATTAAATCTCAATAAAGCTGTTTTAAAAACGTAACTATCTCACTAGACTGCCAGCTTCTCAAGAAAGGGATTATAAGTCATTAACATATGTGCCTACATCAGCATTTTCTAACACAAGAATACAGATGCAGGGGGTGCCTGGTGGCTCAGTTGGTAGGGCATGCAACTGTTGATCTCTGGGTCATAAGCTCAAGCCCCACATTGGATGTGGAGCCTACTGAAAACAAAAGACTGTAGAAGCAATTAAGTACTTGCTGCATAAACATAATAATTAACAAGCGAAACAGGGAGAACATTGTATAACTGAGGTTAAAATTATAATTCCAGAAAGACTTAATCTGAAAGTACTATGTGGCTGACACATAAAAAAAATTCACATTTATAAAGACAGCCTGGCATGGTAAAAAGGAGCACCATACTGAGATTAGGAGACATGAGGGACCCAAAGTGAATCCTTAAATAACCAAATCTCTCAGTGGACTTTATTTCATCATCTGAAAATCAGGCTTGTTAATAATTCTTATCTTGTTAACTTCATAGAATTACTCGGAAAGCCACAGAAAAAGAATTTAAAAGTCTTCAAAACCATAAAGTGGTTAGTATTGGTGTCATCAGACTTACCTTAAAGGGAGGTGGAGAAACCAAAGATACATGATTTCATTTATGTGAGGTTTAAAAGCAACCTGGTCTAGTGACCTGACTAGAAATAAAGATAGTCAGGAATAGTCCTGTTCCTTTCTATTTTCTGCCAGCAGTGGACAAGCTTCATTTTAATTATTTATAAAAAAGCAAAACAAAACAAAACTGCCTACTCTGATCTCTTAACTATGAAAACAAATATCTTTTCAGAGAAAAGTGGTTGAAAAATAAAAAATAGCAATGATCATGTTTCTATTTTAGCTTAGGATGGTTTTAGTCTTTCCTAAGAGAAATGAGATTAATTTCCTCAAGTATGGGAAATCTAAAATGCACACACAGATGCTTTTGCTCTAAACAAATTAAATCCTGGGTTTTCAGAGTAGATATCTTTCAAAAGTACTTCAAACTGGCTCTTCTGAAAAAGATATTCTTGTTTTAAATTAAAATATATTGGGATGCCTGGGTGGCTCAGCGGTTAAGTGTCTGCCTTCAGCTCAGGGCGTGATTCTGGGATCCAGGATCCAGTTCCACATAGGGCTCCTTGCGGGAAGCCTGCTTTTCCCTCTCCCTGTGTCTCTACCTCTCTCTCTCTTTCTGTGTCTCTCATGAATAAATCAATAAAATCTTTACAAATAAATAAATAAATAAATTCAAATATATTGATAAACTATGATGAAAATACAAAGGTTAATAGTGGTAATAGCAAACAAGAGACAGAAGACTGAATGACCTTTGTGATACCTCTCTGTAAGTACAGCCTATAAGATTTCATACTCAAAGACAAATCTTCCCTTAAGGGAAAAACTAGAAGGAACCAATTAAAATCTTTGCAAAAGTTTGTGACACATTAATGAGTTTTTAGATTTAGTGATAAGAAATGTTCCTATTTTCTCTTACTAGTAATGAAAGTTTATGATGAATTTAGGAAAAAATATTTGGGGATTTAAAAAATTCTATGTACAAAAAAAAAATTTCTATGTACCAATGGGTTGTACCCTTGGAAATAAGGTTTGTATAAAAGCAAAGCCATCTACTCTCCTTTTATTAGTAGCATTCATACTACTGATGATTATTCATAAGATAGAACACTCTTGACTTTCATTCCCATGATTAAGTAAATGGAGAAAAGCTAAACTCCAATTGAATTTGGGTATTCCCCAGTGAGCTGGTATCATTTAGTTGGCAATGGGTTGTTTTTTTGGAGTGATGAACCTTTAGTGTTTTTGCACTATAAAAATTATCAATACCATAAGCAGTGGTGTCTGTCCACTTTTTAATTTTTATCTGATCTGCTGACATTCACAAAAGATATAAGGATCTATGATGTCTGGGATGATCTGATTCACTGGAGGGCAGGTTTTAATTTTTTTTAATTTTTTATTTTTTACTTATGATAGTCACACAGAGAGACAGAGAGAGGCAGAGACACAGGCAGAGGGAGAAGCAGGCTCCATGCACTGGGAGCCCGATGTGGGATTCTATCCCGGGTCTCCAGGATCACGCCCTGGGCCAAAGGCAGGCACCAAACCACTGCGCCACCCAGGGATCCCAGAGGGCAGGTTTTATATTAAATGTACTAACATTTTGCTCAGTAAGTTTCATGTCTAGGCATCGCTTTAAGTGATCACCACACAGAAACAATAAAACTCCTAGAACCATGGTAACACCCCTTGGTATTAAAGTTTTTTCCTAGATGATGTAGAAAAACATGAGAAGGGGGGGGAGGATGAGGAAGACTGGAGTTTCTTTCTATCTATATATACCAAGAGGTTTTACCACATGGCTCTGCCTCTAGGGAGGATCACAACAAATAGAGGGATGACACTATCTGGATAAAAGTATTTGCCTTTTCCATGACCTGTTTCATATTAATTTCAAAGTTTGATGCCAACCAGATGTCCCACAATGATGATAAATTTAATTTATTTCTAATTTCTCAAACTCTTCTACAGATTCAGGCAGCATAGTCACAGCCATTAGCTCATTGAGCCTGGATGAATCATTGAAGGAATGGAATTGATCAGGCAGATAGATTGCACTGCATGGTTAAGAGTCTCCTAAGAAGGGAGATGGCAGAAATCCAACAGCAAACAGATGATGAAATGGCCATTTCCATTAAGGGAACATCACATCACAGATATTAATTAGAAGGCACTATTACAGAGTTAAGTGCATGTGGGGAAAAATGTAGAGTTAAAAGTCACCCCGGATGTCCCTAGCCTGAAGTAATTATAGAAGTGAAGGTGAGTCATGGATTTACAATTTTTCATTCATTTTACAATAACATAGGTAAGGTAGAGAACAGACATAACTCCATAGTGATCTTTTTTTTTTTTAGACTGGGGATAAGCTATCTTTAAAAAAAGAAAAAAATCCTCATGTTTTCCTTTCACTATTCCCAGGAAAATTACATCTTTTATTTACAGAAAAACTAATGGCACACAATAAGAGACCTGCTACTTTCCTAGTAAAAATGAAATGAAACAGATGAAACAAATTAGTTTTGAGTTTAAATGCTCAGCATTCTACCAAGTTTTTTATTTTAAGGATATAAACTCATCTTTAAAACTCATGAGATATTCTGTTCTGAGTTTTTAGTTCAAATCTAGCTTTAGCTACTAAAAATTAAAAATCTTCTGAAGTATTGTTTGATAACACCCAAATGCTGGAAACAGTCACATTCCAGACCTTTAGAGCTCTCTAAAACATTATAAAACTCCTATTCAAAGTATCTATTGGCCCAACAACGGATATGACCATTTAATTTATTTTATTCTGCAATCCCTGGCACTTTCTTTTCCCCTAATATCTTCTAATGGCATCCTTCCTATCTGCACACATAACAAATAATAACTGCAAACAGATGACCAATAAGTGAGTTGAGACAACAGTGAAAATAGAAGGGTTTTATCTTTATATTTTGTTATAATCTGGATCACAACCTCAGAATTCTGGATGAAATATTTCAGTTATTAACTTCAAATAGGTGAGGCTCTATCCAAGAGGAAATTTCTTTGCTGGGGTTCCATTCTTAATTTCCTACATAAACTTAGAAAATTAACAATTTGTCTTACATCACCAGAAGAGCAGAATCACAGGGATATTATAAGAAATAATAAGATATCCAAATAATGTGGAATGACTTGTTGAAAATCTTTTTTTTTTTTTTTTAAACCAACAAGCAGGGCAGCCCCAGTGGCTCAGCGGTTTAGCGCTGCCTTCAGCCCAGGGTGTGATCCTGGAGACCCGGGATCGAGTCCCACATTGGGCTCCCTGCATGGAGCCTGCTTCTTCCTCTGCCTGTGTCTCTGCCTCTCTTTCTCTCTCTCTGTATCTCAGGAATAAATAAATAAAATCTTAAAAAAATAAAATAAAAAAAAAATAAACCAACAAGCACTTACAAAAGATAAGGGTGCATTAGTAAAAATGATTAAGTAAAAACCTCTGAAAATTTTCTGTTCCATAAAAGCAATGAGAACACTGGCAAAAATTGTGAGAATCAACTTCTTCTGAACTGTGGGAATTAACCAAAGGCTTGAGCAGTCTGAAGAGAGTTCATTAAGGAAAAATTGGCTGAATCTTGGTAAAAATAGTTTTGTAACATTTTAACTCTCCCTAATCTTATTCCACTCTCCTGAACTCTAGAGTAGCCTTAAAAACCAAGTTTGCAATCACAGTAAAAACCACAAAAGGGGTCAAAAGAGAAATGAAGCTCCTTCAAAGCCCCAATTCTCTGAGAACTGTCATCATTTGACCTGCCTGGTGGCTCCCTAAAAGACCTCCCTTGTAAGGCTGTCTTTATTTGACCTGACTTGGAGCTTAACCCAAGCAAAAAGCTTAATCCTCAAGGGTGTTTGTTGAAAACAATTGCAGGCAATTGCTTAGTATAGCTACCTAAGGCAGTTGACATCAATTAGAGCAAATGATAGGCCAACCAAAAAGTTTCTTTTCTTTTTTTTTTTTTTAAAGATTTTTATTATTATTTTTTTATTCATGAGAGACACAGAGAGAAGGCAGAGACATAGGCAGAGGGAGAAGCAAGCTCCCCACAGGGAGCCCGATGTGGAACTTGATCCTGGAACTCTGGGATCACACCCTGAGTTGAAGGCAGACCTCCAACTGCTGAGCAACCCAGGCATTCCAAACCAAAAGGTTTCAAAGGAAAAGGTGAGGAATGAGGTATCTATAAGGGGCTTTAAAAAGTTCTTAGTGGAAAAAAAAAAAAAATTCTTAGTGTCTCCAAGAATCCAAAAGACTACATGTGTGACCATGGCTGTATACATACTCACCAAAGACCTTTAGAATGTCTTAAGCTCACTCCTGACCTTGAGGCTCTGTGCAAGCAAGAAATAAAGTGTCAAGTGCAAGCAGAAAGCAAGTGTCAATGGCCTGGTAGAGTGCTGAAGGTGAGCCCCAATGTGTATATAGAGCTCTTCAGAAAAGACTGACTTGTTGGTTCCAAGCATTTAAAGTAATCACAGTTCAATCATTAGCTAACCACCAACCTAACTAAGCAGAGACTTTAATGGCTATATACGAAAAAGAATACAGACTTTACAGAATTAGTTTAGGAAAGTCATTAAATAACAATAGCAAACAGCAACAAAAACAAACTCTGGGGGAAGGGGAAAATCTGATTCTGAGAGTTGCTACATTTATTAAAATACCCAGTTTTCAACAAAAAAATTGAGATATGCAAAGAAAAGAGAATGTAGGGCCATACTCAGGGGAAAAAAAAGTAGTCAGCTATAACTGTACCTGAGGAGTCCAGATGTTAGACTTACTAAATAAAGACATTATATTAGGTATTTTAAAGATGTTCAAAGAACTAAAGAAAATTATATCTAAAGAACTAAATTAAAGTATGCAAACAATGCCTCACAAATAGAAAATCTCAAAAAAGAGAAATTATCTGGGGATCCCTGGGTGGCGCAGCGGTTTAGCGCCTGCCTTTGGCCCAGGGCACGATCCTGGAGACCCAGGATCGAATCCCACATTGGGCTCCCAGTGCATGGAGCCTGCTTCTCCCTCAGCCTATGTCTCTGCCTCTCTCTCTCTCTCTCTCTCTCTCTCTGTGTGTGACTATCATAAATAAATAAAATTAAAAAAAAAAAAAAAGAAATTATCTAAAAAAAAAAAAAAGAAGAACCAGAGGTGCCTAGGTGGCTCAGTCAGCTAAGCGGCTGCCTTTGGCTCACACTGTGATCTCAGGGTCCTGGAACTGAGCCCCAAGTTATGGGCTCCCTGCTCAGCAGGAAGTCTGCTTCTCTCTATGCCTCTCCCCCAACTCTGCTCATGTGTGTGCTTTCTCTCTCTCTCTCTCAAATGAATACAAAAAAATCTTAAAAAAAAAAAAAAAAAGAACCAAACAAATTCTGGAGTTGAAAAGTATAGTAACTGAAATAAAAATTTCAGTAGAGGGATTCAAAAGCAGATTAGAGCAAGCAGAAGAAAGAATCAGTGCACTTGAAGATAGGTCAATTGAGATTATCCTGTCCAAAGAACAGAAAGAATAGAGAATGAAGAAAAATGAACAGAGCTTCAGAGACCAATAGGACATCATCAAATGTATCAACATATGTATAATGGAATTCCCAGAAGAAGCAGAAAAAAAAAGGGACTAAGAATATTTAAAGAAATACTGGTCAAAAATTTACCAAATTTATCTAAACATTCAAGCAGCTCAATGAACTCCAAATAGGATAAAATCAAAGAGATCCTAAACACATCATAATCAAACTATTCAAAGACAAAGAGAAAATCTTAAAAGTAAAACATAAGCAACAAAATTTAGATACTCTCCTGAAGGTTGCCTACAAATATAACTGAAGCAAAGACAGTGGCTTCAAGATTAGATCTCAGAGTCTTAGTCCTGGCATGTACCTCTTTGGAGGTTAAATTAGTATAAATTTGATATAACTTATAAGGGATGGTTTTTCTCTCATTGTAATCTTTTAGAATAACAATCAACCAATTTCTCCAACCGAGGTGAGTGTCTAGTCTTCTACACTAATCTCAAAGTATCAACAGATTCAAAAAGGAAATAAATCGTCCTTTGGAGAAAGAAAAAAGTATCAGCAGCAGATGACTGATTATGGCTTTTATGTGGGAATGTTACCTGAATAAAAGGCTTAACTTTCCTATGGTGGCTGATTAAGAATTTCTTAAGAGCTATGAGTTAATTACTAGTTTTTGGTAGCTCATTCACAAAAAATACAGTGACAGAGTATTATCTCAAGCGACAAAAAAACTTAAATAAAAAATTAAACCTCAAAAATAGACCTAAAATATAAATTTGACTATATTTCCCTCTCTCTTCATCCCATATTAATTTAAATCAAGAAAAGCCACTCAGATCATCATACTATTTCTCTTAGGATTAGAAATTAGGGTAAACATAAAGTTACTGATTTACTTCTCTTCTATAAAAGCTCTCTGTTATACTGATGGACTACTGTAACTGTGCTTTTTTACTTATATAGGTCTTCATATTGAAGTATAATGAAGCACTATGGAAACATGATAGAAGAATAATAATAGAATACATGCTCAAAGACATATCACTATCCTCTTCTTATAGGCATTATGTCATAAAATTTCAAACTGGGAGGTAAATAAATAGTTTTAACCCTTGTTCCTCAGATAAAGAAGCCAAGAAAGAAAAGGTGGGAATAAAATGTCTTACTCAAGATTAGAAAATAGAACTGTAACAATTTGAAAAAAACAAGAATAAATTAATCACTAAAAATACCAGGACTATGGGCAGCCCAGGTGGCTCAGTGGTTTAGCGCCACCTTCAGCCCAGGGCGTGACCCTGGAGACCGGAGATCAAGTCCCACATCCGGCTCCGTGCATGGAGCCTGCTTCTCCCTCTGCCTGTGACTCTGCCTTTCTCTGTCTCTGTGTCTCTCATGAATAAATGAAATCTTTAAAAAAAAAAAAAAAAAAAAAAAACCAGGACTAATGCCCATGGTGGAAAATAGCTATATCTGGGTAGCCTGTAGTCTTCATGATAGATACTCATAGATAGGAAAACTACTCTATCATACAGACTTCCAAAACTAACCTGTAATGATAAGACATTCATTGTGATCCAGCACCTCAGTGAAGAGCCGTGAAACAATTAACTCAGGGTTGATTAAAAAGCGGATTTCTTCTTGCACAAGTCCTGCACCGGTTACACCACCTCCAACAAAACGGTTTGCAAAATCCACCTGTTTGGGTTAAAATATGGCATGTCAAATGATGATCTAATACCCACATATGTGATAAAGAAGTGCTCTCCCTCTTCCTTTCATTTTCCATATAAATCAATCCCCAAATTAGTAATCTTCCCAGGAAGAAAAGATTGTGGTTGACTGCACTCTTTCCATCTCACTGTAATTAACAAACTTGTAGTTTACAAACCTTGTATGTACTGCAAGGACCACAAATCAAAGGAAACTTTATTTGGAAAGGTTTCAAGATCATTTCTACACCATTCACTATTCAATTTCCATTTATGGATTTCTTATGATTTTAATATAATCTTATCTTTCGTATAGAATATAGCAACCAAACACTTATCCTAAAAGAACTGAAAAACTTAGTAACTGCTCTTTTTTGGGTAATCTTTTTCTTCTGTGAAAGACTACAGAGATGGAAATTTCACCCTAAATTCAGTTGCAAATCCCAAACTGTGTAAACATTATAGACTATTTTTTAAATATATCTAAAGAAAAAAATGAAAACAGAAAACCTTTTTGAACAACAAAGATTCATAATTTGGCTATTGCTGATAATGCTGCTATATAAACATCAGAGGACATGTTTATGGAAAGAGCTCAAATGTCCATCAACTGATAAATGGATAAAGAAGAGTGGGGTGTGTATGTGTGTGTATATAAACAAACTGGAATACTACCCAGCCATAAAAAAAGAATGAAATCTTGCCATTTGCAACAATGTAGATGGAACTAGACAGTATTATGCTAAGCAAAATAAGTCAGAAAAAGACCCATACCGTATGATTTCACTCATGTGGAATTTAAGAAACAAAACAATCATAGGGGGTAAAAAGAAAGCAGTAAACCAAGAAACAGACTCTTAACTATAGAGAACAAACTGATGACTACCAGAGGGGAGGTAGTGGTGGTGGTGGTGGGGTGGGAATAGGTTACATAGGTGATGCGGATTAAGGAGTGCACTTGTTAAAAAAAAAAAAGAAAAAAAAAGGAGTGCACTTGTGATGAGCATCGGGTGTTGTACTTAAGGGTTGAAACACTAAATTGTACACTTAAAAGTAACATTCCACTGTATGTTAACTGGAATTTTAATAAAAACTTAAAGATTCAACTAATATTTCAAATTTAGTTAAAATTATGCATAAGCTTTCTGAGGAGTACTATATTATAATGGGATCCTCAAATTCCTATTAATGAAGATGAATCACACAATCCTCAAGAAAAAGCAAACTCAGCATCATTTGTCTTAAACCTACTAACCACTCCAATGTGTTCAACACTATGCTAAGCTCTATGGAACAATATGTAAGAAATAGATTCCAGCTTTGCCATAGATTTTTGTATTCAAGGAGTTAGATTACACGCATGCACAACACCTTGTATACATACATAGCCATATATACATAAAAAGAATTTAGCAAGTAATGTAAGAGAGGCTTATATACTGTATATAAAGAAATACTCTTGTGTCTCTCCTTTACTCTTACACTACCACACTCATAATACTTCTACACCAGACATGTGGGTTTCCACATATCAAGCAATTCTGAAACACCAGGTGGGTGTCCTATATATAATTCAATTCAGCTCTGACACTATCTACCGGGAATTCGCATCAGATCCCACAGGCTAAGGATTCAGTCCCACAAGACTGTCCCACTTCAGTCAGCAACTGCAAGTCCCAAATTGTCAACTATACTTCTAGTTGACCAGCTATAAGTTGAAATTCCTATGACCTGCTCCTGTGGCTTGATAGAACAGCTCACAAAACTCAGGGTAACACTTAAGTTTACTGATTTCTTAAAAAGGATATAATAAAGGATATAGATGAACAAACAAATGAAGTGATATATAGGGCATGGTAAGTAGGAAGAGGTATAGAGCTTCCACACCTTTCTGGACAAGGCACTTTCTTAACACTTCCACATGCTCACCAACCTGGAAGCTCTCTGAATCCTGCACTTTTGAGGTTTTGTAGAAGCTTCATCACTTAAGGATGATCAATCATTAACACAGTTTTCAGTCCCTCTCCCTTTCTCAGAAGTTGGGGATTATGGTAGAAAGTTCCAAACCTCTAATCATGGCTCAATCCTTTTGGTGATCAGTCCCCATCCTGAAGCTATGCAGGAACTCCACCAAGAGTCATCTCATCAGAATAAAACATTCCTGTAACCTAGGAAATTCCAAGGAATTTAGGAGCTCTGTTTCAGGAATCAGGGTCAAAGACCAAATATTAAAACAAAAGATGCTCCCAGTACACCTATCAGTTAGGATATTACAAGGGTTTTAGGACCTCTGTGCAAAGAACCAGGGGCAGAGACTAATATATATTTTTTTCTATTATTTTACATATACTTTCAGACTATTGTCAAATACAAGATTCCTTAAAACTTGTGTTCTCTAAAGCAATTATGATACTAAATGGTAATTTGAGGCGTATTTTACAGAAGAGTAAAACAAGAATACGAATCTTTTGATATAGTCTTCTTTCATTAGAGAAGAACTTCAAAAACACTGAATATATGACTGGACAAGTTCTTGAAATGAGTTATCACAGAGAATCATATATATTTTATACTCTGGCATACTAAATCACATTTAAAAAAAGAGTAACTCGGGCAGCCCGAGTGGCTTAGCGGTTTAGCGCCGCCTTCAGCCCAGGGCCTGATCCTAGAGACCCGGGATCAAGTTCCACATCAGGCTTCCTGCATGGAGCCTGCTTCTCCCTCTGCCTGTGTCTCTGCCTCTTTCTCTCTCTCTGTGTCTCTCATGAATAGATAAATAAAATCTTAAAAAAAAAAATAAATAAATAAATAAATAAATTTAAAAAAGAGTAACTCTTTAGTAGATATAGAAAAATAATTTTAGGGATGCCTGGGGGTAGTTCAGCAGTTGAGCATCTGCCTTTGGCTCAGGGGCATGATCCCGGTCTGGGGATTGAGTCCCATATCGGGCTCCCTGTGAGGAGCCTGTTTCTCTGTCTGTGTCTCTGCCTCTCTTTCTGTGTCTCTCATGAATAAATAAGTAAAATCTTAAAAAAAAAAGAAAAAAAGAAAAAGAATTTTGGCTAACCTAGTCCATTGATTAGAATTAGTTGCTTACAATATATAAGTTCATTATGCACTGGGTGATTCATGGCTTAAAATGTTCAACAAAGATCAACTGAATATTGTGCTGAGAACCATGTGATACAAAGATGAATATGAAGTGAGCCTTGACTTCACAGCATCTGTAATCTTGAGATCCCAGCACATAAGCAGAATAAGATGATTATTAAATAACCCACTAGAATGTATTAGATCATTCCCAAATAATACAATTAACTAAAACTGGAGCAACGGGACATGGCATTCATTTAAGATTTTGCTGACATTCAGGCAGAGGAAATAACTGCACAAGGACATGGCAAAAAAAAACAACAACTGTGCAGAGCTATATGAAAGACAGTGGTAGGTAGATACCTCATGCCTGTCTGCAATGTAGAGTATGTAAAGGATTATAGTTGCTGATGAGGTATTCTGGGGTCAAGGAAAGTTTTACTTAATTTTGAAGGTTCTTGGAATTCTAAAAAGAAAAGTTACAACTAGACCTGTGTTTTAGAACGATAATTTAGGCTAGAGTTGAAAGAATGAGTTGGAGAGGAGTAAAACTGAAAGCACAGAGTCTGGTTAGGTGACTATTGTATAGTTCAGAGAAGAACTACTAGGGCCTCAAACAGGTCAGTGGGGGAAAAAGTGAAGGAATGAGAGACCTAGCAAAAAATCAAAATGGACAGCACTTGAAAATCAAAAGATTAGCTAAGCATAACAGTATTGTGAACACAAATGAGAAACAAACAAGGTTTAAGATCAATGAAACTTAATTTTTACTGGAACATGGTACACAACTAAAATAAAAAGGTAAGTTCTATCCAACTTATGTACAACTTGGTAATGATAAATGAAATATATTCAATGTGCATACTATTATTCATTCTTTGAATAAAAGGCCAAAATTTATTATTTGAAAGGTATGCATAGAAATAAATACATTATACTAAACTCAATACGCCTCTGGAGGCAGGGGTCTTTTAGAAAAAACTGTCTACTACTTTAAAAAGTTCTTAATAAAAGGCTCTCTATTACAGGTAAGAAACCTGTTCTAGCATATGAAAACAAGCATATGAGGGCTTCTATATTTTTAGCCATTTTCAACTTACTTTACTTTAAAGCTACTTGTTCAGATTGCTCAGTTTCTGAATTATAACTTTACGAAAAGGAGAAATGGTAACAATCCTTAGAGAGGTTTTGTTGTTGCCATTCAGCATAATGTAATTTATATGCTACACAAGGAGCTTTGTAATACTGCAATATAATATTCCCCGATCTCCTGGGGATACGTGGCATGGATAGGGAGAATAATTAATAGAAGCCTTTATGGTATTCTTTTAATCTATTGAGGTTTCACATTTCGTCTATAATATATTCCAGAAAAGTGGGAAGAATCTCAATCTTGAATGTTGCTAAATAATTACTTGCTGATTGTATTGTGATGAAAGGTCAGCATTCCTGTGGTGCTAACTAGCAGTAGCTTTGTTTATTTCACGTGTATTAAGACTCCCTCAGTTAATCTAAGACTTTAATGTAGAAAAGAACGTCATCAAGATAGAAATGTGGGGAAAAAAGTAACATTCATTTAGAACAGATTTTAAGCATATTTCAAAATTACTGTTTATTTAAGAAAAAGTAATGATTAAATACAAATTTAAAAAAATTTAAGAAAAAAAAAATTTAAGTACCACATGTTAATCCAGTATCTAAATGTTTATAATCTCAAAAAATTAGTGAGAGAGAATGATTTAAAACAAAACATGGTTTGCCCCTTTGAAGATTTTAAATATGTCTTTTAAGAGGCCATTCTAAAAAGAATCTGTTTCATTAAGCACTGAGAGCATAAATATATAATAACTAGCCAAACGCAAGTCAGTCTAGTTATTTTACAGTATACATAGTTATTCAAACAGTTAGTCCAATCTCAGGAAACTGATTTAGCTTCTGACCCAATATAAGCATCAAATAAGGATCTAAGAAGAAAAATCAGCAATTTCCAGTATAAGTGAAATGATATACAACATCTTTCAAAGAAAACTGAGATTACAATGCTCTTATAAACTGGATAAGAACACAAATCACTACATTTTGTCTCTGATTAGTGATTTTTCAAAGAAATCAGTATAAAGAAAAAGAAAAGCATGTATTCAGGTTAAGTGCCACAACAATTTAGCTAGATACATAGGGTGTTTTATTTGTTAACTCCTTTTTCCAAAAATATATATATTTAAAATAAAGGTAGTAACACAGATTAATAACAAAGATCAAGACATGGACAAAATTACCTGCTCTGAAACAGGTAAAGGACACCAAGCAGAGTTGGCTCATGTGCCTAAAGCTGTTATATATGGGAGAGAGGACTTTCTTATCAATCTTTTAGACATCTGCCTCCTAAGACCTATACAAGGTTGGTGGCAGAAAAACATTTCAAGCTGGTCATCATTTGGAGCAGAGAAAGAGCCTTTAAAGAAAAAGAACAAAACTGCTTGGTGATAGCTGTCAAGACCATACCCAGGGAACTTCCTCCACTGTCAATCTACAATCAATGTCTGAACTAAGAAACCTGATGTTGCCCAGATCTTAAAATTTTCCGTCAAAGGCTTTTTAAAGAGGCGCACGTTAAGAAACAGCATACACTGGCAAATAACAGTATTACCAAGACTGTCAAAATGATCTGTTTGGCGTTTTTCTCCATTCTGCTATCATGCTTCTTTGCATTAAATCAGTTTAGGAGAGAAATAAACAGGTTTTCAAACTTCCTTTGCTGTCAGAAGCTTGACAAGAGTAAGTCCCAAACAGCACTCTGTTGTGATTCACCTACCTGTAGCATGCCTTGACCATTTCCTTCTATGGTACCTTCATAAGTGACATGCAATCGAGTCAGGGGTTTTTCACATCTACAATTTAAAAGATAATCCTTTACTTTCAATGAACTTCACTAAGGAAAAATGTGGAAAATATACATAACTACAGAAGAAATATTAAAACCATTACGAATCTTAAAAGCCAGAAACATATGCCTGGTTAACGTTTTTGATATAGATTCTCCCAAACTTTTTCTTATTCAAATACTAAACATACATATTTAAATTAAAATGAGATAACATGCTGTTTTGAAATCCATATTTTTTTCTACAAAATATTTCTCTTCAAGAGTTGAAAAAGTCGGGCAGCCCCGGTGGCGCAGCGGTTTAGCGCCGCCTGCAGCCCAGGGTGTGATCTAGAGACCCTGGATCGAGTCCCACATCAGGCTCTCTGCATGGAGCCTGCTTCTCCCTCTGCCTGTGTCTCTGCCTCTCTCTTTCTTTCTCTCTCTCTCTCTCTCTGCATCTCTATGAATAAATAAAATCTTTTTAAAAAAAGTTGAAAAAGTCTCAAAATATAAAAACAAAATTAAGATCTATGCAATTTTATTGTTATCCTACAGTTGGCAACCTGAAGAAAAATAAAAAAAAACTTTGGCAATAAATCATATATGATATTGAGATGGGGTCTATTTTCAGTAGTTTGATAAAAATGAGTGTATGAGTGTATGTGGTGGTAATATCTTGATGAAAATACAGGCCACAGAAATCTGATCTATGGTACTTTTATGTTAATAAAACTGATGAATTAATCTAGTACCTGTTAAGTCACAATTATTTTCTTTCGCTTTCATATACCATGGTCACTAACGTGCTACCGCAAAATGTGGCACCATGGGATATCAAATACCTTAAGATTAATTAAGTTTGAGAAAACGGCAGAAGCAGCAGGGTCACTATGACCTCCTCCCCTCCGCACAGTTCTTCCCTACATGTAATAAGACCCTCATGTGCAAGGTGTCCACTCTGTATTTGGAGGAAAGGAATATTCCTATCTCTGAAGAAGAAAGGATGCCAAGAATTCTAACAAACAGGCCTTGCTAAGTTTTTCCCCGATAACTACAATTACCTCATACTTCTTAATCTGTCATATTCCACAAAGATGTCCACTCTTCACTGAATCTGACATAAAAGTATGTGGGTCTATTTCTTTGGGCCTTCATTTCCTTAAGAAGGCTCCTGTGACATGTAAAATTTACATCAAATAAATCTGTGTGCTGGGACGCCTGGGCGGCTCAGCGGTTAAGGGCATCTGCCTTCGGCTCAGGGTGTAATCCTGGAGTCCCAGGATTGAATCTCACATCGGCCTTCCTGCATGGAGCCAGCTTCTCCCTCTGCCTATGTCTATGCCTCTCTCTTTCTGTGTCTCTCATGAATAAATAAATAAAATCTTAAAAAAATAATAAGTTTGTGTTTGTCTCCTGTTAATCAGTCTTTGTCCTTTTAATTTTCAGATCCTGACTGGTTTGAGAAAAAAGTTTTTCCTCCCTTACAGTGTTTACCTGGCTTTCATTATATTTAAAAACCAATTCCATTTTATTAACAGTATTTGGTGAGGGCATTTTTCAGTAATAGATTTTTCCCGATTACTTATTTAATAAAAAATATAAATTATAATAAAATATAACAGATGAGATCCAAATACCTAACTTATATAAGGGTTGCATTCATTTTTGGGGAGGGAATTATATATTTTTTAAAACAATTATATATACATATATATATATATATATATACACATTTTTAAAGATTTTATTTATTCGTTTGAAAGAGAGAGTGTGCACACAGAGTGAGAGAGGGAGAAGCAGATCCCCTGCTGAGCAGAGCCTGATACAGGGCTAGATCCCAGCACTTTTGAGATCATGACCTGAGGCTAAGGCAGATACTTAGCTGACTGAGCCACCCAGGTGACCCAATTATATATTTTTTAAAACAATTTAACTGGGGAAGCGCTATTTACCTTATTGGGATTTACTTTCTTCCTAATTTCAGTAAGTCCAAATACCTTTCTGGAGAAACTCCTGTCCAATAGACTGACAGCCTTAAACAGAAGGCAATTCAGTATATGTTCTAAAAGCTTCATTTGCATTAACTCATGTAACCCTCACAACAACCCTATTACTACTATCTCTTTTTAACAGATGGGAAAACAATGCACAGAAAACATTTAAGTAACCTGCCCAAGCAATAAAGCATCAAGAATTTGAAGTTAAAGACTTAACATGCTTTACCTTTAGAAAAATTACTTTCAAAATCTCTTATAGAAAGTTATGACACAAGTTGGATTTTTTTTAACTTCTTTTTGTTTGTTTGTTTTTTGATCCTACTTTCCTAGCCATTTTATGCTAAGGGAGACCACCCATGAGGACACTACTGAAAAGATAAAGAAGCATGATCCAGAAATCTCTAGTTTGTCATTCAGGACTTCAAAACAGAAATCTCATCTGTTCTTCAACTATTCTTCCTAACTAAAGCTGTCAACATACAGTATAATACTCAATAAAATTATGAAATTGCTAGACAGCTTTCTTAAAGTATCCTCCACCTTCTTGATAGGTCTCCCCTTTTGGCTCCAGCAAATCTTTCATACCAGTCATAATCAAAGACACAGACGATAATGAATCTCTGTGATTAACTAAGCCTAGCTAAGATATTTGCTGATAATCACTGGGTTAACTGTAACATGGCAGAAACTTGGAAATCAGAAAAACCTCTAACTTCCTGGCACCCATTTAGCCCCATACTCTTGGGAACACCAACAATTTTCATCTCTTCTTTATCCTCCCTCTTTAAGTGAATGCATGTTCTGGTTCTGTGGGTCTGAGAAATTGATTAATTACATTCTCCAACTTATGAAGCACTAAAACAGAACAGAACAGAAGTCAATAAAATAAAACAAGTTAGAAAAGTTACCAAGTTAAATTGTGCCTATCAAAGTTAAGGGGAATATCTTGATCTTCTACATTGAGGTGAAATGGTGCATTTCCCATTACTGAAGCTGTCTGTCACCTATCACAGGTATTATAGAGTTGATTGATATTTTTAGGATACAGTTAGAGCAGATGATTTCCTGGGGTCCCTTTCATCTCTAATATGCCAAGAGTCCAAACTGCTATACATGTTCCCTTCCTTTCTACTCAATTTTGTTTTTGTTTTTATATTCCAGTTGTTTAATCTTTTACCTACTTCCTTCTACTGATAATCATCTCAGCCATGCAGTTAGCCTCCTAAAGTAAGTTTTTCTTTCTCCTCGCGAACATCTTTGATGGATAAAAAAACACCACAGGAAAGCCACCTAAGTAGATGTGCTTCCTCAAGTTAACTCCCGTAAATAAAAATTAAGAGAAAGTAAAAATAAGACTTAACATGAATGCATACACAAATATGCACAGTACATTTGATCATGTTCTCATATGCGATGAAAAAGTTGATCTATTCTTAAGTGCTTTGGGGATCTGCTCTGGATTAGGAAATGTATTAACTAGTTCAGGGCATGAAGGAATTTACAAATCTGCATGAACTCAGATTGGTTACTATTCTTCTCAGTTATTTGCAGATAAATAATAAGGAAAAAACCTCAGTAAATTAGCAACTTCCACGAAATCTGCCAATAGTACACATGAACAGTCAAACTTCAAAATTCTGGTCACTCAGACAAATTCTAGAAAATTACTATTAACACTTTAGATTAACAAAAAAAATTTTCCTCCATCTTGTCCTCCAGAATGAAAAGCCATAAAATACAAACATGCTAACCAAGAGGAGTATAAGGATGAATATTAAATATTGGTGTTCCAGTTAATAGTAGTGTCTTCACACAAAACTCCTTAATTCTAAACAGGACTTTGTTTCAGAAGAAAAAAACTAAGGCAAAGAGTAGAAGTCAAAGGCTTGCAGACTTTGAATCATACAGCATGACCTTTCCAACAATGAGAGCTCAAAATGAGAGCTATCAATGGATCATTTATAGGAAATTCCCTAGCAATTAAGAGTCTGGGAAACCATCTTTCCAGGAGTTGCAAAATAGAATCCTAGTACAGTAAAAGAGCCCTTCTAAGATTCCCGATTATTTTTATTACTATTACCTTTCCCACTCTGGAAAATCTTCAAGACTCTGTCTTGTAAATGTCACCAAGCCAGTAGGTTCTACAAAAGCAATAAAAGAAAAAGAAACCCAAAGGAAGTTTTGATTTTGGAAAGATTATATACATTCGGTAAAATAATAGATCTAACAATGGTTATAAAACTAATTGGAAAATATCAAGTTTAGTATTGGAATACAACAGAAAACCGATTTAAAACAGTATTATCCTTACAGTAGGAACTCTTTTTTTATAAAATAGTAAGCCCTCACTAAAACAAAACTATACAAACAACAGCACAATGGTACTTATTGGTTAAGTTTTCTAAACTGAATACATTTGTAAAAACTCAACCAAAAAAAGGGGTGCATTAATGAGTGTAGCTTATACAATAAAGACAAATTTGAATTTGAATTTTAATGTTTACTCCTTCTCTGAGAAAGGCCTTAAACTTACATCTAAAGACTGGTGAATATATACACATTTATATGTTTTATAATAAAATAAAATGTCTGTCATTAAAAAAGAAAATTGTTGACAGGCCCTTTGGAGTCGACAAAGCTAAATCCAGGGCTTAGATGATATGCAATTGTTCTACTTACAAGTCATCTTAGCTGGAAGGAAGAATCACTGTGCTCTAAGAGGTTAGAAAAGAAAGATGACATAGTTTTTAAGGAGGAGTAGATATAAGGGGATCAAAATGCAGTATGTTTTAGAGGAATGTGATCCTTTTTTGTTAGATTTACTTTTTTTTTTTTTTTTTTTTTTCTAATTAGGGGCAAAAGCAACAAATAAATCAGCAGGCCAAAAGTAATTTGATTCAAATCAAAGAACAAACTAAAAAGGCCAGGCCACTTCTGTTTAAAAAAAAAAAAAAAAAAGAAAGAAAGAAAGCAAAAAGCTCTTAAGCAAAGAGATATGTCAGAAACTATTAGTGATAATGCTGGTAGAGTCCCATTGAAAGCCTGACAATCATTTCATTTTTCTGGATGATTCCACATTTCTCCGCTCTCAGTCACAAGTAGTAACAACTCAAAAAATAGTATGGAAGAATTACAGTAGAACATTAATGGATGGATTTTGTTAATATGGGTTATAAAATATTCTTAAGATTTCCTTAAGAAATTTCTCTAAGGCAAAAGGATAACATATATAAAACTCACAAGAGATTAAACAATTCAAACACCAGAGAAGCAATTCTATTAATAAGAAACTAATGTCAGTATCATCATTCAGCAAATTAACAGATTAGTAGGAATATTAAATGTCTTTCATATATACTAGGAGATCCCAAAAGAAATTCATAAATGAATATCACTAGCAAAGCTAGAAAAAAGACAGAACATGGCTCTTTAGATATAATTAAAACAAAAAGAACTTGAGGGCATTCTTATTGCCTTTCTTCCATAAAAAGGTAACTTTTATACTAGAATAGACTATTTTATTTTGGTTAATCAAATATTTCCCTTAATAAAATCACAATATGTGCTGCATATGAATTATCAATTTTTAAATACTCCATCTATAAGTATTTTATCTAAAACTATACTAAAAATAATTCAAAAAGCCCTTAAAAATCAACCTCAAGATCCTCATTAAAAATACAAAATAAAGACATTTGACAACATCGAAAAGTTGGTCTTGATGGAATTACATTTTATCATTTTATCAATTCTAAAAGGCACATTTTTTTTTCATGTGGTAATAAGCCTCTGAAACTGGAATACATCTTTCATAATGGAAGGTATCTAGCTATTGCCACTAGTCTAAATTAACGTTGAATTTTTCCAGAGATGTGCATCTGCTTCTGCAGTCATCTGGGAGCACCACCAACCTGAGATCATTGTGAATTAAATCCACTGTTGCAGGCTTTTGTGGATCACACTGGTAATAGGACTTTAGACTCCAAACTTGAGGCTAGTGGTTCAAATTCTCAGAGGAGATTTTTTGTATCTTCTCTAGCCAGTGCCAAGATTGACACTTGCAGTTTCTTTTTTGTCCCTTTTTTGCAGAGCCAGGTTAATTTCTCATCTGTCCTTAGACTGAAGGTACAGACCTCTGGTATATCAGCTATGTAAAAGAGGTCTCCTAAAATCCTTCAACCTGAGTGTTTTTTCCTTCTTTGCAGTATATAACATAATGACACTTTTTACACTCTACAATGTCCTGGATTTGATGTAATATGGTTTAAATAGGTTTCTGTAGTTTCTATTAAGTAGACTTTAGACTTTCTATATAAATTCATCATTAGCTTGTTAATGTCTTTTATTCCACTATTTCCTCTTTAAGCCTGTAACTTTACATCCTAAAAACTTATAACATGTGTCATTATATTTCATAATGAACTAAATTACCATGTACAATGAAAAAGCCAGAAAATAAAATGTCTAGTTATATTTTTTTTCAGCCTAATTCCTAGTATTTATGATGGTTTATAAATTTTTAGTTGAAAAAACAAAACAAAACAAAAAAAAAGAAAAAAAAAAGAATAAACAAAACATTAACATTTTCCCTCAAAGTAAACAAAATCCTAAAACTTAAGCAAGTTAGCTCTTAGAGAACTAAGACTCCAAGGACAGAAAAGTAAGCTCTGAATTACTTAGGTATAATAACAGAATTCATCCTATTTAGCAAAGCAAATTTAAGGTAGCAAAAAAAAAAAAATTCTAATTTTTCCAACAAATTATTACAAATCCTAATTTGGCTTTATGTCTCATAAACTCAAATGAGACTTCATTTCCTTTATTATTTCATTCAGTATAGAAAACAAAAGTAAAAATAAATAAGCTAACAAGTAAGTAGCCCTCTATCAAAGAAGCATGGTTTTTCTGTTAAATATCAAAATTCTGATAACAGACTTCTTTCCAAAACTCTGAACAATGTTCAATGCCAATAACTTCAAAAGGAAAAAAATGCCAAGTGTAATGTGAGATTACACACTAAAGGAAGACTATCAGAAAACTGACCTTAGAATGAACCAATGATGTACTTAAGACAATCTGACAACCTGAATGATCAGAATTGAAAGGAATTCATTTCACTTGACCAGAGTTGATCTGCTCTATTTAGCAAAAGCAAACTTTAAGAAGTTCTGGTTTCCCTTATAAATTGACTTGGAGGAAAGGCCACTCGTGTAACTTCTCCCTTAACATTTACAACTATCCTATGAGGTAGTTGGTCATTATTCTCTTATTTTACTGATGAGGATACTGAGGCTTGAAAGTGTTAAGAAGCTTGTCTGTGGGCACCCAGCTCTTAGGGTAGGAGTAGCAGTACCAATCTATTATTATTAGCTGGTAATTTCTAGCCCTGGTTAGACCTCTACTACCACTGCCTCAGGTGTTACAATTAGTCTCTGGGAAAACAGTATGGTCAAGGTCCAAAAGAAAAAAGACAAACTTGTAAACACTAAGTATAACACTATTTCATAAGAACTCTACAAAGTGTGTAAAGGGGCTACAAAAGAGAAGGATGGTAGGAAGGCAACAAACTGGCTGTCCTCCGCAAATAAACTGTTAGTAGTCAATGCTTCTTAAAATAAAGAACACCCAAAACATATTTCCTGGACAATATACCTTCTTTTCAGAGTATTAATTTACTGTTTTTCACTCATGAAAACCTATTAAAGTATGTTCTGCTGATCTAATTTCAGAGTATATACAACTCATATGTATTTATAGCACACATTTAATGTATATAACATGCATAAAATCTAGATTATAATACTGAATTATTTGGTTTGGGCAGGAAGATGTACTTTGAACACAAAATGTTTCTGACCTGACACTTGATCTGAACCATCCCAATTAGTGATAAAAATTATATTAAGAATGAAAGGAATTTACTTTTCTCCGTGACTCTTCTAAAGTAGCAGAAGAGTGTTTTAAGCTTCTCTGGTTTTCTTGATGAACGTCCTTCGAACAACCTGAAGAAAAACAAAATAAAGAAAATAAAAAAGGGGTTTAAAATGCCTTAATGACTGACATTAAGGCAATAAAATATATTTAGCAACGATATATTGCTATCAAGGGAAGGCAATTCTATAATAACAGAGACCTGGAAAACTGGGTTCGAACGGCATCTGGAGAGGACTAAAACCAACTAGAACCAGGCTTCTTAGAAGTTGTTTGAGTCAGATGGCACTCTCTAACAACCACATTTCTCCCCTCTATCTTCCTCCAGGGAAAATGCACCATCTGGTCCTCCAAAGTCAATTAGGCTGGCGAGTTAATGCTCAATCATTTTCCCAATGGAAAATACTAATAATTCATAATATTACTGGGTAGTTAAATGGCTGAACAAAAATAGTCCCTGAAAAAAATCCACACGATTATACTGGGGGACGGAGGGTAGTGGGCAGTTATGACAATAACAAGCAGGTATGACAAAGTATTTGGGCACGGACCAATCTTTGGTAGTTAAACAGATACACACTTTGCACAGTAACCAAAACAGTGCCTTCATTTAGTTTCCAGAAACCTGGACTTGCACTACTTAGTCTTCTTCAAAATGACATAGCATTGTTAACGGTAACACATAATGCAATTTATCCTGAGGAAAGAAAAGCAGGGCTTTGGAAGCATATGACCTAAATAAGGAGTTTGCTAAAAGATTTCAAACATAAAAACATGCTTTGGGCATGAGATCTAGCTCTCCAAAGGCATTTGAAAATTATAAAGAAATTCTGCAGCTATAAATGATGAGGTATTATTTATCTGCCTCTAGTCATATGCTCTGGCATTACAACCAGAAACCCTTCAAGTAAAAGTTCTTTTTAATAAGTGCCAAAATGGGTAAAAGTTTTCATGATTAGAAAAGCAAGCTTATGTAACTATGCAGAGAGGGAAGAGTTAATTCCATAAGAAAATCCTATTGGCAAATTGAAATGAATTAGGAAAAGGGAAGTAAATGTAGATATCAAATGATCCTGTTTTTGATGATCTGAAATTCTATATTCAGGGTCATTTTCTGAGAAAACGATTTGTGTGAATATTTATTTCCTGAGAAGAATACTAATGTCAGAAAAGTATTTTAAACAAATTTAAAATCGAACTGATTTTTAAAAAAAAGGTAAAATTGAACTGATTTTTAAAAATAGTTTGAGTGTCTGTATGGGGGTGCCTGGGTGGCTCAGTTGGTTAAGCATCTGACTCTTGATTTTGGCTCAGGTCATGATCTCAGGGTTGTGAGACCAAGCTCTGAGTTGGCTCCACACTGGGCATAGAGTCTGCTTAAGATTTTCTCTCCCTTTGCCCACCCTGCCTCTTCGACCTCCTCTCTCTCTAAAAAAAAAAAAGAAAGAAAAAGAAAGAAAGAAAGAAAGAAAGAAAGAAAGAAAGAAAGAAAGAAAGAAAGAAAGAAAAGAAAAGAAAGAAAGAAGAAAAAAGAAAAAAAAAGAAGACTGTGTGATAATTTTTAGTCATCTAAAAGAACATACTTATCTAAAATGTTTATCACAAATACTCCTAAAATCCAGCTGCCTGCTAAAAGAAAGGATCTTTGAGAGTACAGGTTTTAGCTTGGTTTCTTCTATCTATCCTGTCAACCAGGATGGAGTTTATTTAAATCAAAATGATAGTCAAAATGAAGAAGGCACTTGGCAGTTTAATTAAACATCCAGTATCAAATAAATATAATTTACTAAATTAATGTCTTGGGAACCATTGCAAAATCCCTTTCCAGGTTTACTACTTGGTAGAGAGAAACAGTATAAATATAAAGGCAGCCACCATCTTTTCTTAGAGATGAACTGATGTACTACATAACACAATTAAAGTTCCTCTTCCACAGAACTGTTGTGTAGTAAGGGAAAAAAATGGCTGTTGTCCTTAAGAAATAATTCTCCCAAACATAAAAAGTGTCCCTAGCTTCCATTTGTGGTCAGTTGTTTGTAAAATTGCACTTAAGTTCACATATTTCATAACCACGATGACAAATTAGTAAACCTAAGAGCCTTTTGGGACTACAGATTTTATTACCCTACCAATATTGACTTTCTTGGAAGATTATATGGCAGTAACTATCACACACTACAAATGAGCACCCATTGTTAATCTTGTAGGTCCTAACTGTATAGGTACAAAGTCAAGCAAAATCGCAATGTATTGTTAATTTGTTGTGCTAATTTCAAATCACTATGTAACCAAATATGCTTTCCCATTTTCCTGATGGAGCAGGAAGTGCCAAGTGAGGTGGAAGGAAGGAGAGACAAGGAGGTAGAAAGTCAAGGAAGATGAAGCAGGTTTGAAACCCTTGCATGAAATCTAAAATTCCACAACAGTGAAGTCTGAAAGTACTATGCATAGCCACCCAAATAAAATAAATTATCCTGATATTAAAACAAGTGAAAATAACATAAAAACACTGGCAAATCACATGAGTGAAAGTCACAAGAGAGACATAATATCTAAGAAGACAGTATCTAGGGGGAGGAGGGAGACAAAGAGACTGCGAAAGGAGTTCAAGAAAAGAGGAACACAAAAAGATGAGTCTCAGAGGGCAGAGACAAAGGGACTAAGAGAGATGGGGCTGGACAGAGGGAAGGAAGAGACAGAAATGCACCCAGAGAGACAGAGACTCAGAGAGAATGAGACCTTTTTATAATAATCAAGCACCATCTGATTTTTTAACTTCTCAACATCTATTTTTTTTAAATTTAGGTTTTCAACTACTGCCTGTGGTTTGTATTTGAAGGCCTTTTTGAGTCAGCAGGCATGTATATGTGCCTGCACTTAAACTAGACCACAGGGCAGCCCAGGTGGCTCAGCGGTTTAGCAACACCTTCAGCCCAGGGTGTGATCCTGGAGACCCCGGGTTGAGTCCCACATCAGGCTCCCGGCATGGAGCCTGCTTCTCCCTCTGCCTGTGTCTCTGCCTCTCTCTCTCTCTCTCTCTCTCTCTCTGTCCCACATCAGGCTCCCGGCATGGAGCCTGCTTCTCCCTCTGCCTGTGTCTCTGCCTCTCTCTCTCTCTCTCTCTCTCTCTCTGTCTCTCATGGATAAATAAATAAAATCTTGAAAAAAAAAATAGACCACAAAAACCCCTCTGCATGTAGGATGGACTTTTTGGCATTTAACTGAATATTAGAGAGTATTGAGAAAAGCAAACAGAAAAAGCCATTCAGGCAACTTTACTTTCATTCTAAACAAAACTTTTTATTTTTAAGGAAATAAGGCAATCAAAGGTCAGATACTTATTAACTCGTGTTTTCCTTTCCATATGTATAAATAAAATCACAGTTTAATAAAATCTTTCCCTGAATAGAATATTGGTAATATTACTGGAATTGAATTCTAGTCACACACACACGTCCCCTCATGTGATTTCAAGTTAAGGACTAATCCCATTAGTACACAGTAAATCAAACTCAACGCAGTATAACCTCCACTTTAAAATGGATGCAAATGATAATCTGGAACCTAGCCACAAAGTCATTTTTGGCTTTTCTGTGAAGCAATCTGCCATATGGCCCCAACAGCACTTTCAATCCAGGGAAGAGGCAGATGTAAAAGCCTCCTGGGCTGACCACTGCTGCAACCCACAATTAATCTCTGACCATCAGTTTCTAAGCAATCTCAAAAGCATCAATGCTAATCACATTGGAAGCCTTTATATGGATGTTTAGGCCCTGAAAGGCAAGCAGGGGAAAAGGTCAAGGATATTTAACATAACTAAGCAGGGCTGGAAGAACACAACAATAAATAAAAACAGGAAGACTTATTCAATTTGTTGACGTCAGCCTCCCACCACGTACTCTTAACCATTTTTATTATTCAATCAACTAGCTAGCCATAGCCCCTTTGAGGCTAAATACACTCACACACACATAACTCCCAACTGCCAGAAACTATAACCATAAATAGCAACTAGGCAAAAAAGAAAACACCACCACAACAAAATCCTCCATAATCAGCTTACCAAATGGCTCATCAAATTAGGTACTTGATCTTTCATAAGTCACATGAAAAAGGGGAACTTTGGGTCGTTTTCCATTTCTGGAGCACGGTCAGAGCATTTTGCTCTAGTGGAAGTAAGATATAATGAAAGAGCACCAAGTTTGAACAGAAGAACAGTATCCAAGTCTCAGTTTTGCTGACAAGTCACTTACTCTCACTGAACCTTAGTACAGAAGCTTCCCTACCTAGAAACCTCTGTAGACAGAATCAAAGTAAGCTGTCAACAGACAGCATCAATGATCATGTACAGTCATAATTTCTGTTTTTCTTTTTTGCTAGTTTAGGCTTATTAAACACATACCATCTCAGTGCAGCCAAATGCTGACATCCTGGCTGCTAGGATTCCCTAAATCAATTGTGGAGACTACCATAGGCTTTACCTGCCCTTAATTAATTTTCAACATTCTGGTGATCAAAAGAACATCCATCAGCCAGAATATAAGAATATACCTAATTTCAAATCTTCAACAGATTAAACTCTCATTTGGTGAAATGCTATTGAGATAGTATGAGTTTAAATCCCTTATGGTCATCCCTTATGATCACTCCGGGCTGATGAATGACTTTGGTTCATTTTACAGATCAAGAATTGTTTCCAAGGATAGTTCTAGTTTCTGATTAGCTATGATGTAAGAAGTACTAATCTGGTTTACTCAAAGGGAGGGCAGATAGCAGAATGGTTAAGGGACACAGATTCTAGAAGCCAACTTTATTCTGAGTTTGAATCCGAATTATACCGCTAACTTGGTGAAGTAATCAATCCTCTCTAAGCCTTCATCTTCTCAACTGAAAAATGAAAAAAACAATACCTAATTTATAAATTTGAAATATTAGGTAAAAAATAACAGTATGGTGATTCATACATAGTTAAGTATTTAATAAATATTAGGTATTATTATTATTATTATTATTAAGGATTATTCTTATGCAAAAAATTTCTCATGCCCAGCAAAGAAATCAACATTTATTTACATAAAATGCTTATATTGTTCAAATCCATATTAAGAAAAATAGCTCAGCCTCTTTTCCTGTCAAACCTAACATGCTGTCACTCAGAGCCAACCAGCTCAGACTTCAGGATAAATGACCAAGCACAATGAAAAAGACAAATGCTCTTTCTTAAGATGTGCCAGCATTCCCGTCAGATGTTTAGCTGAAAAAAATGATGCTTTAAAATTAACACATGTATTAAAATTAATGCAGGTTCTGGTAATTGTGGCAGGAAATGGGATATCACAAAAGCTAAGCCTTCTCAAGACTTCTTGACTATTACCTGTCAGCCACTCCAAACCTGAGGTCCATTTTACTATTGAGAAAAGAAGGCTGTTGGTGTAACAGGTGCCCAGTCCTTAGAGGACCCTGTGGATTTGTTTCTCTTACAGGCTGAATGGACAGTGAAGGGGAGGTTATGATACTGTGTCTATGGGGCTATAATTAGGAAGGAAGAAGCTACTACCCACACTAGTTGTTTGAAAAAGACTGAAAAAAATCTGTGGGATTCCAACCTCAAAATCAAATTACAAAAATCATCTACTCTTTTTATTAACTTTGTCTTCTGCTCCATTTCTGATCATTGACTTGTAACTACTTTTCTTCTGATTATAAAAGTAATATGTACTTATTATAAACAATTTCAAAAACACAGAAAAGGATGAAATAAAAGCATTAAATGTATTTATCTCACTACCCAATGGTAATCATACTTTTATTCATTTTTTTTGTCAGTCCATTTTCCATGTTCATACATGTTCCGATGTGAACATAGACGTGTATTAACAGATACAGATATTTTAACATAAATGAGATCATGTTCTACATATAACTTTTTATTCCTTATTAAAGCCAACAATTGCTAATTCTATTTTTTTTTTTTTTTTGCTAATTCTATTTTTAAAGATTTCATTTATTTGAGAGAGAGAAAGAGCACGCTCCTGTGTGTAAGCAGGGGGAGGAGCAGAGGGAAAGGTATAAGGAGACTACATGCTGAGCTTGAAGCTGGGTGCAGGGTTTGATCCCAGGACCACAACCTGAGCTGAAATCAAGAGTCCTCAACCGACTGAGCCACCCAGGCGCCCCTATAATTGCTAATTCTAATCATGCTTAATCGGCTCCCTTTATGTGCTTTTTCTTGTTTTATGTGATGAGGAATGTATATGTGTAATTATCCACAGAGAGCTTTAATCTTTTCTGAGCAAAGGGCTATTAACATTTAACTAAGATATCAGACTGTTATTTGTGAAGAGTTTAAATACTGAATTCTTTTTTTTTTTTTTCTCTTTAAGTAAACTCTATGCCCAACACGGGGCTGAAACTCACAATCCAGAGAGCAAAAATGGCATGCTCTATAAATTGAGCCAGCCAGGAGTCCTGAAATACCGAATTTTTCTTGGGTGAAATTTACCATCTGAAATTTGTTTTTTGTTTTTTTTTTTAATTTTTTATTTATTTATGATAGTCACACAGAGAGAGAGAGAGAGGCAGAGACACAGGCAGAGGGAGGAGCAGGCTCCATGCACCGGGAGCCCGATGTGGGATTCGATCCTGGGTCTCCAGGATCGCGCCCTGGGCCAAAGACAGGCGCTAAACCGCTGGGCCACCCAGGGATCCCTGAAATTTGTTTCAAAATAGTTTTTGTTTGTTTGTTTTTTAAAGAAAAGGTGGGGTTGGATAAGTGAAAAAAGAACAAAATAAAAGATTCTGGTAAGTACTGAAGCTGGCTAAATAAACATGGGTTCATAATATTGTTTCCTTTATTTTTTAGTATGTTTGAAAATATCCCTAACAATTTTGAAAATAACTTTTTTGGAGAAGAGGCTCTCTGCTACAACCTTAACTTAGTAAGAGAATGCAAAGTTTTTATCTAAAAAATAAATTTAAAATGTCTATAATCAAGTCAAAGAATCAATTTAAGAAAGCTTGTAACTAAGACATCTGAGGGACTATCAAGATACATTCATTAGCTGACTACTCATCCCATGGAAACAAACTGTAAGTGGCTATGGAAACACTAATTTTAAAGCATTATTAATTAGAGCTACTGCTTACCAAAATCCAAAACCAGGAAAACATAAAACCACTGGGACTATCTTGAGAATTCTGGATAGAAATTTTATAATTTATAGTATCCCTGGTGATCCTGGAGCTAATCAAACATTTATTCCAAAAACCAGAAAGACTACTACTCTATGGAGATCCTTATTATTAATATAACTAATACTCTTCATGGAAACAGATAATTACATTTCTACAAAATCAAATTTCCACTGTTTACTTACATACAAAATTTGACCATTTCCTTTACTATATTAAAAAGAAAACCTGCAAGAGATGCATTGTCCTTAACTACGAATAGAAATAAATTCTTATTAATTTCTTAACTAAGCCAAAAATTATAGTTAATAAACAGGTTCTTACAATTACAACTGCAGATACCAATGCTCTGTTTTCTCTCAGTCTTACCCCAAATACTAAATAAGTCAAAGGCAAAAACTTTAATTATACATAGCTTAAAAATAAAACATCTCCTAAATGCTAAGGATAAGATGCAGTTTGAAAAATAAAAAACAGCAGACTAAGAACAAAGGGTCTACGTTTTAGTCTTAGCACTCTGCCACTAATCAACTCTTTAAATGTTCCACCTGCAAAATTTATTTTCATTCACTCAATGTGGATTTATTGAATGCCTACAATGCATGAAATTTAATGAAAGGTAAGATCCCTATCCACACTCCCCACTAATGGGGCACATGAGTCGCTCAGTCCGTTATGTGACTGACTCTTGAGTGACTGACTCTTGATTTCAGCTCAGGTCATGATCTCAGTGTTGTAAGATCAAGCACTACATCAGGGTTTGTCCTCAGTGGGGGAGTTTGCTTGAGATTCTCTCTCTCTCCCTCTGCCCCTCCCCAGCTCTCTAACAAATAAATATTTAAAAAAAAAAAAAAATCCCGGTCCCCACTGAAAGGATGAAACCCACAATTTTAACAAAGTAGGGTAGGCGGTACAGCAGGAAAAGTAGAGAACACTAAAGGCACGTGCCTGGTTGTAAAAACCTAGGTAGTGCCCTGGATGCCTCTCTTTACCCACTCATTGATCCAATCTGTCTGACTTGCCCTTCAAATGTCACCATACCTCCACCCCCACTACTCACAATCCCAGCTATCATCCTCTCCTTCTTGGTGCATTGCAATCGCCTAACTGGGTAAACTCATTGTACTATGGCCCCTTTCCACTCAGCACCCACACTGTAGTCAGAACAAACTTTTGAAAATGTAAATTTGATCAAGTGCATCAGCTTCCCCCTCTTCCCATACCAAATGACTTTCTATTGCCTTAGGAAGGCCTAGTAGGCATAGTAGGATCGCCTACTGGTTGTCATCTCCTTCTGCAACTTGTCCTCTCTGCTGCAACTGTACTGGTCTTCTTTCAATCCCTGAGGATGTCATGCCACTTTTACCACAATGCCTTTTTATGTACCATACTCCCTGCCCAGAATATAATCATTTCTCCTTTTCTCCTGGGTAAAAACTCCTACTTACCCTTTCATACTTAGTTCAAACGTTATTTCCTCAGGAAAGGTTTCCTTTATTAAACTATACCCTTTCTAATTAAGCATCATAATTCTGTATACCTCCTCTTCCACATAACAGAGGTTCGTACAGACCTTCCTAAGAACCCAGAGGAATAGCAAACCTATCCTGGCAGGATCAGAGCTATCAGAAGTGCACTGATACATAAACTGATGCTCAAAGAAGAAATAAAAGCCTTGTGGATGAGAGAAGGCACAGAAGACAGAAACTGGTCTACCCCTTCTCTTGTGACCTGAAGGAACTTAAACTGTAGAGAATACTGGAATTGCTCCCTGTATATTTGAACTAAATGACTAATACTATTCTCTTAAACTTAGCTTAACATACTGACTCAAAATTAGGTTAACAACATGTTCCTCACAACTAGTATTTATACAAAGAGAATATGGTATCTCTTGTTGGGATTTTAAATAAATTATTTTATACAGATGACATTATTTTTCATTGTTTCCCCACTCCTTCTTAGTGTTGATAATGGAGAGAAACTGTACCATAACAAAAATTTTCATTGAACTTTATCTTGCCTGCAAAATAGCAAAAAAACCACTTAACTTACTGCATTGTAAAGGTTAAATTAGATAACTGGACATAAAATGTTTGGCCTATGGCAAATCACTGGACAAATATTAGTTCCTTCCACCCTTCTCTATTTCACTTTTAAAGAGGTGTTCTCTGAAAACATACCGATTGAAGTTAATATCTGGGTAGCTAGAATACTCAGATTTCATCTTAGCATTTCGCCGTGGAAATGTGCAGAAGAAAGCATTAGCTAAAAGACTGGCAATCTGTTCCTGTGACATTGTGATGGAATGATTCATCTTCTGTTTCAGGAGTGGTATTGGCTGAGAGAGGAAACAAAATATACAGACAAGAAGGGCAATAATTAGTTTAGCAATTTCAAAAGCAGAGGCACCAAATTGCATTTGCTAAATTAAGGCAGGAATAATTTCAGGCCACTCTTGAATCCTTAAATCAGCAGTACTGAAGTCAAGGGCAGTTCATCAAGGATGATTGGAAAAGTGTACTTGTTTGACAAACTGCAGATTTCTAATCAATAATAATGATAGTAAAGAGAACATAAACATTACTTATTAGGGGAAAACAAGATTGCTTTAGCAAGTAAGAAATAAAAACACATTATCCGTGTAATGAAAAACTAAACAATAAAAGAGAAAAATGCATCACTGAGTTTAGCCATTACTACATATGCTAAATTTTATTCTCACTTATATTTAAGATTGCTGGATAGAGCAATTTTTCTATTAGTCCTAAATAAAATGACCTAAGGAAATTCAATAAATAAATCTTTTCCTTCTAATTCTGAACCAACCTTCACTTTGACAATTTCTTTGAGACCTAAATCTAATTTTATTACAGCAATTAATAGGACATGTATAGACAGACATATGTATAAACTGTAAGAAGACAGGCATTTCCCTACATCATCACTTTAAGCCAAGAAGATATAGGACATTTTTTCTTCAGATTTTTTATTTATTTATTTATTTTTTTTTTTTCTTCAGATTTTTTATGATGGAAATGTCTTCTAGTTGTACCAAATCCAAATCCACTGTGCTTTTCTTTTCAGGATAATCCACGGGACCTTATGTTCAGTGGGTTTTATTCTATTTTAAATGTTAAAACTACATGTTTTTAAAGACATGGTGGTAAAGCCAAAGACCAACTGCCAGTTTATAATATCAGTTGTAAAGTTTTAAAATGTTCCAACATAATATTTAAGATGCTTTTCCTTCTGCCTTTCAATAAGACCCAGAACTAGGAATCCTGGATATCTGCATTCATTTCAAACCAACTGTCCTGATCATATCTCAGGAATCAACATCAAAAATGAAACCTAGGAGAGGTAGGCAAGGCAAATCAAAACTGCAATGATGTAACAATTAACTTTTTTCTAAGTATCAGAAAATGTACATCAGTGCTAGAATAAGAGTGTGCTAGGAAAAAAAAGGTTAAATTTGCAGTTTAACTGTTTCTCTTGGGAAAATACAAAGACAAACAGAGAAAATGGAAAGAATCACTACAGTATCCAAATGCTGTCCTTTTAGGCCTTAGCAATTACCATTCCTAAGAAAGACGGAACAGGGAGCTCATATCGATTTCCATTTTCCCATCCTATACATTTATTTACAACCCAGCAAGAAGTTTAGAAAAGGTGACAATGGCAAACTGGTACTTAGTTTTAGTTAAAAATGAGCTTTTAACTACCATTTATTAAGTTATTCATAAAAATAACTTTAAAAATTAATGGTGGCATTTTAGGCTTAATGAAAGATAAACACAAACATTTCTTAACACCCAAATAACCAAATAGTAGGATTTTATTTTTATTTTAATAGTACGATTTAAATAGAATAATTGATTTGTTTTCTTGGAGGAGAAATGTCTGAAAGCTCATACTTGGGGAAAACGAGAAGATGTAAATCTTATCAAGTGTTCAGCTAGATAAAATAAGGGACTGGTTTAACATGAACCAAGATCTTTCAAGAAGCTCATGTCCAAAATTCGTTTCCTTCCTTGAAGTTCCTTTTTATAAATCTAAATTTACCTTTTGGATTTGGACTAGAGAATGTTAATGTAATAAATTGTGAAGTAACCACATATACAATTTAATTTGCCAAAAATATCTTGATATCAAAGTGAAATATTAACTTTCACAGCAGAGATTTACTTTTCAGTAGAGTATAAAAAACAGACTTAAAATGTTCTCCCCATTAATGGAAGAACAGAATTTTTTTGTTTTTAGCCAGGCCAAATATAGAGGAGCCACAAGTCTGATTTTGTTCTACCAAGTGCTTTGTTATAGCTTATAAATTTAGATGTTTTTGAATATATATCTCATTACATAAAATACAGAAATGCTCTTGCCTAAGTGCAAGGGGAAGAGAAGATGATTAAGTGATTCATGTCTAAAGGCTATATACTTACCAAGTATAAGTTCAATTATGAACTACACATTGAATTAAAAAACCATTTAACGGGGAACCCTGGGTGGCGCAGCGGTTTAGCACCTGCCTTGGCCCAGGGCGCGATCCTGGAGACCCGGGATCGAATCCCACGTCGGGCTCCCGGTGCATGGAGCCTGCTTCTCCCTCTGCCTATGTCTCTGCCTCTCTCTCTCTCTCTCTGTGACTACCATACATAAATAAAAAAAAAATTAAAAAAAAAAAAAACATTTAACTAAGCACATGAAACTTGGGGACACAAAGATGATTTCCCTTCAAAAAGAATATACTATAGTAGGGGTAGATATATAAAGATAAATTACAAAATAATGTTCTAAGTGTGACTTGAGTGCTACAGGAGGGATTAACTTTGGCCAGGAGAGGTAGGGAAGGTTTCGCAGGGGGATGTAAAAGTTAAGCAGAACCTAAGATGTAGTGAGATATTTTACTAGGTAAGGAAAAAAGCAAGGAAAGAAAAAAAGAGTGAACATGACACAGAAGCAAGCAAAAAAACTTCAAAAAAGACAACAAGAAGAATATTAATATATATTTTCTGTGCCCAACAGAAAAGCTTATTTTGCACACAATGCATTAGTGATGTGAAATTAAAGTTACATAAAATTAGAAATACCACAGTAAAAAGCTAACAACTATGGCACATCAAAAACATAGAGTGGTTCTCAACTGAAGATAGAATGGCCCTCAGGTATTTGGTCATGTTTTTAGATTGTCTCAATGATTATGCTTGTGGTTTGGGGGATACCCCAAAGACAAACTGCAGTGTCACACACTACAGTGTGTGAAAACATCTCACACGTTTGTACACTGTTTCACCTAAAATGTCCCTAGGGCCTCTGTGAGGCAAAAGCATCAACAGAATCTTGGCTAGCATCCATGCAGCAAGGGGGTTGGCTCTAGAAACAAAAGACAGGCAAATTCAAGCCACTGTTTTCAGAAACATAGGAAGAAAACTAAAAAGAACAAACCAATAGCGTTTTATGGTAATTTGAAAATATGTCCACGAATTCTGATATTTCCTCCTTTTTAGAGATTTATTTTTATTGATTTTATTTTAGAGAGAGAGAGAGAGAGAAAGAGAGTAAGCATGCACACAAGCAGGAAGGGCAGAGGAAGAGTGAGGGAGAATCTCAAGCAGACTCTGCACTGAGTGAGGAGCAGATGCAGGGCTTGATCTCACAACCCTGAGATCACAACCTGAGCTGAAACCAAGAGTCAGGTGCTCAACCAACTGTGCCACCCAGGCGCCCAGGTATCTCCTCCTTTTAAGAGAGTCTAATTACCATCTCCTTGAGTGCAGGTTAGATTTAGTGACTAATTTGTAATCAACAGAAAGATAGCAGAAATGATGGTAGATGTCTTAAAAAACAAGGTCAAAAAAAGCACTGCCAATTTCTTGTTGTCTCCCTTAGGTGGCTTGTTCCCAGGAAGTTAGCGACCACATTGTGAGGACAACTCAATCAACCTATGGAGAGGGCTATCACAAGAAATTGAGGGCTTCTGCCAAAAGCCATGTGAGTAAATCAACTTAGAGGCAGCTCCTCCAGTCTCAGTGAAACCTTGAGATGACTACAGCCCTGACCAACACCCTGACTACAACCAGAAGAGAGATCCTGGGCCAGAACCACTCAGCAAAGCTGCTCCTAAATTCCTGACAGAGACTGTGAGATAATAAATGTTTGCTGCTTTAAGCCATGAAATTTTGAGGTAATTTCTTATGTAGCAATTAATTAATATACTCCCTCCAAAAAGAAATAATATTGGATTCTTTCCTTCATTTTTAAAAGCTAAAAAAGCACTATGAGCTCATTTGTTATATAACAACATCACTGTGTGGGGAAAGGAGAGTGAGGTAGTAGGCCATTTTGAAGATAAAATATTCTAACTCCATTAGTGTGTTTTGGAATAATAACTTTTTTAAGTTAGAGATTGTTTAAACAAAAACAGAATAGGAAGTCTCAGTAAGCAAACTTCAACAGTGTAAACTGAAGCTCAGAAATTGAATGCTGCATTTTTAATGTTCTTTTGCAGTATTCCCTCTAGCCTCTAACCTTTTCTTCAGTATAGCAAAATCCTTATAAAAAAAAAAACAAAACTGTTTCTCATTTCTCTCTTCTTTCTCTTTGACCCTGGCCATTAGAGTTTAAAAGAAATTCAATTTGTGAATCTCAAGAAAGCTACTGAGGAAGAAGTTATTTCGACTAACCTGGGTGCAAATATTTGGCAGACACAGTGCAATTTTCACCATATCAGGCAAAATGGACTGATACAAATGTTGAGCTTCTGCTTCTTCAAGTACCTGAAAACCAGTAAAATATATTAGTGAATAATAACCAATGAATAAATGTTTGTAATGAAATTATATACCTGCTCTTCATAAAATCCCATAATATGTGAGACATTATCAGTCTCAACAAATACATATAAAAGTACACCAATACATGTACTTAAGGTGAACTCAAGTGAACTTAAAAATTCATTTTCAAACTTACCTGACTTACCTGAATACTCTGTGAAAACTAATTAAGTATTCAAAATACCAAATATCTCTCATATCACACTTCATAATTAAATAAAACATCTGCAAATAAAAAACAGCACATTCTGCCCTTGGTTACTGCTAGACAACTAGGGACTCTCTCAGAAACCTTCAAGAATCCATCCAGCTTCAACAGTCTAAAACGTAAAGAAATTGCCATAAAAGCCATACTAATTATTTCACAGCACAGTGTATTTTTCAAATCTAACCTATGGGTAGTAAACAACAAGGTTTCTGATGACCTTAGAATTTTTCTTTTCTAGGCACCCTAGGGAAGTTAAAACTACAATTCCCACATCATAATTTGAAGCACAACAAAGGCAACATTCATAGCCCATTTTTGTCTTTTATAATTTCCTATCTCTGCAGGCTTTAAAATTTACTTTAGGTCTTTTGATCTAATTTCTCTCTAAAAAATAAGGGTATGTTTTTAAAAGTTCTGAAAATGAAAACACTATTGATTTGGAAATTAACTCATTTGGAATTAACCAATTAACCATTTGGAAATTAATTTGTTAAGTCAGGGTTAAATAAAGACATTTATCAACTTAAAATTACACTTGAACTAAAGGAGCTCTCACTTATAATCCAGTCTGATTCTGTCATTATTACAAAGAAAAGAAAACTGAGGCCAAGGAGGTTACCTGATTATCCTAGCTTGAGAAAGTCAATTAGCAACTAAATTAAAACTAGAACCCAAGTGTTCCCAACTCTACTACATTGCTCTCCCCACTTCTCATGGGATTAATGGGGATGCAGATGCTTCACAAACCAACAGACTTTCTTCGTTATAAACTAGAATAAAGGAATATTCACTTGTCTCTCTGCAACTGCACAAAGTATGTGTGTAAATAGAAAAAGTAACGATTTACAGGGAATTTCTAACACTAAGAACTGTCTTTATACCAATGCTCTAAAATCCAACCTACGTTTACCTCTCTCTTTAAACTGGAACAGTGGGAAAACTAACATTGAGAATGAACAGAAAGGTATTTGCAACTCAGGGAGTTTGGGATTCAATCACAGATATATAGAAAACTATGTAAGTGAACAACACAAGACAATTATTAATTCTGGGGAAAACAAAAAAGTTGGCAAGAGTGGAAAAGCAATATCTTAGATATGTATAGTGTTTTTACTATTCTTCTTTAAAAAACAGAATATTGATCTTAACTGAAACAAATTTGATAACTATGGTGGGAAAATGGGAAGTAGAAATAAGGTTTTTTAAATTTTTTTTTAATTTTTTAAAAAAATTTATTTATGATAGAGAGAGAGAGAGAGAGAGGCAGAGACACAGGCAGAGGGAGAAGCAGGCTCCATGCACCGGGAGCCCGACATGGGATTCGATCCCGGGTCTCCAGGATCACGCCCTGGGCCAAAGGCAGGCGCCAAACCGCTGTGCCACCCAGGGATCCCAAGAAATAAGGTTTATGTTAGTGGTGAAGGGGTAAGTGAACAATAGCTAAATTCTAATCCTCTATAATGGGAAGTTAACACATTAAAAAAAAAAAAGTATAGGAAGTTAAAACTGGTATACTGTGTATCGTTCTATGCTATTTTTATTACATATACATTTGTGTAACTAACACCAAAATTAAGATACAAAACTATTTCACTATAATCTCTCTCCTGCTATCGATTTAGTTACACTCTCCTTCCTCCAAGCGTTCCTAAGCTCTAGCAACCATGTATGTTTTCCATCTCTGTAATTTTGTCATGTTACATAAATGGAATCAAATAGTATATTTTACAATTGACTTTTTCATCCAGTTTTAATACGTTTAAGATCAACTCAAGTTGATACAAGTACCAATAGTTATCCCTTGTTATTGCTGAGTAGTCGTCCATGGTATGAATATACTATAGTTTGGGTTTTTTTTTTTTTTTAAGATTTTATTTATTTATTCATGAGACAGAGACAAAGACAGAGACACAGGCAGAGGGAGAAGCAGGCTCCAGGCAGGGAGCCCGACCCAGTCTCCAGGATCATGCCGTGGGCCGAAGGCGGCACTAAACTACTGAGCCACCAGGGCTGCCCTAGTTTGTTTAACCATTACCTTACTGAGGGACATTTTGTTTGATTCCAGTTTTTGGCCACCACAAATAAATCTGCCTTTTACTTTCAACCTGCTTATATCATTATATCTGAAATGATTTCTTATAAACAAGCATCACTTTTTTATTCACTTTGTAAGTCTCTTTCAACTAGCAGATTTAGACCATTTACACTTAATCATGAATATGTTAGTGAATATTCATTTCATTTTTTATTTTCCATTTCTTTAATCAGTTATCTTTTTCCTTCCTTGTGGGTTATTTAAACATATTTTAGAATTCTAATTTTATTAATCTAAAATGTTTTTGAGTACATCTCTGAATAGATTTTATTGCCTGCTCTAGGCATTACATTATAGGTAAGTTACCAGTTTACTGGTGTCAACAGCGAGAGAAATTTTACCTTTGTTCAAGACCCTTTACCCTATCTCATTTATAATCTAATTGTCTTCAATATTTCCCTACATATATTGAGAACCACAGTGTTATAATTATTGAAAAGCAGTTAAAGAGAAAATGTCAAACACAATTTAGAACACAATCTATTTTATTTACATTTCCTCTTTCTGTTGTTCTTTCTTCATGATGTTCCATCTCTTATCATTTCCTTTCTGTTTCAAGAAATTCTTTTAGACATTTTTTAGGATAGGTGTAATAATGACAGTCTCTTCCTTTTCCTTCACCTGGGAATCATGGTTTCCCCTTTATTTCTGAGGAATATTTTCATTGAATATAGAATTCTGGGTTGATAGTTCTTTCCCTTTAGTCTTTTGAAAATACTGTATCATTTCCTTTGGTCTCTATGCTTCCTGATGAGAAATTCACTATCATTCGAATTGTTTTTCTCCTATAGGCAATGCATCACTTCTCTCCTAATACTTTCAAAATGTTTTCTTTGCCTTCTAAAAAGTTTGACTCTATGCCTTGGCATGGATTTTTGGGGTATATTCTGTTTGGGGTTCACTTGGCTTCTTCAAGCTACAGGTTTATGTCTTTTGTAAAATTTGGGAAAATTTCAGCTATTATTTCTATATTTCAGCTACTATTTCTTCTATATTTTTCAGCCCTGACTTCTTTCCCATTTCCCTCTAGTATTAAAATGATGTTAGATCTTTTGTTATAGCGCCAAAGGTCCTTCTGTTTTTTTTTTTTTTTTGCCAGTCTGTTTCCTTTGTGTTGTTCAAAATGAGTAATTCTTTTGTTCTTTTTTTGAAGTTTACCATTTCTTTTTTCTGTCATCCCATTTCTTCACTGAGCTCATCCATTGCATATCTTTAAAAATTTCAGTTTTTGTATTTTTCAGTTCTAAACTTTCTATTTGGTTTTTCTTTATGGCTACTATTTCTTTGCTGGAACTATTTTTTTCATTGCTTTAAGCCGGTTTGTAATTGCTCATTGAAGCCTTTTGTGATGGCTGCTTTATATTTCTTGCCACATAATTCTAACATCTGTTTTAGGGTTGGGATGCACTGGTTGTCTTCTCATTTCAACTCAGAATTTCCTGATTCTTGTTGAGAAGTCATTTTTTTATTGGGGATATCTTGGGTATTATGTTATGAGATTCTGGATCTTATTTAAATCTTGTTTTAGGGACACCTGGGTGGCTCAGCAGTTGAGCGTCTGCCTTTTGGCCCAGGGCGTGATCCCAGGATCTAGGATTGAGTCCCGCATCGGGCTCCTTGCAGGGAGCTGCTTCTCACTCAGCCTGTGTCTCTCATGAATAAATAAATAAAATCTTTTTTTAAAATCTTGTTTTAAAGATTTTATTTATTTATTTGAGAGCTAGAGAGAGCGAGCAGGGGGGATGGGCAGAGAGAGAGGGAGAAGCAGGCTTCCCAATGAGCAGGGAGCCCAATGCAGGATTCGATTCCAGGGCCCCGAGATTATGACCTGAGCTGAAGGCAGACACCCAAACGACTGAGCCACACAGGTGCCCCAAATCTTGTTTTAGCAGGACTTCTGTAACAGGGGAAGGCAAGAGCCGCATCATTACTGCCAATTTAGAGTAGAAACTCAAGTCCTCTATCTGTGAAGAGTGGGGGAGGCACCTTGTGCCCCTTGGGGGAGTGGCGTGGGGACCATGAGACTTTGAGCTTCCTTCTAGGACTTTATTGTATCTTTTCTAGGGCCCCACAAACCCTAGCTGGACAGTCTTTTCTCCACCTTTCAGATTTTTCTTATGTTTATATAGTGTCCAAGGTTTTTGGCTGCATTTAACAGGAGGGACGGGAAAAATGTCTACCCAAACATTTTTAACCTAAAGACATTTAACCTTATGTGTCTAAATGGGCTGACAGCTTCTTCTCCTTTGGGTACCTGTCCTTGTCTTTTAAAATTGACATACAAGTAGTTGCTGCCATGCTTTGTTGACTGTCACAAGCTTTAAAATATCATTTATTTATCTGATAAAACATTACTGCACTGGACTTCTTCAAACTGTCAACACTTCAGAGCTATGTCTAAATGCTGCTTTGGAAACACAAATGAGAACATAAAAAAAAAGCCATTTGAGAACATAACCAACCCAACTACAGTTTGAGATAGAATGCATAATTTAAAAAGCTACCATGATCTTAAGCCTGCTCACATATTATTAGTATTTTTATGCGAGTGTTACCTTTTATAAATTATTATTAACCTATACAACATAAGCCAAGATATAAGTAATGAAAGGTTTGCAAAATATAAACCATTTCTTTACTACAGAGCAAGAGCCTCAAACAATAGTAGAGGTTTATTTATAATATATCATATATTCTGTTTATTTATAATAATGGCAATGATGATTATAAGGAAAATAAACATACGATGGTAAAAAGGAGAGCTTCATTAAATTTTCCACAAGCAAAGCCCTGCTTTCTGTTGGACAGTCTGCATAGATAATTATATGTAGCAGGTGCTTCTGTGTTTATTGTATTTTTATTCTAGTCCCACAAATCCATCATGTGTATGTCTCATTTAGAATTGACACGGTGAGTTTCAAAATTATTATTATTATTATTATTTGAGTTTCAAAATTATAATACTGTTTTGCTCTTCTCTTTAAACTATAAATCTGTTAATTTAACTGGTCAATAAACAAATATTTTGAGTATTTTTTTAATATTTTGAGTATTTATTATGTACCAGTCTCTTGCCAGGATGAAGACAGAACTGTAAACAATAACAGAGATGATCGCTGACCTCATGAGTCTCACAGCTGAAAGCCGTATGCTCTTTTTGTGACCTCCCTCAATAGGTCAGCCCTAACCCTGATGGATAATCATGGGTCATACTACAACCTCACCACTGTGACTGAAGAAAGGCTTTCTTTCTTCCTTTAGCAGATAGAAACATGGACAAACTGCGAAAAAAGAGTAACTGATTTGCCAAATGTCAAAACATTATGAATGATTTAAATCTCTAGAAGCATGCAAATGAAGAGATGTTTACTTATTTCTTCTTTCTTAGAATACTTGACCAATTAAAACTAAATCTGTGAACTGTGCTCTAATACTATAGACATATTCATACATGACTAAGTACAGTGTCTGTCACACAGAAAGTATTAAATAATTACTGAACTTTGAGAGAATAAATGAAATCTGTAGCTGATAAAATCAGAAAACTACCATTATTTTATTAAAAGAGTAAGTTTCCATAGATCTACTTCTTCAAACAGTTCATAGCAAACAACTTTTAAAAAGTGACCAGTCATGGGACGCCTGGGTGGTTCAGCGGTTTGGCACCTGCCTTCGGCCCAGGGCATAATCCTGGAGACCCAGGATCGAGTCCCAAGTCAGGTTTCCTGCATGGAGCCTGCTTCTCTCTCTCTCTGTGTGTCTCCGCCTCTCTCTCTGTATCTCTCATGAATAAATAAATAAGATCTTTAGAAAAAAAAGTGACCAATCACAAATCAATGAATATGATAAACATCTAATCATTCCATTTTATATCTATTAGTCTGTGCCTCATTAGATCCCTGTAAAAAACTTTGAAGTTACTAATAATCTCTTTTCATGAAAATTTTCAAAATAAACTTTATATACAAGGTCTAGACTATTAAATTTTATTAAATAATTTTTCCAAAAAAAGTATATCACACCCCAAAAACCGAAGATGAAAAAACTCATAATCCTATGATTCTGAAATTAAAATAACTCAACTTTGTTATGTTAATTTTTTAACTAAATGGTATACTGTATTTTTCTGCGACTTATACCCATATACTCAATAATTTTTGTAATTAAATTGCATTTCTATATTTACTTTTGTCACATATCTACCTGTCCATCAATCCATTTTCCAATGCATTTTGGAATAATTGAGGACATGAATATACACTCATGACTTCAGCCTGTATATCAATTAATATAGTTTAATATTTAATATTTATATATTTTTTCATTTAAGGTCAAGTTTAAATTCAATGAAATAAATTAATCTTAAGTGGTATACTTAAGTGGCATATTATCACTTAACAAATTTGTAACAAATGTATATACCTGTATAACCTAGATCCTTCTCAAGATATAAGACATTATGAAAACCTTAAGTCTCTCATGCCCCTTTCCCAGGAAACTCCTGCCCCCACACCTGAGGGACTACCATTGTTCTAAATTTGTTCTATTACAGATTAGTTCTGCTTCTTGTAAAATTTTATGCATTGGAAACAAAGGACCTGCACTGCTTTATGTAAGGTGCTTTTTTTTTTTTTTAAGGTAAGGTGCTTTTTATCTCAACACAATGTTTTTGAGACATATCTATGTTTAATTAGTGACTTTGTTTCTTTTTATTATTTTATTCCATTGTATGAATACATCACCATTTGTTTATTCATTCTCCTGTTGATAGACAACTAGGTTGTTATAGGTTTTGGCTATTAGATTAAAGATACTATAACATTCTTCTATAAATACAGGAGTTTTTTGTACACTTTCATTTTTTGTGGGTGTAGAAAGGAACAGAATTATTGTCTCAGGGTTGTGTGGGATTGAGTCCACTTTGCTGGGCAATAAGCCTACTGAAGATTTTCTCTCTCCCTATGGCCTTTCCCAGTCCCTCCCTTCTCTAAAAAAATAAAAACAGAATTAATGAATTAATGGATAATAGGGTACAGAAATGTTTAGTTTTCTTTTTTTTTAACGTTTAGTTTTCTAAAGAACTCCCAGACCCCTCCCCAATATAGTAGTACCATTGTACACTCCCAAAAACAAAGTATGCAAGTTTCACTTGCTCCATATCTCTACCTACACTTGGTCATATTAGCCTCAGCCTTTCCAGTGTTTGTGTACTAATATCTCATTCCAATTTTATTTTATTTTTTTTGAAAGATTTTATTTATTCATTAATGAGAGGCACACAGAGAGAGGCAGAGACATAGGCAGAGGGAGAAGCAGGTTCCCTGCAGAGAGCCCTATGTGGAACTCGATCCCAGGACCCTGAGCCAAAGGCAGATGCTTAACCAGTGAGCCACCCCAGCTTCCCTCATTCCAATTTTTTTTTCCTCATTCCAATTTTAATTGGCATTTCCCCAATGACAAATGATATTGAGCACTTTTTAATGTGCTAATCGGTCATTTGTATGCCTTTCTTTGTGATGTCTTATAAATCTTTTGCTCAATTTTTAAGAAGACTATTTAATTTTGAATTGTAGTTATTTATATATTTTAAATACAAGTCCTTTGTTGGAGAAACTTTTTGCAAACATTTTCTCCCTATGTTTAGTTTGTCTACTCATTTTCTTAATGTCCTTAGATGACGAGTATTCATTAATTTTTTTTTCTTTTATGGCTAATGCTTTCTGTGTCCTACGAAATTTTTGCCTAAGTGACAAAGATGCTTTCTTCTAGAAGCTTTATGTTTTAGCTTTTGTATTTAGAATTTATTTTCTATGTATGCTGTGTAGAAAGAGCTGAAGTTCATTTCCCCCCCGTATGTACATCCAGTTCTTCAAGCACTATTTGTTAAAAGGATGTTTCTTTTCTGCATTAGACTGCTTTTGCTGAAAATCAAACGATTGTATAATCATGGATCTATTTCTGGGTTTTCTTGATTTACCAATAATCAACTTGAATCTTTGTTTCATTTTGTTTTTATTGAAGTATATTAACATACAATGTTATATTAGTTTCAGATGTATAATATAATGATTCAACAATTCTGTTTATTACTCAGTGCTCATCACAATTTGATTCTTATGCCACTACTACACCATATTATTTTCCTTAGGCTGCTATAATGAAGTATCACAAACCATGTGGCTTAAAACAACAAAAATTTATTCTCACACAGTTGTGAAGGCTAAAAGTCTGAAACCAAGGTCCTGGGCAGGGTTATCCTCCCTCTGAAGGTTCTAGGGAAGAATCCCTCCATGTCTCTTCCTAGTTTTGGTATCTACTAGCAATCCTTGGAGTTTGTTGGCTTTTAGAAGCTTTCAACAAATAGTAGTTACTATTATAATGGTACATATTTTACCCTCTGCCTTGTTTAACATTTTACTACAGTTAAATGACTATGGGACAAGACTTGGTTCACATTTCCCTGACATTCTTAATTGCTCCCTCCCTCTGTGACTCTATAGCATACGCACACACCTGTAGTACAGCACTTATTACAGCTTATTATAAGTACTTATTTACATGTTTGCTTCCTCTCCTCTAATCTGTGAAACATTTCAACAGCAGGGATTACATCTCTTGTATCTTGTATTCTAGTATCAAGCATAGTATTTTGTACTCAGTATTATTTGCTGAATAAAGAGTTAGAGAAAATGAAAACATTACAATTTATCTTGAGAGTATCCCTAAAAAATAAAAAGCATAAAGACATCCAAAGAAACCACAGCTCAAAGGATAAAGCAATTTCCCACATTCACACTTAGTGTAATAAATTAGGACTTGATGCCAGCGTTTTTCTTGTCAGGTTTTAGAGAACGCACTGGCCAAGAAACTGGAAGACTACAGTCAGAGGCATAGATCTGCATTTACTTTCCGTATTAACAAAAAATTCCTGAATTCTTTATTTCCTTATCCATAATAAGGATAATTCTAACTCTGTTTAACTTACAGAGTTATGAAGGCTCAGATGTAACTGTGTTTTATGAATTCTAAAGCCCCATATACAAATGCAAAGTAATAACAATAATAAAAATAATCTAATGGGCCAATAATTCACCACCTTTCTGGAGCCTCCCCCTTTCTTCACCCCCACATCAATTAACTGCCAAGTCCTACTGATTGATCCAGCAGGAACTTACATATTCATTACCTCCTCTTAATCACTGCTACAAAGCTACCCTGACTCAGCCCCTTATCCAATTTCCCCAAGAGTGCTACAGTAATCCAACTGCTGCCCTACTGCTAGCCCACCTTCAGTTTCCGCACAAGTACATCCCAGTATTTCCCTGCTCCACTTGAAAGCTTTCAATGGCTTTTCATTGCCTTTATGATAGAGTACAACTGTTTGAACAAATAACTATCTGGCCTTAGATGCTTGTCTAGTCTTCTTTAGCACACATACACACCACCTTCTGTTCATTTTATATACTAGGCAACTCAGCAATCCACTCTTCTTTAGCACCTACCTGTGCTGCCACAGATAGAATTTGTGCTACACCTATCTTTCCTACTCAACTTTAAAACTCATGTAACTTTTTGAGGTCTTGCTCAAACAACGTGTTGCTTCAAAGTCTACCCAAATTGATTTGTCAGCTAGAAGGTAACTGTCCCTTTTGCAATTTATCTCTACATTTTTTTCACAAGACACTTAAGATTTCCTGCTTTAGGGATCCCTGGGTGGTGCAGCGGTTTGGCGCCTGCCTTTGGCCCAGGGCGCGATCCTGGAGACCCAGGATCGAATCCCACATCGGGCTCCCGGTGCATGGAGCCTGCTTCTCCCTCTGCCTATGTCTCTGCCTCTCTCTCTTTCTCTCTCTGTGACTATCATAAATAAATAAAGTAAATAAATAAATAAATAATTTAAAAAAAATTAAAGATTTCCTGCTTTATATTGTAATTATTTATGGATATGCCGACTAGTGCTTACTAGAAGTTCCTTTAAGACAGGATTTATGCCTAGAACAGTGATATTCATACGTAACATTCTCAATAAAAATATCTGTTCAATTAACTGACATTTTCTATCACAGGTAATTTTTTTTTAATTTTTATTTATTTATGATAGTCACAGAGAGAGAGAGAGAGAGAGAGAGAGAGGCAGAGACATAGGCAGAGGGAGAAGCAGGCTCCATGCACTGAGAGCCCGACGTGGGATTCGATCCCGGATCTCCAAGATCGCGCCCTGGGCCAAAGGCAGGCGCCAAACCGCTGCGCCACCCAGGGATCCCCATCACAGGTAATTTTACAAGGACATCCTCCACCTCCTCTCCTCTCTACTGCCTATGAGAATCTCCATTGCTTAGGCCAAATACTAGGGTTTCTTTCCTTCGTTCTTTTTTTTCCTTTTTAAGGAAAAGTAAATTAAATGCAAATGGAGTGAGCTTTCTTTTTTATTTTTAAATATTTTATTTATTTATTCACTCATGAGAGAGAGAGAGAGAGAGAGAGAGAGAGGCAGAGACACAGGCAGAGGGAGAAGCAGGCTCCATGCAGTGAGCCCGACGTGGGACTCGACCCCAGATCTCCAGGATCACATCCTGGGCCAAAGGGGGCGCTAAACCGCTGAGCCACCCAGGCTGCCTGTGGAGTGAGCTTTCTATACCTAAAACTTAATGGAATTACCTCTAGAAATCCCAAGTCTGAGAGGTTCATATTTTAAAAATTAAAAAGAGGGACACATAAATGGCACAGTCAGTTAAGCAACCAGCCAACTCTCGGTTTCAGCTTAGGCTGTGATCTCTGGATTCTGATATCGAGCCCATGTCAGGCTCTGCGCTTAGTGTGGAATCTGCTTAGGACTCTCTCCCTATCCCTCCCCTGTTCCCTATGCACGTATTTTCTCTCTTTCTCTCTCTCTCAAAATAAATAAATAAATCTTTAAAAAATTAAAAAGACATAAGTCAGAATTACCAAGATCTTTCAGATCCACCTATTCTCAAGCATGTTTTCAAACTACAAAATTAAACGTTAGAGAGGGAAAAAAAAACCAATTATAGCACTAAATTATGTAAGAGTAAAAAAATCAACTGGAGAAGGTAAATGTTTCTAACACTTATTTGTGCGTGACTCAGGCTGACACTTTGGAGAGAAGAATGTGACAGCTTACAAGAAAACAAACTCACTCACTCCCCCTTAATTTCTGAAGGCTCATGCAAGTCTGACAGGCCAACCACAGGGTGATCTCTCATGTGTATCATCCATGACAATTACAGCCTCAATAAAAATGTTCCCAAATTTTAATAAAGCCAATTGGTTTTCAGGAAATAGCTAGCTTAACATTTTCATATTTAAGAAAGCATATTTCAGAAATTAGTGAACTATTTTGTGCATCTAATTAAGACTGTCTAAATACTTATCTTAAGGCATCAAAAGAGGTACAAAATGAATGTTGTAGAGGATGACAACGTGAAATGAAAGGCTGGGTGCTAACAGTGGTTAGTGTTGGTGGCACAGGGAAAATGGCTGTGCTGAGCATCCTGCCTCTCTATCATCTTTTCTTTGGTTTGGTTTTCCTCTTCAAACAGCTATTAAGAGTTCCTTATGAATTTTCAAAATGCTATGACTAAATCTGAGAAGGACTGATAAAAATCACAGCTCATTATAAGCATTTGAAATGATTTAAGGAAAATACAAGAGGCTTCAAAATATTTATCTTTCAACTTACACTGGAAATAATCTGTACCTGTCATTATATTGATAGTTGTCTAATATAGGGTAAATCAGACTACTATAGACACTTTCTCTTCTTCCCCATCATTGATTGTCACAAACAGAAGAAAAAAAAAGGAGAGTGCTAAGCAAGGAAATCTCTTTTTATTCTGAATCTCTAACCCCTAGTCAAGCTCACATAAGCCAGAGAAAGCAGGAGGGAGGTGAAAAAGGGCTCTCCTGGGGGCTCCTCACAATTCCATTTCTAGCCAGTCCCAATCACTGTTTTGTTGCTCATGACACAACCCTGTACTAGTTTCTCTCTTCATTCAGAAAACCAATCACAATTACCTTAAAATTCACAGGTTTTTGTAGATGGGTATGGATATTTCACTATCATGTACTCCTAAATTGAAATAATTAACAACTAATCTGGGAACACAACCAATTTAAGAAGAGTATCTTCATCCAGTTCTTAAAACAAACTGTGCCTCTAATCAACAACAGTCATACTATCTCCTACATGAATTTCATTATATTAAACATGAATAGAATTGTGTAGGTTTAGGAAATGTGAAGGAAGCTCTTCTCTAAACAGTATTTACTGATAATGACAATCTTTTTTCATGCTAATAATAAAACACACAGAGTATTCTTACCTTAGGACAAAGCATAATAACGCATCCTCATTATCTTCTGTCTCCAAAGAAGAATTTACTTCTCAATATTGTTATGGTAAATAATTATCCTTTAGGGAACAATCCCACTAGCACAAGATGCTCTGATAGGTCTTTCTCATCTCTCACTGCTATTACCGTATGACTACATGGCCATATCCATCAATCATGTTAGCAAACACCACCAAACCACAACGCTATTACATACAGCCAACAGATATTCTCAGTACTTTATAGTCACACTATTATCCATCTTTTATAGCCAGGCAATCAAACTGAACATGACAAGATTTCAGAGAGGGAGCTAATGATAATGTAAGTTTTCTAGTGCTAGAGGCAAGATGAACTTAATTCATTCAAGAAATGTTGGTAACTTCAATCTTTTACTATAGTTTATATGTTCAAATTCAATGAGAATATTTTTAAACTATAAGAAATACTTTTAAATTACTTATTTTTACTTTTAAAGTAACTTTTAAGTTAGTTTGATAGCTTCTCACACACCATTAGAAAAATAATTTGCCATATAAACCAAGTAATGTGCATACATACATATTATAGGGCTTAATTCTTATTTCTTAAATTATACAGCATGAATTAAAAATCAATATTCTTAGATCAAACTTCACTCAAATTAACAAGACTGAAATACACATAATTTTCCCAAAGGTTTGAGGGCACCCCCTGGTGGCAGATTCTTTGGAGAAAAAAAAATGCATTAGTAGAAAACAAGTACTATTACAAGGAAAATATCTTTTTAAAAAATTGACCAAGTTCTACTTACTCAAAAACTCAGTTATTTCAGGCAATATCCAATGTAGAAAAAATTCAAAATGTGATCAAAGAATGTTGAGATATCTCTGAAGTTCCCTGTGAAAAGATCTGACCAGCAGCAGCTTCCAGGTAGCAAGACCAGCCAACATGTCCATCGCAGAAGGAACCTGAGAGATGACCTTGTTCAGTAGAGAAGAAAACCTTCTAACCACCAGGCACACATATTGACTAAGCATTTGAAATGTGGCCAGTGTGATTGAGCAACTGAATTTCATATTTTATTTTACTTTAAATAGCCATATATGGCTTTGGCTATGGTTTGGACAACACAGATCAAGTCCTACTTGCTATTGCTACTCCACTGCAGAGAAAGTCACCAGAGCAATCTAAGGGAGATTCAAAAGTTTCCAGACATGTAGAACTGGATGGTATAAATATATATGACTAAATCTGTATCTTTTTGGGAATTTTTAGTGCAGCTAATTTAATTCAACTGCACTGAACTACTTTTGGTAACTGCAATTCATTTTACAATACAGATGAATTTGGAAATGGTCAGATATTCCTTTTGAAATAATTTTTACTTTATAGCGTATTATTTTAGGTTGTTAATATTCTTTATTCATCCCTTTCTTGTTATCTCAAAGGAAAAGCAGAAGATAGTAACAACTGCTATAGCATTTAGCCACACCAAATAAAATGGATTAGGAGTTCAGGCACAGTTATCACCTGAGGGGGCATTCATTCTTCTCTTACATGTAGAAAATAAAAAGGTAAATGGGTCCCTGAACTGCAGATTAGCTGAGCTCAGGAATCCAAGAAAGAGAACAGCCCAGGAGACCCCATCTCTACTTTATGCTTAACTTTAGTAGTATCTTGCTATTTAGTTCAAACACCTAATGAGCACTCAGTTTGTCTGGGACATCATATTGAGCACTGCAAGGAATAAGAAGACAGACAATGCAAAGTCTCTATCCTCTAGAAATTCACTACCTTTTGGGGTAAAAACGTCATATAAATAACTATAAGGGTTGTGTGTGCTGGCCTCACCTTTTCTAACACCAACTGCCAATCTCAAATGGTCAAGTATCATTTTACACAATAATTCCTATTCTGTTAAGAAATTGTGGCTTAAGACCTTACATTTGTGTGTTGATCTACTTTCCTTGAGTATCTTTGAAGTTAGTTCAAGAAACATTTTTTGAGTGCCAGTCATAAGCTAGAAAACACTAAGATGCCCTGAAGAAGTTTGGCATCTGAACAATGTAGACATTTTATAGACAGATCATGTATTATATGACAAGTACATGGAGGTACCACTGTGAGCACAGAGAGGAGTTTTTAGTAGATACTGTGAAGACAGGAAAGAGTTCCTGAAGGAGATAAAGATTGCTGAGTCTGGACAGGTGGATTAAGAGTAAGTTAACAGCGTGTCAGAGAATCATAACCAACAGTCATCAGAGTATCAGGTTTGGAGCAGGAAAGTGGCCAGAAATGATGCTGGAGAAGTGGCAGAGGCAAGGCCATGGAATACTATAAATATCACTCAAGAGAGCTGAGAATAGATGAGGTGCCACATAAGGTTTGAAGATATATGCTTCAGAGAGCTCAATGTGTGTGAGCACCGTGACGGATGGATTCGAAGGGAGCAACACTGAACACGAGTGTCAGCTGGACGACTGGCAATAATATACTGTCTGGGCCATTAAGACGGTACGTATTAGACAAGTCTAGTAGAAATAGAGGCGAGGCTCAAGAAGTGTTTAGGAAGTAAATTATGGTATCTCAATATAAGACACTGACAGAGAAAAAGAGCTGAAGATTCAAGTGTACTCCGCATTAAGTGGTACTGAAAGCTCTTGGCACTAGGCTAAGTGATAGGGACATAACAAAGAACAAATCAAATCATGGCTGAGGGAGATGAACAAGGAAAAAGTCCGTAACAGAAGTGACAGCTAGGCTGGACACTAAAGGATGAACAAGTATTAATCAGGCCTTTGGGAGAAGGGTGAGACCAGAAAAGATAGAGTAACATCTGTATCCTAAAGTACAATTCTATTTTGGAATTTAAGGAACAGAATAAAACTAGCTTTGAGATAACAAGAAAGAGATGAATAAAGAATATTGAAAACCTAAAATAAAGGAACTGAAAAAAATTTACCTTTTAGATGATCTTAAATCCCTCTGAGGTGTGAAGTAGGAATAGACAAACAGAGTACACGTGAAGATTAGAAAACACTGTGAAGGTACAGAACCAAAGAGTAATGCGGAAATATATACAAGATGGCAAAAAGAACCAAAGGCCAAGGTAAGATCCAATAACAGGCACTCTCAGTAAGGCCTATCAAAAAAATTTATGATTTATCTCCTGCTTTCCTTCCTCTTTCCCTCCCTTCCTTTTTTTTTTTTTTTTTCTTTTTTCAGTTAAGAGCAAAGCAAACAGGTAGCCAGATGCTATCAGAGTTGGAAACTAGCAGATACTAAAGATGAAGGAGAATCAGATGAAAAAATAGACTACAGGTACCAGGCTGGGCAGGAAGAGAAAGGCAGGAGAGAGCCAACTGACTGCAACTGTTTTGCAAGGTGTGTTCTATGGAATACCAGCTATAAGGGAAATCCTAAGGGAAACAGAAAAAGATCTTGTTTATAAGTAAGTTTGGGGAAAATGTTTAATTAACCAAAAACTAAGCAGTTTCTTTCCTGTAAGACTCCTCAGAACTATTCCCAGTAGGAGGATATACTATGCAGCATAACAAGTTGACCAGTCAACCTTTTATTCATAAAGAATGTGAGCAACACAATCTGGGAAAACAGTGGCCTAGAAGAAAAGAGACAAGAGCAGCAGACTTAAACGGAGTACAGTAGGAATTCATGAATAGAAATCCAGGAGGCTATGGTAAGAGAGAAGTTCTACTCAGAGAAGGCACTGGCCCTGGGGATAACCAGATCCAAACCGTGATCATACATGGTCATACAGGTTGACACAAGAGCGGGTCTCACATACAGACTTGAATCAGACTAGTACTAGTTGATAACTAGTATCATCAATGTGACTATCAACACCAAAGTTGCTCAAGTTGATGTCAGTAACAGTGCTGAGAGAAAAAGAGGTGTCAAAGATGGACAGATAACAAAGGAAGAGTGGACATAACCAGATGGCAAAGGATTCAAAGGAACAAAGGTTGTTAAAACATTGTATGTGCCCCCATGAAGTCAGTGTATTTAACTGATGCCAGATCTAAGGCCAGAGGCCACTATAGGCATCTTTTTTCTGGAGAATTTTTCTTAGTTTCTCTTCTTTTTACCTAACTTCAAATCTTTGAACTTACTGAGCCTCCCTAGCTTTATTCAACTGGTTTGTATGATGATTCTGCCCCTTTCCCTAATCATTTCTAGCTAACCTTATGTCTGGGTGGTATGTTTGACTTGGTTCCTCTCTACGTACTTTAAGTCAAGGCTGACTACAATGGCATGCACCACAATGCACAGGTTAAAAATGAGACCCACTTCAGCCCAGGTCTACAAGTATCATCCTGGGTTTTCACAGATCTAGGACAGGGTTAAACAATTCAACAATGTAGTAAGGATGAGCACTGGGTGCTGGGGAGAAAACCCATTCCTTAACTTCAGAGGAGGAAAAACTACCACTCAGAAAAGCTCCTTCAGCTAAGATAAAAAGTTGAGGGCCAGCTACTATTCAAGATGTTTAAATAAATGTTAGAGTAGAGCAGTCATTCTCAAACTTTCAGATACATCAGAATTAACTGAGGGCTTGTAAAAACACAGACCACTGGGCCTCACCCCAGCAGTTTCTAATTCAGTAGGTCTAGGATGGGGCAGGAGAATTTACATTTTTAACAACTTCCAGGTGATGCTGTCTGCTGGCTGAATCAGGGACTATACCTTGAACCACTGCAGTAGAGTAGGGTTTCTTGATCTTGGCAATACCGACCTTTTGGGGTAGATAATTCTGTTATGAGGAGGGTCATCCTATTCACTGTAGGATGTCTAGAGCCTCTACCTACCAGAGACCACTAGTACCTCCCTCTCAGTTGTGAGAACGAAAAATTGCCAAATGTCCCCTGGGAAGCAGAATCACTCTTAAATGATAACTATTGCAACCCACTATAGTAGTTAAGAGCTAAAACTGGAGTGAGAGGCATCTGGGTTGAAATCCTGTCTTTATCACTTGAGCAAGTTACTTAAACTCCTAATTCTTGGTTTTCAATTATTTGTAAAATGGAAATGTTAATGGTGTTTACCTAATAGGGTGATAATTAAATAAGATAGAACATACCACTTACACCTTACTTAGTACATAGTCCCAATTACAAGGACCACCACTGTCACTACCACAGATAACCAAATAGGGTGTTACAGCAAACACTGAGGAGATCAAGTACCTGGGGGACCTTGGAGAAGAGGTTAAGTTTAAGAGGAGACAGGGCTAAGCCTGGAATGGGTAAGAGTTTGCAAGTGAACTGAAACTGAAACATCTGCAACTTAAGCTGTCTAAGCTATCGGCCAGAAGGAAAGGATTATAAAGGAAGAAGACAGATGTCAACTATATGTCAACTATGTCAACAGTGAGCTGTGAGGTAAGTACTTTTAACAACCCATTCCCAAAGGAAGATGCCTTTGTGCTACAGACTGAATGCCTATGTCCTCCCTAAATTTGTATGTGTTAAAACTTTTTCTTATGTGATGGTATTTGGATGTGGAAACTTAGGAAGGTTATTCAGGTCATGAAGGTGAAGATGCCATGAATGGGATTAGTGCCTTAAAAAAGTTCTTTCTGCTTTGTGAGGACATAGCAAAAAGTCAGCCATCTATGAATCAGCAAACACAGTCTCACCAAACACCAAACCTGCCACCCCTTGATCTTGGACTTGATAGCCTGCAGAACTATGAGAAATACATTTCTGTTGCTTATAAGCCACCCAATCTATTGTATTCTGTTCCTAGCAGCCTGAATGGACTGAACCACCTTGTTTATCTCTTAGCTGGGCTTCCCAGGGCTGAGGTGGATTAGACCAATATCATTACTTGGGACTTCATTTGAAAATATTCCATATTTCACTATACTAGAAATAGTTCTTGTTGCAGAACATGACTTTTTATAGTGCTTTTAAAGTAATCAAAGAGCATCTGAGGCAACAAGGTACTATGCCACTAAGCTTACTAAAAGCTTCTTTAACATTATAAAGAATAATTGCTCAGACAGCTTAGACCCTGACTGCTTCATGCAGTTAATCATTACCTGTCATTGCCATAGCAATAAGTTATGGGTATGTACTTTTCACAACTCGTACCAACAGTAAAATATGGAGAAGATTATTATTAGCTCAGTTCTCATTAGATGCAGCTACGATGCAACACTGGCACTAATGAAATACTCCCTGCATCAAGAGGACAATGGATCTATCTATCTATCTAGCAATTTTAAAGATTTTTATTTATTTATTCATGAGAGACACAGAGAGAGGCAGAGACATAGGCAGAGGGAGAAACCGGCTCCCTGCAAGGAGCCTGATGCGGAACTCAATCCTAGGATCCTGATCATGACCTGAGCCAACGGCAGATACTCAACCACTGAGTCACCCAGGTGCCCCGACAATGGGACCTATTTAGCCCTCATTACCTAGTTTATTGCATTGATGATAAAGACTACACATTGAAAACAGTACATAAATTTGAAAAACAGATTTACATTCTATTTTATTTCCTCTTATTTTTATCTCAGATACTATATACCACAAAAATCCTTCTGGTTGTTAAATATGAGATCTTACATGTAAATAAAAGCGTGAGCAGGTTACCTAAAAGAAATATAGTAGGAGCATAAGAAGAGTAAATGTAAATTAATTTAGCAGGAATTACAAATAAATTACAAATTCAATTTCAACCAATTGAATAAAAACAAAGCAAAATAAAAAACACTTCAAACTAGTTGATAGAAATTTAATCACAAAAGATTAAAACACGAAATTATTATCACCCCTCTAACAGAGTAAATTTCTGTATAAGAAAATCAATGCCACAGCAACATTTAAAAGTAACGGTTTCCATAGCTATTTGAACCAAATGATTAAGGTTGGAATTACAGGACACTAATGTATTAGCTTTATTTCATTATTGGAATAAAGAATTCTACTGAATGGATTTTCGCTTTTGGCTATCTATATTTTCCATCCTCCTTGTCCTCTACATACATAAATACAACACATACAGTGTTTCACAAACACAAAATAACATCACTAACTTCATCAATGACCCACTCCATGGAAGGCTCAATTAAGACGGATTAGTAAGTTTATAAAGCAAGATGCCTAGTTCCAACTGGAGCAATTAGCCCTATGGAATATGAGCTATTTAAAATAAATCATGAATCTGATACTCTCAAGATATGCTCTAATCCAAAAGTGTATCTTAACCAAACTAGGAGGGAAAGCCCACATATTTCATATGAGTCTAAAATTTAATATTTTAGTGACTATGATTAGCTAGCTCTCTTTTGGCTCCTACAGTTCTCATGAATTAAATTTAGTCAAAAGCTGTAAAGTAATGCAGACTTTATTGTTTCTAGAGACTTTGAGTCTCTAAGTCCAAAAAGGCTAAATTTCCACCGAACTCCAAAATCAGAGGTTTGAAAGCTAGAGAGATAAAGACATTGGCTGTAGTCTTATGAAGCATTCAAGGTTGCTTTCATTTGATTAGGAATTTGCTACAGGCTCTTTGTGACAAATATAACAAGGACACTTTAAATCTTTTAAGCTTTGAAGAAAGATCCAGAAAACAGATTAGCTATGAAGAATCACATTTAGAATCAGAACCTAATGAGTAATGTGTTTGTATACATTCAGAAACTTATTTCTGCATTATTAAAAAAAAAAAAAGGCTATTGTGGTCGCAATCTTTTTTTTTTTTTTTAAAGATTTTATTTATTTATTCATAGACACACAGAGAGAGAGGCAGAGACATAGGCAGAGGGAGAAGCAGGCTCCATGCAGGGAACCCGAGGTGGGACTCGATGCCGGGTCTCCAGGATCACACCCCAGGCTGCAGGCGGCGCGCCAAACCACTGCGCCACTGGGGCTGCACTGTGGTCGCAATCTTACTGGTTATTAGTTAAGGACATTTGCTCTGATTTGAAATGCTGATTACAACAACTTGTTGCCTTATATCACCATTTCCCAAACTCTTCTAGAAAACACTAATGTTCCATGAAATGTTTATAGAGATGGGAGGTGGGCAATGGGGGGGGGGGGGGGGGGGAGGAGGGAATGTGTAGAGATAAAGAAGAAAAAAATCCTGTAATATTTTTGTTCTAAAATTTTTAACAGAGAAAAACATACTAAACACATGTGACATAGTTACTATTAGATAAGTTGCCCTTAAGAGTATGTCCTGCTCCAGAAAGCCAGGAGTCCACAAGATACCCCTTATACACAAATGTATTGATGTTCAAGTGATACACAAACATGCTGTTATATTTTAGGCTATTTAATGAGAACTGATTTATGCTATGATTTTTGCCTAATAATTTTAACATACTTTAACTTTTTGTCACATAATAAACATATGAATCAAAACTTAACAATTTTTTCCCGCTAACAATTTTTCTTATGTATACATGATATATGTAAGATGAACTTTTTCTATGCTATAATCTATTCAAATACAAGCTTATATTTGTTTTTCTACTGTTATATCAATCATTATAATTTTTAAAGTTCCTAATAATTAAATTTTAAGGTAGTGCTCACACGAGTTCAAAATATTATTTTCATTAAACTCAAGTATAACAGTATATCCTTCAATTTTTGAGGCAATAAATTCTGGTGTACTTATCTTTACATTTTTTAATTACTTATGAAGAACTGTGAAGGAAAAGACAATTAGGCATAATTTGCTCCATTTAGTTTACATCCTTCAAAACTCAGTAAGACCCCCATTTATCTTTTAAAATTAAGTAGCACATAAGCAAAAATGCAAGTTCATTACCGATGGATGTAATTTTACACATCCACATTTATGGGGAAAAAGGCATCCAGCCTTTCTCTGACAAGTCATAGGATACCAGCTGATAGGAAAAAACACATATATTTCAATAACTACAGCAAAAGTAAAAGATGCACAATCTCTGAGATATAATAAATAATTTATTTCATATGCATGACTTGAGGTATATACTTCATGCTGTATTTACTTAAAACCAAAACAAATACAAAAAACTGCGGTATCCAAAGAGGATTACTAGCCTAATCACAGCAACAAAACCTTTCTACTTTAAAATGTTTCTCCAGGGCAGCCCCGGTGGCACAGCGGTTTAGCGCCACCTGCAGCCCAGGGCGTGATCCTGGAGACCCTGGATCGAGTCCCACGTCAGGCTCTCTGCATGGAGCCCGCTTAACCCTCTGCCTGTGTGTCTGCCTCTCTTTCTCTCTGCATCTCTATGAATAAATAAATAAAATCTTTAAAAATAAATAAATAAAATGTTTTTCCATGTTTTATTTGTAAATGTCTTCTTTCTTGTATCCTCTCATTCTCTTTTAGAAGTCACAGATGTAATAATAATAAAAAAACTCTCATTTTGTTATTTATGGCAGCCTTTATAAACCAACAGAAGTGAGAAATTAAAAGGCCTAGTCATTCCTATCTTTTCTATTCCAGACATAAAACTAAACATGGAAATGAAAATAAAATGGTCACTAAAAACTTTAGGTTTCCTTTCAACCAGCTAATCCATTTGCTGAAAAAGCTTGCTACACAAATCAGTTTTAGAATTTAAAATTTTTATACTGAATAAATTAACATTCACATTTATTGTGAAGTACATATTCAACAAATACTACGGTTTAATGAATATTTATAAAGCAAACATCCATTTTTTTTAACTACCACCCAAGTCCAGACCCAGAAGTCAGGATCACAGAAACAGAAGTAATCTCTCTGAACACACCATCCCATCCCCACAGGAGCTTTAATATGTCCTGTGAATTACACAAGTTAACTCACTGATGATGAAAAGAAATAGTGCCATAGGTGTTGCAATATAGAAATATTTAAACCAGCTCTAAAATGCATTAATAGAGGACCTTTTTTAAATATATAAGATGTTTTTGTTAAACTTTCCTATGGAAAAAATCACTAGTAATAACAATCCATTTAGAATATAAATTATTGAAGTGCTTGAATTTAATTTTGTGGAACACTACACAGAAGGGCCATAAAACACAGATTATTTGTTCCTAGCACTTCCAACATCTGGCAACAAGGAAGATCAATATTAGCACTCAAGATGCAAAATATACTAAGTAAAGGCCATTTCAACTCACTAGCATCCAAATATTTAAGTACAAATTACAAAATAACAGATTGACCTCTGTGATCTTCACTAGGCTCTGACAAAAGTAAAAATTTACTTTCATCCAAAGTAAGTCTGTTCACATAGCAGGATTAGCAGGATTCTGGATCTCTTACCTCTTGTACTAGATACTAGTATATAAGTACTATATCATGGCACGACATTAAACAACTGTGGATATTAATACCTCCTGTTCTAAAAGTTCAGTTACAATACTAATACGCATAGAACTAGCCAAAGCAAGGTTTTAAGGAGATAAATTTAAACAGCCCCAAAATAAACTTAACTTTTGCAGTTAAAAATAAAATTGATATGATGTTAAATTTGAACTTCATTTTTTACCTTAGCAAAGCAAGGCATGCAGAGTTCAATGTGACATTTTAGTAAACAATTTCCAAATACTGCAAATAAGCAATATTTAAGAATCCCTTTTAAAGAACCACTCCTACTCTAAAATGTTTTTTTTTTTTTAATTTTTATTTATTTATGATAGTCACACAGAGAGAGAGAGAGAGAGGCAGAGACACAGGCAGAGGGAGAAGCAGGCTCCATGCACCGGTAGCCCGATGTGGGACTCGATCCGGGGTCTCCAGGATCGCGCCCCGGGCCAAAGGCAGGCGCTAAACCGCTGCGCCACCCAGGGATCCCTCCTACTCTAAAATGTGAACACAGATAATGCAAAGCAAATAATTTATCATTTCAAACCTAGCCAAACAATTGTTTCCCTTGCAGTAAAGATCTCCATTTCCTCCTCCAATCCCACTAACACACACATCTTTAACCACTGTGAACCTGGCCAGTGTTATCCTTGTGGGCTGTGAAGTGGTAAAGATTTGTATTAATATCCTTGGAGATTTGATGGACAGAAAAACACACAACTGTATTAAACATCCAAGGACTTCCATTAAATACACTGATGACAATGGAATAACAGTCACAGGGAAGAATATCCTTGAGTCTCTAGATATGCTTTCCACGAACAGATGTCCTTAAATCTCTAACAAATGATTTATCAGTTTGATGGAATATTATATAACCATTAATATTAAAGATGATAAAGCTATGGAACAGTCTTATATCCTAAAACATCTTAAGTACACATTTACACCTAGATATGACTATAAAATACTAAATATAAGTGCAAAGACTTGAAGAAAATAAGAAATGAATATTTGGTACAATATTATGGACTCCTCCAACCATCTGTACGTTTACAAAGTAAATAAAAATCAGAAGGTCAAAAATAGAATGCCTCCTCTCTCTAAAGAACTATAAAACTATCATCAGCACCTTGGTAATCACTTCATATTTATGGTCTATCCTAAACACACCAAAATTTGCTATATATTACCTTTCTGGGCAAGGTCACCTGATAAAGGGGAAACAAGGTCCTGTCTGAGTAGTTTAAGACAGAAAAAAATGACTATTTTACCTCACAGCAAGGTGTCAGAGGTATTTTAACCAATAGCATGTTTTACTGCCATTGTCAAGTGTCAAATTTAACATTACTTTTTACCAAAATCAACAATTGTGTCCGATTTAAACCCAGAAAAATCATAAAATGCAAATAGACCATGTATAAATTACAATTTAAGTGACAAAGATGATACCAGTTTGGTCAACTTTGAATAAAAAATTTTATCTCTGTAAGAGGAAGAGATATAGATTCAAGGATATTCTGATACAGGCATAAGCCTTCTATTACTTACTTTATGCCTGCCATTGAGCAATATATGGGTCAAAAGCTTGATAAGAGAACTCTGAAATTACTGGTCCTACCTCAAAATCCAAAACTGGTTTGGATTCTGTTATATGATTATAAAAATTGCCCTTCACATTTAACTCCTTGCAGAAATTAATAAGCTGACCCTAAAATTCACAAGGAAATGCATAAGATCCAAAATGGCCAAAACAAACCAGAAAAAGAACAAACTTGGAGGACTCACACTTCCCAGGTTAAAAGTTACTTCAAAGTTTAGTAATCAAGACTGTGTGATAGTGGCATAAAGATAAACATATAGATGAATGAAACAGAATTGAGAGGATAGATAAATGTTTATAGACAACAGGTTTTTCAAAGAATGCCAAGAAAAGTCAATAGGGATAGAAGAGTCTTTTCAACAAATTGTTCCAGGACAACCAGATATCCACATACAAAATAATGAAATCAGATCTCTACCTTGTACAATATATGAAAATTAACACAAAATGGGTACTCATTTGCAAAACAATACAAGTGGACCCCTAATTCATACCATATACATAAATTAATTTGAAATGGGTCATGGACCTACATATAAGAGCTAAAACCATAAAATTCTTAGAAGTAAGCAACAGAGTGCATCCTTGTGACCTCAGATTAGCATCTTAGATATGACAAAAATAGAAACAAAAAAATTAGAATTTATCAAAATTAAAAATTTATTTGCTTCAAAGGACCTTCAAGAAAATGAAGAGACAACTATATATAAATTAGGAGAAAATATCTGCAAAAACATATATCTGACAAGGAACTTATGACTTAAAGGACACACAACTCAATTAAAAAAAAACCAATTTTTAAAAAGATTTGAATGACTATTTCTCAAAAGAAGATACACAGATGGCCAATAACCATATGAAAAGATGTTCAACATCATTAGTCATTAGAGAAATGCAAATCAAATCACAATGAGATACTTCTTCACACCAACTAGAATGGCTAAAATCAAAAGGAGACACATTAAAAAAAATAATAATAAAATAAAATTTAAAAAAAGGAGACACATTAACAAGAAGGGTGGGCTGTGGAAAAAAGTGGAATCCTTGTGTAATTCTGGTAAGATGGTAAAATAAGCCAGGCACTTTTTTTTTTTTTTTTTTTTAGCCAGGCACTTTAATAAACAGTTTGACGGTTCCTTAAGATATGAAGTTACCACATAACCAAGCAATTCCTAGGTATACATTCAAGGGAAGTGAAAAAATATGCCTATATAAAAACCTATAAATAAATGTTCACATCAACATTAATGGTAATAGCCAAAAGGTGGAAACAACACAAATATCCATCAACTGATGAACAGATAAACAATATGTGGCATAGTCATACAATGGATTATTATTCAGCAATAAAAAGGTATAAAGTATTGACACATGCTGCAACACAGATGAACCTTACAACATTGTGCTAAGTGAAAGTAGTGCATTTAATATGTATGTGCATATTTCCTTTATCTATTTCTCCTCTATACATTTTACACTCAACCACCCAAATACTATGTCCTCTGTAATATCTGCCCCATGACTGAAAATAAAAATCTTTTCCCCTTCCATGACATACTAGACTCTATCAGACCATTTCTTCCACTCTGCCTAATTATTACAATCATCTATGGACATGTTCAGGGTTCCCTGCTTTCTGATGATAAGACTGTTGATCAATTCTGCATCTTTAATAAAAAGATGGCTTAATATATAAGGGTGTTCAGTGTTCTTTAAGGAATAAACATCATTACAATAAAAAGAACACAGACTTTACATCCATCCGACTCTTGATCTCAGCTCAGGTCTTGATCTCGGGGTTGTGGGTTTAAGCCCCACACTGGGCATGGAGCCTACTTAAAAAAAAAAAAAAAAACACACACACACAAAATTTAAAGTCTAAGAGTCCTTCATGTATTCAATGAATGGTTACTGGTCACCTATTTTGTGCTGGAACTCAACTAAGCTCAAATATAGATCTCCCAACACCTCACTGGTAAATTCATTCAATATCTGTATAATGTTGACCAAGTTACTTAAGCTCTAAATCTACTTCCCTTTCTAAATTGAATGTGCTTTCTACACAAGTGTTTGAGGACTAAATTTAATATTATATTCCTTTTCATACATATCTTCAATAAATGCAATTTCCTTTTTTACTCCTTTCCTCAAAAAAATAGCTGAACACATTGCTTTTGGTCTATGAAAAAATGTAGTAGAGGATATATCCAGGAAAAAAAATGATCTCAAACTTTAAAGCAAGTTAATTTCAAATTCATAACATATTATAAACCTCATGTTTTATTAGTAAAATTACCTAGAGTCTGAAAAGTAATGTTACTTAAATTGCAGGGCTCTCATTCTCACACTACAGTTGCTAGAAAATTACTTTATCCTAACCAAATCTGTTTTTCCAAGAAGCTTAAATATCTTACAGGAACAATTTCTTAGGCAACAAATTTAGCAAACATAGTAAGTCCTTATTCTCTGCAGAAGATACCGTACAGAAGATAATGCTTTACGTGTTAATTACAGTTTCCAAATGAGATGTCCTCTATCTTTGAATTTCCATGCAAATTTTCAATTAATTAATTGATTGATTACTTAATTTATTTATTTATTTTAAGGTTTTATTTATTTATTCTAGAGAAAGAGGGAGAGCATGGAGATAGAACAGAGGGAGAGGGACAAGCAGACTCCACGCTGAGGATGGAGCCCAAAGCAGGTTTTATCTCTGGATCCTGAGACCATGATCTGAGCTGAAACCAAGAACCTGAGACTTAAACAACTGAGCCACCCAGGCGCCTCTCCATGCAAATTTTTTAATTTATCTTGTGGCACTCCCTCTTTGCCTTGCTTTATTCTTCTAAAACTACTATGAATGTGGAATTCTTGCCCATAGAAAATGGTATACTAAATGACTACAATCCCGAGGAAAATGATTTTACAGCATAAACCCAGGGCTATAATTTTGTGCCCACTGACCTAACCATCTGATTTCTGGGAATCACTTAAAGAAACAGTATCAAATTTGGGAAAACACACACACACACACACGTATATGTGTATATATATGTGTGTGTATATGTATACATACATATACATACATAAAGATGTTATTACAGTGTAAATGAGAACAGAGTAAAACTGGATGTGACCTAGATTTTTTTTTAATATATTTTTTAAAGATTTTATTTATTTATTCATGAGAGATACAGAGAGAGAGAGAGAGGCAGAGACACAGGCAGAGGGAAAGCAGGCTCCACGCAGGGAGCCCGACATGGGACCCGATCCCAGGTCTCCAGGATCACACCCCAGGCTGCAGGCAGCACTAAACCGCTGCACCACCAGGGCTGCCCGACCTAGATGTTTCTAGTCATAAAATATCATATAGCTATTAATAATGTTGACGATGGTACAAAAATTTAACAAGGTATTATGAGAGATTAAAGCCAAATCAAAATTAGTTCCTAAAACATAAATATAAGAGGAAATATTTTTTGCAAAGTAGAAGGTAATAATCATGTTAGTGTGACAGATTCATGGGTATTTTTCTTTCAATTTTTATACACATATTATTTTCATAGTTAAAGAAATAAGCATACTTTTACCTTATCCCAGAAATCAACCAAAGCTGTAAAGTCCCATTTCTTAGAATATGCCACATTGTATTTCAGAATAGCATCCTATGGAAAAAGCATAAACAAAACCTCATGATATAATCAAGTAAATTATCTGTGAATAGCCTTTCTCCTTTATGAACTACTTCCAATAAACTTCTTAATCAGCATTAAGCTTCCTCCTGCCATTGGCTACTCCACATCAGTAGCGATGAACAAACAGAATACACACTAATTTATTATTCACTTAAGAAAAATGAGATTAGGAAGGTCAAGCAATAGGAAAAAAAAATCCTAACTCTTAACAGTTGCATTATAAACAGAGGTGATACACTCTCAAAACTGGATCTTGGAGATAAAAAAATTTAAATATCATAATGATTATTGGCTATCAATAGGTTCATACTATACATGCAAATATATAGTGTTTTTGCAGTATTAAAATTTCATGGGAAGAGTAAATTAGGAAAAAATGTCTAAAAGGCTTCCCAGGAGAGATGGAAATAATGAAAAAGAGATTGATAAACACTGCCCTAAGGCATAAAATGGTCTTTTTCCCCTTATTTTCAGCTATTGTTATAAGCTACATATAAAAAGTTGTCTTCCCCCAGCGGTTCACATAAATTACACATTTATGAAGGCAAGAAAAGTCAAAATAGCACGCCATCTACTGGTATAATATTTAACTGACTAGGCAGTACCGTATTCTTGGTTAACAGTGATAAAAACAAAACAGGCCCCAAATGGAGTCACTTATGCTAAGCCGTACTTCACCAGAGACTTGTTTTAATTACAATTTCAGCCTATCTCAAAAATGGAATCTTAAACCAGTCAATGAGGTATCACTTGGTCAGCACTAGTTAGTTCATCAGCCTGATAGAACTCTCCCATCCCCTAAAGGAAAATGACTGCCACAACCAATCTATTTTTTCCTAGTGTAAAAAATAGGAAACATCCTTAGTGTTGCTTCCACTCCCTTCTGCCTATTAAAGTCTTTTGTTTTGTATAGCAGCTTAGAATGCCTTTCCTTCTGCTAGATAAGACCCTGCCTAATTCATAAATTGTTGAATAGAGCCAGTAAGATCTTTAAAATTTACTCAGATGAATTTTATTTAATACCTGAGTGGGGGTATGCATAAGACAATCTATTAGATATGCAGAAAGAACTATTACAGTTGACCCAGGAACAACACAAGGATTGAAAATCTGCGTGTAACTTTTGATTCCCAAAAAACTTACCTACTAATAGCCTCCTACTGACCAGAACCTGATAACATAGTCGATTAACACATATTTTGTATGTTAAATGTATTATATACTGTATTCTTACAATCAAGTAAGCTAGGTAAAAGAAAATATTAATAAGTTATAAAGAAAATACATTTATAGTACTGTATTATCTAAAAAAGTCTGCATAGGAGACTGGCGCAGTTCAAACTGGTGTTGTTCAAGGGTCAATTGTATTTAAATTTTATCTCATCCTTTTAAATTTCTATTTTGGTTATATTTTATGATGTATATGTTATATTACTAAAGCAATAAATATAGAATTCACAAGCAACTATCTATATTTATAATATACATCTTCAATTTATTTTACTCAAGGTGTAAGTTGAAAAAACACTGTTAGATTACTATAAACCTTCCAAATTTCCTCATAATTGAATAAGTTTTTTTTAATTGAATAAGTTTTTAAAAATTAACTCTTGTCTGAAAAATCCTTTGTGCCACATAACAATCACCAAGCACCTAGATTAAAAAGTAAACCAACAATGTATGCTATTTACTTGGATATCCAAGTTCCTTCAAAAATGAAAAGCATCAATCATAAAATAATATGGCAAAAAAAACCCTGTTATTTTTCTCACAGCCACAATATAAAATTTTCCATTAAGAGAGAAATTATTTTAAGGATTTTTTTTTCTAATTACTGGTATGTGATTTCAGAACCTCATATGAAGTATTAAATAGCAACATCAATAGGTAAAAGGACAAACAATGCATACACTGCAACATACTGCTGATACACTCAACAACATTGATGAATCTCAAAAATGTTCATTCTGAGCAAAAGAACCCAGATACACTAACATACATACTAGGTGATTCCATTCATGTAAAATGTAAACTAATCTACAGTTAAAGAAAAACAAGAAAGAAAAAGAAAAAAGCAAGTCAATAGTTGCCTGGGGACAGTGCAGAAAAGAGGAATCAGTCAATTGTAAAGGAGTTAAGAGGAAGCTCTGAAGGTGACAGAAATGTTCTGTACCTTGATTGTAGGGAGGCTTCATGGGTATATGCAAATGTTGAACTTCATTAAATTATATACTTTAAAAGCCTGCGTTTTCTTTTTTTACATGTAAATCATTCCTCAAAGTTGGTAAGGAAGAACATTTTACAGTCTAACCTTTACACTCTAATTCTTTAAGTGGATTTTATAATGAGCATTAATTCCTAACTAACATTCATTCACTTTTACTTTATCTTCAAGTCTGAAAAGTAGCCTACCACAAGGTCTCCTATCATTAGAAAAACTGGATGCTATTCTGTATTCTCAGCTATCAACTTTAATTCATTATTCATAGTAAGCACAATTAGTTAAAGCACAAAGAAGTACATTCTTTGCAAATTACCAGACACATCAATTATAGAAATATTACTGTATAAATGGACTTTAGGGGACACTATTCCTTTTTTAAACTTTTAACATCTCTAATCCCGCTTAACTCAATATCAAATAAAAGCACCAAAAGGATTATTATATTTAGTAAGAGGGACTTAACGTTCCCCCCCATAGTGTTCTTTCAGCCAAAGAAACAATTACCAAAAGCAGAAAGAAGAAAATCTCTGATGGATTATCCTGTTCTGTTGAACCTACCATAAATTAAACAAGAAAAGGAAATTCAGAGTAAAACAATTACCCCTTCTTAGTCACTGGCTCACTAAGGAATTGCTAAAAGGGTGAGTAGACAGGGTAATTTAGAACACTGATTATTCTGTGTTTATGTTTAAGAAAAAATATGAAAAATTTCAATAATCCTGCTTATAAGGCCATAGAACCTTAGACAGTGTTTCTCAAAAGGAGTATAGATAGTATTCTTGGGTGTCCTGCTTCCGTTTTTTTAAGTTTTAATTGTGGTTTTGGATACAAAGGACAAAAGACAACACAGTGTAGGAATGAAGCCTGGTGCTTTAAACAGATAAAAATGGTGAAAATTTTGAGCCACCATAAGATATACTGCAGTACAAGGCTGTCAAATTCTGCAGAACCTGAATCAAAGTGCTCATTATCATATTTATTTGCAAGCTGATGTTCTCCATACAGATTCCATCTTTGCATCCACCAACATCCACCATATGTGATTAATAAGTAGTAAAAATAAAATGAAGAATTTTTTTCTTTATATTCTTTAAAGTTTTTCAGCATACTACCTTGAGGGTCAGATCAGTGATTAAAAAACTTTTATGCAAAAAAGGGATACTGAATGTAAATTGTTTCCACTGTAAAAATGAACACAATTCAAATGATGGTTCATAATGCTTAAAATGGAAAAAAATCAAATTGATATAGCTATAAATATAAAGAGTTTAGTTTTGTTTGTACATATACTACTATACTAAAAATAAGCAAATTCTAGCAGACCCTGAGAATTTCTTCCATTTAAGAGGAGTACATTACAAGATTGAGAAATACTGTCTTTAAAGAATGAAATTTCAAAATACATTATGGCACAACATACTAATGTTTTTCATATAGAGGAAAAAAAGACAAATGGGAGCTGTAGAAATATATAGAGCTTAAGAATAACTTAAGTATAAATAGAAAAAGAGTATAAAACCTGAGACACTAACACAACAACTTAAGTCTCTCAAAGCAAATGAAACTCATTTTCACCCAAATATAGAAAAATCTGTTATTGTTATAAAAGTTCACACGGCTATAATGCCAAAAATAAACATATACTCACCCATATTTTAGATATTAGAAAAACAATCTAATGATTGTTCTTATATTCTTAAGTGAAATATTCTTTAAAAAAATCAAAAAATAAATTGCCAAAATGTAAGATTAATAAATAATTAGACTGCTAGAAGCTATATTAACAGCAATACAAAACAGCATGTTTAATGTATATTTTAATCATTAGGAAACTCTGTTCCCTTTGGGCAAATATTGCTAGTCATAATTCTTTCCTCATTTACTTTTAAAGACATTTCAGAAACATGATAATTCTAAAAAATAAAGGAGAAGCTTGCTCTGAAGGAAATTGGATGGGGAAATAAAGAAACAAAGGTTTTATTCCAGGTTCTCCAAATTATTCTGTGTGGCTCCAGGCAAGTCATTTACAACTCTCAATTCTTCTACTCTTTTGCTAGTGATGGAGTGGAAACCAGGAATGTCTCTTAAGAAAGTTCCTCAGGAAGCAAGCACTTTGCATGCAAATAATGCTGTTAACCTGTGTTAAAGATCAAAAAATGTCTTTAGGGAGACACAAGGCCCCCATCTAAGAACTACAAACCAGAAGCAACAATAGCAAAATCAACTACCTTCAGGTTTTGAGGTCGTGTAAATTTGTTGAGAAGTGCAGTCTGAATGAGCTCCCACCGGCTCCCTGCAGTTCGCTCACCATTCTTTAAGGGAAAGGAAAAACAAATGAAATTATGCTAAGCTTTTTTGGATCACAGAATCAGAAGTCAAACAAGCACATACTAAATTTTCAGAGACTAAAAGAACATCTATTTTATGCTTACCTCATCTTCCACAGGGTACAAGTTTTGTTCTGAACAAGGCATCTTAACATGCTTGTTGTCCCACAAATCTTTGAAATGTGTTGGAAAAGGTTTAGGAACTTCTCCTGCTCGCAAAAGGTCTACCTGAAAGAGAGGGAAACAAGGAAACTGTAAGTGCATAAACCCTAAGCATACCTTCTACAAAATAATACAAAGAAAGCAGCCAAAACAAATGGTATTAAAATGCAGACCAGCTCTTCCATAAGAAATCTCAGAAGTTTTCTCCAGCTGTTCCTGCTCCTTATCTCCAGTTGATCAGTTTCCCAGTAATCATGTTTGCTCATTCCACCTTCATCATCATCACATCTAGGTCCACCTTACTGCTTGCCTTCTATTCCTCCCATAACTCCCGCGGTCCCCAGACACAATCATCCTCCATAAAGCCCTTATCCCTACTTGGGAACAATCTTAATCTTTCTAATGTATTCCCAGGCTCCTAATCCAATAATGGCTCCCCTCTGCCTATAGTCATCCCAAATGATGTTCCCAGTTTTTAACATCCTCTCTTACCCAAACACTATCTGGTTAAACATCTATTCTGACCTTCAACACTTGGCTTAATTTTCATTTCCTCTAAGAAGTCTTCAAAAACTTTAGGGTAGTTTATTCCCTCGTTTTATTAAATCATTATCACATCAGAGCTCACCTGCTTTTCCTTCTCCCACTAGACTCTAAATTTCTTGAGAATAAAACCCATATTAATTGTGGATTTTCAATATTTATGACAGAGCCTGGCTTATATTTTTGAATGTTTATATGTACTTATACATAAATAAAAATATATACATATACTGCTTACAATAGACATTAAATAAATGAGGAAGAGGATATTTAAAACATGGAAGTTTTACCTTTTGCCTATTCTGGACATTTTCTAGAAATGGAATCATACAACATATCAAACTCAACACCCAAAAAACAATCCAGTACAGAAATGGACAGAAGACCTGATCAGACATTTCTCCAAAGAAGACCTACACAGAGCCAATAAGCACATGAAAAAATGCTCCATATCACTTCTCATCAGGGAAATACAAATCAAAACAACAATGAAATATCCCTCTACACCAGTAAGAATGGCTACAATTAACAAGACAGGAAACAAAAAATGCTGGCAAGGATGTAGAGAAAGGGGAACCCCCTTGTACTGTTGGTGGGAATGCAAGCTGGTGCAGCCTCTCTGGAAAACAGTGTGGAGGTTCCTCAAGAAGTTAAAAATAGAGCTACCCTATGACCCAGCAATTGAACTGTTGGGTATTTACCCCAAAGATACAGAAGTAGTGAAATGGCAGGACACCTGTACCCCAATGTTCATAGCACAATGTCCACAATAGCCAAACTGTGGAAGGAGCCAAGATGTCCTTCAACAGATGAATGGATTAAGAAGATGTGGTCTAACATATACAATGGAATATTACTCAGCCATCAGAAAGGATGAATACCTACCATTTACAACGACGTGGATGGAACTAAGGGGTATTATGCTGAGTGAAATAAGTCAATTGGAGAAAGACAATTATCCTTTGGTTTTACTCATGTGTGAAATATAAGAAATAGTGAAAGGGACTATAGGGAAGGGGGAGAGGAGCTGGGTGGGGAAAAATTAGAGAAGAAGACAAACCATAAGAGACTCCTGACTCTGGAAAACAAAGGGTTGCAGACGAGGAGTTGGGAAGGGGGATGGGTGACGGGCATTAAGGAGAGCATGAGATGTGATGAGCATAGGGTGTTATACTGTATGTTGGCAAACTGAATATAAATAAACAAATAGGGATCCCTGGGTGGCGCAGCGGTTTAGCGCCTGCATTTGGCCCAGGGCGCGATCCTGGAGACCCGGGATCGGATCCCACGTCGGGCTCCCAGTGCATGGAGCCTGCTTCTCTCTCTGCCTGTTTCTCTGTCTCTCTCTATCTCTCTGTGTGACTATCATAAATAAATAAGAAAAAAAAAATTAAAAAAAATAATAAAATAAATAAATAAATAAATAAATAAAATGAGGTCTTTAGGTGGGTTCTAATCCAGTATGACTGGTGTGCATGTAAGAAGAGAAAATGTGGACATAGGTATCTGCACGATTTAAAGTTTCAAAAAAAGAAAAAAAAAGTTTTCTCTCTATGCTCATGAGTGAAAAAAATTTTTTAAACAAATTAATTGGGCAGCCCGGGTGGCTCAGCGGTATAATTTTACTTATTCTAACATCAATAAATGACAATGAGATTATAAATACAAAATCTGAAACTGGGAATTAAGAATGACAGCTAAAGCTTATACAACCTCCTACTTAATCTACATTTATAGCTCTTACACAGTATTAAGAAAATCCTACTCCGACACCTAAATACTTGCAAATGATGATGTTTTTTGTTTTTATTAGTTTCAGAGGTAGAAGTTAGTGATTCATCAATTGCATATAACACCCAGTGCTCATTACATCAAGTGCCTTCCTTAATGGCCATCCCCAATTATCCCTTCCCCCAACCCACCTCCCCTCCAGTAATCTTCAGTTTATTTCCTAGAGTCTAGTGTCTCTTATGATTTGAGCCTCTCGCGATTTTCATCTTATTTTTCCTTCCCTTCCCTTTTGTTCCTCTGTTTTGTTTCTTAAATTTCACATGAGTGAAATCGTATGGTATTTGTCCTTCTCTGACTTATTTTGCTTATCATAATACCCTCTAGTTCCATCCATGTGGTTGTAAATGGCAAGATTTTGCTCTTTTTGGTGATTGAGTAATATTCTTCTGTGTGTTTTCGTGTGTGTGTGTGTGTGTAGCACATCTTCTTTATCCATTAACTGTTGATGGACAATAATGTTTTTAAACTGTTATTTTGAAGTTTAAGTATATTCTTCAGTGTTTTTAAACAGCAGTGGTGAGAGAACCTTAGTGCTATGGTCTGCACTAAAATGAGTTCTCTTGGTAAAATCTGCTGGTTAAAATATATTAAGCATTTTCATATTTGTGTTAGTTCTTTTATTACAGGCTTTTCACAGTTAAAAATATACTTTAGAAAAGCAAGAGGAGTCAAATTTCCTAAGAACCCCTGAACTACTTCCACATAGCACAAATTGATCATTACTGTGTCCTTTTTTTCATCTCTTATCTGAGCTCTTACATTACTTTTCTCTGTTGTCAGTGGATCCTCACTTCCACAAGGCTGTCTGATTAATCCTGCTACAGCATAACCATTGTGTAGACAGACATTTTAACAATTTCCAATACCTATAGACTTAAGTCCAATTCCAAACACCTGAAGTCCTCTATGATATAGATCCAATTTACTTGTCAAGTCTTGTCTTCCACCATTCCCCATCCAAATTCTAAGCAAACTATTTTCCATAGTAACTCCCCCTTAGAGTTAGCTCATCTTTTTTTCTTTTTAAGATTTATTTATTTATTTGAGAGATAAAGAGCAAGTAAGCATGGGGGTGGGAGAGCAGAGGGAGAGAGAGGAAGAGAGAGAATCTCAAACATATTCCCTCCTGAGCACAGAGCCCAATTGAGGGCTCAATCTCACAACTCTGAGATCATGATCTGAGCCAAAATCAAGAGTTGGACAGTTAAGTGACTGAGCCATCCAGGCACCCCTGTGCTCATCTTTTAGAGCTCAGCTCAAACCCCACCCTGTTCCATGTTGCTTCTACCTCTAACTATGATAAAGAATTCTATAATTAGGGTAGCCCGGGTGGCTCAGTGGTTTAGCGCTGTCTTCAGCCCAGGCATGATCCTGGAGACCTGGGATCGAGTCCCACGTCGGGCTCCTCAGCGTGGAGCCAGCTTCTCCCTCTACCTGTGTCTCTGCCCCTCTCTCTCTCTCTCTCTGTCTCTGTGTCTCTCATGAATAAATAAATAAAATCTTTAAAAAATAAACAGAATTCTATAGTTAAAAAAATAATCACATCTAGACTAAGTTGTACAATAAAAGATTTTAAGTAATTCCTGTGAAATCTAATACAGAGACTAAAAAATGAGATGACTATTTAAAACTACTACCCAATGAAGGAAAGAAATCTAAAATTGGATTATGAGGGGTGCCTGGCTGGGTCAGTTGGTGGAACATGGGACTCTTGATCTCAGGGTCATGAGTTCAAGCTCCATGTTGGGTATAGAGATTATCTTTAAAAAAATCTTTAAAACTGGATTATGGTGGGGTACTGGGTGGCTCAGTCAGTTAAGCATCTGCCTTTGGCTCAAGTCATGATTCCACAGTCCTGGGATCGAACTCCGCATCAGACTGCCTGCTCAATGGGGAGCTGGTTTCTCCTTCTCTCTCTGCCTATGTCTCTGCCTGTCTCTCTGTGTCTCTCATGAAAAAATAAATAAAATCTTAAATAAAAAAATAAAAAAGAATTTTAAAAAAATTGGATATGGTGATAGTTGCCTAACTCAGTAAATTAATTAAATATCACTGAATTAAGTGAGCACTTAAAATGGGTAAACTTTATACACTTCAATAAAGTTGTTTCTGCAAAAAAGAAGCTACAGAAAGTATAAAATGATTACCAGGGGCTATTAAGAAATGGAGAGTTATAGTTTCTGTGTGAGATGATGAAAATTTTCTGGAAATGAACAGTGGTAATAATTGTACAATATTGTGACCGTACTTACTGCAATTGAAATGTATGCTGAAAAATGATCATACAATAGCAAACTTTATATTTTGTATATTTAACCACAATTTTTAAAAATGAGGTTTAGAGATGTTAAGCTTGAGACACCTTTGGGACAGTAATGGTGATGTCTAAAGAATCTGAAAAGCTCAGAAAAGAGGGCAAAATTGGAGAACAATTTCAGGATATCGAACTATACACAACTTTGAACTTTAGGGACTAATCACTACCTAATACGTAGTGCATACTCAACAAACACTATTACTTGACTATAAAACAAACAAAAAAAAAAACTAGTAAGTTTTTAGAAAAATGCTAAAAAAGTCAATTTCCTTATCAGCTGACAACGATTCATCTTATGGATATATTAAGTGCTATATTAAGTAAGCTATCATTATTTTTCTCCAACCTATAGACTTCTTAGTACTTTATATATCAGAAAAGAGAAGGAGTTTCTATATCTTGGTGTGTTTTTCATGTTAATAAGTATCATAATAAATCAAGACATAAGAGTCCTCTCTCTTTATAGGTAAGAAGTAATAACTACCCGAATAGTTACTGTGTGATTGGCAGATGGTCTCAGGAGAGGGAGCCGAATCCCACACCTAGGCATTCTTCTCATCTCCTCAATAGGAGTTCCAAGCCATTTCTTATCTGGAGAAAGGTGAGGTGGAATGTATTTAAGTATCTTCCTTTCTGTCCTTTGATGCTTGAATTCACATTGTTCTTTTCTAAGATTAAAACAAATGTTTAAGTCACAAATCACTTACTACTTAAGTTTCATTAGATATACAAGTACAAAACTTACCCAGAATATTATTGTTTAAAATGTGCTAAGGGACATTTTACCTGGGTGGCTCAGTCTGTTAAGCATCTGGTTTCGGCTCAGGTCATGATCCTGGGATCAAGCCCCGTTTTGGGCTCCCTACTCAGTGGGGAGTCTGCTTCTCCTCTCCCTCTGCCCCTCACCCCACTCTAGTGTGTGTGCACGCTCTCTCTCACTCTCAAGTAAACAAATAAAATCTTTAAAAAAAAAAAAAAAAATGTACCAGGCTTCTCTTTCTCCTTGGTGTTTATAATCAAAAGAAAAATTTATAAAATTTATGGTAAAGCTAAAAAGCTTACTTTCAAGTCTGTGGAAGGAATTTCTAAACACAGATATCACCTTCCAAAAAACAGGCCATGTAAAAATATGAGCAGTGCCAAGTTAAGTCATGATTCATAGTATCAGCTACTTCCCAGGTTTCTAGACAATAATTTTTGACAAAGTGAACTTGTTATGGCACACATGATAGAAATTATGGAGAGTAAGCTTTAAGATTCCACATGGGATAACTGCAAAAATGTAAGCTTTATAATCAGACAGACTGGGGTTTAAATCCCAGCATTACCACCCACAAGTTATATTTTCAGTGAATTCTTACTTAAACTTCAGTTTTCTCATTTTTAAAGTGAGTACAGTAACGCCTGCCTGTGCATCAGAGCATTAGAGAAAATGCAGTATACAAAGGCCTAGAAAAATGGATAAACAGAAGCCACTGTCAACCTAGTATTTTTATATTCTGATAATCCCCGCAAACTTCAGAAGGAAGATCATAAAACTAAAAAAAAAAGCCAATTAACAATATTTATTCAATCCTTGTTTTCTGTTTCTGGTCTTTTTGAACCTAGGTTTAAATTCACCATAAACAGTTAACAGGCAATACAACTATTTCTTTGCTTCAGTATAAACCGTAACTTTGTTAAACTCTCTTACAAAATTATGAAAGATACATCACACTATTGGAGATATTCTTGTTGAAAAACATTACCTTTTGTCCTCTGCTTTGGGCATTCTCATGAAATGATCTGTGATTTTAGAATCCTTTTTCCCATGTTGCTTGGAATTCCTGCATTCTACATTCAGGCTAGAAGTACTTCCAGATGGTTTGGCATTTAAATCATTCATTCCACTGTGAGTCTCTCCTCCTTCAAATTGAAAATGTAATCGAATTTCACCTCCTTTAGAAGACCGTCTCCTCAACTCAGTGTCGGCTTCTCTTGCTTGGAACCTTGAAGGTTTACTTGCTGTTTGAGAGGAATTGCTATCTTCTTGCTCATCAAAACCTGGGCTTGTCTCTTCATCTGCTTCTGAGTCCTGACAACTATTTTTGGAATTATCTACATCCATTGGTGATTCAGGTTCACTTTCTTTCTCAAATGGAGAAGAATTCCCTAAAGTACTTTCTTGTCTACTCAATTTGTTGGCATTTTTCAGTTCAGTAGCAACATCCTCAGAGCCGATGTCTGACAAGGGACTCTCTGGCACCACATCTATCTCTTCCTGCTGACAACCTGCACAGTCCTCTACTGGATGGCAAGACTTGCTGCACTTCTGGTGGCTTCTGGTTTCTCTGGCCTGTTCACCTTCTGTGGTCTGCTTTGCATTTTTAAAATTTACAGGTGTCAAAAATTTTTGGTTATCTCTACTTTCCTCACTATCTGTATCACTGTGATCATCATTTTGGGGTGACTGAGCAACGTTAGCATTACTGAACCGCTCTGGTACCAGAGTTACTGTCGAAGGTTCACTTTCTAAAAGCAGCTCTGTATGTTTCCCTTCATTTTGCCACTTACACATAGCTGCAGTCTGATGCTGGCTCAAATATTGTGTACTTTTTTCAACAGGTGATTTATCAAGACTTAGCTGAGAAACATTTTCTAATTTTTCCACACTATGTTGATAAAAGTTATCTTTTTGTACAGAACTCATCATGGATTCTACTCTTGTATTGTTGTTTTCTTTACTATGTAAACTACAACAGAATAGAAAGAACTAATGAGACAACAGAATTTATGATACAATAGAAAGAACTTATGGTATAAAAAATATCACTTATTCAACCCCTTTCCCACAGTGTTAGAGCAATAATTAAACTACTTGCAATTACCTAAACACAGTCTTTCATGACTCCATGACTTTGCACATATGCCTATTATCCCCGTTCCCCAACTCTATGCCTGGGAAACACCTGCCCTTCCTTTAAATGTTAAACTTCACTCACCTCCTGGCAGGCCTTCCTGCAATGGTAAAGCTAATTCTTTGTTCTATATGCTAACCACCACTGTTCTCTGTTTATACCTTTATTGTCCTATTTATCACACTATGTAATAATCATGTGTTTTTGCATCTGCCATCAGTATACTATAAGCATCTTAGAGACTCTGTAAGTCTCTTTCATATCTGTAGGTCAAGTATATAGAACAGACTCTAGCATTTGAGAGACTAAAAAATTATTATTTATAAACTGAAAGAATAAATAAATAAAAATGAGAAAGCAAGGAGAAAAAGTAGCATGAAGCAAGATAAAACATTCATATATCATGTTACTCATTTTTCTATATAGGCATGTATACCTCTATACCTTTCTGATTCAGTTGTCTTGATTCCTTTAATGTCCATCCAACTGGTAATAGTCTTTTGTTTGAAAACTGTAAAAAAAAAAAAAAAAAAAAGACACATACCAAAACAATTATGTTTATGCATACCTGCCTTCAAAGAAAAAAATACCTATAGCAGCATTTATACATGTAAGGCATTGTGCTAGGTTCTGTGAATTAAAGAGATTAATCAATCATTCCTTCCACACTCAAGCATTAAGAGATTAAACAGAAATACAAATATAAATGCATTTGGCACACAATGGAAAGTGACAGGCCCCTGAAAGAGCTGGTACGACCAATGGATACAGGCTCTGAAATCAAATCACCTAGTTTCTAATCCTAGTTCTCCCAATGGATTCCTATGGGTCTTTGTGAGGGCTCATTTTTCTGTTTCTCAGATTCCTTATTTGTAAACCTGCAAGTTAACAGTATCTATCCTGGGGTTATTATGAGGTGTTTAAGGCCCAATTTGGTATATACTAAGTAAATGTTGATTCATAACTATGTTTAGTATTAAAAAGGATCCTGATAAGGAATTAGGTATTTCCAAGAAAATACTATTTTAGGGAATTGGAGTAAGTGGGACAATCTTATAAACAGACTGAACTGTTCCTTGAAAATAAACATGTAGTCACATAAAGGGAAAATTGTAAGGCACCAATGGCAGGGAAATATAAAGAACTTAAAAAGAAAGCAATAGGGGACGCCTAGGTGGCTCAGTGGTTGAGCAACTGCCTTCGGCTCAGGTTGTGATCCCAGAGTCCTAGGATTGAGTCCCACACTGGACTCCCCACAGGGAGCCTGCTTCTCCCTCTGTCTATGTCTCTGCCTCTCTGTCTGTGCCTCTCATTAATAAATAAATAAAATCTTAAAAAAAAAAAAAAAGCAACCGAAAATATGATTGAAAAGTCAGCTAGGACCATATCACAGAGGTTCTTGAATAACCCACAAAAAGAGGTACAAAAAAAGTTTCAGGTCACACTCAGAGCTGTATCCCAGAACTCAAATCTAGGAGGGTCCCAGTCATACATGATACATACCCTGGAGGGCAAATCTGAAGGGGCAAGAAGGAAGATTCTAATGGTAGAAACTAGAAAGGAAGTTACTGGTCTAGGTCAGTGGTTTCCAAACCAGCTGAATCATTAGGGGCCTGGTAATTAATGGATCCTAGGGCCAGGCCCCAGACCCACTGAATCAATGTATGTGTGATGATGGGAGTCACTAGGGAAGCTGGAATCTGTATTTTTTCAAAAAGTTATTTTGATGATCATCAACCAGGTTGGAGAACTAATGGCCAAGGACCAAAACTAGTCATTGTAAGAACAGAAAATAAAAGTTGAGAAATGAGTCATTACAGACTTTACAATGATAGAAGTTAAGGGTGACACTAGGCTTTAAGTCTGAGACTTGAAAGATGGTCACAGCATTAACTAAAAATGTAGACTATATATAAGACAACTGGATTTAGGGGAAAATATGATTAGATCAATTGTGAACATACCAAATTTGAGAAGCCAAAGAGATAATTCTATCTATCTATCTAATTAGGTAGATAATTTGTATCTAAAATGACCAGCAGACAATAGCAAAAGTAGAATTGATGGCTCAGTAAAGATGCAATATAAATAAATGCAATCCACAATTTACAAAATCATTAAAAACAAGCATGCTTTTAACTGTACTGCCTATGGATTAAATGTATATAATATCTTAGTATAAAAATATAAAATTTTAAAGATTCTCTACTATTCTCCAAGCTGCAATGTAAAAACCTATGCACCTTAAGTCACAGACTTACTCTACTCTTATTTATGTCTCCTCAAACACCATAACATGAGCAAAACAGATGCTGTTCCAAATACACGAAAATCAACAGCTTTATCACTCTATTTGAGCACCATATAATTCCTTACATTCCTTACATAAAATGCAAAGAATTGCATTTTAAAAAACATTCCAACTAGTAAAAATTTTTGATCAGTATTTTCAAAATAGTTTCTATCACAAAAAAGTAATTATATTTGATATTTCTTGTTAAATACCACTATTTCAGTGACTTAATTAAGTTAATAGAAAATCAGGCTTGAGAAAAAATTAGCTTCAATCAGAAGAGGGTGAACCACTTAATTTCAAGGCTTTTCAGTAGTTCTTTCTCTAATTTCATTACCTCAAACACAAGAGAAAATCCTCAAATTACAAACCAGCAAGGAACCAAAAATTCACTTTTTGAGTCAGTGTGGAGTTCAAAACACCTTTCTCCATAAATATAAGGATTAGTGGTATCCAATCCAATAATGCACATGAAGCATAGCACTACAAAGGCAAGTGTACAGAATCGAAAGACTGCATACAACATTATTTCATAAGAAATTATGTAGCATTCTCCTGCAGTTCTGACACTGAGAATGTGTTCTCTCGCCAGCTTCAAGTTCCCTACTATAATTCCCGAAGCCTCTGAAAAGGATAAAGAAGGAGGAACCAGAAATAAGGAACTGGTATTTCCTGATAACAAGACATTCTTCTGAGAGTCCTATTTTTCTTTTCAATACCACTATTTCTGGCTTTCAAAGGTTTCTTTTGCAACACGCCACAAGACTGCTTAGAACTTTACCCCCTTATTCCCGAAATGAACATAAAACTATGCTTCCCATGTTACCTGGTAACTTCTTTCTTTTTTACTAGAAATAATCACAGCAAACAAAAAGAAGAGCAATAAGAGGTGATAAAAATGATACAAGATCTGGAGTCAAACCAGATCTTGGACCAAAATCTTCACTCGGTCGCTTACTAGTATTTTTATTCTTTGAGCTTCTATTTCCTCACATATAAAATAGGTTTAACAATAAATATCTCCTGCAAGACTTATGTAGATCAATGAGAAAAAATAGCAGTGTTCAGTTTCACAAAGCAGAAACTCAACAAATGTATCCTCTCCAACACTTCCATCCAATCTCTTTTTCACTGAGATTAGTTCTCCAATTTTATTTTAATTTCACATCATTTACATGTAATCTCATTAGTAATATCACTCAGTAACCAGTGCATCTCAATGTTCAATGAGCAAATCAATTAGGGCTATTGATACACGCAAATGACACAAAAAGCTTTGAAATTCACCTGCATTACAAAGGAAAACCTAAATTTCACAAAAAGTCCCGCCCCTCCCCCCCCCAGCAAGATAAGGTATGGGAAGGGTATGGTGAGATCAAAGAGTGACGGACAGTGGGAGTTTTGAGATGAAGAAAGAGGTCTGAAAATGCTTTTGACAGCTTTGAGGCTGAAGGAAAGATATGGAGGAAGGAGGACAAACTGGATCCCCCACCACCACTGTAATCACCACCACCCATCCTACACTTGGACCATGCCTGGAGCAGGGAGAGAAACTCTAGGTAGTCATAAAAAGCAGAAGAGGAGCTCCCATCAGAATGTGAATAGCACCTTGAATTTTGCCTGTATGCAGATTTGCAGATTTCAACCAATATAAGAAATATACCCAGGAAGGCAAATAACACAAAATTTGAAGATCTTGAATGAATGAATGAATGCCCATTTCCTTTTCTCCCTACTCTAACTATACATGAAAAATTTAAGTAGAAAGTTCCTAATTTTTACCTGAGTAGTACTAATTACAAGAATTCCAATTTTTGGGATCCCTGGGTGGCGCAGCGGTTTGGCGCCTGCCTTTGGCCCAGGTCGCGATCCTGGAGACCCGGGATCGAATCCCACATCGGGCTCCCGGTGCATGGAGCCTGCTTCTCCCTCTGCCTGTGTCTCTGCCTCTCTCTCTCTCTCTCTCTCTGTGACTATCATAAATAAATAAAAATTTAAAAAAAAAAATTAAAAAAAAAAAAAAGAATTCCAATTTTTTAAAAAAATTTTAAAAATTTATTTATTTATGATAGTCAGAGAGAGAGAGAGAGAGAGAGAGAGAGAGGCAGAGACACAGGCAGAGGGAGAAGCAGGCTCCATGCACCGGGAGCCCGATGTGGGATTCGATCCCGGGTCTCCAGGATCGCGACCTGGGCCAAAGGCAGGCGCCAAACCGCTGCGCCACCCAGGGATCCCAAGAATTCCAAATTTGAAACAATAGTTTTTGTTTAGACTTGAACATTCTAATTGCTGTCCTGTGCCCAGTATACAAAAACATTTACACATGTAAAGTACAGCCCAAGTACTCATTTTGTTCCTCTTCTGCAAAAATCTGCAGAAAATAAAAAGATCCAACCATGAGGATTGATTGCTCTCCTCCAATAGAAACTAATTCTTCCACCTTTATATGCAAATAAAGTTAATGGGCCCACAGATTAGCCTCTCGCATAAGTCAGATACAGGACTTGGAGGTCACTCTCAGTTGCCCCTCTCCTCCACTCTCCTTCGCCAAGTTCTCTGAGATCTACGGCCTAAATCTTAAATCCATTCCTTCTTTTCCATCTTCAAAAGAGCACCAACATCAAAAGAACAGGAACATCGCTTTTTAAACAACGGCATTCGTTTCCTGCAACTGGTCTCCTTGTCCAGTCTTGACTTTCTCTAACCTAATGTTAAACAAAGGACTTTCTTAAGTGAGATACAGACAACATAAGAAAGTCTCCTACATTATAGGTATTTCATGAAACATGTTTGTAATAAAAATGGCATATTTACCCAGTTTATAGATTTCTTATTCTGTGTACCAAGTGAAATTTATACGGTGGACTGCAGTCAGAGAAGTCCAAAGGCCACTAAGCCATCTTTTCTAAAATATTAACTGAATGCTATTTCCATTTTTAGAGGCTTTCAGTGGCTCCTCATTAACACAGAATAAAGTCTAAACTCTTTGAAATGGAACTAGTTTGTCCATAAGAAGTTCCGCCCTTCTTCCTGGCCTCATGTCCTGGCGCTCCTGTCAGTCCTGTCATTTTATGCTCCAGTCCTACCACCTTTGCACATGCCATCCCTCTGCATATTTTTTCCTCTCCTTGATCTATACAGCAAATCCTGCTCATCCTTCAATATTTAGTTGAGATCTACTCCCCACTGCCTCTAAGTCCTGACAGAACTAAGTTCACACCATTCACCCAAAGACTGACCTCTGTGCAGCCTCTTACACTGTTGACCAAAGCATCCTTTTGGAAATGCTCTCTTCCCTGTGTGACACAATAAAAGCCAGGCTTTCATCCTACTCTTCTGGCTGCTTCTCTTCAGTCTACTCTTAGATGATGATGTTCCTAAAGTTTCTGTCCTAGGTCTCCTTTATTTTCTCTACGTGCTTTAAATAATCTAATTTACTTCTATAGCATCAATTATCACATTTATGCCAAGGATCCTCAAATCTACATCCAGCACAAACAATATTTATGAGGTACAAACCCATTCTCTCTGAAACCATCCACTTCTTTCCTACTGCCCACAACCAGGTATAAACCATCATTATCTCCCACCTACACTAACTCCTTTAGCCTTGGGCCTACACTTCTGCTCCCTTTCAATCCATTCTTCATTTTCTACACACTAGCCAGAGGCCTTGGGGGGGGGGGGGGGCACGTGTCTGTGTGTGTGTGCATGTACATGAAGTCACTTCCCTATCGAAAAGACATTAAAAGCTTCTCATTGTCCTTAAAGTTCAAAATCCTCAGCATTGCCCGTTATTTTCCAGTATGATCTGATCTTTGCCTACCTCCCTTCAGCCCCACCTCTCATTACACTCTCCTGCTGACAGTATGCACCAGCTGCATTTTAGGAACACTTCCTTACTTCCTCTTTTCTAGTCCTCAAAATAAACTCTCTCATCCTTTCTCAGTCCTCAAAATAAACTCTCTCATCTTCTGGGAGATTATCTTTAATCCCACAGATTGTATTAAAACTCCGGACTCCTACCATAATGATGTATGTCCCTCACCTGTCAGCATATCCATTACCCTTTATTATGTGGACTTGTAATTGTTTAATCTCTCTTGATAGATTCTAGGATCTGAAAACAGAGCCCAAATTACTCTTATTCAACACTGTATGCCAAAAAAAAAAAAAAAAAAAGTACAATGCCAGCTAGTACTAACAGCTCTGCACCCCCAGGACAAAGAATCTGAATCAAGAGAAGTTGTGACCTTTGTAGCTTTCCTTCCATCTAGAGGCTGAGTTTCACATACACAATTAGACTTCCTTAACAACTAAGGCAACTTCTCAGCAAACCCGAGGAAACCAAACAGGTGGAGTCTACTGCCATTTTCCTTCTTGTGAGTGACTACTCATTAGGGTTTCTCACACCACCAATCCCAACGGGGAAAACGCGGCCGCATTCCCCTACTAGTGGCCTTAGTGGCTTAGCAAGAGGACCTCAGACTGGCAGACACAAGACCAGAAAGGGATGTTGTCCCTGTGTCCCCTACAAAGACCAAGATGAGGTTTGGGCCGAAGCGAAGGACAAAGTTCTTTATTTCCCCACGTACCAAGCGAGGTGGAGCTGCCTCTGTGCGGTCCCGCCCGCCCCGGGACGCAGCCTGAGGAGGACGGTGGGACCCTGAACTGCACGGGAGCGTCCTTGGGATCGAGGACGCGTCTCTGCCTGCTGGGGAAGCTCCGGGCGTCCGAGGCGGCCGGCGGAGAAGTTGCAGCGGCGCCCCAGCGGGGTCGCTTGGTGCAGGGCTCACAGCCGGGGCCCGCACTCATGCTTGGGACCCGCAGCGCACAGTCCCCGGGCCGGCCGCGGGGAGAGCCTCATTCACTAACCCTGAGAGGGACGGACTGCGCCTCCTCGCCGGCGCCTCCAGGCACCATTCCCTCTCTGCCGCTGCCTGCTTCTGCAGTTGCTACTCCGCCGGCCTCCCGAGCCAAGCCCTAGCCAGTCGCCTGCCTTCCCTCTTCCACAGGCACCCCCACCTGCCTCAGGATGCGCCGCTTTGATTCCGGCTCGGCTCACTTTCCCACCACCGGAAGGCTGCCATCAGGCGCTTCCGGCTTCCGGGACGTACAGTGTCGCAAAGCGGAACTGCAAGGATTAGCGGGTGCCGGCTCCCGGAAGGTCACCGTGTGGAGGAGGAAGGGGTAACCCGGGTCGCCCTGCTGTTTCGGGGGAGCAACGGCCGAGCAGACGAACCCGGCCTAAGGCGGTGGTGATAAGCAGACGGGCAGTTTCCTGCGACACCATGGAGAGCGGCGGGGGAAGCGGGAACAAAACCACCGGGGGCTTGGCCGGCTTTTTCGGCGCCGGCGGGGCAAGTTACTCGCACGCGGATTTGGCCGGAGTCCCGCGTAAGTATCAGGCCTAGCTTGTGAACGAACATTTCTTACTGGTCCTTGCGACTCTTCCGGACGAATAGCGTCCTCTGTCCTTTTTTTGGCTGGCGTTCACTCCTTTCGGTACCACTGATGGAGTTCGTGTGTTTGCGCTGCCGCTCGTTCAACGTCGAACGAGTTTTTGCAGCCGTGGATCCCCGAGCAGGTCTGGCCGACCTGGACTCGGGAGACGTTGCCTCTTTTCTTCCTTTCATATCCAAGCCTGGTCCACAAATTCCTCTCTTTCCTCTCACACATTGCTTGTGCTTTGGGCTGTGTGCTCGACTCTAGATTAAGAGGTGAGCCTCGCTCTGCAAGTAAATACAGTCCAAATAGCTTGGAAATAACTTTTAAGCACAAAGTCTCGTGTTTCGAAGCTGAAAGGTAGCCGTCAGGTCAAAGCATTTAATATTGAATATAGGCAAGAAAGAAATTTGAATCGTGCCACCTGGAGGAGCTGAGAAGTGAGCTGCACTTTAAAGGTCGTTTATGGACTTGAAAAAAGAAGCCAGGTAAGAAAGGAAAAATACAAGATCAAAAGTGCAGAAGCATGAATACCCTGCCTGTACCCTCGATCCTGTGAATACATCTTCCACGAGTTTCAGATTTTATAGGTATTCACCTGGATGAATAGAACTTCTCCAGGTCTTTTATGCTCAAGAACAAAAGAGCCCTAGTGTCATTTCTGTCAAAACTGAATCTGGAACACATTTTTCATCTAACAAGTCCCCTGAGGTCTGGGTTTTGGAGCGCAAAGGGCACTCACTTCCTTAATGTGATAAGCATTGTTACATTAATTTGATTACGATTTTAAGGTAAATTAAGAGGTCGAGGGTGAACACCATTCATTGAGCACCTGGAATGGGCCAGTGACTTTTCTGGGTGCGGGACTACCGATGGTTAAAGGAGATGATTGCTGCATTCGTGGAGTTTACATCGTATTGAAGTGAGCCAAGTAACACAAACACTTCAGTTAGTGATAAGTTTATGTAAAGGCATCAAAACAAGATCGAGAAATGATGAAAGCAGCACACCATTTTAGAATGGGTCAGGGAAAGCAGCTAGAGGATGTTGACGTTTGAACTATGACCTGAGTACAGTACAAATGCTAGGAATGGGGGGCAGGTGTACAAGGGAAAGGTTAGTCCAAATGCCCTGAGGAAAAAAAAACACTTGACACGTTTAAAGGACAACTGATAGGCCTGTGTATCTACAAAGTTGCAAGGAAATTGGAGCTGTAGGAGGTCATGAGATCAGGAGGACAAGGAATGGCCATTAATGCAGTGTTTTATAAGCCATGGTAAGGATTTTGGATTTGATCGCAAGTGTGAATGGAAGTCATTCGCCCTGTTTTCTTTTCTTTAAAAAAAAAAAAAAAATTCACTTTAGTTGTTACATAGGAAATGAATCAAAGGGACTAGAGCAAGTTAAGGAGTCTGTTTAAGTAGATTCTTACTGTAGCCTAGGTGAGATTTAGTGATTGGACTAAAACGATAGCAGTAAGGGTGGTGGTAAGGAACAGTTCAGGATGAATATTGAATATAGAATTAGTAGGGCTTTCAATTGATGAAAAGACTATAGTCATGGGTATTTCACAGATTTGTGAACAATCAACAGATGTGCAGGAATTCAAGAGTTAAATTTAGAATGTGAGAAAGTTATTTTCCCGGGTAGATTTTTCCATTTTCAAAGTTAGTGGGATTCAAATCTGGCTCTCTGAGAGTTTCCATTTTCTTTTGTCCTTACCCACATTCCTTTGGTGATAACCCAAGAATGCTCTGCACTGACACAGCAAATGACCTTTGTCAGCAGCCGTCCATACTAAGATTTGAAGGAAGTACCTTAAAATATTTCTGTATAATACATAACCTGAGCACTGTTTTTCCCATGGAATTGATTGGTCTCTTATCAGTCTTATTTTGCAGTTTGTATAGATGTCAAGCATCCTTGTGACAGAGTAGAGGAAATTAGCTTTATAATTAACTTGAGCTATGCTTCCTGCTGCTTTATTTGATCCACATTATTGCCAGTATCTTTTTGGTATGAGAGCCTGAGCCACTCATGCAAGACCTGGTTTGAGGACCTCAGGAGGAGACAACCCTAAAACTGCCACGCAAGACAGGAGAAGCATAGAAAAGCAGAGAATTTCATATTCAGTGACCCTGAAAATCAAAATTGCAAAACACAAGAAACAGCATAATTAACACTGAATGAAATAACTTTTTAAAATTTCATTGCAATGTGATGTTTTCTTTCTAGTGACTGGTATGAACCCTCTGTCTCCTTATTTAAATGTGGATCCACGATACCTGGTGCAGGTAAGATTAAGGCTAGTCCCTTTATGAATTTATTAGTTTGGTCATGTATCTTACCGCTAAAAAAAAAAAAAAAAAAAAAAAAAACAGGTTCTTAGACTGACCAGATCTATGATACAGATTTCTGGAGGCATTAACTCTGGTCTCCATTCACCCTTTTTCATTTCCTTGGAAACTCTGGAGATTTGACTTGCATCTCCCTGATACTAATTAATTAATTCCCTTTAAAGGTTTTTTGGGGTCTCAGGTGGGTAAACGATAGCAGTATCGTTTTTTTTCTTTCCCATTTAAAGGTATTAAATATTTTCTTTCCCATTTAAAGGTATTAAATATTTTCCCATTAAAAATTAAAATATACTAACAAAATTTACCATCTTACCTATTTTTCAGTGTACTGTTCAGCTTTATTAACTACATTTATAATATTATGGAAGAATTACCACCTCCCATATCCAAAACTCATTTCATGATGTAAAACAAACTGTACCTATTAAAAAATAACTTCATTCTACCATTCCATTCACCTATCCCATGGCAACCACCCTTCTGTTTCCTCTAATTTTGATAACTAAATACCTCAAATAGGTGGAATCATACTGTATTTTTCCTTTGTGATTGGCTTATTTCATTTAGCATACTGTTCTCAAGTTTCATCTATGTTATAGCATGTGTCAGAATTTCCTTCTTTTTAAGGCTGGAGAAAATTAATCGAATAATATTCCATTTTGCTTATCCATTCCTCAGTCCCTAGATTGCTTCCATATTTTAGCTTTATGAATACTATTATGAACATTAGTGTACAAATGTCTCTTCCTGATCCTCCTTTTGATTCTTTTAATTATATATCCAGAAGTGAAATTACTGGATCGTAGGGAAATTTTATATTATTAATTGTCTGAGGAACTACCATTCTGTATTCCATAGCACTGTACCATTTTACATTCCCAAGAACTGCACAAAGGTTGCAATCCTCACCAACACTTGTTATTTTCTGTTTTTGTTTTTTAATCATAGCTATGCTAATGGGTAATGAGGGTGGTGGTCATTGTGATGTTGAGCATTTTTTTATAAGCTTATTGCCCGTTTTATACTTTGGAGAAATGTTTATATAAATCCATTATCCATTTTTTAATTGAGTCTTTATTGTTGTTGAATCTAAGTTTTCCATATGTTCTGAATGTTAACTCCTTATCAGATCCATGATTTGCAAATATTTTCTCCCATCCTGTGGGTTACCTTTTTACTATTCTGATACTGTCTTTTGAGGCACAAAATTCTTTAAATTTTACAGAGGTCAGTTTTTCTATTTTTTTCTTTTGTTGCCTGTGCCTTTATGGTCAGATCCAAGAAGTCATTGCCAAATCCAGTGTCACAAAACTTTTCCCCTATGTTATCTTCTAAGAGTTTTATGGTCTTAGATGTTACATTTAGTTCAGATCCATTTAATTTTTGTATTAGGTTTTAGGTAATGATCTAAATTCATTTGATTACATAGATATCCAATTTTTAAAGCACTATTTGTTAAAAAGAGTGTCTTTTTCTCTTGGAATGGTCTTAGCCCTCTTGTTCAAAATCATTGGATCAGGGACGCCTGGTGACTCAGCAGTTGAGCATCTGCCTTTGGCTTAGGGCATCATCCTGGAGTCCCACATCAGGCTTCCTGCATGGAGCCTGCTTCTCCCTCTGCCTATGTCTCTGCATCTCTTTCTGTGTCTCATGAATAAATAAATAAAATCTTTAAAAACAAAACAAAATCATTGGACCATATATGTGAGGATTTATTTCCAGGTTCTGTAATTTGTTTCATTGGTCTATATATCTGTCTTTGTGTCAGCATCACACTTTTGATTACAGTAACCTTACGGTAAGTTTTGAAATCAGGAACATGATGATTGTTCTTTTTCTTTTCTTCTTTCTTTCTTTTTTTTTTTTTTTTTTTTTTTGTTCTTTTTCAAGATTGTTTTGGCTATTAGGGATTCATTGAGATTCTGGGATGGGTTTTTCTATTTGCAGAAATATCATTGGTATTTTGATAGGGATTGCATTGAATCTATAGATTCTTTTGAATAGTATTGACATCTTAACAGAATAAAGTCTTCCAACCCACAGACATGGGATATGTTTCCATATATTCAAGTCTTTAATTTCTTTTAAGAGGTTTTATGGTTTTCATTGTGTAAGACTTTCACCTCCTTGGTTAAGTTCATTCCCAAGTATTATTCCTTTTGGTGCTATTATAAAAGGAATTGCTTTTGTAATTTCTTTTTCAAATTGTTCGTTATTAACACATGGAAATCCTTTTAATTTTTTGTGTTGATTTTTTTGTATCCTGCTACTTTGCTAAATATATTAGATCTAATATATTTTCTTAGTGCCATGTGTAGGATTTTCTATGTATAAGATCATTTTATCTACAAAAATAAGAAATTTTGCTTCTTCCTTTCTGATTTGGATACTGTTTATTTCTTCTTGCCCAATTGCTGTGGCTAGAACATTTAGTACAAGTATCCTTCACTTTTTTGAAATTCACATCGTTCCACTTTTATGAGAGACCTACATTATGTAGATCTGAATCTAGTACCTGTTTACACTGGCCAAAAGAAATCAGAAGAGGATTTTTGCTTTTACCAAAAAAGTGAAAAGCAAAAATAGCATTCAGCATTTGCTCTGCAGTGAACTCTTCTAATGGCACCTTTCAGGCTCCTTCCTGGGGGGTCTACACTCAGCATTTCAGCATTAAGAGATCGCAGCTTTGAACTATGTGAGCGTCTGTGCTTTATCTTTGTGCGTCTGATAGCAAGCTGTGTCCTAAAGTATGAGAAAAGCCTGAGAGGTTATCTTTTGGGTCTGGGAATAATCCATTTTTCCATGTAAGTTGATGAGAATTGCTTCTTCACTTTATGCCATTTTGACTCACAGAAGGTTTCATGGGAATGCTCTACTCATAGATATCAGGGGAGGCTTGTAGTATCTCGAACACAAGAGACAGAAATGGTCGTCCTTGCCTTTTCCTGATCTTGGAGGGAAAGTTTTTATCTTTTACCTTGGAATAAGATGTTCATTCTGGGCTTTCCTTATATGGCTTTTATTATGTTGCATTAGTTTTCTTCCTAGTCCTAGTTTGTTGAATTTTTTTAGTCATAAAAGTGTGTAGGATTTTGTTAGATGCTTTTTTTTTTTTTTTTTTTTTTTTTTTTTTGTGCAGTAGTTGAGGTGATCATGTGCTTTTTTTTTTTTTTTTCCTTCTTTCAGAGCGTTGTATTATGTTGATCAGTTTTCATGTATTGGACCATCCTGCATAACATTAATAAATCCCGCATGGTCATAGTTTGTAATCCTTTTAGTATGCTACTGAATTTGGTTTCCTAGTATTTTATTGAGAATTTTGTATCAGTGTTGATAGGATATAGTGTTGATAGGTCTGTAGTTTTCTTGTAGTGTCCTTGTCTGGCTTTGGTATAAGAGTAATGCTGGCCTTAAACAAAGTATTGCCTCCACTTTAATTTTTGGAAAAGTTTAAAAAGAATTAGTGTTTTTTCAATGTCTGGTAGACTTCACTAGTGAAGTCATTAGGTCCAGGGCTTTTCTTTGTTTCTTTTTTGAGAGAGAGAGAGAACACAGGGTGGAGGTGGGGCAGAGGGAAAGGAGAGAAAATCTAAAGCAGGCTCCAAACCCCGCACAGAGTCTATGTGGGATTTAATCTCAACCCTAAAGTCATGATGAGCCAAAATCAAAAGTTGGACCCTTAACCAACTAAGCCACCCAAGTGCCTCTGTTGTGACAGTTTTTATTCCTGATTTCAGTCTTCTTATTAGTTAGTTTTGGTGTATTTGGATATTCTGTGTCTTGGTGAGTTTTGTATCTCTAGGAATTTATGTATTTCATCAAGATTATCTAATTTGTTGGCATGCAGTCTTTCATGGTATTTTTAATTCTATAGAATCAATAGTGACTTTCATGTCTGATGTTAATATTTTGAGTTTTTTTTTTCTTGTTCATTTAGCTAAAGGTTTTTCAATTTTGTTTCTCTTCAAAGAACCAACTTTTAGGTTCATTGATTTTTTTTTTTCTCTACTGTTTACTTTTTTATTTTTATCTTCTCTAATCTTTATTATGTCCTGCTAGCTTTAGGTTTAGTTTCCTCTTTTTCTAGTTCCTTATGTTGCAAAGTTAGGTGTTTTTTTTTTTTTTTAAGTTAGGTGGTTTATTTGAGATCTCTGATTTTTTTTTAAGATTTTATTTATTTATTCATAAAAGACACAGGAGAGAGGCAGAGACACAGGTAGAGGGAGAAGCAGGCTCCCTGCGGGGGGCCCGATGCAGGACTCGATCCCAGGACCTGGGATCATGACCTAAGTTGAAGGCAAACGCTAAACCACTGAGCAACCCAAGCGTCCCTCTTTGATTTTTTTTTTAATAAGCATTTATAGCTCTGAATTTTCCCCTTAGCACTGCTTTGACTGGATCTTATAAGTTTTGATGTATTTTCTTTTTTATTCATAATTATTTTCTAATATCTCTTATGATTTCTTTGATCTTTTAGTGGTGTACAGTTGTATTTAATTTCCATGAATTTGTGAATTTTTCATTTTATTTCTGTTACTGATTTCTAACTCATACTGTTGTGGTTGGAGAAGATACTTTGTATGGTATCTTTTAAAATGTATTGAGACTTAATTTGTGTCTTAACATATAATCTGTCCTGGAAAACGTCCCACATGAATTTGAGAATAAGGTTTATGCTATTATTGTTAGGTAGAGTGTCTTGTATATGTCTCTTAGATCCGTTCTTTTTTTTATTGTGTTAAGTCCTCATTTTTATTATCTTCGGTCTGGTTATGATAGTTATTCATTATTGAGAAGAGAGTATTGAAGTTTCTAATTCTTACTGTAGAAATTTTGATTTCTACCTTTAATTCTACTATTTTATACTTAATATATATTAATGATCTATTACTAGGAATGTAAATGTTTATGATTGAATCTTTCTGTTGTATTAAACCTTTTATTAATATTCTCTGTCTTTTGTGACTTATTGGATTTAAAATCTATATTTTCTGATATTAGTATGGCCACACTACTGTCTTTGGTTATTATTTGCATGGAATATCTTTTGCTGTCATTTCACTTTGAATCTTTTTGTATCTTTGGAATTAAAGTAAACCTCAGTGTAGTTGGATCCTGGTATTTTATCTATTGTGTCCATCTTATATCTTCAGTTAGAGAGTTTGATCAATTTATATTTCAAGTGATTGTCTATAAGGAAGGATTTCTATCATTTTGCTGTTTGTTTTCTAGCTTTTTTGTCCCTCATTTCTTGCATTACTATCTTTTCTGTTTGCTTGATTTTTTTTCCAGTGCAATGTTTAAATTTCTTAATTTCCTTTTGTATATATTCTATAGCTATATTCTTTGTAGTTACCAAAGGGATATCCTGAAATTTTAAAACTAATTTAAAATCTAATTAAATCTAATTTGATCTAATCTTAAATTTGAATTTTTACTAGTTTAGCTTTAATAACATACAAAAACACTACTTCTATAACAAGTGTGTACCCCTTCTCTCAGTTGTTAATTTCATAGATTTACATCTTTATACATTGTGTGCCCCAAGACATAAACTATTCTTTTTTTTTTTTTTTCTTAAGATTTTATTTGTCCCTTCATGAGAGAGACAGAGAGATAGGCAGAGAGAGAAGCAGGCTCCCTGCAGGGATCCCAATGTGGAACTCAGTCCTAGGACCCAAATATCATGCCTGAGCCAAAGGCAGATGCTCAGCCACTGAGCCACCCAGGTTTTCCCTAATGATTCTTTTATATATTTTAATATCCAAAATTTTGTGGAAAAGAAAATGTAGAGTTTGAAACCAAAGTTACAGTAGTGCTCTTTTTATAATTGCCCATGTATTTGCCTTTATTGAAATCTTTCTCTCTCCATAAGGGTTTGAATTGTGATCATATCTTGCAGGACAGGTCTAGTAGTCAAACTTCCTCAGCATCTGCTAATGTCTGAATATTTCCTTCACTTTTGAAGGGCAGTTTTGGTGGATGTAGCATTCTTGGTTGACAGGTTTTTTTCTTTTAACATTTTAAATGTATTGGCACCTTGCCTTGTGGCCTCCAAACTGTCTCTCTCAAGAAATCTGATAGTCTTATTGAGGATCTCTTATATGTGACAAATTGCTTCTTTCTTGCTGCTTTCAAGATTCTTTCTTTTTCTTAGGCTTTTAAATTTTTACTTTTAATGTGTCTCAATGTGAGTATCTGATTTTATCTTGAATATTCATTGAGCTTCTTGGATGTTCATATTCATCTCTTTCATCAAATTCCGCAAGTTTTCAGCCATTATTTCTTCAAACATTCTCTCCTTCTTCTGGGACTCTCACAGTCTGTGTTACTCAAGTTTGTGGTATTTCACCAGTACCTTAGGTTCTGTTTGCCATTTTTCAATCATTTTCTTCCTGTTGCTAAGACTCAGTAGTTTATATTGTCCTGTCTTGAAGTTTGGTAATTCTTTCCGCCTACCTAAATCTGCCTATGAATCCCTCTAGTGAATCTTTCAGTTACTGTACTTCTCACCTCCAGAATTTTTTTGTTTTTTTTTGTTTGTTTGTTTGCTTGGTTTTTGTTTTTTTAGATTTTCTTTTTCTTTATTAATATTTCCTTTCCATTCTATTCATACATTGTTTTGACATTCTCTATATCTTCTTTAGTTCTTCAACCATCTTTAAGACAGTTGTTTTAAAGTCTTTGCCTAGTAGATCCACCATCCGGACATGCAGGTGGTACGTTTTTGTTGATTTTTTTGTTTTTCCTTTGGATGTCACACTTTTCTATTTTTCTGTATGCCTAGTGGTTTTTGTTGTTGAAAATTGACATTTGAATCTAATAATGTGCTTCTGGAAATAAGATGTTCTACATTCCCCAGGATTTGCTCTTTAATTATTACTTTTGTTTACTCTTTTGAGGTTTTTTTTTATTAATGTGGTATGTCTTTGTGCCAAGGACCAGCGTATTTCTTAGTTCTTTTCTGAGCTTGCACTTTTCCAGGTCCTGTGTTATTACTTTCTTATTTTACCTTTATGCACAGTTGCTTTTGAATGTCCAGTCTTTAATATCTGGCTCCCAACAATGGGGAAAAGAGAGCTTGAAAGGGAAACAAAAAGGGGAGTAGCTCTTATTCAAATTCCCTGGAAGTCTGTGGGGGTTGGAGGACATGCAACAATAGCTTTGTATCTCTGTGATCAGAGCACAAATTAAAGGTTTATTTTTTAAAACAACAGGAACTAATTTTTAAAGCACACCAATAGGGCAGCCCTGGTGGCTTAATGGTTTAGCGCCCTTCGGCTCAGGGCATGATCCTGGAGTCCCGGGATCGAGTTCCACGTCGGGCTCCCTGCATGGAGCCTGCTTCTCCCTCTGCCTGTGTCTCTGCCTCTCTCTCTCTCTCTCTCTTTCTCTCTCTCTCTGTCTCTAATAAATAAAATCTTTTTTTTAAAAAAAAGCACCCCAATAAAAATATTGGAGTGTATAGTTGCAAAGTTCTAAAAAATTGTTAATGGTAAGTTATTTAAGTGGGAAATAGTGACATAAATAGTAATTAAATTCTATAAATGAGAATGTAAAATCTGGCAATCTTAACGAAATCTTGAACCAGATATTTACGTTAAAAAACATGTATTGGGGCAGCCTGGGTGGTTCTTCGGTTTAGTGCCGCCTTCAGCCCGGGGTGTGATCCTGGAGCCCTGGGATCGAGTCCCTCATCGGGCACCCTGCATGGAGCCTGTTTCTCCCTCTTCCTGTTTCTCTGCCTCTCTCTGTGTGTCTCTTATGAATAAATAAATAAATAAATAACCTTTAAAAAATGTATATTTCTATTTGAATTCATTTTGCTTTATATTAGATTATTAATCTAATATATTAATATTAACTAATAATATGTTATGATATATAATATATTACATATAATAATATATTAAACTATTAATCTTTCTATTAGATTATGAATTTATTTATTTGAGATATAAGGGAGAGGGGCAGAAGGAGAGCGAACCTCAGACTCCTCACTGAGTGCAGAGCCTGACAAGGGGCTCCATCCCAGGATCCTGAGATCATGTCTTATGCCAAAACCAAGAGTTGGAGATCCCTGGGTGGCTTAGCGGTTTAGCGCCTGCCTTTGGCCCAGGGCACGGTCCTGGAGTCCCGGGATCGAGTCCCGCATCTGGCTCCGGCATGGAGCCTGCTTCTTCCTTTGCCTGTGTCTCTGCCTCTCTCTCTCTCTCTCTCTCTGTCTCATGAATAAATAAATAAAATCTTAAAACAAAACCAAGAGTCAGAAACTTAACTGACTATACCACCCAGATGCTCCCTATATTTTAAGGTTTACATTTGCTTCAGCCTCTCTTTTTTGTTATTTGGAGAAGATGGTAATTCAGCGCAGGTTACGTTGCAAATTGCAGTGTTTTTTTAAAGCTCAATTATAACAACAGGATATTAGACTAAACTGATCAAGACACTACAAAGAGTATTGGATATCTCAGGAATGCAAGATTAATTTAACATCTGAAAATCAACATGCTAAGTTATATCAGGAAAGAATAAAAGAAGAAACTCAATAGACATAGAAAAACATCTGACTAAATTCAGTGTTCCTTTGTGATAAAAACATTCATTAAGCTAAGAATAGGGACATCTGGGTGGCTCAGCAGTTTAGTGCCTGGCTTCAGCCCAGGGCATGGTCCCAGAGTCCCAGGATCTAGTCCTGCATCAGGCTTCCTACATGGAGCCTGCTTCTCCCTCTGCCTATGTCTCTGCCTCTCTCTATATATGTCTCATGAATAAATAAATAAAATCTTAAAAAAAAAAGCTAGGAATAGAGGGAAACTTCTTCAAACTGACAAATGGCATTTGTAAAGTAACCAAAGCTAACATCAAATGTAATGATGAAAGACTGAATACCAGTAATTAGGAACAAGACTCTTATCTACTATCTTCATTTCTGTTCAGTATTTTTTTTTAAACATTTTATTTATTTATTCATAGAGACACACAGAGAGAGAGAGAGGCAGAGACACAGGCAGAGGGAGAAGCAGGCTCCATGCAGGGAGCCCGATGTGGGACTCGATCCCGGGTCTCCGGGATCACGCCCTGGGCTGGAGGCAGCGCTAAACCCGCTGAGCCACCTGGGCTGCCCTGTTCAGTATTTTTTACCCAGGGCAGTTAGGCAAGAAAATGAAGCGGCATTCAGATTGATAAAAGTAGAAGTAAAACTAGATAGATATTTGCAGATGGCATGGTCTTATCTATAGAAAATTTTCAGTGTGCTCAGTCAGTTAAGCCTCCGACTCTTGACTTTGGCTCAGGTCATGATCTTCAGGGTCCTGAGTTGAGCCCTGTGTCAGGCTCCATAATCAGTGTGGAGTCTGCTTATCTCTCTCCCTCTGCTCCTCCTACATGTGCTCATGTGTGCACTCTCTCAAATAAATAAATAAAATCTTTAGGAAAAAAAGGAAGAAAGAAAATTTTTACAGAAACCACAAAATACTATTAGAAATAATAACTTCAACAAAGCTTCAAGTTAGAAGATCAATGTACATACTCAAGTTATTTTTTAACCAGTAATAATAGACGCTACAAAAATGAAAGTACAAAAACAATTTGATTTACAACATCATCAAAAAGAATAAAAAATTTAGGAATAAATTCAAGGAAATACAAAAGTTATACTCTGAAAAATATGAAACATTGAAAAAACCTGAAAGAAGACTTAAATAGAAAAATCAGAAGGTTGCATTTTTTGGGTAGAGAATATTATTAAAATTACAATAATCTACAAATTTCTATGCAGGTTCAGCACAGTTCCTTTAGAAATCTCAGCTGACTTTCTAGAAAAGTCAGTCAATTTCCTTTCCAGAAATTGACTGGCTGACCCTAAAATTCATATGGAAATTCAAGGAATGCAGAATAACCACTAATCTTGAAAATAATTCCACACTTCTCCCTTATAATCTACAAAAATTAAGACATTATTGTACTAGTATGAGGATAGCTCCACTGATCAACAATATAAAATTAGGGGCCCAGAAATAAGCTCTCACATTTATAGTCCGTTTTCAAGGAAAGTACTAAGACTGTTAAGTAGGGGGAAAATGGTCTTTTCAACAAACTGTGTTGGGACAACTGAATCTGTACACAAAAAAATGAACTCAGACCCCTGCCTCATATCATATTCAAATATTAACTCAGAATGGGTCAAAGACATAAATATGAGAGTTACAAAACTGTGAACTCTTAGAAAAAATTATAGGTATAAATATTTGTGACTTTAATTTAGGTGCTGATTTCTTAGATATGACACCAAAAGCACAAGTGATTAAAAATAATTAGTAATTGGATTTAATAAAAACTTAGAACTTTTCTGCTGCAGACTACAAAGTCAAGAAAAGGAAAAGACAGTCCACAAATTGGGAGAACATAATTATAAATCATATTTGATAAGGACTTACATCAAGAATATTTAATTTGGGCAGCCCGGTGGCTCAGCGGTTTAGCACCGCCTTTGGCCCAGGGCCTGATCCTGGAGACTCGGTATTGAGTCCCCACGTCAGGCTCCCTGCATGGAGCCTGCTTCTCCCTCTGCCTGTGTCTCTGCCTCTCTCTCTCTCTGTGTCTCTCATGAATAAATAAATAAAGTCTTTTTAAAAAGAATATTTAATTTTGGGGATACCTGGGTGACTCAGTGGTTGATCATCTGCCTTTGAGTCAGGACATGACCCCAGGATTCTGAGATTGAGTGCCACATCAGTTTCCCCATGGGGAACCTGCTTCTCCCTCTGTCTATGTCTCTGCCTCTTTTTCTCTGTCTCATGAATAAATAAAACTTATCTTTAAAAAAAAGAATATATAATATTTTAGGAAACTCTTAAAACTCAATTTAAAAACGGATAAAAGATTTGAATAGACATCTCTCCAAAAAGATACAGTAATGTTCGATAATCACATAAAAGACATTCAACATCACTTACTAGGGAGATGCAAATTACAAAACCAAAGTGAGATACCACTTCACCCTTGGTACAGCAATAATCAGAAACACGCACTAACTGGTTTTGGTGAGGACGTGCGGAAATTGGACCTTCATGCACTGCTGGTGGAAATGTAAATTGAAACAGCTGCTTTGGAAATAGTCTGACAGTTTCTCAAAATATTAAAAATAGAGTTACCATATGACCCAGTAATTCTACTCAGAGATATACCCAAGAGAATTAGAAACATATGTCCACAAAACAAATTGTACATGAATGTTCATATCAGGTTTATTCTAACGAGCCAAAAAGTAGACACAACCCAAATGTCTTATCAACTTAAGAATAAACAAAATGTGGCTTCTCGTGCAGTGAGATATTTAGCAGTAAAAAAAGGATGAAGTAATGATACATGCTGCATCATGGGTGAACCTTGTAAACTTACTACATAAAAGAAACCAAATCATAAAAGACTCTATATTATATTATTCTACTTATATAAAATGTCCAGAATTGACAAATGAATGAGACAGAAAACAGATTGATGAGTAGCTGCCAAGGGTAGGGGATAAATGGAGAACTGACTATTGCTCCCAGGTACCAGGTTCTTTTTGTGGGATAAAGTATAGTCTTTGTTGTAGAATTCTGAATATACTAAAAACTATTGAATTGTGCACTTTAAATAGGTGAATTATATGATGTGTGAATTATATATCAGTAAATTGAGTGGGGTTTTGGTTGTTTTTTTGTTTTTGTTTTTTTGTTTTTAAGAGTGATGGTTAGGACTTTTTGTTTCAAGTTGAATCACTAACAATATTTGACTACCTGCATTTCTTGAGTGTGTTTCAATAAAGGCAAGTTGTTTAGGACTTGTATAAAACTTGTTTTTGCAGGAAATGTTTGCCAAATGTTTGTCAAATGTCAGTGTTATCTACACTGTATGTTTATTGATTTATTTCAAAAGTACCTCGTTAGTATTTTGCTCAAAATTTTGAAACTATGTTTGCTTAAATGTTGATCTTAAGCTTAAAGGGTGTACTGTAGCTCCATTAAAAATACATTTTGAGGGATCCCTGGTTTTGGTCCCTGCCTTTGGCCCAGGGCGTGATCCTGGAGTCCCTGGATGGAGTCCCGCATCAGGCTCCCTGCATGAAGCCTGCTTCTCCCTCTGCCTAGGTCTCTCTCTGGGTCTCTCATGAATAAATAAATAAAATTTTTAAAAAACTAAAAATTAAAAAAATAAATAAAGATACATTTTGACCCTACATTGGTAGGTGAGGCCTGGTAAGGTTAGATATCAAAGAAAACTCTGCGTTTTTAAAAAAATTAGGATTCCTAAAAAAAAGAAAAGAAAAGAAAAATTAGGATTCCTGCTTAAGCACAAACATTTGTGGTAACCTTTTCCATTCAAATGCAAAAGGGACTTCAGAATTAAAAAGTTTCTCTCATCTCATTGTTAAAAAAAACCATGGGAAGTCTAAATTTAAAGACTACCTTAATCAGAGTTGTACTTTGAGGAATAATTTTCCGTACTTTTGAAGGGCAAAGACATCTTAAATACTACCTGTGAGCTCACTGTATACTAATTTTTGGCAACAACTTTTATCCAAGGTACTATTTGTGGTTTCTCTCTCTCTTGATTTGTTTATTTTAAAGAGAGAGAGAGGGCATAAGTAGGAGGGGCTGAGGGAGAAAGAGAATCTCAAGCAGACTCCATACTGAGTGCAGAACCAGACACAGGGCTCATTCTCAGGACTCTTGAGATAGTGACCTGAGCAAAACCAAGAGTTAGACGTTTAACTGCACTGCCCAGACACCCCTTTGGTTTCTCTTACTGTTGTTTTGTGTTGTCACCATATTTGCATCCTCACTGGTACATTAAAAATTATATTAAGTAAATCTTCCACTTTTTAGGCCAGATGAACATCCAATATAAACAACAGTATGAATTTGAATATTTCTAACATCCAGTGTCATCCAGTTGAAATATAAATATTTAACATAATTTCAGCCTTCATACTATTTTATCAAGTACAATGGTGCCCATCCTTGGATGCATTTCTCTTCTATAGTAGCAAACAATGGTATTGGTGATCTTCTAGTGACACTAGTGTCCTACAGTGTCAGCACATAAGAATTTTTCATTGTACAGTGTTTGTTAACGTGAGCTTTACAGTGTATCTTCCCTAGATGTGTAAGGATACTTCAAGATCAACCTTGCTAAGTGTTTATTTCTTGGAATTCAAATTTGGTTAATAAGCTGTTAATCATACTTTTGTTAGAAACCAAAACAGGATTTTTTTAGGATTAATTTAGCCAGTGTCTGCTCCCTCAAAAATCTTTGCAAATTTTTGTTATATGAAACAGTACATTTTAGGGGCACCTGGGTGGCTCAGTTGTTAAAGCATCTGCCTTCAGCTCAGGTCATGGTCCCAGGATCCTGGAATTGAGCCCCCTGTCAGGCTCCCTGCTCAATGGGGGTCTGCTTCTCCCTCTCTCCGTTCATGCTGTCACTCCCTCTGTCTCTGTCTCAAATACATAAGTAAAATCTTAAGAAAAAATTTAAAATGAGGGTACATTTTAATTGCATTTAAGATTAAGCCCACGCCAAAAAATAAAGGATTAAGCCCTAATGACAGCTAACGATGAAATTGTTTTCTTTTTTTTTTTTTAATGAAATTGTTTTCAGTTGATGTACATTTGCCTTCAGTCCTCGTAGTGCTTTTATTATGGTTGAACCTAGCAAAGAGTAAGTACATGCACTTGTGTTTATTAATATTCATCTTGATCATTTTTAAAAATTTCCTATTTGTGAGCCCTGGGTGGCTCAGTTGATTAAGCATCTGCCTTCAGCTTAGGTCATGATCCTGAGGTTCTGGGATTGAGTCCCACATTGGTATCCCTGCTCTGGGGAGCTTGCTTCTCCCTCTCCCTCTCCCACTCACTCACTCCCCTTGCTTGTTCTCTCTCTCTCTCTCTCTTTGTGTCAAATAAATAAAATCTTTTTTAAAAAGAAATCAATTTCCTTTTGAAGTCAGTGATCCATTTCTAGTTTGAAAAACTATACACCTCATTAATTCAAATACAACATTTCTAAAATCCTCAAGCCAGAAGCATAATTTAAAACTAAGTCATTAATTTAAATATCTTTTTTTTTTAAACTTTTATTTTATTTATGATAGTCATACAGAGAGAGAGAGAGAGAGAGAGAGGCAGAGACACAGGCAGAGGGAGAAGCAGGCTCCATGCACCGGGAGCCTGACATGGGATTCGATCCTGGGTCTCCAGGATCGCGCCCCGGGCCAAAGGCAGGCGCCAAACCGCTGCGCCACCCAGGGATCCCCTAAGTCATTAATTTAAAAGTCAGGAAGCAGGGTGCCTGCGTGGCTCAGTTCATTGAGCCTTTGATTCTTGGTTTTGGCTCAGGTCATGATTTCATGGGATCAACCGACTCCGTGCTCAGCTGGGAGTCTCCTGAAGATTTTCTCTCTCTCTCCTCCCTCTGCCCCTCCCCCCACTTTCTCCTTTCTCTCTAAAATAAATAAAATCTTTTTTTTTTTTTTTAATAAATAAAATCTTTAAAAAAAAGTTAGGAAGCATCCAAAATTTGCAAAACTATATATAATATAATATGGGATCTCTTCAGAATTTGCTTATTATTGCCCAATAGACCATTTCTGAGTGATGAAAGTAAATGTGCTTGCTTTGAGTAAATTTATGACTTTTTGGTGAGAAAGTATGCAAACGCTAGAAATCAAGAACCAATGCAGAGCTACAGTTTTCCTAATCAGGAATGCGTTTACCAAAGTTCTATATTTGGTGAAGGGATGTTTATTAGTTAGCAAATTGCCAGCCATGTGTGCTTCTAGCTTATTTTAACCAGTTTTTATGGAAAGCTTGGCAAATGTGTACTGAATGTGTTCTTTATAAGAGTGTATTGTATTATAGAACAATCATTGTGCTCTTACAGTAGCATTTTCAACTAAGGATTTTTGGGTGGCCTTCATGGCCATATTTACTGATATATATAGTTCACATACCATATTTACTGTTTCCAGTAAATATCAAATTTACTGGAAAGAGAGACTATATAGCTTTCTAAGATTATCAAAAGAATATATGCGCCCCCAAACAGTTGAGAATTAAGAAGGTAATTTTGCTTTTGCATAATTAATCCAAACTGTTGTACTTCTGTAGTTTCTGCTTTTTTTTTAATTGAGCAGATTGATAAATAAATAGCTATAGAATGAAAGTTTTCTTTTTCCACAGTTATGTTTCAGTTGAGTAAACTATTACTTCTTATGCTTTTCCATTTACCTTTTTCTTTAGCTGTCCTTCCTAAACATTCTTGCACTGTTGTTTCATATTTAACATTAAGTAAGGCAAATTACATACCCGTAGAATCTATCAAACTTAATATTGAGAAGCAAAGTTCTGATGAGAATGCCTCCTAAGAACTAGTGAGTATAACTACATATGTAGCACATTTTATTTCACTTTGATTTAGGTGTTAGTATTGTTGTAGAAACTTAATTTTATTTGACCAAGTGTAATTGAGTTTTAGTTGACTTAAGGTTTTACTTTTTGTGAAAAACTAGTTTGACAAATTAAAAAACACTTTGCAACTCCTGGGTCTTGAGGGGAGCTCAGCTTGGATTTTGTTATTACCCCTTTAGGATACTGATGAGTTTATTTTACCCACTGGAGCTAATAAAACCCGGGGCAGATTTGAACTGGCCTTCTTTACCATTGGAGGATGTTGTATGACAGGTGGGTATGATCACTTTTTTCACTGTCCTCAATCCAAGTAATCAAAAGTGTGTAAAATCAAAAGTAATTCAGATATTGGTTCCAGAGTTTTAAAAAATCATTTAGGGGTACCTGGCTGACTCAGTCCGTTGAGCATGTGACAGTTGATCTTGGGGTTGTAGGTTTGAGCCCCACGTTGGGTGTAGAGATTACTTAAAAATAAAATCTTTTAAAAAATTATAAATAATTATTATATACATCTTTCATTTTCTCCTACTAAAATTAAAAAGAATTCGAAGTGCAGGTTTTTAATGGAAAGCTGTATTATTTGGTTGAATCATTACTGTGAATCACTAGGGGCTGCATTTGGAGCAATGAACGGTCTACGGCTAGGATTGAAGGAAACCCAGAACATGTCCTGGTCCAAACCAAGAAATGTACAGTAAGTCTTATAATCATCTGATGTAGTGATGTTTCAATATTAACCTCTACTTTGTTGGCTTGATGAGCACAACCTTGAGATTACAAATGTTTAGGGTATTGACATACATTTTGATTGATTTTTTTTTTCTTAAAATAAAAGTAATTAAGGAGTCAGGTTACTGAGGCTTAGATTTTAAAAGGAGTGATTTTTGTCAGTGTCCCTCAATTAGCTGTTGCTTCCCCGACCTAACTTCTCTACTTTTTCATTCTATAGGTCTCTGTGACTTGCTTTTCTAGTGGTTGAATTGCTAATACATTAGTTAGATTGTTCAAGGGTGTGCAAAACCATAGGACATGATAGTAAAGAAAGAAGCATGTAAGAGTGATTACTGGATCTGCTGTCATTTGAATTGAACTACTTAACTGACTTCACTCACTGTTTCTGAAAGGAGAAGGCTAAAAAAAATTTATCACGGAGTCCCTAGAACTTAGGGATAGTTCCCTGAGTCTTCTCTTAGGAAATTGAAGTTTGTGGAGAAGGAAAGTAGACATCTTCACCCTGCCCAAGAAATAAACATGATTGGTCCATGTAGATATTCTCTAAATAATATGATGTTTAGTTTTGGATGTTTTTACACTTTTTTTTTTTTTTAAAGATTTTATTTATTTATTCATGATAGTCACAGAGAGAGAGAGAGGCAGAGACACAGGCAGAGGGAGAAGCAGGCTCCATGCATCGGGAGCCCGACGTGGGACTCGATCCCGGGTCTCCAGGATCGCGCCCTGGGCCAAAGGCAGGCGCCAAACCGCTGCGCCACCCAGGGATCCCTGTTTTTACACTTTATATGGGTGAAGTCACACAGTATATATTTATACAATGGCTCATCATCATTTTTTTTAAAGATTTTATTTATTCATTAGAGACACACACAGAGAGAGACGGGGGCAGATATAGGCAGAAAGAGAAACAGGCTCCATGTAGGGATCCCAGTGTGGGACTCCATCCCGGGACTCCAGGATCACGCCCTGGGCGGAACGCAGGAGCCCAACCGCTGAGCCACCCAGGCATCCCTGTCATCATCTTTATATGTAGTTTAGCCAGCAGGTGGCAGCAGGTTTGCTAAATTAGACCTTGGGAATCCTGTCAAGTTTTTCATATTCTTGTTACTATGTGGATCTTGCTTTACTAGGCCAGATCCTTGCATATTTTTACATTTTTATTAATGCTTGTCCCTTACTCCAGAGCATCTGCATGGGGATACTTAGCCGAAGTATCTGCCTTCTGCTCAGGTCATGATCCCAGCGTCCTGGGATTGAAACACCTTCCTTCCATCCCCCTGTCAGGCTCCCTGCTCTTCCCTCTCCCTCTGCTTGCCGTTCCCCCTGCTTGTGCTCTCAAGTGCACTCATGTTGTCTCTCTCTCTCTCTCAAATAAATAAAATCTTTTTAAAAAATTTGTCCCTTACTCCAGTACTTTTTTTTACTTTTTTGTGTTATGCAGAATTTTGAAGATGTACAAAAGTAGACAGAATAGTACAGTGAAGACCCATGAACCATAACCCATCCTCAGCAGTCGGCCAAGATTGGGACCAAATGTGCCCCATCTTATTCTCCGCTCGCATGTTACTTTAAAGCAAATCCCTAACATCACATCATTTAATACCAATTTGAAAGTGGAGGATATGCTAGAAAAGACAACCTTTGTTGCTTAAAAGTGATAATTATTAGTGTTTTAGAGAGAGTAAAATTGATTTATATTTTTTTAGGTAAGATTTCTAAAATATATATTCTTAAAATATATATAATTTTTTATATGACCATTCTAATCTTATTGGATAGGAAGCATTTAAAACAGGAGACAACCGGGGTAATAGGTGGCTCAATTGGTTAAGGTCCGCCTTTGGCTCAGTTTATAATCCCAGCTTCCTGGGATTGAGCCCTGTGTCAAACTCCCTGTTCAATGAGGAGTCTGCTTCTCCCTCTCTCTTTGCCTGCCCCCCACCCTGCCCCTCTTATGCTCTCTCAAATAAATAAATAAAATCTTTGAAAAATAAAATGAATAAAGTAGGAGGCAGCCTCTAAAAAAATGGAAAGAAAGTAAGGTTTGGGGCCAGTCAGATCTAGTAGCTTCAAAGCCTAGTTTCTTACTTACTGTTTTGTGATTTTAGGTAAGTTTTTTTTCTACACTGAAGGGTTGTTGAGAGGTGATTAAGGTAGCTAAATAGGGGCTCAGTAAGTGGAGATATATTTCCCAATCATATCCCAGACAATTTCACTAACTTGCAGTGCTTCCAGCGGTATAATAAAAGTAATAGTTTTAAAAACTTGTTACAAATGACAGTATACTGAACTTAAAATAAGTTAGTAAATATGTAACAATTAGTTAGAAACAATATACTTCATTACTAATTTTTAAACAGCTTTTTAGAGATAAATAGAAATTTTTGTTATTTGGACATTACATGAGTTTTTTAATTGCATTAAATGAGTTTTTTCACTTTGTTACTGGAATTACATAATTTCCAGCAGTAGTCAGCTGTCCGGATAGACCCATTCCTGTGATGGTGTTACACTGCTGGGAGAGGAATGTCTTCTTCCTCCAGTTGCCTCTGTCACTGTTTTGGTGGCGCCTGGCACTGGTACAAGGCAGAACTATGCTTCCTTGAGAGTATGCTGAGCGTTCACTCTGGCCGCTTGGTTCTAGTCAGGGAGCAGACATAGTATGTTTTCTGTGTGTATTCTACTGAGACAGCTTTTTCCTTCTCTTTGAGTATTTCCCCTTATTTCTGCTTTTTTTTTTTTTTTTTTTTAAGATTTTATTTATTTGACAGCACAAGCAGGGGGAACAGCAGTGGGAGAGGGAGAAGCAGGCTCCCCACTGAGCAGGGAACCCAATGTGGGGCTCAATCTCAGGACACTGGGACCATGACTTGATACTTTAACTGACTAAGCCACCCATGCACCTCTATGTTACTTCTTTTATGTAAATCAATTACTATAAACTTTTTTTTTAGTAAAACACATTCTAGGCTGTCAAATCCTTTGTGTATTTGATTTATATTTAATAATAAGAACTTTCCTTACTGCCCAAAAATGTTAGAGGTTTAACCTTCATTTATATTTATATACAGTAAAAGTCATCCTTACTAAATTCTGAGGAGATACTAAGGTAAGTCTTAAAATTAAGAAAACTTCAGGGGGTGCCTGGGTTGCTCATTCGATTGGACATCTGACTCTTGATTTTAGTTCAGGTCATGATCTGGGGGTCCTGATACCAAGTCCTGCCTCAGGCTGTGCACTCAGCGGGGTGTCTGCTTCTCTCCATCGGGTCTCTGCTCGTGTTCTCTTTCTTTCTAAAATAAATCAATAAATCTTTTTAAAAATAAATAAATTAAAAAAATAAAAATAAATTAAGAAAACTTCGGGTATTGGCTTTATACATTATAAATAGCTACAGTAATGGTTTTTCAAATTACTAGAGAAATGGTAATTCTAAGTACAAATTCTTTCTCTCTCTGCCCTGGTAGGATTTTGAACATGGTGACTAGGCAAGGGGCACTTTGGGCTAATACTCTAGGTTCTCTAGGTAAGTAGAGATCTCACTTAATAAATCATTAATGCAACAAAAGAATGTGTATGTATCATGAACAATTTGGTCAACCAAAGTTCTGGCCCTAGGATATTAAACATTTTATTTAAATCTACTCTGATGAGTAGTGTAGACAATACTTAGGAAAAGACCATGAACAACATAAAGTAATTCCAGATGTTAAAGCCTTTTCTCAATGTTTTAAGTCTTTTTAAATATTATATACTCCCCTGTCCAAGCAAGATACCAAATCATGTTTTAAGTAGATATGAAATCCAGGTAACTTAGATCTAAGTCCAGTGCCTCTTTATGTTAAGAAAGGTTCAGGGTCCTGTAGTAAGATACGGTAGATTAATTCATCCCTCTTGCTCTAGTTTCCTAATAGCCCATTCAGCATTCTATTTACTTCAGTAGATTTCTCAGACCCTATTTCCAGAGTTATAATAGGACCTTTGTAGATAATGAAAACATTTGTTGTTCTAAGCAAAGGGTAAGTTAGTAGGACTTAGGACCAAATTCTTTCATATTATGTTGTTTATAAATGATTAACTCTTTTGGTTACTCATAGCTTATAATAAATGTACCAGTGGTATTTATACTGTAACAGCCAAGAATGTCTTTGTAACTTAGTTGAAAGTCTGAAAATCTTTTAATTGTGGCAGATTAACTAAAGGAAAATGTAATCATCTCATTGAAAAAACATAGAAAAGGCGTCTGTTGTGAAAGAATAATACCCTAGCTTTGTCATGGGATTTGGAAGCAGTACATTTTCACACCATGAAGTCAAATTGACATTTGAGATTCTAGGAAATGACTGCTTCAATGTGCTGCTCATATACAGTCACCCTTCTTTGTTTCTGTTTGGTTGCTTATGTAACTAGAGTAATCTGCCATCCTGGTCTGCCCAGGGGACTGTCTTTGTTTTAGCATTGCAAATCTCATGTTCCAGGAAACTCTCTTCCTGAGTGAACTGAGATGCTGACCAATTACCTTGTGTGTTCCTAGTATCATATGATCAATCACAATGTTTTGCTCAAGTTCAGTTTCAGTTAAAGAAGTTGAAATGGCAAGAAGAGCCTTTACAGAAGTATAAGAATATCACAACAGAAGTGTTGTAAGGCAGTTTGGTGTAATATTGAAGGGTCAAATAATGGCATAATTTTGAGAAATGATAAAAGGATTAATCGGAATCTTTACAGGAATAGGAGAAAGGTAGTTTGGGGGATGATTTTGTTACAACTATATCATGCTAGTGTTAATAGTTTTTTACATGTGAGGGAACCAAACCTCAAATTTTTTTAAGTTAACATCTTTGTTAAAATAGAAATGCGTGTGTCTTAGTTTCTAAATCCAAAGTATATAGCTGTTATGAATAAGATATAAGTGAACATTAAAAATATTTTTCCTGGGACTCCCCAGCGGGACTTTTTATTAGTAGCTACTATTCTTGTTGCTTCTGAAGCTTTCCACAGAATTTCTTTGCATATCCCCAGTTGTACACACATGTGCCTGCTTTTACATGCTAGTGATACGGTTTTTCCTGCTTTTTCTTTGGAGTGTGTAGTGTTCCAGTATATGGAAAGTCCACTTCTTGGTCTATACCCTTTGATGGGCATTTGATTTGGTGCCAGGCTTTTGCAATTACAAATAGTGTTCCAGTAGTCATTCTTTATATATCTTTGAATGCTTGTAGAATGTCTGTAAGATATATTTATCTAAACATAATTGCTCTACTGACTTTTAATCACTTTTTTATTACTGATCAGTTCCATTTCCCCTTTAGCTTTGCTCTATAGTGCATTTGGTGTCATCATTGAGAAAACACGAGGTGCAGAAGATGACCTTAACACAGTAGCAGCTGGAACCATGACAGGCATGTTGTATAAATGTACAGGTAGGTACTACTGAGTGAAGAGGAGCTCTCAGTAGTTTTAAAACTAAGTAGCCACAGTTTTCAAAGGATACTTGACACATTTTTTGCAGTATAATGGAGAGCTGAACAAAACTCCTGGTTGTTTTGTATTTTTCTTTTTTTTTTAAGATTTTATTTATTCATGAGAGGCAGAGACACAGGCAGAGGAAGAAGCAGGCTCCATGCAGGGAGCCCGATGTGGGGCTAGATCCTGGGACTCTAGGATCACACCCTGGGCCAAAGGCAAGTGCTAAACTGCTGAACCACCTAGAGATCCCCTGGGTTTGGGTTTTTATTTGTTTTTTTATTAAGTGTACATTCAGTAATATTAAGTGTATTTACATTATTGTGGAATATCACCACCATCTAACTCCAGAACATCTCTTCATCTTGAAAACTAAAACTGTGTATCCATTAAACAATTTTCCCCTTCCTTTTTATTTTCTAACTATGAATTTAAACTCTTAGGTACTTTAGGGTACCTCATATAAGCAGAATCGTACAATATTTGGTCTTCTTATGACTGGCTTGTTTCGTTTAGCATACTATCCTCAAGTTCATGTTGTAGCATGTTTCAGAATTTCCTTTTCAAGGCTGAATAAAAACTCCCTTGTACATATCTACATTTTATTTATCCATTCATCTGTCAGTGGATATTTGGATTGCTTCCACCTTTGACTACTTTGAATAATGCTCCTGTGAACATGGGTGAACTAAATACCTTTCAACTTTGAAAAAATAAACAGAACCATAAGAGTTGAACCAAAATGACCTGACTGGAGATCAAATACCAAATTCTCCTCTAAGATGGAAAAGAAATTAACATTCACTGCATTATGATTATGCCCTCAGCTATAAGCACTTAATGTAACTTACTTAAAACTGTGAAGTCATCATCATCACACCCCAATTTTATAGATGAATGCAGTATTAAGAGGACTTTTCAAAAGGTCACATAACTGGTGATAGGCCCAAGTTTTTCATCACATTTCTGCTTGAAATAGCTTAAGCTACATATGTACTCTACTTATACCTCTGAAAATTACATTTGTTTCATTGTTTTACTATGCATTAGAAATGATTAATGGAGTAATTTTGTTTTTTGGAAATTCCTCCACCACAAATATCAGGTAGCACTTTTGCTTCATTTTTAATAGAAGAAAGAAAAGCTTCAGTGGGATCATGAAATCCAAGATTTCCTGATACATCTGAGAGTGAGGGGTTTTTTTTCCTATATTGAAAATGGATTGAGGGTTCCTGGGTATTCAGTTGGTTGAGCATCCTACTCTTGGTTTTGGCTCAAGTCGTGATTTCAGTGTCATGTGATCAAGTCCACCACCCCTCTCTCTTCCTTCAAAATAAATAAATTTGTAAATCTTTTTAAAAAAGAAGAAAATGGATCATATTTGGAATTTTATTCCTAAGAGTTCACAGTATTTCTTGCACCACATGCACATGTATGTACTCAAATAAACAGAGCTCCAGGTAGATTGAGACGATAAATGCCTTTTATGTCTATGAAGATGTTACCTTAGCTAGAAAAACTTTCTTAAAAAATCTAAAAATACTTCAAGTTGAAGATCTTTAGGATCAGACAAAAGAATTTAAAACTTTAATTGGCAGCACAAGGGTGCATTTAGCAAGAGTTTACTTGGCCCAACCTGTGTTTAAAAAGATCAAATTAATATTTAAAAAACAAGAGATTTCACATAGAAATCTGGAATTCCAGCTTCTTTTGAATAAATGGAAGACAAAAAGCTTACATTATTCAAGTTGACATATGGCTAGGGCTGAGTGGGAGCTGTTTCTGTACCAGTACATGGGCACTAAAGCTCCAGTTCAAAGAATACATTAGGGGTTGGAAAGTCCCGGTCTTATTCAGGGTAAGCCACTGTGGGATTTCCCAAGCTCTAGGCAGGCTTGAATATAAGAATGTACTGAATTATTCATCTTAGAACATATTATACATATTTAAAAGGGAAAGGAAAAGGCTGAATTCTTGATTTTGGAGGAAATGGGAGCCTAGCTTTCTGTGTCAAGGACTTCCTTGCAGTAATAGCATTTATGACACAGGCTGAGACACCTCCTGCATAAATTATAAAAGAGAAAGGTCTTGGTTCAGAAGAGAAGAAGCAAAAAAAGAATATCCATAATTCTATGTCAGGTGACTGCAGATTTCATTTTCCATTACAGTGTGAAACATAGAGGAAGTTAATAATCTGCTGACCAAGAATTCCAACGTCGGCTCATAGTTTCTGGCTGAACAATTTAAATTTAGCTCAACACATTGAAATCAGTCTACAGAGGAGTCTTGTTGATTTCTGGTTTAGAATGAATTTAATAAGTACAGAATTACAAATTTTGTGTGATAGGAATACAAATACAACTTCAACTTCTAGATTCAGGGATTTGGAAAAGAGTTGAGGCACTCTTGGTCTAGAGCCAGCATAGACTCTTAAGGACAGAAGTTTACATTTAGGGAATAGCTGATTCTTGCTGACATAAAACATTTCCAACCCCCAATGTATTCTTCGACAACAGAAATGAAAATTAAAAAGGTTAAAGTAGTATAACTCAACTTAGGTATGGAGCTCCTTTAGTGGAAAGAAAACTCATGAGGAAAAACACATGAGAAAATGGGTAGTTATCAAACTAAAAGCTTAGAGACTAATTTAAATGAATAATTCTCTTGAGTGATTTTAGTTCATATCTGTTTATTTAATGAATTTATGTAAATATTTTTCAAAGGGTATGAAATGTCATTATTAGATTTTCTATGGCATATGAAAATCTGTTTAATAATGATCCATATTGGGGCGCCTGGATGGCTCCGTCCATTAGATGCCTGCCTTAGGCTCAGTCGTGATCTCAGGGTCTTGGGATTGAGCTTCCTCTTAGACTCCTTGCTCAGCAAGGATCTGCTTCTCCCTCTGCCCTTCCCCCTTGCTCGTGCTCTCTCTCTCTCAAATAAGTAAATAAAACCTTGGAAAAAAAATATTGACCAGTATTCTACCAGAAGAGGAACAGCTGTAGTTTTGCTATTGTTCATAAGCTTAGGACTAATGTTTAAAAGGCTTGGCTTGGTCACTTATCTGAAATCAGGAACAAGGCATCAGAGACTAAAAGATATGGGCACCCTTTTCTCCCCTCACAAAAAATCCCTGACCTGTTCATTCTGTGCCTTCCATAAGATTGTATTAGAGAAGCAGACTAAATAAAATTAAGGATATTCAAATACATTTCTTCATATTAAGCAAATATTATCAGGGTTATTGTTAAAAGGGGTACTTTTATCAATGAGTGCCAGGCCTTCAAAATTAAACTTTGAAGATTGTATTAGAGAAGCAGACTAAATAAAATTAAAGGATATTCAAATACATTTCTTCATATTAAGCAAATATTATCAGGGTTATTGTTAAAAGAGGTACTTTTATCAATGAGTGCCAGGCCTAACAAAATTAAACAAAGACTTTCTTGATGACTTTCTATTAGTGGCAGCAATATTCTTCCAGTAAATTAAAATACACATATAATAGGCAGAGGGTTAGCTGCTGTAATATACAGAACATTTTGACAGATCACTTAAACCAACAGTCCAATAAAAAAGAGTAAGGATTGACAGAGCGCTTCAGGGAAAAATACAAACTACTAACCAATAGAAGCTATTCGGTGTCCCAAGCAACCAGGGCAAAGCAAAATAAAACATTAAGTTAATATTTTTCACCAACTGCCTTTAAAAAAAGTGATGACAAGTAACTAACTGATGGTCACCATAGGGGAGTTGGGTGGGCGGATGCGTTGAAATAGGAGTAAGGAGTGCACTTGTGATGAGCATCAGGTGGCTAAAATAAAAACTTAAAGTGATGGTAGGTGATACTTAATATTGGCAAAGGGAAGCAAACAACTGGCATTAGTATTAGTATTTTGAATATGTAGATCCTTTGCTGAAGTAATCTTTCAGCAATTTATCCTCCAGCAAACTAAGGCATACACACAAAACTGTATGCACCAAAGTTTAAGACTGGCTTCAAGGAGAGGGCATATTTGAACAAAGATGAGGGAGCATGTGAGATGGCTGTCTGGAAAGAGTGATTTAGGTAAAGGCTAACAACAAAGTCCCATGGGGATTAAAAGGCGGCCGGGGTTGGGGGGGGGGGACTGCGGGGTGGAGAGCAGTAGACTCTGGAGTTATCGTAAAAGTGGCAAGGGACTAAATCATATAGAAAATAGAGCAGCTTCATAGGCCACTGAAAGAATCTGACTTCACTGGACTTTGATTCTTATATTCTAAATATTAGCATTTCCATTTACTTACAAACCTTAAATTGTTGATCATAATTATCAGGTAAACTTTCACTGTTCTGGGTCCAGAGTTTTCATGGGAGATGTTAAGTCAGTGTTGATAAACCCTCTTAAACTTGCCTAAGATTCTCAAAGGGGACTGGGCTACCATACCACCACAGGAAAGCAACCTCCAAAATGACTAAGAATCTGATGAGAAGAAGAAAAAAAGTCCTAAAACGATAGTAATGTGGGGAGTCAAAAACTATTGAGAAAATTTAATAAGTGTAGTCTTGTACAAGAGAACTGGGATTGCTGGGGAGGGACTGGTGGTGGTGGGAGGGACTCCCTCACCATGGGAAGCCCGAAAGGCAGCTGCTCTGCTGCTAAGAGTCACACATACTGCTTCCACTCTGTAACAGAGAAAGTGAAGGGGGGGGTGGTGGAAGGGAAGCAGGAAACAGCATCTTGTAGTGTTCCAGTTGCCATTGATAACCCACTTTCTCTCACCATCCCCTCATTTCATCATCCATGAACTTCTGTACCTACTTCTATACTATAAAGTATTTTTATTTTTCATTGACCATTTTGACTTTAGACTTCTACCTTCAGTATGTCTTGTCTAATCACTATTTCTGGCTTAATCTTCCTCAAGTATGGTACTAATTCTAATACTCCCTGTCCAAAAACTTTTGATGATGACATACTGCTTTTCAACTTAAATTTCTCATCCTAGCCTTCCATGCTCTAATCCTAGCCTACATTTTCAGACTTTTCCCATACCTTCCTTGCATATATCATATGACCAAACACATAAATTTGAAATCCAGTCCTTCTATAAGGCCTAGATCAACTGTTATTACCCCTTTCAATAGATTTATCTATCTATCCTGGAGGCAGTTAAATGTGGTGTAAAAAACAAAGGGCTTTGGAGTCAGACTGGGTTTGACTTGACTAGCATTAGATCCCTAAACAGCTACATGTGCAGAGAAGAACTTGTCTGAATTTGTTACACAAGGGTATATTCCCTTCACAGACTTGTAAATGAGATAACTTACATAAAGTAAGTTACTTACATCCCACCATAAGCACATTTTATGTAATTTTTACAAGGCTTAACAGTTTTCCTGGTAGGAAGTCAGTAGATAAAAAGATTGAAAAATCGAGAACTAGCAAAGTAGTTGTGTTATTTAGAAACATGAAGGTAAAAAGCAAAGAATGAAATGGTTGCCTTTGGGAACTAGGAATTAAGGTGAAGATGGTGTGTGTACTACATTGTTCATCACTAAAATCTTGGTACTATTTTGACTTGAAATTTTTCATATGGACTATAATAAAATAAAATTTAAAGTGAGCAAAAACCTATGTATCAATTAGGCATTAGAAGAGAGGAGTGAGGAGTTACTATTTAATGGGTACATAGTTTCAGTTTGCAAGATGAAAAATGTTCTCTGGAGATGGATGGAGGTGATAGTAGCATGATGCCATTATACTTGATGCTACTGTACTGTGTTGTCAAAAATGATAAAAAAAATTTTTTATAGTATTTAGTAGTAGCCATGTCAGTGTTGTAGGTAAGGCTGGAGGGGCCAGCATCATCTGCTGGCCAGATGCCTATCCACTATCCGGAGGCTGAGAATGTTTTATATTTTTAAAAATGGTTGACCCTTGAACAACGTGAAGTTGAACTGCATGGGTCAACTTATATATAATTTTTCTTCAATCAGTACAGTACTGATTTTGTATTTTCTCTTATGATTTTCTTAGTGATCCTTTCTGCTTCATTCTAAGAATACAATATATAATACAGTACATACAAGGTATGAAATATGTGTTTATCAACTATATATGTTTTCAGTAAGGCTTCCAGTCAACAGTAGGCTATTAGTGAAGTTTTTGGAGAGTCAGAAGTTGTACATGGATTTTTGACTGTGCAGGGGGTGGGGTGGCATCCTGTAACCCCACTCATTGTTCAAGGGTCAACTGTAATTACATTTCAAGTGGTTATGTAAATACCTACATAATAGCTTTTGGGACCTGAAAGTCTAAAATATTTACTTTCTGGCCATTCTAAGAAAAATTTGCTGGTTCCCCAGCTCTAAAGTAATTGTCAGTTCAGTGTATTAGCTCTGCCACTGTCCAGCTCTATACCCCCACAAACAAGGTACTTTAGTATTCTGGGCCTCATCTTCCTATGATCAGAAGATTTGCCCTTTCTGGCAAGAGTTGTGTAAGGACCAAAAGATAGAAGGTAAAACTGAAACACATGTCTGGTGTTTGTTTTCCTTTATAGAGATTGACCATTGACCTTATTTGGTTACTTTGTTCAAAGCAAGAATATTTGCTGTCAACTTCCTGTGCTTAGTTGGGCAGAAGTTCTTTACAGAAAGTCTAAAGCCAAGGCCTTCAAACGTTTAATAGAATAAGTTAGAAAATGCTGGAATTAATGGAAAGTTACAACTAAAACCTGGCTTGGTATGTGATAAGAGGCTACGCTTAAATCAGGATTAGCTGTGCTTAGTAAATCAAGCACTGCCAATGTTTAGTGTCTGCTTGCTGCAAATAACTGTTGTCCAACCTTCAAAGAAGTGACTTGTTTGAATTAAGTTGGTTTCATTTTGGTCAGAAAGTAGAAAGCTTTCTAGGAGACAAATTGTTGTTAAGGGACACTTAAAATGCCACTGGTGTCCCAAAAATCTGAGTCTTGCAATTCTGTTTCATTGTTACCCCTAGTGCACCTGCCCAAGGAGGCTTGTTATTTGATAGCTGAGAACTAATAGGAGTCTTTCAAAAAAGTGGCTAAAGAGAAACCATGTTCTTAGGCACACTCAAAGCAAAGGGCCAAGTGTAAGGAACAGTTTGCCGGTATTTCCAGACCAGTGTGCAGAGTTCAGAGCTCTGTAGATCCAGGGGAGTTCATCTGAAGTTGAATTTTGGTCCCAGGAAAACATCTGCAAATGTAGTGCGCTTCCAGGTACCTGCCCTCCATCATTTTTCTGCTAATAAACAGCAGTGAGGCCACCTTTCGTTTTTTGTTGAGTCAGAATGGAGTACTGTATGTTTGTAACCTGCTTGAAAGAGCCCTCATTATACTCAGTTTAGATCTAAAGCAGCATGTTGATGCTGTTGCAAGTAGTAGTTATTCTCCTGTACTTCATAGTTTGTTTTTTTCATCTTAGTAATTTGGTCTAATTATAATTCACCTTTAGTCCCTAGAACTTTTTGTTGATTTACTAAAGACATGAGAGGGAAGTCATTATTGGGCAGACTGTTTTAACTAAGGTTGAATTTTTCAACCTCATTGGATACAGTTGCAAAGTCAACTGCTATACTTGGTCTAAATGTAGCAAGATGATATAGAGATGATATGGGCTTCAAGGAGAAATCTTCATTGAATTTTTTTCTGATTCCTGCTTCCCACATATTTGATGATGTTTATAAGTGATGCCTGCAGTTTCTGTTTCAGTCTGTTTGAGAGAGATAATTAGGGCACTTCATGGTGAAAACCTACGCAGGTCAGCTATCAGACCTCTTCAGACCAGAGAGGCTCCTGGAGGGGGTGGCTTTTTAATCAGCTGAAGCCATCTGGCAGGACAGGACATTCATTGCAGAAATGGTAGTCTGAAGTGTTCTAACTTGGCAGTGTTACTGAATTTCACAGAGTTTCCTGGTTTGTAGCCAAAGGGCCTCTGGTAAGGTAATCACTGGACCACAGCTCCATTCCAACTTTGCCTTCCTAACAAATATGTAACTTGGAATGACTATTCCATAGGTATAGACTCCCTGAGGTTTATGGTATCTACTCGTTTGTGAAACCATAAGAACATTGAGTTATTTCCTAAAAGCTTATTTGGGTACCCCTTAGTCCTCTTGGTAGACTCCGGGGATTTTCAGGTAACTGATTAAAACATTTTTGTTTTTACGTTTCAGGTGAAATATATATTGCTACTTGTTTGTCACATGAAAAACTTGTTCAAAGTTTAATCTTTCAATGTTTTTCAGTGAGGATGATGAAGCTGTGTGCCTTGTTTCTCATTAGTTATACTAGATTGGCAGATGTGTCAGTGTAGGAATGGACAGGGAGGAGGGTGGGGACAGGTGGTCCTTTATCAGCACTTAACACAAAAATTTGATTATAGCTATCTTATCACCACTACTTCTTGAGTCTTCAAAGTTAATAGAGGACCTGTCCAGAGTCCAAAGGTTAATATTGTTTCCAAAGAGGGTGTCACCTTGTTTATATTATAGCCCTGAATCAATTTGCAGTGCCTATGAGGTCCTAAACAGTAGGACTGGCAGGAAATTATTCATCTGTTTGGGACTTCAATAATAATATGCATAAGATCTTGTCTGAATTATTGTAGGAACAAGTGAGATGGAGAAAAATCAAGAAATTATTAATGCTTATGATCTTAGCTATAAATTATTAAATTAAAAGCGAAAAGATTGTGAATGAGAATACAATATATGTATTAAACAAGTGATTTAAGGGAATCTCTTGAACCTCTCTTGGTTTCTTGTATTATTTTTAGGACTTAATCTATTTGAGGTGGAATATTGATAAACATGAATTATGTCTTAATTTCATGATAATGTTACTTAATCCTTTGATGCTAGGACACTATGCAATACAAGGCTGTTTCTCCCCCTCCTACTCTTTTCCAGGTGGTCTACGAGGGGTAGCACGAGGTGGGCTAGCAGGACTAACGCTTACCAGCCTCTATGCACTATATAACAACTGGGAGCACATGAAAGGCTCCTTACTCCAACAGTCACTCTGAAGATTTCGCCAACTTATGAGTGGAGGACACTTTAGTAGTCATCCAGATCAATTTATATGTCAGTCTGGAGTTGCTCTCTCTTCCTACAATTAGTTTGAAAAATCGGAGATTCCAGTTTGCTGTGGTAAAGATCACGTGTGGTTGACCAGGACTGGCATCCTGCTAGCCAGAGTGGAAGCCCAAACTCCTCTGGTGGCTGAGTAATGTGGTTCTTCCCTACCCCCTCTGAACTGAAAAACTACTTAGAGGATTCAGGTCATGATTGTTGTCTATACCGTATCCCCACATTTATTTAATGATCTGAAACTGTAATGTTGCCTTGTATTTCCAATAAAGGGTGAAAATAGAACCGAAGTGTAAACACAGTGTTTCTATTTAAAAGCATTTTTCTGGATATAAAGTGAAAGTTATTCTTAGCATTTTTGTCTGCCCCAACTGGCCAACTCATTTTCTTGGTTGTGTTGAAATAAAGGGTTACTTGACATCATTAACATCTAGGTTACAAATTTTCTTCAACAGAATTGACACTAAACCTCAGGATACTTGATATAAACCATCATGCTAAATTCTCACTAACTCACCTCCCTATGGAGGATAATTACAGGATAGAAACAAGCTACAGGGTTTAAGGAAGCCTTGGGAAAGCTAAAGGTGAGGGCAAGTTATTTGTTTTCTCACCTATGAAATGAAGTTAAATAAAACTGCACTGCAGGTCACACATATACATAATACATACTAAAACAACTGGTGTTTATTATGAAGGGAAAGGGTAAAGTAGGGCCTTCCTGCATGCACCCAGTAAGGACTCAGAGAGAGAGGAAAGCACTGAACCTTAGCTGAAGGCCTCTAGTTTTTTTAAAAAGAGAGTTTAATATATTTCATAAAAATTAAAAGAGCAGATCTGAAGTCTGCAGGAAAAGACTCAAAATGAAACTGGTAATATACCTAGCTTTTGCTATATTAAGATTCATAAGATACACTTGATATTTAAGTTAATATAAAAGTTCTTAGCTGTACTCCTACCCAAAGGTCACTGTGGTAGAACAGTCTGTGATAAGGCAGTTTTACAGATACACACAACTATGCCTGTTTGTGCTTTTAATGAAGGGAGGTACAAAATGCTTCAACACAAAAGAATGTTTTACATACTTATTAGCATGATGATGAATATAAAATTAGGAACACATCATTAAACTTCAAAACTACAAAGTTTCCTGCAACATAAGATAATGGAAAAGGCTCCTTAAATTTTTACCTGCCACCTTTATTATTAAAGTTCTAAGTGGTATTGGGGGAGGAGCGACGACCAAAAAATAGGTTCTTTTCAGCTGTGTTCAAGAAGTCAAATGAAGCTGTATGGCAAGGACTGTAGGACTCTGAAGTTTCTCCAAAAGGGCTTTTAGATGACCACATCACAAACTTCAAAAGTAACAGGAAAGCTGAATTTAAAACTTGTCTGAAAGCCCAGAAAGCAGCTAAGATATCTCACCTTTGAGAAGTTAAAAACATTATAAATCGCATTTCCTACAGAGATACTTTTTAAAGCATGGACGGGACTTTTAAGGATACTGGTAAAACATCAAAGTTTTCATAAAGCTTCAGTAAACACCCCAAGGCACAAGTGTTCAAAACAGCCTATTCACTAAAATGTCACTGCATTCTGAAACTTCCAAAGGTATAGGTACATTATGCTTGCAGTGAGAACATTTCATTTATTCCTAATTAAAAGCACCAGGTGTCAGACTCAGCTTCCCTTTACACAGGATGCACCAATAACCCTTAGGATAGCTAACAGTTCAAATACTACGTTTCCAACATGTCTTGCCTTTCGCTCTTTGATTGATTACTCAGCAGGAGGGCTCTTTTACCTGTGTTCAGAATATTATGAAAGTGGCTAGGACTACCCTGGATATAATCTTGAAACAATACGGAGCTCTTCTAAAAGCTCATTAGCTACTTCAATAACATTTAGATAACAGACCAAATTTGCAGTAGCTGAATCTCTTTCAAAAGAAGAAAAATAATGTAGAATCTAACATGTAAGTTAAAATGTTTTGTATAATCAATGTCAAAAATTGCCAAGATTGTTAATACATGTTGTGGTAAGAAAAAAAAATCACTATGTTGGCAAGGTTAACTATTTGTGTGAAATACACTAAACAGAAGAATCATTATTTCCACCACCAATGGAAGAAAACCCACAGCACGGGGAGCATCTAAAGGAGGACAATCAAAAGATTAGAGAAGCTTACTAGCTTTCAAATATATCAACACACTTTGATTACAGAACTATTTCATTTTTAAAACTACAGTGTTTTAATGTACTTCTAGTAACAATTCAATCTAAGGAGCTGTAGAGGCTTATGAAAAAGACCTATCCACCAAGATGCTGTTTGTTTCTAGTGTAGGGCTGAGTTAATACTTTTGTAGAAAGGAACTGAAATCACCTCAGCATCAACAGTCTTTTTCTTTTATGCAGTAACTTATAATTCGATGACTTATTTCTCTTCACTAGCTCAACTAGGCAGGAAAGGAACTAAGCTGACTGGTCAGACCCAGAAACACAATGATTTGGCAAGCTGCACAGTCACTCGGCCCATGGATATGGGATAATTTGCAGAAAAGTTGCTTGACTTGGGTTCCATTGCTTCACATCTGTAAAGAAACGTCCACAGATTAGAGTCCCTTCACTATAGGATAAAAGCAAATCTTCCCCGCCTTAAAGCTCAGACTTGTTTCTCAAGCTAATAGAATCCACAACAGGCTCTGAAAATTCCCGATAGTTATATCATCTTAAAAGGTCACTTTCAAGTATGTCCTAGTTATTTTATAAAGCAAGTTCAAGTGAAAATACCTGAAACTGTTACGATCCCCCAGCCATCATCACTTGCCTAGCACACACACCATTAACAGGACTATAGTTCAGTAAGCCAAGTGTGAATTCATATAGAAGACAAAACATTAAAAAAAAAAAAAAAAAAATTGACAAGCAGCTAAAATCTTTTTTTTTTTTTTTTTTTTTACACTAGAGACATGTACGCACCTGTAGAGGAGTTCGATACAACCACTTTTCTTTGTCTACTTTAAGCTGCATACAGGCAAAGAGGTCACAAACTGCTGGGAGGCCATAACGGTCTTGGGGAAAGTTACATTCCTCCTGTAGTGGTGAATTAAGTAATACTTCCTGCAAGAAGACAAAAGCGGTGGGTTGCTACATGACAACTGGGAGGCAAGACACCAACTTAACTCATCTGCCCAACAGTGTAGTGTCTCTAAAGAATGTGTACATGTTGGCCATTCTCTCAAATAAGCAAGAGAAAAGGTAAAATTGTTTATTAATCTTTCCCCAAAACAACCACTAAAACTGAGGTGTTGTTTTTCTTTCCTGCAGGATGGGGCCTGAAAGCCTGGAAAATGTACAAAAATTTCAGTCTGAATCAGATGTTCCAGCAAGATTAATATGCCAAATAACATTTAACATATTTCAGGATCTGGCCCATCTGCAAGATTTGGGATTAAGAAAGTATCTATCTACTAAGTATAGTTCAGATTCTGTGCTCACCTTGGCCTTCTTTCGAAGTAGCCACTTGTCTTCTCCTGAGGATAATTGGCTGAGGTTTCCTATCTGCTTTCCTGGCAAGACCCAGTCAGCTGTATTAAAAGGATGGCAGAAAGTGGCCACTGGGTTCATAGGCTTTTGCTTGCTAGCTCTGTCTTCAGTACCAAGCATTTCCTTGGGACAACCTTCTTTGCATGAGGGTGTGATGAGCCACTCTGACAAAGGGCTGTTCCTTATGACTTGGAAGGAATCCGCAATTCTAGAAGGAGCCACTGCCTTTGACATCTTAGCTTGTTGTGCTGCCTCTTTTCTGGAAGGACAGAGCCACACACTCAGGGAATCTATACACTTCTCAGACTCAGGATTTGGTTCCACAGGCATACCATTTTTGTCTTTTCCTTCTTTCTTCAGAAGCCATTTACACAGAGCTTCCTTCTCACAGTTCTCATCACACACACACTCTGCAAAGCTCGTACAGGGCTCATTGGCTTTGCACACCTCCTCCACTTTATATGGGTCCTGATGATTCTGGACAAGCCAATCCTCATTAATCATGCTGGGAATGGACGAGGGTTTCTTGGCCTCTAAGTGGTCGTTCAGGCACTTCAGATTGCCCAGGTTTTCAATCTCCACACCCTTGGGCTGGTTGCCCCGACAATTGGTACAGGAATCGGGCTTGACAAGCCAATCATTCACACTGTATGGCTCCTGGAACACCTGCAACAGGAGCTTAAACTTCCCACTGGTTTCACAGCTGCCATTCCCAGGCTTCTCCAGCTTATGGGATTCCTGAGGAGTCACCAGCCAATCAGAAAGGTCCATCTCGTCCTGCTCAAGAAGGTCCAGATCTCCAATCTTTTCAATTTCAACAGAGTATGAACTGGTAGTAGAATGGCTGTTACACTTCTGGTAAGTTGGTTTTTCGGGAACCTCTTGTTGCTGACTCTGGTGGAGCCAGTTTTCTAAGCCCTTTAGGTTGCCCCAGACTTTACCGAAGAAATTGCAGGCTCTGGCAGAAGTCTACACAAGAAGTATGCAGTATTAGTCCATAGAACATTATGGCTGCTTTGGGGTTCAATGATAAGAGTTCATTTATTTACACTCCCTAGAATTTCTAAATTTAAGTATATAAAGCCAAGGAAAGGATTTCTCTGTTGGGATATTAAAATATGTATTGAATAACAAATTTCTGCAGTTTTAAAAAAACTTAAAAATACTAAAGACAAACTAAGAGAAAGCTTTTGTAGCCTATCTGATAGAAAAGAGGCTGGTAGTTCTACATAATCAGCCTTCACAAATAAAGACAAAAATGAACAAAGGATATGATTAGGCAAGTCATCCAAGAAGGCTAATTAACCTAAAAAATATTCAACCTCCATAATCAAACTTCAAAACAAAAGTAAAATTGTTCTTTGTATCAAATTCAGAGGAAAAAAGGAACTTATAAATGATTGCCACTATTTGAGAAGTTTCAGGGAAAGATACACCTCAATATTCTGCCAAATATTCTGAATATAAATTGGTATCAACTTCCTAGAAAGCCAAACTGGCGATATGTATCAAAAGTCTTAAGGGGTATGCAGAATTATAATCTAGAAATCAATTTCTAGGATTTTACTGCTAAGGAATTAACGTGCACACACTAACTCCTGGCTGTTTAGGGGAACTGTGTTCATACCCAGAAAAACTGGAATTTCAATTATAGCCAATCAATGAAATATAGTATTATAGATTTTATGGAAGAAATTAAATGAAAGAGAAATATATTTATGCTCTACTTAGAAAAAAAATTGCTAGTCAAAACAGGATTTACAGAATCATGTTTCTGAAGTGTATGTATGCATACAAAAATGGAAGTATGTAAGTAAGAACGTTACAGTAGTTAGCTCTGCATGTTGGGGTTCTAGGTTTATATTTCTTTATAGTTCTCTGTTTTCTAAACTATCTAGAATAAAGACGCATCACTGGTGTAATAAAAGTTGCAAAAATATTTTCAGCCTAATAGCAAAAACTAATGACATAAACTAAAACCATCTACTACTCCATCTACCTCAGAAATAATAAGGCAGCAACATACCTGACTATTCTCCAAGGTCTGCTTTTGGGTGAGCCAGTCCTGGAGGTTGGTGCTGGGTATGTAAGGAGCCTGTCGAACACTGGCAGGTTTGCTTCCAAGGAGCCATTCGCTGAGAGAGACAGCGGTAGTGCTGGATGCTGACTTCTGCTAATTACATAATACTCTGCTGCTTAACAAGGCAATGCCAAATGCCATAGAAAGTTCACCCGTAAAGCAAGGGACCCAAGCTTTCTAATTTCACTGACTCTGCACAATTCACATGACTTCCCTAAGCCTCCATCTTCACAATTATAAAATAAGAAGTATAGTTCACCTCCAGGGTTGCTTTCAACTCAAAACATCTAGCATTCTATATTCACATTGCCTTAAGAATTATGAGAAGGTTGCCAAAGAGAGCTACCCCCAGGGAGCTAATGATAATGTCCTATGAACTAATTGGTAACAATCACTTTCTCTCTTAATACCCATAAAATCTCTAAATTTCTGACATTCAGTCTCAAAGGGAGTGTTTAATTGCATAAATTAACTCATTCCACTGCTGCCATTTTGCAAAAAAAATAGTAGCCAAAAAAAAAAAAAACAACCCAAAGTGATTTAGTCAAAACCCAAAAGAGGGAAGCCTGGGTGGCTCAGCGGTTTAGCGCTTGCCTTCGGCCAAGGGCATGATCCTGGAGTCCCGGGATTGAATCCCACATCAGGCTCCCTGCATGGAGCCTGCTTCTCCCTCTGCCTGTGTCTCTGCCCGTCTCTGTCGCTCATGAATAAATAAATAAAATATTTAAAAAACAATAAACATATAAACCAAGTAATAATTTAGTTACCAAAAACGAAATGACATTTACCTGTTCTGGCAATGGGATATAACCTCTTTTCTCCAGGAAAGACCCAATATTTGATGAATTAGCATGAGCAATAAGATGCTCAGGAATTTGCTATAAAATGAAAGCAAATTAATCATGTTTATTAATGTTATGCTTTCATTCCAAAAAAGTAAAATTGTAATTCCTAAATTTCAAAAATAGCAATGCATTACTATTTTACTAGAATATTCTTTACACTAAATTCGATGCCTACACAAGTAGTTATGAAATCTGAGAATTCTCTACTATATAAATATCATAAAAGAGAATTTTTTACCATAACTGGTAGTATTACTGTTTTTAACAAGGCCCAAATCAGATCATGTTTAATTTTTTATCTTAAATACCATTCAACCCATAGACTTTATAAGAACTATGTCAAGGTATCAAGAGATACAAGATGAATTCAGAAATTATTAGTGAATCAATACCATATTCCAAGAACTACCAGCCTAATGCTCTATCAGCTTAATCAGAACATGAAATTCTGTAGTTTACCAAATTTTCAAGAAAGCCACTATTCATAGTAAAATATTTTAAGACCATTTGTGAGTCCACAGGTCTGAGAAGTGCACTATGAATTATCTGAGATCAACACTACTCACGATGGTCTTAAGGGATCCAAATGTGGTGATGGCCTGGCGCAGAGCAGTTGTGTCTGCTTCAAACAGTAGGATAGTCGAATCTTCAGGTTTGAGGGTCAAATTGCCCAGTCTGGAGAAAAAATAAACAATATCTGACTACTTTTAAGGAATAACTGTTTTAATCTAAAACAAAAGCCAGGGATCCCTGGGTGGCACAGCGGTTTAGCGCCTGCCTTTGGCCCAGGGCACGATCCTGGAGACCCAGGATCGAATCCCACATCGGGCTCCCGGTGCATGGAGCCTGCTTCTCCCTCTGCCTGTGTCTCTGCCTCTCTCTCTCTCTCTCTGTGACTATCATAAATAAATAAAAATTAATAAATAAATAAATAAATAAATAAATAAATAAATAAATAAATAAAACAAAAGCCAAATTGTGAATAATCTGAAATGACTGTACTTTTCTAAGGAACTCATCAAAGGTAGAGGACTTCATTATGAACCACCAGGTATAATATTAAGCATATACATAGACTTAGGATGATCTTATTACTGGAAAACTCAAGTTAAATCCAAGACATAAAAGGAGTTACAAAATTGACTTGTTTTTGTTTTTTTTTTTTTTAAAGAATTTTTATTTATTTATTCAGAGAGACAGAGAGAGAGAGGCAGAGACACAGGCAGAGGGAGAAGTAAGCTCCACGCAGGGAGCCTGATATGGGACTCGATCCCAAAATTGACTTGTTTTTAAAAATACATCAAAAGTCAAAACAAGTAAAAAGTATCTTTACCTCTCCAGGCACACAGACACTTGATTAGCTAGATCTTTGTTTTGGGTGCACTCCAGTTGATGAATAAGACAATTGAACTGGCCCAGTAACTGTAAGAAAAAAATGAAACTATCTAGCCACAAGGTTACTAAAAGCACCAAATATATCCAAGTAAACAAACAATACTTGGTACTAAGCTTTTACCTGATCTATATTAATGGTACATTATAGGAAAGACATTCTCTGGAAAACCATACTCAAACCAATTATAGCCTTACAGCCACCTTACCCAGTAGAGCTGTTGGGCCTGCTGCTGAAGTGTCTCCTCTTTAAGCTGATAGATGAGATCTACCTGTTCATACAGCCACACCTCACGGCTTCGGAGGCATTCCAGATGACGGCTTATGCAGCTGTGAATCTGGGCTTTGACCTAGTAAACACATACCTATTAGCTTCACTACTGTTATAAGCCTAAAGAATGGTGAGTTTCTTTCTTTCTTTTTTTTTTTTTTTTAAGATTTTATTTATTTATTCATGAGAGACAAGGAGAGAGAGAAAGAAAGAGGCAGAGACATAGGCAGAGGGAGAAGCAGGCTCCATGCAGGGAGCCCGACGTGGGACTCGATCCGGGGTCTCCAGAATCACACACCCTGGGCTGCAGGCGGCGCCAAACCGCTGAGCCACCCGGGCTGCCCAAGAATGGTGAGTTTCTTAAACTTCTGAGGGTCACAAATCCTTTGGATTATCCAATCATATATATGGAACCTCTCTCCAGAAAAATACGTATCATATACTCAAAATTTTGCCTGTAATTTCGGGGTTGCAGGTCCCGGTAGCACACCCATGGAACCACCAAAGGCCCACAGACCCAGTTTAAGAATTTCAGCCACAAAAGCTCTAAATCCTCCTTCCATACCCCATCCATCCAAAGAGGAGCGGGTTTATTTGGGTGGCCTGAAATAATCAAGAAAAAAATAAAAAGGATATGTAATACTGATCCCCTAAGTTTTTCATAGAATTTGAAAACATATATAGTCTTACAAATTTGTCAGTGGAGTAAGATAGAAGTATTAACTTAATGGCTAGCTAGCCCTTGTCTCTTTTCTCACTCTATGAATGAGCAAGCCAGTTATATTAGGCCAATTAAATAAAGAGATGTGCCACTACATGTCAACAGCCAGAAGACCGGTGGGGCAGAGTTTAAGTAAACCTGTAAACTAAATGTTTCTGAAAGCAGAAGTAGTGATTCAAAAAAGAACAAAAATAAAAAATCCAAAGGAGAGTGCTCATTTCAGCAACATATATACTAAAAATCCAAAGGAGAGAAGTCAAAACACCTATAATTATCCATGAGAATCCGCATGAGAAACTATTTTAAAACAAAATTTTTCTATAATAAAGTTGTATTTCAAAATCATGTAATACTTGGTCTTCCCACTCACCAACAGAATATTAGGCCAAGGGAACAAAGAGATTTCATTTTGACTTGATTCAACAGATAAAGTGATTTACATTACATGCCACCAACAAAGCCATGCCACCACGAAGTTAAAAGCTGGTAGAGGCCATGATGCAGCACCATCCTTTATGCATCAAGGACACAGCTGAGCAGAATACTCATTCATTTTGTTATTTTTTTATTGATGGCAGTGCTTGGCACAGGGACCACAAAGAGGAGCAATTAAAAAATGCATGCTGAACTGAAATCTTTGAGGTGGCACAAGGTTTTCCAGACTCTTCTACCATCTGTTTAATTTCCTTTGGGAATCAAAGGCACCAACATTTCAGGCATACCAAACAAGACATGGGGTGTAACCTGGTTAGCACAGAGAAGCAAAGTCCTTAGCCATGCTCTAACCAGCCCTGTGCTAAAAACCCAGACAAGAGAAGAAAAAAGCGCACATCACACCTCTTGTAAGTTATCTTTAATTTGCTGTTCAGCCCGGAGAACTCCACCAATAGCAAGCTCCAAGTCCCTCCGTGCATCACAACACCTCAAAAGGGGTTCTCTATTACTGGAGCGGCCACTCTGGTCCTGTGAGGTACTCATTCTGCTCACTGTTCCTGTGAGAGGAAAAAAAGAAAAATCTAAATTGCACTGTAATTTCAACCAAAAACCACCTTTCAAACATGCCCCAAATGATCATTCCAATGAGCTCTCAATTACTAACTTACTTAGATCACTTCCAAAACAGGACCCGGCACATAGTGTACTCTTAATAAATACTGCTTCTTCTTCCCTGCCCACCACTACTGCATTCCTCCATACAATTCTATGCATCTACTTTAGTGATACTTTACATGTAAACAGATTATTCCTAAAAAACAAACAACCCACTAATTTTCCAGAACTGATAGGGCATATAGCCTCCAGAAAGTTAAAAGAACACTACAGTGTAAGTTTCTGTTTATGAAACACATGAAGTCATAGGGGGCATATGTTCTTGTTTTACAGATTTAGAGGTGAAGACTTAAAAGGTCTAGAAGGATCCATAATCACTCTGAAAAGCAGCTACAAACCAATAACTTGGTAAACAGTTTAGAACACTGTTTAGATCTAGCATTTACCTGGACTGGGAAATGGAAATTTTAAATTATTTTCTTTTAGGTAGAACTTTGTTTTTTTAAACTTAGGAAGAATTTAGGAATGGTTTCAGAGCTAGGAAGCTCTCAAGAGTGTAAATCTAACAAAATAATTTCATAGTATTCTAATATAAGGGAGATGCTCACAGACATTGGTGTGGGAAACTACAAAGTTTTCTAATAATCTTGGGCTTACAAGAGATAAGAAATAGAATTGGAAAGAACAGCACACAACCAATGATATACTGAGACTGAGAAGAATGTAAGAAAAACCATGAAACCAAGCTTGATAATAACTGTTGGAAGAGGGACATCTGGGTGGCTCAGTGGTTGAGCATCTGCTTTTGGCTCAGGTCATGATCCCAGAGTCGGAGTCGTGGGATCAAGTTCCATACGGGGCTCCCTGCAGAGAGCCTGCTTCTCCCTTGGCCTGTGTCTCTGTCTCTGTGTCTCTCAAAAATAAATAAAATATTTTTTAAAACACTAGAAGAAGTCTGGTGTCTATCTTGGATAGATCTAGAATCAGAGATGGTTTCTCAACATTTAGAAAAAAACAGTAATCAATGTAGCTCAGCATGTGTTCACATAGCCCTATGACACCAGAGTTATTTCCTTCTTGGACAGTTTTACTAAACTGGCCATTCAATGCAATCCTGTGGCCACAGTCTATCTGGATGCTCAACACATGATCTGTGACAAGGATATATCCTATCTTTGGGGATAAAGTGAATATGAGCTAAAAAGAAGTACAACTAAATGGAATCCGAAGATTATTTTTTACAAACAACTCAAAAAGTCACAGACTGGGGATCCCTGGGTGGCACAGCGGTTTGGCGCCTGCCTTTGGCCCAGGGCGCGATCCTGGAGACCCAGGATCAAATCCCACGTCGGGCTCCCGGTGCATGGAGCCTGCTTCTCCCTCTGCCTATGTCTCTGCCTCTCTCTCTCTCTGTGTGTGTGACTATCATAAATAAATAAATAAATAAATAAATAAATAAATAAATAAATAAATAAATAATTTTTTAAAAATTTAAAAAAAAAGTCACAGACTGAAGCCCATCTGTAAAGTTTTGAGGTATGTTTTCCCTAATTACTCACCTGTTTTCCCTAATTACATGGATAAAAACAGAAAGCAGATACGACAGTCACAGTTAACAAAGGACTTTGATAAAAACATTCTACATACCTGTAAAATGAAAATGTAAATGTTTAAAACTTGAATGGGGGATGACAAGGTGGAAGAGAATAAAGTGTATTTTAAAAGGATGAAGACTTAGTTGAAAGTAACCTCTATATGAGTTAGCACTGTGCTGGGTCTGAGAGAAAAATAACACCATTTGCATTTACAACATATAGCATATATGTATAGTATATACATATAGTATAGCATTTGTCATAGGACTAACCTGTTCCATGTCTATTAAACTAAATTTGAAATTTCTTTCTGAATAACACACTTTAGAATAGACATTTAGAAAAGGAAAAGGGACTTTAAAACCATGAAAAATTACTCCAGAAGGGAAGCTGTTTAGCCTAGATAAGAGAAGTCTCTGGGAGGACATGATTACAACAAGTAACCTATCAAAAGATTTGTTCAGGATCACCCAAAGAGGGTAGAGGAGGATTAACAGGAGACATCTGAGGCAGTATGTGAAAGAACTTCCTATCAGTTCTGGAGGCACCGACCTCCTCTGAGAAGCCAGCTTTTGGCTAAACAGCAGCCTAGCCAGTGTAGTGTGGAGAGTCCCCCAGATGGCTGACTCCTCCTCTGAGAGGACGCGAACTCTGGCCTAGACTGCATATTCAAGCCTAGGTTTAGGACCAGACAGCTAGCTAGAAGCTGGAAAGGAATAAAGGCGGTATCATCCTCACCCTCAAAAATAAAATGATGGGAGGAAGAAGCCTAACAGGCTCCACAGTGAGGAACTAGAGATCCTCTAGGAATCTTAAAGATTTGGGAAACTGTAATTTCTGTTATTTTGTTACGTCAGTCTGTTTCCCCATAATGACCTCTAGAAAGGAAAGGCCTCCTTAACTAAATTTGATAGGAATCCCTGTGGAAATTTTTCCTAACACATATGTTAACACTTGGTGCACTCTGTAGGAACTTTGAAAAATACCTGTACAACACAAGTGAAGTGTTGCCTTATACTTGAGAGCTGGAGTGTCACCTCATTACAAGTTGCTTCACTTTGCACTTAAAAGTTATACGTAAAGCATGTTTAGCTGTCTTTCTAATTATTAACCAACTTTCACCTATGCCAAGTTTCCCATTCTTAAGTCCTCACCATTTGTGTGGCATTCCACAATATCTGGCACAGTGTAAATGTAATCAATAAAATTAAATTAAAATGCACTTCACAATGTCAAACCCCAGAGCTCTAGATCACACAGGTGGCAAATTCAAATGCATATAAGTGCTGACTGTTATTATTAAATCCCTAAAGTAGGTCTTCTAAACTCAATCACAAGTACTATACAAACTGTCTAACAAGAACAATGGGCAGCCAGGGTGGCTCAGCGGTTTAGTGCCGCCTTCAGCCCAGGGCGTGATCCTGGAGACCCAGGATGAGTTCCGTGTGGGGCTTCCTGCATGGAGCCTGTTCCTCCCTGTGCCTGTATCTCTGCCTCTATCTCTCTCTGTGTGTCTCTCATGAATAAATAAATAAAGTCTTTAAAAAAAAAAAAAAACTGTCTAACAAGAACAAAATATGGCAAAACTATACAAACTGGGTTTGCTCCTTATCAGCTATGGACAGAAGCAGGATGAGATTTAAGTTACAAAACTCATTTCCCCCATATTTATCACATTTTCAAATTAAAATAAGTGTTATCCTTCAAAACAGTAATCTTGTTAAGAATAAGGATCTTTAGAGCCCATCCGTTCAGCCACTAAGAAATCCTTTTTTTTTTTTTTTTTAAAGACTTTGTTTATTTATTCATGAGAGACACACAGAGAGAGGCAGAGACACAGGCAGAGGGAGAAGCAGGCTCCATGCAGGGAGGCCGACGTGGGACTCGATCCCGGGTCTCCAGGACCATGCCCTGAGCCAAAGGCAGACGCTTAACCACTAAGCTACCCTCAACTGCTGAGCTACCGAGGCGTCCCAGAAATCCTGTTTCATTTCTTTATGATCAATCCCCGGATGCTTGTCTCTGCTGCCTTTGGCTGTGCCCCTTTGCCTCCCTGTGGGGCAGTGGAGGGGCAGTCAGCTTCTCTAGCCTAGATCCCAAGAAAGCAGTTATGCAAACACTTGCCTTTTTGTACTGCAGTGAGGAGGAAGCCCTCAGAACTAGAATTAAGAATCCACTATAGGAGTGAACTCAAATCACAATGAGGTGAAGCCTGACCTACCTTTATGAAATACCACGTCCAAAGAGACTTGTGGGAGGTAAATAGTTCACACAGCCATTTTCAACAATTTACCATTTATTTCAGGTTCCAGAGCCAGTGCAGCAAGCATGACAGTTAAGAGGTTACCCTGGAAGCGGGGGTGGGGGTGGGGTGAGCAGTGGCGAGGCGTTTAACAAATGGAGTTCTTCATCTGCCAACATAAAACCCATGGGCTGGTTGCTTACTTCTCTAAACCTCCACTTCCTCTGGAAACAAGAGACAGCGACAGTAGCTACAAATGGCTACAGAGAAGCTGAAGTGAGACATTATCAGCCTGCGGCACTTAATCCAACCCCTGCACTCTGCACTTTTTAACACTATTGTTAGGTTTAGTTGAGTTATTGGGACTTTAGGAACCATCACCCCTGGATTAGAGACAGCAGCACTGAAGCTAGAAAAGGCTTTGAAGTGAAGAGGCCTTGACTCAGAATCATTAGGCCATTTATCAATGCTATGACCTTGGGCCATTTGCCCTTTTAGAACCTAAACCCTAATTCCTAAATCAAGATAATACCCACCTTGCAGATTTAGGGGTAAGGATGTGGTACTTGTTTAACAGATAGTAGTTCCCTATCGAATCTTTCACTATACAATATAGCAAAAGGCAAACAGTTTTTATGGCAAAAACTCAATAGTCTAAACCCTGTACTTACCAAGTATGCACACTATTGTCTGGTTTCTTACCTGTAAAAGGACTGGACCAAATCAGCTCTAATTCCAAAATTCAAATCAATGAAAGACTATTTAAAAATGTCTTTTCCTCTTCATCTTTGTAATCCAAACCACTGCCCCCACCTTCAAAAGAAGACTGCTTAAATGTGTATCTTTTGAGACAAAGTAAAAAGTTTAAATGCTTCTGAAACTTCCCTACCTCTAGGATTCCTGTCCTAAATTTAGGGCAGGAGGAAGAAAGAGGGAGAGACACATGCACTCCTCAAATAAAGCTCCAGGAAAACCTAGAGCTTTCCCCAAAGAGGAGTTCTATAAACTATATATGCAATCTTTGCATAGTGTTTTACACAAATCTAGTTATGAAATCCAAAGATCATGAAACCAGAATTAAGTAACTAACCACAAATGAAGCTCTATCGTTATCGTGTGCTTTAACCATAAAATTTCGAAAAAGCTATAACCCTCTTGTGACCCACATAAAACCACAACTTAAAGTACAAAAATTTAGCCATCTCTTTAGTAGACTATTCTCATTTTATAGATAAAGCCACTAAGGCCCAGACAGTTTAAACCACTCATTTAAAGGGCCACAGCCATAACAGGTTTGAGTTTAGAACTAAGGTTTCTAAGGTCTAGTCCTGGATGCTCTCTGACCAGCTTGTTCTTCCTTTTTTTAGTGTATTATCACCCACAAATTACTTGTATTTGCCAATACTATAGTTTGAAATTAACATTCAAAAAAAAAATTCCAATGGAGTACTATTGGAATAATTTCCATTAAGATTCTGTGCATTTTCATAGTCCTCGATAAAGTAAGACAATTTCTTAGAATTTTCTTCCTTGGATAATGCTAACAAAATAAATAGTACCCGTGCATGTCAAGACAGTTTCAGAATAATCTAAACACTGCCAAATGCCAGTGCCAAGTACGAAGGACAAGAGCAAGAGTCCTGGATTCTGACCCCACATCTGTATCATAATCACGCAAAGTTCCATTTGTCTGTCTGAATGAAAGCTTAAACCATGTCAAGGCCTTTCAGGTTTCACTGTTTTGCCACCTTTCCCACCTGCCCCTTTCCAAAAAAAAAAAAAAAAAAAAAAAAAGGTTTTCCACTTCTCAGTTATTTTCCTGGCTTCCAAGTCATTGCTAGAAGCCGATGTTCTAAAAAGCAACCCAAAGCATACATCTATGTTCTCTGGATTACTAAATTTGAAATATTGCCAATGTGGTTATCTTTGATGAGACATCTATTAGACTGTACAAATTTTCAGGAAAAAAAATGATAAAGTAATTAATATTCCACATCACCTTGAGACATTCCTTCACACGTTCTTTATTGTCAAAAAAAAAAAAAAAAAAAAGCTTATTTCACAATTCATTAACTCAAAGGCTATACATATCTTACCCTAGCCCCAAAACACTTTTAATTCCTTATCAACACAAGTATTTTTGAAATTCAGGATGATTCTCCATAATTTTTTTCACACCTCGCAATAAAGGCTAATACCTGAAGAGACTTAAAATACGATAACAATGAAATCACGGTATCATATTCTAAGATGAACACTTCAGAGTTTACTGCGCTATTTGTCTACCTTTACAGCACATCAACTTTCCGAAGCAGTAACTGCAAACTGACCACAAAATTCCCCACCTAATGCCAAATAAGACTTTTCTAGCTCAAAAGCAACGATGATTCATGCAACTTTCCAGGTCCCCAACACTTTGTAAGAGCACAGCTGCTCCACGAAGCCGCAGTCCGCAGGGCGAGCGCTCCGCACGCAGGCGCCAGCCCGGGCCGCAGCGCCCCTTCCCCAGCCCAGCGTGGCGAGCCGACTCCGAGCGCCCCTGCCGCGGTCCGGGGCTGCCCACGTACCTGCAGGCTGGGCCTGCGCCGCACGACCTCCTGGGCGCGCCGAAGACCGCTTTATCCCCAACTGGGCTGGCGAAGGTCCCCGAGCCCACGCGCCGCGCGCCCCCGCGCCCGCGTCTGGCGGCCCCGGCGGCCGGGAGCGCGCACGTCGGCGCCCGGGACGCTCGGGAGGTTCCGCCCACTCGGGCACCTCCCCCCTCCCCCCTCCCCCCTCCCCGCCCCCCGCCCCCCAGGAGCTCCCGCCCCGCCCTGCCGCTTGCCGAAGCCAGCTCCCGGAGCCCCCAGAAGCCAGGGCTCCCCTCCACCTCCCCTCGGCCCTTCTGCCCCAGCTCTTGGCCTCTATCCACCCTGTTCCGCGCCCCAAGTCGTCAAGACGGCTACGACTTCAGGGTTTTGCTGCTTATCACTACAGAGAAGTAACAACCGTGGGGCTTCTGAAGGCTTACCGCGTTATTCCTGGAATGTCCCTGCCGGGTAGTTTATGCCTCCTGAGATCACCACTGTCAGCCCCGCTGGGGTTCAGCCCTCGCCTCTTGTTCCAAGTGTCCATTATTACTGTCTCCAACTCAATTGTTGTCTCCAACAATTATATGTAAAATGTTTAGGGCAGTACCTGCCATATACAGTATTCCTATCTGATTATCGTGATCATGGTACAGTACATTTAGTTTGGTGCCCTTTTCTGCAAAATCACCCTTATTGCCTGCATATCCAATCAGGCCAGCAGACAAAATCTAGACAGCGCTAGTCATTGCCTTTCAATCAATTTTATTAATGTAAAATACTTGCTCTTGTCTATTCACAAACTATTTTTGTAAATAGTAAGAGTAAAGCAAAACCACACAACAAAAAGCAAAAGACACTCCAGGCCATCACCTCCAATTAAGCATCCCTCAGATTTCAGATGAATAGTCTGTGGAGGCGCCTGTCTTATCTATGCTGCACAAGGTTTCTGGGATCCCATTTCAGATAGTCATTACCAAACATTTCAGACAGTCACTACCAAAAGTTATGAGAAAACAATTTCTTCTCTATTGGATAACACATTTTGTAAAGATTTAAAAAAAAAAAAAAAAACAACACAGGACATCCCGGGTGGCTCAGTGGTTTAGCGCCACCTTTGGCCCAGGGCGTCATCGTGGAGTCCTGGGATCGAGTCCCTGCATGGAGTCTGCTTCTCCCTCTACCTGTGCCTCTGCCTCTCTCTCTGTCTCTCATGAATAAAAAAAAAAATATTAAAAAACAAACAAACAAACAAACAGGGGCTCCTGGGTGGCTTAGTCAGTTAAGCCTGCCTTCTGCTTATGCCATGATCTCAGGGTCCTGGGATGGAGTCCCTCATTGGGCTCCCTGCTAGGCAGAAAGCCTGCTTCTCCCTCTCCACCCTGACCATGCTCTCTCTTGCTACCTCTGTTGCTATCTCTGTCTCTCTCAAATAAATAAAATCTAAAAAAAAAAAAAAAAAAAAAGACATACTTCTAAATGATGGAAGTTTAAATTTTGTGGACTTTTGTACTTTAAACGGCTAGAAAAGAGGAATTTTCAGTCTATTAAAACATAACTGATGTCAAGAAGAACTTTCATCTTTAGGTGCCCCTACAAAATACTCACAATGTAAATAAATACAATAGAAACTGTGTTGACCATCACCTACATAACCAATTGTCTCTACGCCCTCTCTAAAAGATCCTGACCCACACCTCCACACACTAAATAATCCAGCTCTCCCTCACTTGAATTCCTGAGTTACTGAGAGTCAGTGTTTGTTCTATCAGCTTATTCCAGCTGTAGTTGTCACTACAATGATGTGATTTATTCCAAATTACGTAAAGACTGGAGGAAAAAATAATAAAAATCTAGAAGAATTCTACATTCAAACCACTTTGCATGCTCCTCTTTTCTCCCTTAGGCTTCATTATTTGCCCTTATATCTTTATGTTTACATTCTAAGGGGGATTTTACCTCTCTTCTGCTTCAAGATTTCTATGCTGTCTCAGAACGAGAACCATCCACTCCTAGTAGGTCATCTCATTTAAAGAGGATGTAAACTCCCCACTTGCCTGTAGGATAAAGTCCAAATTTCTTATAAAAGGAATAAAGTTCTCTATTTTCTCACTCCAACATGATTTTCCTGCCATCTCCTCAGAGCAGCCCCCACACTGTAACCTGCTACACAGCTCTTCCATTCACAGCCTAGGCTGGTTTACCTGTCCAGCTTGGCTCTCCCAGTTCTCGCTGCCAGCAATACCAGTTCCCTTCTCCTTACCTGTCCACTTTTCTAACTATGCTCAAGTCACCACCACTATGAAGACTTTCTGGCCAAGCACCCCTCTCCTCAATAGTTTTGGCCAACAGAGTTTGCTGCTCCTTCCTCTGGACCCACTCTAATCTATACAGGTTTCCAGCGTGAGACCTGTAACATGTTACTCTAATTACACAGTACATGTCTGCCTCCTTAGCTTGAGATTCTCAAGAGAAGGTACAATGACTTATTTGGCTTTGTACACTCTAATGCTGAACAGAGTCTGGTAAGGGTATTTTGGCTTACCAAACCCCTTCACACTCTACGTGCTCTATTGAATTGACAAAGAATGGTGTCCCTAAAGTTGTGCAATGCTGTAACCCTAAATTCAACAGAGACTTAATGTGTATGTTTGAGAAATGAATAAATGATAAACAGACGTTCAAGTTCAGACTAGCCACGATAAGAATAGTATAGTTCTTCTTTAAACATAGATAATCAACTTGATGTCACAGTAAGGCCTGCATTCAGGATGGTTTTTCAGAGGTGGAAATGTTTCTAGTGTTACTATTTTTAGTTTTCTTTCAAACAAGACAAAACTGGCAAGGGTACTGCCACTGAAACCATGATCCCAGGACAGGCACTGAGACAAAGCATCTTTCCTCAGGCAAACCCGTCAAAGTTTAGCTATGCAGATTCACAAACATCAGGAAGTCTGTAAGTTAAAGAGGAAATATTAACTTATCTACAGCCAACTCAGGATTTTTTTTCCTTCAGATTTGCAGTACCACAGAAATTCTAGCTGACATCACAAAAGATTGGTAGGCTTTCAGAACTGGGACTCTGTCCTATTTTCAACTTGAAACTTCTGGTCATAATACAGTAAATGATAGGAAAACATACTGCTTATCTACCATCCCAGTGATAATACTATTTTAGAGGATCCCTGGGTGGCTTAGTGGTTTAGCGCCTGCCTTCGGCCCAGGGCGTGATCCTGGAGTCCCAGGATCGAGTCCCACATTGGGCTCCCTGCATGGAACCTGCTTCTCCCTCTGCCTGTGTCTCTGCCTCTCTCTCTCTGTGTGCCTCTCATGAATAAATAAATAAATAAAATCTTTTTTAAAAAATACTATTTTATCTCTGATTTTATAGTAAGTATCTTACGGTTTTTCCCATAGGAAGTGAACAAGTAATATAATATTATCCCTTCTCTAAAGCCTGGGGTACTAGCAATAATGCTAAAATTAAATTCAAAATATACCTTAGATTATGTTCTTATGAAATCAGTAATTGTCCTAGTATTAAAAGACTTAACTTCTTATCTATGATCAAACTGACAATCAAAAACTTTTTAACCTATTATTCATTCCTACACTGAACCAAATTGTCACATTTGTAGAGCACTGTAGGAAAGGCTGGATAAGAGGAATAGTGAGGCTCAAAAGGGTTCCCAAACATTTTTCCAGCACCAGAGAGGAACATCTTGATTCCACTGAATAATTAAGCCAGGTAAAATCAGGGAGGATGACTTGGGATAAGTATGGTTAACAGAATTAGACTGAATCATTCACATCAGGAGCAAAAAGAGCACCCTCAAAATGACTATTTTATGGGTGCCTGGGTGGCTCAGTCAGTTAAGCATCTGCCTTCAGGTCAGGTCATGATCCCAGGGTCCTGGGATGGAGCCCCATGTCTTTGGGCTCAGCGGGAAGCCTGCTTCTTCCTCTTCCCTCTGCCCCTCCCCCGCCGCTTGTGCTCCTATTCTGTCAAATAAATAAATAAAATCTTTTTTTAAAAAAGGTGAAACATTGTTCAAAAAAAATAACTATTTTATTCACTTGCCTGTGAATCTACCTAATTCAAAGAGGGTGAATACCATGTCAGGCTCTGAGGTATTGTAGGTTAGGTGGGATATTTATAAGTTATGATTGAATGTTATAATTTAATAAGCAAAGACAAGCTGAGAACTATATGGCAGCTCCTCCAACAAGCATACTATTTAAAAACACTATTTAAAGCTACTCACCAGAAGAAAAGTACTCAACTTTGCCCCCATATGAGCCTAGGCCACTCAACTTGTCTGTGTGCTATATGTTGAAACAAAGTATCAAGACATATCCATAATGAAAACAAAGCCAAAAGGAAAGTTGTGGACAAGTCTTTATTCTCTGAGGCTCAATATACTTCCTTTGAAAAAGTCCAAGATTGATAGTTTTTTAATTTATTATGTTAATTCTAGTATAGTTAACATATGGTGTTATGTTAGTTTCCAGTGTACAATATGATTTAACAATTCCATATATTACCTAGTGTTCATTATGATAAGTATACTCTTAGTCTCCCAAAAATTAATATATGTAAAGCACTGAGAATAATTCCTGACACATAGTAAGAGGTATATCCCCCATTATCCAAAAGTAGAGCATTTCTATGAGGATTTCTGATTACCTGACGATCTATCTTTCTAACAGATGCACAAAATACATTGAGATAAAGCACTAATCCTCAGAAACACAGTTCAAAGCTATGGTGGCTTGATGTTGAGATGCTAAGTGTAGCTTCCAGGGAAGGACCTTGGTGGAGCCACTCTAGCTGCTGGGGTGCATAATGCCTCTAATAATGACTCACTGCAAAACAAATGCTGAACACCACTTTTGCTTTTTGCCCTTTTTTGTAAAAGTAAAAATCCTCTTTGGAAACAGATACAAATGCAGGTCTTTCATAAAAGTAAAGTGACGTAACAAAAGCTTTAAAAAAGCAGGAGGGGGGCGTTTGGGTGGCTCAGTTGGTTAAACATCTGCCTTTGGCTCAGGTCATGATCCCAGGGTCCTGGGATAGAGCCTCATGTCAGGCTCCCTCCTCAGTGGGGAGCCTCCTTCTTCCTCTCCCTCTGCTGCTCCCCCTGCTGGTGCTCTCTCTCTCTCTCTCTCTCTCTCAAAGAAATAAATTAAATCTTTAAAAAAAAAAAAAAAAAAGCAGTGGATACGTGTAGCTATTTTTAATAAAAACCTTTTAGAAAAAGCAGTGGATACATGTAGCTATTTTTACTACTTTTGGTCAGATAATGGGTACCATAATAAAGGAAGACATTTTATTACGTAGCTCATCAATTTAATAAGTCACCATTATCTCTCCCAGTTTCCTGACTGCTGCCCACTCCTCCCTCCTCACCTACTCTTTCTTCTCTTTGCTTGCTCAGTTCAGTCACAATTGTCTCCTTGTGGCTCCTACAGCATTCCAAGGATGCTTCTACCTCAGGGCCCTTGCACTCTCCTCCAGATATGCTTATGCCCACTTGTTCACTTGCTTAGAGTGTCTTTTCAGTGAAGCCATTCCTCACAATCCTATACAAAATAAATCTTCCTTCCACAAACTCCCCCTTAATATATTTTATTTTTCTCCATAGTACTTATCACCATCTGACATGTAGAAACCATTTATTTTCTGAACCCACTTCAGAAAACACACTAGAAAGTAAGTTCCCCAGAGGAAGGAACTTTGTCATTTTGTTCACTGTTATATAGTAGATGTTCCATAAATATTTGTTGAATGAATTCAACAAATATTTAATGTATCTATGTGCCAAGGGCTTTTTTTTTTTTTTTACACATTATTTCATTTTAGTCTCCCAAACATTTAAAGATTTTATTTATTCATTCATGAGACACACACAGAGAGAGGTAGAGACATAGGCAGAGGGAGAAGCAGGCTCCCCATGGGGAGCCTGATGTGATACTCCATCCCAGGACCCCAGGATCACCACCTGAGCCAAAGGCAGATGCTCAACCACTGAGCCACCCAAGTGCCCCCAAACATTGATTTTTTTTTAAAGATTTTATTTATTGGGCAGCCCTGGTGGCACAGCAGTTTAGCACCGCAGCCCGGGGTGTGATCCTGGAGACCTGGGATCGAGTCCCACATCGGGGTCCCTGCATGGAGCCTGCTTCTTCCTCTGCCTGTGTCTCTGCCTCTGTCTCTCTGAATAAATAAATAAATAAATCTTTAAAAAAAGATTTTATTTATTTATGAGAGTGCGTGCACACAGAGGGAGAGGAAGAAGCAGACTCCTTGCTAAGCAGGGAGCCCAATGCAGGGCTAGATCCCAGGACCCTGAGATGAGGAGTCGAAAGATGACCTGAGCTGAAGGCAGATGCTTAACCAACTGAGCCACCCAGGCGTTCCCCCCGCCCCCCCCCCACCTCAAACATTTAAAGTACATATTATCACCACAATTTAAAAAATAAAGAACCTAACGCCTGATGAAGTTAAATATATATTACCTATAATCACAGGCTTCCAAGTAGCGGGGTCAAGATTTAATCCCAGGTCTGAGTCTAAAGTCCTTAGCCACATAAGTTAAAGGGATCACTTGGGTACTAAGATTTTACGTATTCATTCAACAAATATTTATAGAGTTCCTATGCTGACACATACTTATGATAGTCCCTGAGGGCACAACAATGAATTGCTACCTGGAGAATCTGTGCCATTGATTCACCAAAAATTCAGCAGAAAATAGTAATTCTTTGAAATACGACATTGAGAGTCAAAAATCCATCAGCAGCAATGACTGGCTCTCAGTGTTTTCCAGTATGCTAACCCTTACTCTAGTAGGGAAATTATTATGAAACAGTAGCCAAGAGGCTTTCAGATGGGCGTAGGGATGTATAAGAATATCCTGCAGTTTTCTAAAGCTCCCCCCCCCCCACAGGTTCCTGAAATTCTGGCACAGCTCAGCTGATTTTAAAAAATGGGGTGAGGGGGCAGGTCCTATGTAATTCTAAAATAAGACATTTTCTTCCCCTCTGAGAATCACATTTTCCTTCCCTTACATAGCTCACCGTGCTTTGGCACTTCTGAAATGCCTGTTTGCCCAACAGTAAGAATGTAATTGTAGAGGTTTATTCAGACACAAAATATCATGAAACTTTAGACCCTATAGGATTTTCCCTAAGGACCCAAGGCTAAAAGTCCCATAGAAAAGGGGGAAGGAGAAATAAAATGCAAGGAATATTACTGGGCTAGAGCTTACATGTATTATCTCACTTATCTGAACAAACAGGCAAGCTAGCAAACATTCCAAAGAGCAAGCCAAGTAACTTCCCTAAGCCACACGGTCCATCCACCACACCCACCTCCACGGCAGCACCTGGGTAAGTTCCTCAAGGGTCCGATAGTCTTTACAGCTCAGACGCGGCACGTAGGACCCCAGTACAGGGACGAGCCCATCAGGATGACCGGTCTCGTCCTCACCCCAGGAGATAATTCAAGAGTCCTCACAGCCACATTTCCAAATCAACAAATGGGCGGTGGAAAACTAAATCTACCCAAGAGAGTCGCGCTGTGGTGAACCTTACCCTGACCTGACTAGAAAACACTGGAAAATGGGGGGGGGGGGGGGGGGGGGGCTGCTTTTTCCATCTGACAGACTCTGCGGCCTGCCCGCTGTCATTCCTGACCGCGTCATCCCGAGTGTCACACGGCGGGCGCCTGAGGCCCTGGCGACGAGCAAGCAGAGCCCTGCGGCCGTCACTCCCGGGGTCGGGAGACGGAGACGGAGACGGCGGCGGGGGGCGGGCGGCGGGCGGCGGGCCGAGGGCCGCGGAGGGGACCGGCCCAGGCGGCCAACAGCCAGGAAAGGGTGACCCGGGCCGGACAGGTCGAGGGAGACGCCGGCGGGAAGGGCAGACCTAGGCTGGGCGGGCCAGCGGCCACGGCGCCCCGGGCCACCCGCGACCCGCAGGCAGGAGGACCCAGCGAGCCACCGCGGTGCTTACCAGCTCCGAGGGCCGCGCCGGGCGAAGCGAGCGGGAGCTTCCTCGGGGAGAGGCCCGCAGGGTCAAGCAGAGGGCCGAAAGGAAGAGTTCTCGCGAGAGCGCCGCCTTCCTCCCACGCCTCACGCCACACATCTGACAGTCTCGCGAGACCTCGGCTCGGGTCAGCCCGCAGCCCTCGCCCGCGCCCGCGCCCGCGCCCGCGCCCTGTCCGCCTCCCCCGAGTCGCTCACGTTAAGTAAAGCAAGTTTGTTGAAGGCAGACTCCGCCGAGGATTCGCTCTGTGCTCCGTGATGGTCTCACAAATGTCCTCGTAAACAGATTTTAGCTTTAATGTACACATGCAAAAATAGACGTCAGAAGACGCAAAAGGGCAAATCCTGTGTGAATCCAATTACATAAGGTCGCTGGAATAAGTCAGATTCATAGAAGCAGAAGACACAACAGTAGGGCGCCCGGGTGGCTCGGCTGGTCCGGCCTCCGCCTTGGGCTGCGGCCAAGGTCCTGGAGTCGAGGGTGGAGCCCCCAGGCGGGCACTTGCTCTGGGGCAGTCGGCTCCTCCCTTTGCCCTTCATCCAGCTCTTGCTCTCTCTCTCTCTCTCTCTCTCTCTCTCTCTCAAATATATAAATAAAATATTGTTTTTTTAAAAAAGGAATAAAAAGAGAACACAAGGTGCTTTCCACAGGCTGGGGGGAGGAGTAATTGTATGATTACGGACTTTGAGGTTAAGATGATGGAAAGTTATGGAGATGGATGTAGTGATGACTGTACAACAGTGTGAATATTTGTAATTCCACTCAACTGTAAACTTAAAAAAGTGGTTAAAGTGGTAGCTTTTACAACCTGGATATTTTGCTACAGTTTTTTAAATTTTAGCGAATTTAGAGGTCAGAGTCCAGATTCCAAGCCCCATCATGATTCCAAAGCATGCGTTCATTTGCACCACATCATACCACTTGCCACACCCCACAGCTCTGTACTTCTCAAAATTTGCCCCGTGTGGCATTACCCACATTAGAACATTGTTGTTTATTTGTGATCAGATATTAATATAGGAATCTTAATGTCTCAGTTTTGACAGAGGTCCCCAGTACTCAGCTATCTGCTCTCCATATTTCCCGCAAGGTGAAAGACCATCTAAGTAGGTCCCACCAAAGAGTGACAAGGAGCAAGGCAATCTCAGGAAAAAGCAATGGGAAATGTGAGTTCAAATGCAGAAGCTAAAAGGCAGTCATAGCCTGTATTGGAAGGTGAGCTGTGGAGAAGGAGGAGCAGCAGGGCATGTTGGAGAAGCCCACAAAAGCCCGAAGGGGAAGAAAATCACTCTAAACACTGCCACTAGCCAAGGAAGCCAACCAAGCCTGTACCTGACCCTTAATTATCTTGTCCTCCACTGCAATTCAGTTGTAGACTCTAGATTGACACTTTTTTTTGTAACTAAAGATGACCAAAACACTTTTTAATTATCTTCGGACCAAAAACACCAAAAGACTTGCCTAGATTGCTCAACTAGTCCACATAGTATGTTTAAACAGGTAGAGTTCAAGGGCAGAGGAAAAATAAAGCTCTTCACTGATTGCCCACAAATTGTTCAACAAAGGACTATTTGCTTGTGATCTGTCACGTACACACGCAACTCTAAACTGGTCAGGACTGCCAGACCTTACTTCTCTGGTTCATGGCTTAGCCCCAGGCCCAGAACATTACCTGGTCCAGGCACTCAGTAGAGACCTGGAGTGAACAAATGTTCTCTAACACAGAAACAGCAACAGGTAATCAACATTGTTACCGTTTTAAGTTCCTAAGTTTTGAGGTGATCTGTATGCTGCAAAAGATATTAGAATCCTGCACCCAAGCCATTTCCATTTACCAGACAGAGTCCGCGGCCTTTTAATACCCCCATCAGGTTGTGTGTGATCTTGGAGGCGCTTTTCCCAGGCTGTCCTGCTCTAAACTGCTCTAACCTTAGGGTGCCTAGCAGGCTCAGTTGATAGAACATGGGACTCTTGATCTTGGGGTCATGATTTCAAGCCTCACATTGGGCCTAGAGCTTACTTTAAAAACAAATAACAACAACAACAACAACAACAACAAAAAAAAAACCCCTGCCCTAACCTCAAGAAAACACAAAGGTGTGTGTGGGACACAGTGCTCTCTAAAGAAGACGAAGGAAGAGTAAACATGGAAACCTCAAAGAATTGGGATCCCTGGGTGGCTCAGCAGTTGAGCAACTGCCTTCAGCCCAGGACATGATCCCGGAGTCCCAGGATCAAGTCCCACATTGGGCTCCCTGCATGGAGCCTGCTTCTCCCTCTGCCTGTGTCTCCGCCTCTCTCTCATTCTATCATAAATAAACAAAATCCTTAAAAAAAAAAAAAAAAAGAAAAAGAAAGAAAGAAAGAAAGAAAGAAAGAAAGAAAGAAAGAAAGAAAGAAAGAAAAAGAAAACCTCAAAGAAAAAGAGGGATCTGATTTTATCTTGAAGACACATGTATTTTTTGGATTGTTCACCAGATAGCTGGACAGCAGGGCACCAGACTGCAGACATATCAAAAGTGACATAAGCAGCAGTGGTCCCTAAGTAGGAGACATATAATGATCTCTTGTAGTATATACTATAAAAACATTATAACTTTTATTCATTTTTTTGTCTCCTTTCAGTGTTTGCATGCTTTGTAATACACACATAATTTATAAACTAATGTATAATAATTGATAAACTAAAAGCATACAGAGATTCAAGTGTTTGCTCAAAAACTTTTTTACTGTTAGGTAGGGTTACACAATCATAGATTGTCAGAGGCCAAAGAAAAACAAGACCTGGCCTGGGGCAACTTGGGCCCTCTCAGGCTGGGAGCCCTAGGCCCACCACCAGCACATTACATTATCCATTCAACTGACAATACAGGTCCTTTCTGGGTCACTCTGCCACCACTTTATAGCTGCAGGTCTCCTTGTTGAGGATTGTCTGGCACTTGGTTTTTGTCATAATATAGGGGTGTAGCAGGGCTGTCACTGAGACAAGAACAAGGCCTATTCAAAGGGATAGGATGCCCATCCTCTCCAGGACTAGCTCTATGAAGCTCTATGATGGAAGCAGCCCATCCTCCAACTCTCTAGGATGCCCCTCACCAACTTAAGGCCATTCTTTGGCAACACCAAAGTGCCACCTTCAGGAACATAGACCTGAACACATGGAACCTGAACTATCAGCATGTAGGCCATCCCTGGCATCATTCCTAAATTCCATCCTGCCCTGCATGCACAGAAAGATAACAGTAGGTTCTGACAGGCCCAGAAGCAGATCTGGGCTCCTGTCGGGCCAGGAAACTTGTTCCAGCCTGATTCTTCTTTTTTTTTTTTTTTAATTTTTATTTATTTATGAGAGAGAGAGAGAGAGAGAGAGAGAGAGAGAGAGACAGGCTCCATGCACCGGAAACCCAACGTGGGATTCGATCCTGGGTCTCCAGGATCGTGCCCTGGGCCAAAGGCAGGCGCTAAACCGCTGCGCCACCCAGGGATCCCAGCCTGATTCTTCTTGCTCTCCCTACTTGGGATGTGCCATCAGTAGTGCTGCTTGAAGATAGGAAAGGAACTGTTGTTCCATCCCTGGCGTGGAGGCTAGTTAGATAGGAGATGGCTTGGCCAACAGATAAAAAGACTCACTCCAGGTGGGGATTATGGAGCTCAGAAAGAATCTCTGTGATACCAGAGAGAGAACCAGTTCCGAACTCAGGTTCGACTGCTTGCTGCTCTAAAATCAACACTTAAGAAACAAGTGATGGTGGGAAAGGTTGCTTTATTCAGGAAACTGGCAACCTGGGAAGATGGTGGACTGATGTCCCAAAGACCATCTTCCCCATTGAGATGACACCAGAGGGAACCCTGGAAGAGGGTTGTATGGCATAGCTACAGTGATGTGGCACTGACCAGGGTGGGAGAGTGCCAACTCTGGGGGACATGGATGTCTTCATTCTTTGGAAATGCACTCTTATGTCAGAAGAGAAACACTTTACTAGCCCTTAATCTGGTCCACTCCAGAGCCACACTGACATTTTATACAAAGACAGTGTCAAATTTCTAGAACCCCAAAATCAAGGTTCAACTCTAACATGTGGTGGCCCAACCAAGGCAATGCCTGGAAACCTGCTTCAGCCAGCCAGCCAGCCAGCCAGCCAGCCAGTCTCCCAATCCAATATCCCTCTTGTTCCATTAAGCACTTAGCATGGGGAACACTCAATAAATATATTTGGAATTTTCCAGACACTTAAAATCTGTAGCACTTGGGTGTTTAAGTCAAGTGCTCATTCCTCTAGTCACTGATAGTGTCTTAAGTCTCTCTGAGGCACTTGTTAAAACTCAGATTCCTTTGCCCCTGTAGATTCTGATTTAGTAGGTTCTGGGATAGGCCCCAGAAATTTGTATTTCATCAAAATTCCCAGCTGAGTCTGTGATCAGGCAAATTTGGGAAACACTACGTATGCCAATGCTTCTGTCATTAGAGCAGCTCCTGTTCTTGCAAACACTATATGGGCCAAGGCTGGCTTGAAGACATCAGATGGACTGTGGGGGAGGGGTGCACAGAGTGGCTCTTATGGACATAGTTGCTAAGGAAACAGGACAATTAGGGCCACAGTTTGGGTACTCTCTGTTTTATCACCCCAACCACTAGACTTTTGGCGTCCACAGTAATCCAGCAGAATACACCTACACAACCTTTGTGCTAACTTGAGTTAAACTGAGCAGTGAAGCAACATGGAGTTTAGAGTGTAAAGCACACTACAGATCTGCACCTTCACATCCAATCCCTTTGCTATGCTCACAGCCACTCCTGTTCTCGCAAATGGCTACAAGCCAAGGCTGAAGTGACACTGGCTAACTTATACAATACCTTCAGATGATTGGTTATTATTTCCTACACTGAGCAACTCATGTGGATGTAGGTATTTAGTAATAAAATATTTATCAAGTTCCAAAACCTACTTAAAGGAAATAAGCCTGGGGTGGAAGTAACCTAAATGTATGGAACATAATTCAGCCTTAAAAAGGAAGGAAATTCTGAGACATGCTACAACACGGATGATCCCTGAGGACATTATATTGAAATAAGTCAGTCACAAAAAGACAAATACTGTACAATAGCACTTATAGGATGTACCTAAGGTTATCAAATTCATAGACACAGAGTAGAATGGGGGTTGCCAGGGATGGGGTGGAGAAAAGAACAGATAGTTGTTTAATGAGTGTGGAGTTTCAGTTTGGGAAGATGAAAAAGTTCTGGAGATGGTTACACAGAAATATGAATGTACTTTAATGCCACTGAATTTCACACCTAAAAATGGTTAAAATAATAAATTTTATGTTTTATATATTTTACAGTAAAAGCAAGCAAGCAAGCAAGCAACCTTTGAAAAACTAAATCCCCTTTGGGATGGAAATTTCAAAGAAGGGAGTAGCTATTCCTCAGAGAGCAGCCCAACAGAACTGAATCCCCTGTTTGCCCTACTGGCTCGAGACTTCCTTGTTGCAACACTTAATTCCATCTTGGTCACAAAAACGCTCCTCACCAATCTTGGTTTTCCACTTTGAGTTTAGCAAGTGTGTGACTCCATCAAGATCCTTGCCTTCTAAAATAATACATGTAGGGATCCCTGGGTGGTGCAGCGGTTTGGCGCCTGCCTTTGGCCCAGGGCGCGATCCTGGAGACCCGGGATCGAATCCCACGTCGGGCTCCCGGTGCATGGAGCCTGCTTCTCCCTCTGCCTGTGTCTCTGCCTCTCTCTCTCTCTCTGTGACTATCATAAATAAATAAATTTAAAAAAATAAAAATAAAATAAATAAATAAAATAAAATAATACATGTAGCATTGTGACAACGTCATTGGAGTCCCCAAGGCGTGCAACATGGGCCAGCCATTGCCATCTGCACCTCTCTCAGAGAGGGACAATCTCATCAATATTAAGGGCGTCTAAGAAAAGTGCTTCTGAGTCCATGCACAGCTAAATTCCAGTACTCCCAACTGATCATATTTTCTTACAGCAAGCTTAAATCCTTCCAAATTTTATTTAAGAACAGATGTTTCAAGAAAAAATAAGGCCTTCCTCTTTAATCAGATAGCTGTTGTGAGCCTAAGGGTACCTGGGGCCAAGGGTTTTGTTTGTTTGTTTGTTTGTTTGTTTTCTGTTGGATTATCTCCAGGTAAATGCTCCATTTCTCTTTTTTGGTTCTGAACCCCAAATGTACGTGTAAAACATCTCAAGTATTTTTAAATTTACACCTAGGTCCCACCTCAGAACAATGCAATCAGAATCTCTGAACACAGGGTCGAGCTTGCCATAGTTTTAGAAAACTCTGCAAGTGATTTAAATGTTCAACTAAGGTTGAGAGCCACTGCTTTAGATCCTTGGTGATCCAAGTGTGCTTGAAGAACTAGCAGCATCAGTACTACCTGAGGCCGTATTAGGCAGGGTGACTCTTACTCCCATTCCAGGCCCACAGAATCAGACCTGTATTTTATTTTACTTTTTAAGATTTATTTATTTATTCATGAGAGAGACAGAGAGAGGCAGAGACAGAGACAGTCCCACTGCAGGGAGCCTGCTGTGGGACTCGATCCCAGAACTCTGGGATCACGCCCTGAGCTGAAGGCAGACGCTTAACCGCTGAGCCACCCAGGCATCCCAGAATCTGTATTTTAATAAGATTCCCAGAGGGTCTGCATGCACATTAAAGTTTGTGAAGTACAGCTTTGGAACAATTGATGGTTTTCAACCTTGGCTGTATGTAGGAGTTGTTCAAGAAACTTTTAAGCTGTGTAGTTCCTACCCTGGAGATTCTGATTTACCTGGTCTAGGATGGGACCTAAGCATTGCTAAGTTTCAAAAACCCTCCACGAAATTCTCAAATAGCTAGGGTTGAGAACTACTGCCTTATATAAATGGCATATTAAAGTTCCTCACTTTATTCCATTTATATATTTGCCCTAGCCCTCCTTCTCATCTAGATTCAAAGGCCTTCATCCACCAATAGGCTGCAATAATATAATACATTGAGGAGCCAGGACCTACCATTAGATAAATCACATGGAGTGTTCTTATTAGGTATAGCATTGAGCATTGCATAAAGACACAAAGGTGGTCAAAACCCTGAGGCTGCCAGAACATTATGTAATGTAAAGCAGGATCCGAAAGGAGAACCAATGAATTCAGATGTAATTACTGAGTAAAGTCCTATAGCAGGATCTCTGCTGGCTTCTGGTAGATAGTTTAAAGATGGAGCTTTGGGGCGTGTGGGTGGCTCAGTCAGTTAAGCATCTGCCTTCAGCTGGGGTCATGATCCCAGGGTCCTGGGATTGAGCCCCATGTTGGGCTCCCTGCTCAGTAGGGAGCCTAGTTCTCCCTCTCTTCCCCACTCCTGTTCCCTCTCACTATCTCTGTCTCTCTCTCTCTCAAATAAATAAATACAATCTTTTAAAAAAATAAAATAAAGATGGGGCTTCTACCATCAGGTAATCTAGCAAAGTAGCAAGACATACACCATAACGCTTAGTAAATTGCAAAGAGTGGGCAGCCCTGGTTGTCCAGTGGTTTAGTGCCGCCTTCCGCCCAGGGTGTGATCCTGGAGACCCGGGATCCAGACCTGGGATCCAGACCCGGGATCAAGACTTGCGTTGGGCTCCCCGCAGGGAGTCTGCTTCTCCCTCTGCCTGTGTCTCTGCCCCTCTCTCTCTCTGTGTCTCTCATGAATGAATAAATAAAATCTTAAAAAAAAAAAAAAGTTGCAGAGAGAGCTAAATGTGAGTCCCAAGTCATAGAGCAATGAGTGTGCTATTTTATTACAAAGGAAGTTCAAGAAACCCTTGTGGAGGGATCCCTGGGTGGCGCAGCAGTTTGGCGCCTGCCTTTGGCCCAGGGCGCGATCCTGGAGACCCAGGATCGAATCCCACATCAGGCTCCCGGTGCATGGAGCCTGCTTCTCCCTCTGCCTATGTCTCTGCCTCTCTCTCTCTCTCTCTCTCTCTGTGACTATCATAAAGAAAGAAAGAAAGAAGAAAGAAAGAAAGAAAGAAAGAAAGAAAGAAAGAAAGGAAAGAAAGAAAGAAACCCTTGTGGATAGGTGATTTTTAGCTGCTTTTTCAGAGCATGTATAATTCAAAGGACAGAAATGAGGCAGTAAAGGGACTTTCAGGAAGATAATAAAACACTGATAAAGATACAGACACACAAAAAAACACAATAGGAGACTTGATGAGGCAACTGGGTTAGTCCAAATTCTCAGACCACAAGGCTAAGAACCTTGTTTCCAGATGACTTGGCATCTTGAGTGCTACATGAATATATCAGTTCATCTAGGCTAATACTAGATCTGTAGGACAAAGAAAAGTATCAAGTTGGTTTTTTTTTAAAGGATTTTATTTATCTATTTTGAGAAAGAGAGAAAGAGAGCATGAGACTGGGGCGAGCGGCAGAGGGAGATGTGGACTCCCTGCTCAGCAGGGCTCCATCCTGGGACTCCCGGATCATGACCTGAGCTGAAGGCAGACGCTCAACCAAATGAGCCACCCAGGTGCCCCATTATCAAGTTGTTTTGTCAACGTTTTGAGATAAGCAAGCTAGATAAATAAACTTTAACATAAAAATTTAGGGATCCCTGGGTGGCGCAGCGGTTTGGCGCCTGCCTTTGGCCTAGGGCGCAATCCTGGAGAGCTGGGATCGAATCCCACATCGGGCTCCCGGTGCATGGAGCCTGCTTCTCCCTCTGCCTATGTCTCTGCCTCTCTCTCTCTCTCTCTCTGTGACTATCATTAATAAATAAAAATTAAAAAACAAAACAAAACAAACAAAATTTATAGGAACCTTTTAAAAAGGAAGATGGGCTGAGTGTTCTTGTTCTGTAAGATGTCTAAAATTAATCACAAATGGATGCTTCTTGGAGTAGTGTGTTATTGATATAAGAATAAAAAGACATAGGTGACAAAAATAGAAAACCCAGAAAATATGTATAAAAATTTATATAAAATAAGCTTAGCCTTTGAAATCTGTAAAGAATGATCATTCAATAAATGGTATTAGAACAAGTGGTAGACTATTTGGGAAAAAACAAAATTATTTTCTTTAGTTCCCACAACAAAATAAATTCTAAAAGGATTCAAAGGCTAAATTTTTACAATAATATCACAAATTCATCATGGGAAATATAGATAAATATTTATCTTATTCTAAGCAGAAAGGAAAAATAAAAGAAAGAGGTTTGAATGTGCAAAAGCTGTGAGTCCATCAACAAAACTAAAAAACAGGGCAGCCCCCGGTGGCGCAGCGGTTTGGCGCTGCCTGCAGCCCAGGGCGTGATCCTGGAGAACCTGGAGACCCTGGAGACCCTGGATCGAGTCCCACGTCAGGCTCTCTGTATGATGCTTGCTTCTCCCTCTGCCTGTGTCACTGCCTCTCTCTCTCTGTCTCTATGAATAAATAAATAAAATCTTTAAAATCTAAAATAGATAGATAAATAAATAAATAAATAATAAATAAATCAAACTAAACTAAATAACAATGACCAAATTTGGAAAACATTTTCGTTATATGCAGACTTACTTTCTAAATATCAGTGGGATAAAGAAAAACATCCTAGCGGAAAAATAGCAAAGGAAATAAAGGGGCATTTCACACACATGCATGGACCCAAATAGAAATGATAAGCAAACGTATGAAAAGTTTCAACCTACTGATAACACAAGAAATGTAAATACAGGGCAGCCCGGGTGGCTCAGCGGTTTAGCGCCACCTTCAGTCCAGGCGTGATCCTGGAGACCAGGGATTGAGTCCCACGTCCGGCTCCCTGCATGGAGCCTTCTTCTTCCTCTGCCTCTCTCTCTCTCTCTCTCTCTGTCTCTCATGAATAAATAAATAAAATCTTAAAAAAAAAGAAATGCAAATACATTGATAACATATAACCATAACAGAATAGCAAGAATAATTATTTAATTTCTAATACCCAGGAGAAAATGGAGGCATATGTGGGAAGTGAAATGCACAGGATGGTTTATGTTAGAGCAATTTTTAAGGAAAGGGATGTGGTAAAACATCTCCATATTCTTAAATTGTTTACAATGTTTGACTTCATCTTCTCACCTTGAGGACTTGATTCTAAGAAGGGTGGCACAGAGGAGGAGACAGACACTTCTCAACAATGCTCACTGCAGTAAGAAAATGGGGTGGGGGGCATAACAACAACCCAAATGCCCAATAACAGCGCTGGTTGAGAACATGGTTATTCAGGGGAAAAAGAAAAACAAAACCAAAAATAAAACAAAACAAACAAACAAAAAACCTGGTAAACCAAGGAGGTAAGAGAATATGAAATGCCATGAGCAAATGATCACTACATATCATTAAGTGAAACATTGTGGGTTACATCACAATTACCTACCGTTGTGATAAACAGGAATCTTTACAGGCCTGTGCACCCGAAAGTCACACCAAACTTATGCAAGAGAAAGTAACCATCCATTTGGCACTACTCACAAAGACAACTCACCAGGAACACATTCAGTGTTTACAGAAGGTTGACTACCAACAAGAAACTATGTTTTTAGATGACTTACAAATTGTTCATAAATCAGGTCTCTACCCTAATTATACATTTACTTTTGCCATTTGCCCCCCTACATTTGCCCTAGATGCTAAAGAGCAGAGGAGAGAATTCTGCTTTCCTGAGCCTTCATCCTATGCTGTGTAGATGGCTACGCACATGATTCACAGATGCCAATCACACAGCCAGATGGCTAAGCCCAACGTCAAGAAGGCATCAGAATAGCTCAGCTGGGGATGCCTGGGTGGCTCCGGGGTTGAGCATCTGCCTTTGGCTCAGGGGTGCTCCTGTGGTTCTGGGATTGAGTCCCTCATTGGGCTCCCTGCATGGAGCCTGCTTCTCCCTCTGCCTGTGTCTCTGCCTCTCTCTCTCTCTGTGTCTCTCATGAATAAATAAATAAAATCCCCCCCTCAAAAAAAAGGATAGCTCAGTGGGTCAGCTCAGCAGAGCCACGAGGGCACTGCTCTTAGAGTCTATGGTGAGAGAGGAAGAATGCCCCAAGCCCAGTGTCCAGGCATAAGGGAGCAGCACTATGCAGCCCAGGTTTTCCCTTGACAAGTCACTTGGGCTGGAACAGCTCAAACTTCCTAGAATTCTTCTTGAATCTTAAGTCTTTACTCTCTGCTGCATCAAGCAAGACTTCCTTCTCTTTGTTCAACAGTGATCTTCCAAAAACCCCTGCTTCCTCTCATGATGCCACGAATGGCTTTTAGGGGGTAGCAACAAGCAGAGCCTCCTGGTATATTTGAGGGACTATTTCTATGAGTTTGCTTAGGCTGCCATAACAAAATATCTCAGACCTGAGGGCTTAAACAACAGAAATTTATTTTCTCACAGTTCTGGATGCTACAAGTCTGAGATCCAGGTGTCGGCTGGATTAGTTCCTTCTGAGGCTCTCTCCTTGGTTTACAGATGGCCTTGGGCTCCCTGAGTCTTCACATGGTCTTTTCTCTATGCACATCTGTTTCCTAATCTCCTCCTCATAAGGACACAAGTCCTTACGAATCCAGGAGGAATCCAGTCCTCCTGGATTCCGGCTCATCCTCATTTTACCTCAACCACCTCTTTAAAGGCCCCATCTCCAGGGGCAACTGGGAGGCTCAAGCGGTTAAGCTTCTGCTTCTTGATTTCAGCTCAGGTCATGAACTCAGGGTTGTGAGATTAGGCTTCAGGCTTAGGACATGTGTCTTGGGTCTTTGGGCTCCGCACTCAGCAGGGAGTCTGCTTGAGGTTCTCTCTCTCCCCTCCTCTCTCTGCCCCTCCCCCCACTGTATACACATGTGCTCTCTCAAATAAATAAATCTTTGAAAATAAATAAATAATGGCCCTATCTTCAATAGAGTCACATTCTGAGGTACTAGGGCTTAGAACTTCAATGTATGAATTTTCGGGGAACACAATTCAACCCCACAACACCATTTTGTCCCTAATTGCTCCCCCCACAGCTTGCTACAGTGCCTAGAACTCCACCCTGGGTTTTCCTCTACTCGTAGGGGATTGCTCAAGCCTCTTAACCAATTGGCTCTCCAGGGGCTTCAGAGTTGACCACAGTGATCCTTCTTAGTGCCATCCTCTACCAGCCCTAAAGTCAGTCTTGCTATCCCCCAACACTGCTAGGGGGACTCTCCTACCCCCTTGAAGTCCTGCCTCCCCACTCACCAGGGAAACCACAGACTCCTGCACACTTCTGCTTTCACCTGCATATGTTTAAACCACATCAACTCTAAGTTCCTGGAAATTAAGAGCATATTTCTCATGGTGTGTAGCCCCTCAGTTTCTTCTGAAACACCAAGTTTGAAGAATTTCCTAGGGTACGAGTCCCATTATACATAGGTAGCAGGTAGGACTTGCTGTCCTAGCATACTTGTCACAGGCATGTGACCTCAGTGCCACCATCAAACACACTGAGGACTCCCTTAAAGAGGATGCATGGGAACCGCTTACTAGGAGCAATGGTGGTGGAGGAAGCAGCTCCTAGCACAAGGGTTTATGGAGTTCAGCATGCAGTGCCAGTGGCATGAGCAGCTGTGACTCTGACCAGTGACAGTGAGGTATTTCAGCAGCCATACGCAGTGGGGTTTGGAGTTTCTATCTGATAAACCAAGCCTACATCTCTGGCCTCCCACAAAGCCTGCAAGTTGACCGTTAGCTTTAATAAATACCTTTCCTGCTCACACAGACTGGAGGCGGTTCTGTTGTTTACAGCTGAGAACTCTCTGACCAAGACTGTGACCATAACTTCTCTCTGTTGATGTCTTTTCCAATGACTGGCACAGTGTCTGGCACAGAGCAGCCATGCAGGATAGAATCAGCTGGATTAATGCAGGTTTTCCAGAGCAGGAGAAAGATCCTGATATTGTCATTCAGTGCCACAGTTAGAAAGAGCTCATTTGACACTTGTTGGGTGCTAGCAGGAAGGTGATTCTGCCTTCCCACCCCCTCATACCCCTGCCCCTCACCCTCAGGAGACTGAGTGATGGGGAAAGGACCTCGTGAGCAGCAGTGAGGGCTGCCTACAGGGAGGGGGCAGAAAGGAAACCAAAATGAGCAGCCCTCCCCAGATGTCTCACAGCCAGCTCTACTGAAACCTGCCAGATTGATTTTCAGTGTTTGCTCCCGCTTCAATTTTCATCTTTATGGACTGAATGAGCCTTATTTTTCCCCTTATTTTATTTTTTTAAAGATTTTATTTATTTATTCATGAGAGACAGAATGAGAGAAACAGAGAGAGGCAGAGACACAGGCAGAGGGAGAAGCAGGCTCCATGCAGGGACCTGATCCCAGGTCCCCAGGATCATATCCCGGGCTGCAGGCAGCACTAAACCGCTGTGCCACCAGGGCTGCCCTCCCCTTATTTTAAAATTTACTTTAGATGCACACATGCACGCATGCACACACACATACACTCCACACACGTGATAGAAAAAAGGAAAGGTAGAGATAAGCAAAAGAAAAAGTTCTGTGGGATGCCTGGGTGGCTCAGCAGTTAAGTGTCTTCGGCTCAGGTCCTGATCCCAGGATCCGGGATGGAGATCCGCATCCGGCTCCTTGCGGGGAGCCTGCTTCTTCCTCTGCCTATGTCTCTGCCTCTCTCTCTCTCTCTGTGTCTCTCATGAATAAATAAAATAAAATCTTAAAAAAACAAAGTTCTGTGGTTGTACTGTGCAAAGACAGCTAATGTGAGCATCTTGAAGGATTTCCATGAAGAGCTTCCTAGGTATATTTTCATATAGGAGAGGCAAAAATCATATGCATGTTTCCCCAGGCTGAGACATCATATATAATGTTATACATAGACTAGAGCATATTGTTATAGAACCTGCTTTTCTCATTGAGCTATGCTATGGCTGTCTTTGCATATCAATAAATAGAGGTCTGATCACCATTTCAGTGGATACATTTTATTTCCATGGAATGGCTGAGCCCACATTTATTAGGTCAATGTATTGTTGAACACTCATGTTGTTTCTGACATTTGAAAAAGTTTTGGAACATTAAATTAGGAATTTTCTCCCTTAGATTTTATCCTTTAAATGAAAATTTCCCCCACACTTATGCTAATTTCCTTAGGACAAATTCATAGAGGTAGAATTTCTGGGTTAAAGGTATTATTATTTCATTATTTGCTAAACAAATAGGTAGAAATGTTATTTAGTTTTATTTTTCTTTGATGATTGACAAGACTAGACATTTTTTGGTATACTTATTGGCCAACTGTATTTCTTCTTTTGTGTATAGCCTATTCACGTGGGTATTTTACCTACTTTTCTGTTCTAAGGTGCTTATTTTCTTTTTCTGGATTTTAACTAAACAGGCTCTTAATGTTTTAAAGACATTTAATTTTCAACTGTTACAAATGTTATCAATAATGTCCTCAGTTATTCATAGTCAGAACACTGACTCCCGAGTTAAACCTAAGGAATGAGAAATTTTCCTTGCTTTTATTTTTACCTTTAAAATGATATATTTTGGGAGTCTGGGTGGCTCAATTGCTTAAGCATCTGCCTTTGGCTCAGGTCATGATCCTGAGTTTTGGGATCAAGCCCCATGTTGGGCTCTCTGCTCAATGGGGAGCCTACTTCTCTTTCTCTCCCCAGCTCTTGCTCTCTCTCTCGCTATGTCTTTCTCTCAAATAAGTAAATAAAATCTTCTAAGAAAAAAAAGATATGTTTTGACATATGGAAATTTTAAATCTTTATTTAGATTTGTAAAATATCAGGGTGCCTGCGTGGCTCAGTGGTTGAGTGTCTGCCTTTAGCTCAGGTCATGATCCTGGGGTCCTGGAATTGAGTCCTGCATCAGGCTCCCTGCAAGGAGTCTGCTTCTCCCTCTGCCTATGTCTCTGCCTCTCCATGTGTCTCTTATGAATAAATAAGTAAAATCTTAAAAAAAAAGGTTTGTAGAATATCTAGTATGGTTCCTGCCTTTATTTACATATAGTTAATAGAAGGTCTTAAGGCCTCTTTTGGGGGTTCATCACATTTTGAAACATTTTAATTCTAAATAAGTAATTCATGCACATGATAAAAACATTTTTAAAAAAGCCTCTTTTCCACCTGTCTCCCAGTCTCTCAGTTCCTCTATGTCAAGCTATTACTGATTCAGCCTTACTAGAGATGGTCTGTACATACATGGTTTTATTCCTAACAACTCGAAAAGTGCCAGGTACATAGTAGGGGCTTAACATATATTTGTTGAATGAATGAATGAACGAATGACCAAAAAAGTGCTTAGCACAGTTCCTGACACCCAACAAGTGCACTGTAAATGGGAGCCACAGCTGCACGGCTGCTATTGCATAAACTGAGCAGAATAACAACCCCCAGGCCTGCAGTGAGATTTAAATTAAGCCACATATGTGGAAGGGGCTGTTGAAACTGTAATGGGCCATGCAAATGGGGGCTGAGAATTATTACTGCAAGGCTGTTTATTGATAACCTTTGTATTCACTACAGACTTGGCTCATTTTTTTGGACCAGTCCTGGGGACTCAACCGAGCTTGTGGCCTATCACAGAGTAACTATAAGCTTGCCCCTGACAGGATGCAAAGCTTGTGCTCCATGTTCTGGTCTATCTCACTGCTTCAAATGCTCATGAAGGAGCACACACTCTCTGCACTTGCCACAGGATGTTCTCTCTAAGCCAGCGTCTTCCTTAGTCACTGCTGGCCCTGGGGCATTTGCCATGCCACCCTAGGCTCCAGCTGTCAGGAGAGAAAACATTCTGTTACTCTCTTTTGCAATGGATTTTCAAGGCTGCTGTTGGTGGTGTGACAATATATTTAATATCGCTGTAGTTAAAAAGAATAAAGTAGGGCCACCAGATCCTCCCCACACCCCTACCTCCCGGAGTCTGGTGGCCCAAGCCTCCTCTATTCTGGGAAATGTTGGCAATGCTCTGCTGGATCTTGTCTCTGTGATATGACATCTGCTTTCACACTGAGGACAGTGCCACAAGCCACAAGAATGAGGCCACACTTCACTGGGAGCACACCCTTTCCGTCACGAGGTCTGTCTGCACTGGTGCTTCTGGGGAAGAGGGAAGGTGGGGAAAGCTACCTTCGGTAAGTGGATGATCTTGGTACATGTAGGTTTTTACTTGCTAATTTCCTCTCAGAAGTAGCCTCAAATCCACATTTTGTAAGATACCTTGTGATATCTTTCATATCTACTGAGTAAATTACTTTCCTGATGATCCCCAAACATTGCTTCCCTGTAGTTTGGTCCTTTTCTGTTAAGTTCACAGATACGCCTTTGAGATAAAGGTGGGCAAAGTATTGGCAAATGCAAGAGTTTTGATGCATTGGTTTGATAAATATTCGAGTGCCCATTCAGTGCCTTCTTAATCACACAAGCAAATTCTTCCTTTCAAGGACCAATCCAGGATTATTTTATTTTCAGAAATACAACTTTCGTTACTGTAACCCAGGGGGACTCATGTTTGCTAAATTGATAGGTTCCTGGTCTTTTAATTTAGTTAACATAGATTTCTCCCTCCCATGGGAGACAGACTATACGAAAACAAACAAACAAACAAACAAACAAACAAAAAACAAAAAAACATTGCTTGGCCCTTTACATGTATCTGTTCTTTTTGCCAACTCCATTTTACAAGTGAGCCTTTAAATTGTTTATTGGAACAAACTGTATTACAGCTTTTAAGCAGCAATGATTGTAAAGTAGCACCTCAGCTGGAGCAGCTCTAGGATTGTATGCTCTGGCTCTACAGACAAGGAGTGAGGCTGGTGGGAGCGGGGGGTGGGAAATCCAGTGACTAGTTTAGTAAATTGTAGACTGTCAGAGGGAAATGACTACAGTCTCAGGGAGCAGGGCAAAGAAGGAAGACTGAGGGTGGATGTACCTCACATCATCTGAAGTATAGAAATAGTGGGACCGGCCTGCTTACCCCCTAGGGCTATTTTGAAGACTCAGGGAAGTAACAGATGGTAAAGAGTGAACATAAAACACCCTATAAACTAGGCTTTCCTTTTCTTGCTATAATTATAACAATGAATGTTCAGGAGTTTTCTAGTGGACAACTATTGGTCTAATTTTTTTTTAATCGTTCAAATTTTTATTTTGATGCACAGTATGAGAAACAAACTTTTAAATCATCTGAATCTTATGGAAAATGAAACAGCAAATAAATTAGACCCATGTTAAAATAGAAGGTCAGTTATACGTCCAAACTTAAGGATATAAGAGCCACAGATAAACTTCGATTCCACAGTCTTCTTTGAGAGGTCGAAGTCTTTCAAACACAAAAATATGGAACGCTTCACGAATTTGCGTGTCATCCTTGCGCAGGGGCCATGCTAATCTTCTCTGTATCGTTCCAATTTTAGTATATGTGCTGCCGAAGCGAGCACTGGTCTAATTTTTAATCTCCTGGGATAAGCTGTCTTTGGAATAGGAAATACTGTTTTGGGGATCCCTGGGTGGCGCAGCGGTTTGGCGCCTGCCCTTGGCCCAGGGCACGATCCTGGAGACCCGGGATCGAATCCCACGTCAGGCTCCCGGTGCATGGAGCCTGCTTCTCCCTCTGCCTATGTCTCTGCCTCTCTCTCCCTCTCTCTCTGTATGACTATCATAAATAAATTAAAAAAAAAAAAAAAGGAAATACTGTTTTGCCAGCAGAGGCTCAATCCTGTTGACATCTTATTGATCAGGTGGCAATGGGAGAGAACATGCTGTTCTCTATTACCACCTAAAACCTAAAAGCTGTTTACAAGCCAGGTTTTGAAATGTAATCTTTTTTTTTTTTAAAGATTTTATCATTCATGAGAGAGAGAGAGAAAGAGAGAGAGAGAGAGAGAGGTGGAGACATAGGCAGAGGGAGAAGCAGGCTCCCTGCAGGAGCCCGACATGGCACTCGATCCCGGCTCTCCAGGATCTCGCCCTGGCAGAAGGAGGCACCAAATCGCTGAGCCACCCGGGCTGTCCTGAAATGTAATCTTCATAATGGACATTGTTCCTGGACAATTTTTTTTCCTGGACAATTTCTTATGGAGCTTATAAAGCCAGACAAGAATGGTCAAGACATATTTCCCCCCTTTGTCTCAGGTATACTCATATCTTTTCAGTTGTTGTTTCTGGGAATTCAGGCGACTGCGGGAAGAAGTGCTATCTTATGTGACTGCAGTTTCCCATACAAAGGAGGGTGGACTACAATAGGATGTCAGCTAGAGTGCGAGCACCATTTCCCACTGTGCCCACACTATCCCTACCTGTCCATCAGCCTCCAAGCCCCCTGCCCTAGCTCTGCCCCACAGAGTTGCTCAGCATCTAGACAGCCATACAGCCAGCCGGCCCTCCCTGGATTAGAGTTGAGTTCCTAGGATTAGTAGAACAAGGTTCCACCCCAACCAGTCTTCAAATCGAGTACTTGTTTCCTGTCCGTCACTCTCTCACCCTGTTCTAGAGCCTTCCCAGACTGATATCACTTCTCTTAAACTTCCCATCCACTCGTGCTTCCTTTACACTAGCAGATAACCTCACTTATCTCACAGAGACCAGACATGAGAACCGCCCCACCCATCTATTCCTTCAGCTTTCTCTCCAGGTCCCTTGCTCTACCAGATGTGCTATTTGGATCCCATTCACTCCTACATATCTTCCTTTTTTTTTTTTTTTAAGATTTTATTTATTTATTCATGAGAGACACACAGAGAGAGGCAGAGACAGAGGCAGAGGGAGAAACAGGCTCCATGCAGGGAGCTCGATGGTGGAACTTGATCCCGGGACCACGGGATCACACCCAGAGCCAAAGGCAGATGCTCAACCACTGAGCCACCCAGGCATCCTACTCCTACACATCTTCCAAGGGATTTTCTCTAGCCTCCCTTGTGACAAGTGGGCTTGAAGGGGCAGATGGAAAAATATCCAGTATGTGAGAATTGTGGAGTTCCCAGCCAGGAAATAATAATCTTCTCTGAAGGTCCACCTGACCCTGTCAGTTTTTCATTTTGGAGTCTGTGGCGATATCCCATGGCAAGACCAATTTCTGCATTAGTTAAGATCTTGTCAGCTGTGTTAGAAAAATTAACTCATATGAGTACCAGCAAAAGGAAATGTTGTGGTTTCAAGTGTTCAGTCCAGAGGTGAAGAGGCTTCTGGATTTAGAACACTGAGATTGTGTTCAGGCCTTATAGCTTTCACTCTCCAGAAACCAGAAAGATGGAGGCCAACCCTATTCCATGGAGTAATTTATGCAAAATGAATACTTCCATTTACTTCTATAAGATAATAAGGCAAATTCACTTCTTTGTGCCCAAAGATGCAACAGAGGGTGTTTTATAGTATCAGGAATACTGTAGGGTGAACCCCTCTCTACACTGGGCAAGGGTAGCAGTGGGACGGAGATTCTGCAGTTCCACGGGAAACTTCACAGTATGAGTGTGAATCCACTGGAAGAACAGTGAAAACTGTCACTAGTGTGGGTTTCTGGGGGACACTAAATGCCCTGAGCCATGTCTACTGTGGGTAACTGTCAGAAGAACTGTGTGAAGCTAACAAGCCTGAAACCAAAAAGACTGGTGGTAAATGATCCCTCCTCCCCCCAAGGCAATTAGAAAGCTTACCAGAGGAGTGTGAAAACAACAGATAAAACTCTGAAGCAAAGAGGTGGAGCTAAAGCAAAAAAGTCTGAGAAACCAGGCTTTGTTCCAGACAAGAGGGTGCCCCAGGCATTCGCTGGGAGCCTCAGAAGTCTTGTTTGTCAAGTGCATTAAAGGCTATTTAGTCAAGGATCATGTGTTTACAGTTTAGAGCAACTACACAAAGACCCTAGGAGCCACTGCCTCCCTGACTTCTGAGTGGTGTTGTCCCAAACACAGCACCCTTTGTGAAGTTGGTGCTTGCCTTCTTCTGAAGATAAGGTGGGGACAATAAGGCTTTGGTGACAGGGAAGTTTGTTCCTTCTTTCTGGGGTGCTATTCAAAATGTTGAACAACCAGCATTACTCAACCAGTAACCTATCAGTGCAGTTGCCAGTAGTCTGTGTGGGGGACCCTGCTGTGCCAGGTGTTACCTCTTCCTTTTCTGTGTCTGGTGAGGTGTGGAGGGACCAAGATACTGTGCCTGGTGAGTGGAGCCCCTCCAGGGTCTTAGGGAAGTGGCCTTTTATCCACCAGTACATCTGAAGGGACGCATGCCAGGATCACCAGCCCTGATCCTCTTTTGTCAAAGAACACCTACCTGCAAAGCATATGTGGCCACTAGCACACAGAGAGAAGAAAGTCACCAGTAGCTTTCGCAGTTTCCCTGTGAGTAGTGCTGTCCATAGAGGGCTAAGAGGTAGGTGCAGAGCAGAACCAACACATCAGGCCTCTGACAACCACCTGCACGCATCACCTCTCTGAGTTTTCATTGCAACACAGTAAAACAGGCATTTTCACTTCCATTTTGTTGTTGGGATGATTGAGGTTTAGAAGGATGAAGAAATCTCTCTAGGTTTTTCAGGTGGTAAAAAAGAGGCAGCATTTTTCAAGTGTTTAGAACATCCAGGCCTGTTGACTCAAAGCCTCTGCTCCTTCTATAGCCTGGCACTGCATCCTGCACACACCTACTTGGAGGGCTTGCAACAGCTTTAATCAAGTGAAAAGAACGAAAGCACCTGGTGCTCGAGCTGGAGCTCCAGGATGGCACTGCCACGCGGATGGGGCCTTCAGGCCAGGCTGTCCATCCACCACCCTCCTTCTCTCCCATCGTCCTTCCTTGACAATGTGTGTGAACCTCCCATGACCTTTGGCATTAGGGAATTCCAACAGACGATAACCAGCCTAATGACTTAGGATGACTTAGGACACAGCTCACCTGTTTTTCAAACCACCCTCCTTTAATAGGTGTTCACTGGGGAAATAAATGCCTGTTACACAGTTACTGATCTTTGCCATGGTGGACAAGGTAAAAAAAAGGAGAGTATTGCTATATCCATGTGAGACCTAGCCAAGTTGCCTGCCCTCCCCACGTCTTGTTACCAGGCAGAGAATGGGTTCTGAACTCAGGCTCTGCTGTTTGTCATTTGAAAATCAATACTCAAGAGATATATGATATTGGGAAAGGAAAGGCTGCTTTATTCAGGAAGCTGGCAACCTGGGAAGATAGTGGACTGACATCTTCAAGACCATCTTCCCCATCTAGGAGAAGCTGAGGTTCTTAAAGGGGAAGGTACAGGAAATGGGGAAGAGGGGTGAGGGCCTCCATGCAGGACAAACAGTGCCCCGGCAGTTCGTCCTATGTGGACATGACCCTGATCAGACCCGCCAGCATCAGTGGCAGCTGTTTTCCAAGGTGGTCAGGCTTTACCTTCTGGGAAGGGCCTTCACTCCTCAAGGACAGTGGCCTGCAAATCTCAAGGAAAGTAGGTTAGTTTTGCTATAGACCAAGAGACTTAGGTCAGTAAGCGGGGCATGCAGAAGCTTGAACTCCGGGTTGGAGTGCTATTTTACTTTTTTTTTTTTTTAAGATTTTATTTATTTATTCATGAGATACACAGAGAGAGAGAGGTAGAGACACAGGCAGAGGGAGAAGCAGGCTCCATGTGGGGAGCCCAACGTGGGACTCAGTCCCAGGTTTCCAAGATCAGGCCCCGGGGCTGAAGGCGGTGCTAAACTGCTGAGCCATCCGGGCTGCCCTCGAGCGCTATTTTACTTTCAGATTTCTCTTTGGCAAATGAGGGAATCAGCTCTCTATTGAGGCAGCAAGCTCAAATGCTTACAGGAGCCAGACAGGCAACATAACAAGTGAAGAAGAGACCACTTCCCCAGGCAAATTTGTATCTTTCTCTCATTTTTCTTGAAATGCATATCATCTCTAGTCTATTTCACTTTATCTCAATTTTGACAGTCATATGTATAACAAATACATTTTTGATGACCTTAAAAATAAAGTTATTTTACCAGCAAAGACAGGTTTATTAAAATTGCAACTTGGGATAAGCAAGCTTTGGCAAAAACCATACGCTAGTCCAACAAAGGAAAGGAATGTTATTTTATGGAGAAGGAAGAGGAGTTGGGAGGGGTTGTTTTAAAGGAAAGTCCATTGAAGAAAAGCAAAAGGGACACCCGGGTGGCTCAGCAGTTAAGCATCTGCCTTAGGCTCAGGGCATGGTCCTGGAGTCCTGGGATCAAGTCCCACATTGGGCTTCCTGCATGGAGCCTGCTTCTCCTGCCTGTGTCTCTGTCTCTCTCTCTGTGTGTTTCTCATGAATAAATAAATAAAATCTTAAAGAAGAAGAAGAAGAAGAAGAAGAAGAAGAAGAAAAGCAAGAGTACAGGGTGATGATGGTTTCTCCTTGGCTTTCTTGCTGAAGTAGAAGATGTGAGGTATGTTTTTTCCACTGGTGCTTGTAACTGATAATTCTTTCTTGTTGACAATTTTGCGGGGGTCTGGATTGGCAATATTTTCCAGTAATTGATGCAGAGTGGTAGGGCTGGAGAGCTCCCCCTTCTGGTCTCCTGGCTCCATTATAGTGAGGTTTTCCTTTATTAATTTTCAGTTTTTACCATACGAAGGAACTGGGTGAATGTGATGATAAATGCCTGCTGTCACTCAGCACAGTTTCCAAAGATAATAGGGATGGTGGACACTGTGCTAGTCCAGGAAGAGAACTCCCACCCCTAGATTGTGTTCTTATGCTCTCTCTTTCTAGAATGCTCTTCCCCCAGATATTCAAAGCCTCGCACCATCACTGCAGATCATAGTTAAGAATGGTCCTCTGCTTGGAACGCTCTCCTTTCTTCCACACTGCTTTTTAGTCACAATATTTACCATTACCTGATACTATTTTATGTATTTGTCTATTGCCTACTTTGTTCACTGAAGTGCAAGTGCCATGAAGTAAAAACTTGACATATCTTGCTCACCACTGTAATCCCAGCACCCAGAACAGTACTCAGCACAAAGCAGGTCCTCAACAATTATTTTTTAAAAAATACTGAGCCCCAAGTAGGGATCCCCACTCCGTGGGGAGCCTGCTTCTCCCTCTGCCCCTCCCCTTGCTTATGCTTTCTCTTGCTCATGAATAAATAAAATATATTTTTTAAAGATTTTATTCATTTATTCATGAGAGACACACACAGAGAAAGAGAGAGAGAGAGAGAGAGAGAGAGAGAGAGAGAGAGGTAGAGACATAGGCAGAGGGAGAAGCAGGCTCCATGCAGGGAGCCCGACGTGGGACTCCATCCCGTCTCCAGGATCAGGCCCTGGACTGAAGGAGGCGCTAAACCGCTGAGCCACCGGGCTGCCCATAAAATCTTTCTAAAAAAGATTTATTTATTTGAGAGAGAGTGGGGGGTGGGGGGGTGCAGAGAGAGAATCCTTTTTTTAAAAAAAGATTTTACTTATTTATTCATGAGAGAGAGAGAGAGAGAGAGAGATAGGCAGAGAGAGAAGCAGGCTCCATGCAGGGAGCCCAACATGGGACTTGATCCAGGGTCTCCAGGATCACTGCCTGGGCCAAAGGCAGCACGAAACCACTGAGCCACCAGGGCTGCCCAAGTGAGAGAATCTTAAGCTGAGTGTGGAGCCTGACTTGGGGCTCCATCCCACGACTCTGAGATCACGACCCCAGCTGAAATCAAGAATCTGACACTTAACTGACTGAGCCACCCAGGTGCCCCTCAACAAGCATTTTATTTATTTATTTATTTATTTATTTATTTATTCATTCATTCATTTAAAATCTTTTTTAAAAATATTTTATTTATTTATTTATTTATTCATGAGAGGCACACACACAGAGAAACATAGGCAGAGGGAGAAACAGGCTTCCTGTGGGGATTCTGATGCAGCATTTGATTCCAGGACCCTGGGGATCACAACCTGAGCCAAAGGCAGCCAATCAACCAAGGAGCCATCCAGGTGCCCCTCAACAAGTATTTTAAATCAATCAATCAGTGAATATTAATAAGTTACTGTTGGGGTGAAGGGTTGGAACAGTGAGGGATGGAGGGTTTACTTTTCATTTTATACTTTCTGTACTATCTAAAATTTTTGAATATCTTATATATATTACTTTTTAAAAATACCAAAATTGGGGACACCTGGCTGGCTCAGTCAGTAGAGCATGTGACTTTTGATCTCAGGGTCATCAGTTTGAGCCCCATGGTGGGTGTAGAGATTATTTAAAAAATATATATATAGGGACGCCTGGGTGGCTCAGCGGTTTAGTGCCTGCCTTCGGGCCCAGGGCATGATCTTGGAGTCCCGGGATCGAGTCCCACATCTGGCTCCCTGCGTGGAGCCTGCTTCTCCCCCTCTGCCTATGTATCCGCCTCTCTCTCTCCCTCTCTGTGCATCTCTCATGAATAAATAAAAATAAAATCTTTAAATAAATATATAGATAGACTATTGGAAAGTGGGATTTGGGACTAAATACTTTTGTGTATTTCTATGCTTTTAAGACTGTTAATAAACAGTATTTTTAAAAATGGGATAATAGGACTTGTAGTTTAAATGCTGCCTTCTGGGGGGCACAGCTCAGTCAAGTAGAGCATATGACTCTTGACCTTAGGATCATGAGTTTGAGCCCCACACTGGACATGGAGCCTACTTTAAAAGAAAATAAATAAATGCTGTCTTCTGTCTTTCCAACAAAGTTCCTTATGCAGAACTTTTTTTGGAGAATCCTGGTATCTATGGAAGGGTCTAGGGCACTAGAAATGAGAGGGAGAAAACTGTGTCAAGATATAACTAAAGCTTCTTCCCACTGTCTTTTGCTATTGAGATGCCCAAAAGCAGTTTAGATTTTTTAAAGCTTTTTGTAAACTCCAATAGTAGGAGGGCTACACATGGCCACACCTTTTTGCAAATACTGGGAAATCATAGCTGGGGGAGGGTATCCTATTGGAAAACAAAAAGGACTCGTTTTAGACAAGTGCTATGAATTGAATGTGCCTCCTCTTCCCCTCCAATATATACTAAACTCCTATCCCTAAATGTAATTATATTTGGAGATAGGGCCTTTATGGAAGTAATTAAAATTAAATTAAGTCATGAGGATGGGAATTCCAAGATGGGATTGATGTCTTTACAGAAACACCAGAGAGTTCCCCTCTCTTTGAAAAAGCTCACAAAGAGGTCGTGTGAGCACACATCAAAAAGGCTGCTGTCTGCAAGCTGAAGGAAGAGGCTTTGGAATTGTGGGGGCCAAGGGCAGGCTTCCCCAAGATGGGACATTTTGGCACTTGGATTATTTTGAGCTGAAGGCATTTGAGACCCTGTGGGCTCACGAGAAAATTTTGCTCCTCCCTTAATCATGTAGAAGAATCTAAATTGGATCTTTCCTTCCTATTAGAATAGGGGTTATTAGCAAAGATAAATTTTATCAAGTGATCCTTCTGTATAGCAGACCAAACAACTAATTATCAAACATCTGCTCTTCTTCTTACTGTCCTGTAAATTGTGTTCTTTTTCTCTTAAGTCCTAGACCCCTACCCCATTCTCCTTAGTTCAGAATGATATATATATACCTCATTTTGCCTATCTTTGGAATTTCCATGTCTATGTAGATTTGCTACAAATATGCTGTTAAATTTTGTTTTCTCTTGTTAATCTGCTTTGCATCAATTTGATTCTTAGTCCAGCTAGAAGGACCTTTGAAGAGGACAGGAATTCTTGCTCCCTTACAGAAATAGAATCCACCCTGCCAGCACCTTGATCTTGAACTTCTTAGCCTCCAGAACTATGAGAAATAAAGTTTCATTGTTTAAGCCACCAGTTTATGGTATTTTATTTATTTATTTATTTATTTATTTATTTATTTATTTATTTATTTATTTATTTTTAATTTTTATTTATTTATGATAGTCACAGAGAGAGAGAGAGGCGCAGAGACACAGGCAGAGGGAGAAGCAGGCTCCATGCACCGGGAGCCCGATGTGGGATTCGATCCCGGGTCTACCAGGATCGCGCCCTGGGCCAAAGGCAGGCGCCAAACCGCTGCGCCACCCAGGGATCCCCACATCTGGGTTTATATCTATTGTCTCACAGTATTAAGAAGAGTCCCTTTGACATTCATGTTCTAAATTTTTATTGTAGTGGCTATATGACTACTCATTTGTCATCCAACTGACCACTCAAAATAGGTGAATTTTACTGTATATAAATTATATCTCTGAACTTATTTTTTTAAAATATTTATTTATTTATTTTGGAGAGAGAGAGAGAGTATACAAGAGGAAAGAGGGAAGGCAGTGGGAGAGAGAGAGAAGCAAACTCCCCGCTGAACACAAAGCCCTACTCTGTCCTTCATCTAATGACTCTGAGATCATGACCTGAGCCTAAATCAAGAGTCAGATGCTTAACTAACTGAGCCACTGAGGTGTCCCTCAGAACTGATTTTTTTTTATACAGACACAGGATGTTGAAACTAGTGAATGGAAATTTGATGAGCAACAGAATATTACATTAACTCAAAGTAATTAAGTCTTCCAGATTGCTTATTAATCACAGAAGAAAAAAGAGCAATTTCTATTGAGACTAAGTGATACTACCTAACCATAGAATCAAATCTAATTGCCAACATCAGGGTTAAAATGAGCCTCCTCCTATGATGCCTTGAGGACATTCTTTTGTGGAATTCCTGCCAAAACTGCATATCTTTATCTCATCACAAGGAAACCTCATGTGAACATGTTCTACACAATAGCTGGCCCATACTCTTCAAAATATCAAGGCCATGAAAGATGAAGAAAGGTGGAGGAGCTGTTCCAGATTAAAGGTAACTAAATAAATATTACCCTAGATTGGATCCTGGACTCAAATCTAGAATATCTGGACAATTGGTGAAGTTCAAATATAGAGTGGACCAGATAATTATTTTATTTATGTTAAATTTTCAGGATTTTGGGGTACCTAGCTAGCTCAGTTGGTGTAGCCTGAGCTACAAATTTACTACTCTTGATCTCAGCGTAGTAAATTTGGGCCCCATGTAGGGTGTAGACATTACTTTAAAATAAAATCTTTAAAAAAAAGTTTCAGGGGCAGCCCAAGTAGCTCAGCGGTTTAGTGCTGCCTTTGGCCCAGGGCATGATCCTGGAGACCCGGGACAAGTCCCGCGTCAGGCTCCCTGCGTGGAGCCTGCTTCTCCTTCTGCCTGTGTCTCTGCCTCTCTCTCTCTCTCTCTCTCTCTCTCTCTTTCTGTGTCTCTCATGAATAAATAAAAACCTAAAAAATAAAAAAAAGTTTTAAAAAGTTTCAGGGTTTTGATAAATGTATTGAGGTTAAATTTAAGAAAAAAGCCATTGTTCTCAGGAAGTTCCCACAACTATCCATGGATATAGGGACACGATGAATACACGTTACTTTCAGATCGCTCAGATAGAGACAGGAAATGGTAACTTGAATGTGACATAATGTTAACCGTTGGTGATTCTGGGTGAAGGGTCTACAGGACTTTTTTCAACTATTCTGGAACTTTTCTGTGAATGTGAAACTAAATCAAAATTAAAAATTTTAAAAAGAGTCCTCTGTGATGGTCAATAAGTACCTGACAAGATGTTCAACATCTTTAGTCATTAAGGAAATGTAAATCAAACCACAGTGAGATACCACTTTATACTCATTAGGATGGCTCTAATCAAAAAGACAGATCAATTTTTTTTTTTTAATTTATGATAGTCACAGAGAGAGAGAGAGAGAGAGGCAGAGACACAGGCAGAGGGAGAAGCAGGCTCCATGCACCGGGAGCCCGACGTGGGATTCGATCCCGGGTCTCCAGGATCACGCCCTGGGCCAACAAAAAGACAGATCAAAGCAAGTGCTGCCAAGAATAAAGAGATATAGAAACTGAATGAAGTTCCTTAAAAAGTGAAAGACAGGGCAGCCCCAGTGGCACAGCGGTTTAGGGCCGCCTGCGGCCCGGGGTGTGATCCTGGAGACCCGGGATCGGGTCCCACATCGGGCTCCTGGTGCATGGAGCCCGCTTCTCCCTCTGCCTGTGTCTCTGCCTCTCTCTCTGTGTCTCTGTTAATAAATAAATAAGAAAAAAATTAAAAAAAATTTTTTTATGATAGTCACAGAGAGGGATCCCTGGGTGGCGCAGCGGTTTAGTGCCTGCCTTTCACCCAGGGCGCGATCCTGGAAAACCGGGATCGAATCCCATGTCGGGCTCCCTGTGCATGGAGCTTGCTTCTTCCTCTGCCTCTCTGTGTGTGTGTGACTATCATAAATAGATAAAAATTAAAAAAAAATTCTTATGATAGTCACAGAGAGAGAGAGAGGCAGAGACACAGGCAGAGGGAGAAGCAGGCTCCATGCACCTGGGAGCCCGATGTGGGACCGGATCCCGGGTCTCCAGGATCGCACCCTGGGACAAAGGCAGGCACCAACCGCTGCGCCACCCAGGGATCCCAAGAAAAATCTTTAAAAAAAAAAAAACAGTCAAAGACAGAGTTACTATTTAACTTAGCAATTCCACTCGTAGGTATATACCCAAGAGCACTGAAAACAGGTACTCAAATATGTACTTATACATTAATGTTTATAGTAGCATTATTCACAACAGTCAATAGGAAAAAAAAGATAGGTAAAAACAAGCCAAATGTACATAAAAATGAATGGATAAACAAAATATGATCTATCCATACAATGGAATATTATTCAGCTGTAAAAATAATGAAGTATTAAAAGAGGACTCCAGCTAACTTCATTTTGACCTCAGTCAAGTACTTTCTAATTCATTGAGTTCTCTTCAGCTTATCTCTTAGCTCAGACAAAAAACCTTGTGGGCAAAGCATCCCCGATGCTAACTGAAACTACTCACACAAGCAATAAGGACTGCCCCGAGCCAGCAAGATCCTGCTTGATTGACTCCAAGGCAACCTGATCAACTTGAACTCAGATGGGCCAGCTGCATGTACCCACCAACCTTTGTCCCATATTTCCCTTATATAAACCTGAAGTATACTCGGCACTTTGGAGATAGTCTTAGAGACACTAGTCTGCTGTCTTCCTGGTGTTGGCCTCGCTGAAATAAACTTGTTTCTTGTTTCACCATTGTTCATCTCTGCCTGTGGATTTTATCAGTGGCAGTTGGCCGAACTTGGTCTGTTTGGGACCCCTGGAACCAGGGGCTTTTGTACCCCATGCACCAGCTATAGATCCAAAGAGACCACATGACCAGAGACAATGAATGTCTCCCCAGAAACATGAGGAGACAGGAGACTGAAGACCACATGGGCACCCCCTCCAAAATCTTGATTCTGTGTAATCCTTAAAACCTAGGCATGCCCTGGCGAGCAGGAGAAAATTCCCCAAAAAAGCTGAGATGAAATTGTCTGCCATCCCAGTGGGATGGGGGCTTGAAATCAAAATTAAGTTGATGTGTGCAAAGTAACAAGATGCAGTTTCTTTTGCTCATTTGGGGCACTGTAATACTGTGATTTATAAGAAATATATATATGGTCTTTATCCTCATTCCTAGCAGAGTTCCTAAAACCCTTGGGATTTCCTAAATGATAGGAGCAATGAAGGTGTCTTTTGTTATTCATAACAAGCCCCTTTCCACTACATCTATATTTATGTTAATGACGGGAATTTGAAAGCCTCTAAGTGTGGGGATTAATTGCTAGGGGAACCATCCCTGTTATTAGAGGTTATTGGAGGCTTCATCTCAGCAGAAGGGAAGGGGTGGAGGTTGATCAATCACTAATGGCCATGACTTAATCAACTATGCCTATGTAATAATGAAGCTTCCATAAAAGCCCAGGAGGGTGGGGTTCTGAAGCTTCTGGGTTGGTGAACAATGGGAGGTGCTAGGAGAGTGGCACCCAGAGAGGAGGGTATGAAAACTCCACGCCCTTCCTCACATACCTGCCATATGCATCTCTTCTATCTGGCAGATTCTGAATTATATCCTTTTATAATAAATCAGTAATCCAGGGATCCCTGGGTGGCGCAGTGGTTTGGCGCCTGCCTTTGGCCCAGGGCGCGATCCTGGAGACCCAGGATCGAATCCCACGTCAGGCTCCCGGTGCATGGAGCCTGCTTCTCCCTCTGCCTGTGTCTCTGCCTCTCTCTCTCTCTCACTGTGTACCTATCATAAAAAAAAAAAAAAAAAAAAAAAAAAAAAAAGTTAAAAAAAAAATAAATCAGTAATCCAGTAGGTTAAATATTTGCCTGTGTTCTGGCAGTGCTCTAGCAAATCAATCAAACCTGAAGAGAGGGTGGTGGGAACCTCCAGTTTATACCCAGTAGTCAAAAGCACAGATAACAATCTAGATTTGAGATTGACATTTGAATTGGGTGGGGGGGAGTCTTGTGGGCGTAACCCCCTAACCCTAGGATCAGATGCTATCTCCAAGTGGAAACTATCAGAGTTGAGTTAAACTGTAGGACACCTAGCTGGTGTCTGGAATCAGGAAATTGCTTGGTGAGTGGAAACTCCTACCCAAACATGCACACATTTGGTGACCAGAAGGGAAATTAAAAGATCAAGGGCTCTGTTAGCCCTGGAAAAAAATCTATTAAGGAAGTATTTGTTCTTCCTAGTTACCTATATCTTCCTAGTTTTACTATGCTTTTTTAAAATAAAAAATATTTTGTAAATTTTTAAAAAATTATTTATTTATGATAGTCACACACACACAGAGAGAGAGAGAGAGAGAGAGGCAGAGACAGGCACCCAGAGATCCCGATTTTGTAATTTTTATACATCCTTTCCGGCAGCTATTGAGATGATCATATGGTTTTTCTTTTTTGACTTTCTTCTTTTTTTTATCCTCTTTTACACATTTTGCCCACCCACACCACTCTCCATCTCTGGCTACTGGCAATCTAATCTGTTTTCTGTACCTATGAGCTCATTGTTTTTTTGATTGCACATACAAGTGAGGTCATATGGTATTTGTCTTTTCCTGTTTGCCTTATTTCATTTAGCGTAATGCCCTTAGGATTCATCCACATTGTTGCATAATAAAATCCCATTTCTTTATCCATTCATCCATCAATGGACACTTAGGTTGTTTCCATATCTTGGCTATTATAAATAATGCTGTAATTATAACCAAATCAACATGACTTTGCCCCTTGACAGAAACTATACCAGGTAAGCTGTTGGACAAAGGAAACTATTTCCAGCAAATAAGGAATATCTTCCAAAGTCCTGTCTCCTGGACAAGGGTAAATGGGCTTTTATTTAAGGTTAGGATGAATATTTAGATAGGGAAGCCTTGTCATGGTAGAGAGAGAGGGAGGCATAAAGTTGTGCATGCGCCTTTAGGAAACATGTCTCTGTACACACTGTATGTTAGGTAAATGAGGCTTGTGTTCCTCCTTGGGTGGAAATTTTAATATTAGAATGAGGTAAAGGTAGTTGTGGGTCATTCTGTACTTGAGGTCATTCCCTGGTCTGCCTCTGCAGGTATGAGTCAGGGGTTATGCTCAAACTGGTTTGGGTGATTTGGGCAGTCTGGGCCAGCAGGAAGTCTTGTCTGGGTAGTCACTATTGCTTGAAGGGGTGCTTTGGTTTTCATTTGTCTGAATTAAAAGATAAGTGGAAAGAAGAGCTTAAGGAAAAATGTGGACAAAGGTCAGTGAGTATAATAAGCAGGTGGGCAGTAAAGGTCAGGTCTTAGGATCTATCTGGTGACACAATGAATGTCAGGGTGGATACATCTTTATGAATTAGGGTTCACATTTTCTTCAGATAAATACTGAAATGTGGAATTGCTGGATATGGTGGCTCTATTTTTAGTTTTTGAGGAAACTCCATACTTTTTTCCATAGTGGCTGCACCAGTTTATAGTCCAACCAATAGTGAACAAGAGTTCCCATTTCTCTACATACTCACCAACACTTTTTTCTTGTTTTTTTTTTTTTTTTTTTAAAGGATTTTATTTATTTATTCATGAGAGACAGAGAGAGAGAGGCAGAGACACAGGCAGAGGGAGAAGCAGGCTCTATGCAGGGAGGCTCTGGGCTGAAGGTGGCGCTAAACCGCTGAGCCACCAGGGCTGCCCTCCTTTTTTTTTTTTTTTTTTTTAATAGGTGAGGTGATATCTCGTAGTTTTGATTTGAATTTTTCTGATGATTAGTGATGTTGAGCACCTTGTCATGTACCCCATTGCCCATAAGTATGTCCCTGGAAAAATGTCAATTTAGATCTGCCCATTTTTTAATTGGATTGTTTGGGTTGTTTTTGTTGTTGTTTTTTTACTATTGAGTTGTGTGAGTTCTTTATATATTTTGAATATTCACCTCTTATCAGATATGTCAGTTTTGCAAATTTTTCCCATCCTGTAGGTTGCCTTTTCATTTCATCGATATTTTCCTTCCTGTGCAAATCCTTTTTAGTTTGATATAGTCCCACTTGTTTACTTTTGCTTTTGGTGCCTTTGTTTTCGTGTCTTTAATCTATTTTGAGTTAATTTTTGTGTATGGTATAAGACAGTGGATCACTTTCTTTGGCCTTTTAAGATGGCAACTTATTTATCAAATTCCCTTTTATTGGAAGACTGTTGCATACTTGGGAAAAAAAACCTGTTACGGCCTATTGTTACTGCAATGAGTTTCTGGATTCTGCTGGCTAATAGTAATTTAAGATATTTGCTTTAATATTCTCAAAGGCTGCCCTCTGATAATTTGTTGCTGCTATTGTCATCTCTGTGCTGCATTCCTCTGGGGGATATTCCTCCAGAGGATGAAATCCTGGTTGTTCTCCTCCAGGGGGAGATATGGAAGAATGTGACTAGAAGGAATCCAGTCTAGACAAGGAAGGGCTGGCATAGATTTGCCTTGAAATGAAGTCATGATGGAAGAGCAGCCAGGCAGAGAGCATAGGTCATTGCATGTATTTAAAAACTATGAAGATCAATGAAAAAAGGCAGCAGCAAGCTTCATGGTAAAAAAAAAAAAAAGAAAGAAAGAATATCCACTTAAGTCAGGAATAATACAAGAATGCTATTTCTTACTACTTAAAATGGCTTTGGAGGCATTTAAATAAGAAGAGGTTTAACATTGGTTAATTAGTTATTAGTTAATAGTTTGTTGCAGTTGTTGTTGTTTTGGACTTGTTTAGTGACTTTCCTGTACTAATTTTGTAGTCTGTTTTCTTTGTCATGTATGGCCACTGAAGTCTCTGCTCACTTAACTTAGTGGTCCAGCCAATGACTGGAAAGAGATTCCTTAAATGTCTGGCATCAGTAAGTCTCCCAGCCTTTGCCAAGAGGTCTGTGTCTATGTGTTAGGGCATACTTAAATTTGGCAATTTACAGCTCAGGCTTAGCCTTCACTTCTTGCTTATACAGAGCCTCAACACTAACAGGAGGGGAGAGATTAGGGCCTTCTCAAGTCTTAACTGGGCACATGCACTGGCTTATACGTCAACTGGCCTCTAGCTCCCCAGGAATATGTTGGAACTTTTCAAAGTCTTCTATGGACATCTCAATCTCCAAACTTCCTTTTCAGTTTTTGGGCAGTTTCTTTTTCAGTTCTACAACTGTTACCCTTTTTCATGTACCCGCTATGTTAAACAGTCACTACAGATTTTTTCTTTCTTTTTCTTTTTTCCCTTTCTTTCTTTTTCTTTCTTTCTAAGGATTTTTATTTACTTATTTGACAGAGAGAGAGAGAGAAAGAGCAGAGAGAGAGCAAGCAAGCACACAAACAGGGAGAGCAGCAGGCAGAGGGAGAGAGGGAGCCTGATTGGGGGGGCTCAATCCCAGGACCCTGGGATCATGACCTGAGCTGAAGGCAGACACTTAACTGACTGAGCCACCCAGGTGCCCCTGATTTTCTTTTTTTAAACAAATGTTCCAAGAGAAGGTTATTCACAGTGAGTAAGCTCTGAATGAGGTCAAATAAAGATAAACTTTGTGAGTGGGAATTTCCAGGAGACTCTAAACAGGTCAGCCTATATAATTATCTGGGAATAGGGCTCTTTCAGGAGCCCCAAACTTGTCTGGTCTCTCCAGTGGTTGTTGCTGATTGGGTTCTACAGCTACCATGTTGTGCAGCCGTTGGCTTTCAAAGAAGGAAACCAGAATTGTGCAGTTGTGCAGCTACCATGTTGTGCAGCTACCATGTTGTGCAGCTGTTGGTTTCCAAAGAAGGAAACCAGAATAGGGCAAGCATAATTCTGAAAAGCTCCCTGTTCTTACCGTGATTCAGCTATTTTTCTTGAATAAATGTTCCTTGGATTGTTGTCTTTGGTTCATCTTCATAGTTCTAAGAAAGTTGATTTTGAATTTTTTTGCCAGAGTTTTCATTGCTTTTATGGAGGAATGGATTTTTGGATTCTTAGTCTGCCATTCCATTCTCTAGTGGAATTTTGATGTTTCCTTTCTTACATTTCTGAAGTTTATTCCTAGGGTATTTTTGTTGCTATTTTAAATATAACATTTTCTTTTTTAAAAAGATTTATTTATTTATTCATGAGAGATAGAGAGAGAGAGGCAGAGACATAGGCAGAGGGAGAGGCAGGCTCCCTTAATGGACCTGATGTAGAATTTAATCCCAGGACCCCAGGATCACAACCTGAGCCAAAGGCAGATGCTCAACCACTGAGCCACCCAGACTTCCCTATAACATTTTCTTCCACTATATTTTCTAATTGGCTTTTGTTTTTATTTAAGAAACCTCTTTAAAAAAAAATTTCAGTATAATTGATATACAGTGTTATATTAGTTTCAGATATACAATATAGCAATTCAACAATTCCATACATTACTCAGTGTTCATCATAAGTGTTCTCTTAATCCCCTTCACTTATTTTACCCATCCCCTCACCCACATCCTTTTGGTAACCATCTGTCTATTCTCTATTATTAAGAGTTTGATTTGGGGGTACCTGGGTGGCTCAGTGGTTGAGCGTCTGCTTTTGGCTCAAGGTGTGATCCCAGGGTCCTGGGATCAAAGTCCTGCATCAGGCTCCCCATGGGGAGCCTGTGTGTGTCTCTCATGAATAAATAAATAAAATCTTGGGCAGCCCGGGTGGCTCAGAGGTTTAGCGCTGCCTTCAGCTCAGAACCTGATCCTGGAGACCCGGGATCGAGTCCCACGTCAGGGTCCCTGCATGGAGCCTGCTTCTCACTCTGCCTGTGCCTCTGCCTTTCTCTCTCTCTCTCTCTGTGTCTCATGAATAAATAAATAAAATCTTTAAAAAAATAAATAAAATCTTTTTTTAAAAAAAAGAGTGTTTTTTTGGTTCATCTTTCTATTTTCCTTTGTTTCTTAAATTCCACATATAAGTGAAATCATACAGTATTTGTCTTTCTCTGACTTATTTCACTTAGCATTATATTCTCTAGATCCATCCATGTTATTGCAGATGGGAAAATTACATTCTTTTTTTTTTATGGCTGAGTAACCTTCCACTATATATACATGCCACATATTTTTTATCCATTCATCTATCAATGGACACTTGAGTTGCTTCCATATCTTAACTATTATAAATTATGCTGCAATAAACATAGGGTGCGCATGTCCCTTTGAATTAGTGTTTTCAATTCTTCAGGTATCTAGCACTGGAATTACTGGATTATATGGTAATACTATTTTTAATTTTTTGAGGAATCTCCATATTGTTTTTAATGATAGTTGCACCAATTTACATTCCCACCAACAGTGTAGGAGGCTGCTTTCTTCTCACATACTCACCTTGTGTTTTTTAATTTTAGCCATTCTGACAGGTGTGAGGTGATATCTTGCTGTGTTTTTGATTTGCATCTTCCTGATGATGAGTGATGTTGAGCATCTTCTCATGTGTCTGCTGGCATTCTGAACGTATTCTTTGGGGAAATGTCTGTATGTGTCTTCTGCCCATTTTAAAATCAGATTATTTGGTTTTCTGTGTGTTGAGTTGTATCAGTTCTTTACTTTGGATACCAACCCCTTATCAGCTACAACATTTGCAAATATCTTCACCTATCCAGTAGATTATCTTTTAGTTTTGTGTGTTGTTGTCTTTGCTATGCAGAAGCTTTTCATTTTTGATGTAGTTTTAATAGTTTATTTTGGCTTTTGTTTCCCTTGCCTCAGGAGGCGGATCTAGAAGGATGCTGCTACAACAATGTCAGAGAAATTACTGCCTGTGCTATTCTAGGATTTTCATGGTTTTAGGCCTCACATTTTGAGGTTTTGTGTGTGTGTGTGTGTGTGTGTGTGTGTGTATGGTGTAAGAAAGTGGTCCAGCTTCATTCTTTTGCATATAGCTGTCCAATTTCCCCAATACCATTTGTTGAAGAGACTGTTTCTGATGGCATATTCTTCCCTCTTTTGTCAAAGATTAGTTGGCTATATAATTGTGGGTTTATTTCTAGGTTTTCTATTCTGTTCCATTGATCTATGTGTCTATTTTTATGCCAGTGGTATACTGGCTTGAATAATACAGCTTTATAACATAATTTGAAGGCTGGAATTGTGATACCTCTAGTATTGTTTTTCTTTCTCATTGCTTTAGCTATTTGGGGTCTTTTGAGGCTCCAAACAAATTTTAGTATTTTTCTAGTTCTGTGAAAATTGCTGTTGGTATTTTGATAGGCGTTGCCTTAAGTCTGTAGGTTGCTTTGGGTAGTACAGATGTTTTAACAATATTTTTTCTTCCAACCCATAACCATGGACTGTCTTTCCATTTCTTTTTTTTTTTAAGAATTAATTAATTAATTTATTTATTTATTTATTGGAGAGAGAGAATGAGAGAGCACACAAGCAAGGGTAGCAACAGAGGGAGAGGGAGAAGCAGGCTCCCTGCTCATCAGGGAGCCTGATGCAAGGCTTGATCCTAGGACCCTGGGATCATGACACGAGCCAAAGGCTTAACCAACTGAGTCCCCCAGGAGCCTCTGTCTTTCCATTTTTTTGTGTTGTCTTCAATTTCTTTCATCAGTATCTTATAGTTTTCAGAATACAGGGCTTTTACAACTTTAAGTTTATTCCTAGGAATTTTATTATTTTTAGTGTAATTGTAAATGGGACTGTTTTCTTAATTTTTTTCTCCTGCTTCATTATTAGTGAATAAAAATGAAAGAGCTTTTTGTACATTGATTTTGTATCCTGTAACTTTACTGAATTCATTTATCAGTTCTAGTAGTAGTCTCTCAGATTTTCTATATATAGTAGCATTTCATTTGCAAATAGTGAAAGTTTTACTTTTTCATTACTAATTTGGATGCCTTTTCTTTCTTTTTGTTGTCTGATTGCTGTGGCTAGGACTTCCAGACTATGCTGAAGTAAAGTGGTGAAAGTGGGCATGCCTGTCTTGTTCCTGATCTTCAGGGAAAAGCTCTCAGTTTTTCCCCACTGAGTATGATGTTTGCTGTGGGTTTTTCACATATGGCCTTTTTATGCTGAGGTATGTTCCCTCTAGAACTACCTTGTTGAGGGCTTTTTATCATGAATAGATCTTGTACTCTGTCAACATTTTTTCTGCATTTATTGAGATGATCATGTGGGTTTTATCGTTTCTCTTATTGATATGATGTAACATGTTGATTGATTTGTGAATATTAAAACACCCTTATATTCTGGGAACACATCCCACTTGACTGTGATGAATGATTTTTTTATTGTATTGTTGGATTTGGTTTGTTAAATATTCTGTTGAGGAAACTGGCAGTTGATTCTCCTTTTTTTTGTAGTGTCTTGCGATTTAATTTTTAAGAGTTCTTTCTTTCTTTCTTTATTTATTTTATTTTATTTTTTTATTTATGATAGGCACGCAGTGAGAGAGAGAGAGAGAGAGGCAGAGACACAGGCAGAGGGAGAAGCAGGCTCCATGCACCAGGAGCCCGACGTGGGATTCGATCCCGGGTCTCCAGGATCGCGCCCTGGGCCAAAGGCAGGCGCCAAACCGCTGCGCCACCCAGGGATCCCATAATTTTTAAGAGTTCTTTAATATCTTCCTAGTATATTAGAGATATTAGCTATTTGTCTGTTATATACATCGCAAATATTTTCTTTTGGTTTGCCAATTGTTGTTTGACTTTATGATGGCTTTGACCATGAGAAATGTTTTATTTTTATGCATTCAAATTTATCATTTTTTTTTATTATTACAGATTTCAAGTCATAGTTAGACTCTACTTATACTGAGGCTAAAGAGGAAGTCATTTGTCATGTCACTTGCATGATTTCGGTTTTTGCATTTAGATCTTTAATCCAGTTGGAATTTATTTTTACGTGAAATGATAGTTACGGTTCTACTTTTATCTTATCCCAAATAGCTACTCAGTTGTTTCAGCAGTATTTTTTTTTAAGTCCATTTTTTGGGGTGCCTGGGTAGCCTTTGGTTCAGAGAGTGATCCTGGAGTCCTGGCATTGAGTCCCACATTGAGTCTCAATTGCATTGAGCAGTCCCATGGGGAGCTGCTTCTCTCTCTGCCTATGTCTTTGCCTCTCTCTCTGTGTCTCTCATGAATAAACAGATAAAATCTTTTTTTAAAAAAGGAGTGAAGCAAATGGGTGAGCAAAATTATCATGATGCAGGAGCATTTCTTAGTGGTTTAGCTTTCATTAAACAGTCAGTGTAGGAACTGGACTCCTAGGAGGGTTACAAAGTCTCCTGGTAAGACTTGCCAACCACTTCTGGGAATGATGATGGCATTACTTGAGGCTGCCTTCTGATGTATTTGGGCATTACTTGAGGCCTGCCTTCTGATGTATGTGGGCAATTAGCAGAGTCAAGGGGAGGTTGGATAAACACGGGGAAGGGTTATTTAATGTCATATAGTATCAAAGCTCTAAAGACTTGCAGCTGATTTAAAATTCCAACTCTTGAATCTTTATCAGGCCACCCTAGAGTTAAAGCCTTGACTCACTCTCAAATTCAGAAAAAGAGAGCTCAATGATTAACAGAGGCAGGGAAAGGGCTGTGGGAGAAATGCATCCCTGACAGCCCAAAAAGTGCTGCTTGTTGACATATAAAGTCAGAGTTTAGAATCAGTAAGTAAAGCTGCTTGATTCCCATAACTCATCAGACTCTATTACTCTGTATATGGATCAGCTTTTCTACCAAGGTCAGAGAGCAGAGATCTGTTAGAGGAGCATGTTGTACTTACTGTGGGGTGCCTGGTTTCTGGGTTGTTTTATAGGGAAGCATTTCTGAGTCACCTCATGTGGAGCCTCTGAATTGCCCATTCTTGTAGAAAATCTTTTCTTAGGCACTTTAAATGACTCTTAGAAGAACTATGGCTTACCCACGTTGGAGTTTCTGTAAAATAAAGCAGGGTGGCTAGACTTATTTTCAAGAAAGTAGAGTTAGAAAAATCAGTCCTTACGTTACATATAATACATTTGATGGTCAACCTCAAACATTGATATTTTAGATCTGTAGGTATTTCAGTGCAACATCTGAGAGCTATGCATTATGAAAGCATAAAATGTATTATTCCCCAGTTTTCTCAGCCTGTGATGCTGTAAAGATGTAAAATTAATCCTATGGAACAGAAAAAGCATTACAAGTTATTTAATACCTTTGACTTGAATTCTACCTTTATTGAAAAGGCAAGCAGCTAGTGGTCTACATTATTGTGTGTACCTTTTCTTTTTTAAAGATTTTTATTTATTTATTCATGAGAGACTTCTAGAGAGAGGCAGAGACACAGGCAGAGGGAGAAGCAGGCTCCATGCAGGGAGCCTGATGTGGGACTCGATCCCGGGTCTCAAGCCCCGGGCTGAAGGCGGCGCTAAACCGCTGAGCCACCTGGGCTGCCCTATTGTGTGTACCTTAAGTTAGAAACTGTTATAAAATGGAAGGAGATTTTTGTGATCATCAGTATTTCAAAAACACTTCAGATAAAGGTCACCTAGAATAATGACATTTTAAGAGTTGTAAACCCACCTTGCGGGTAGTAGTTTGTTGAACTAAGGGTTTTACCAGAAAGGAGGAACAATGTCATAAATAAATTTGTGAGTCTTATTAAAAAGAATTTGGTGGCCTGGGTGGTGAAGTCAGTTAAGCATCTAACTCTTGGTTTCAGCTCATGTTGTGATCTCGGGGTCCTGGAATTGGGCCTTGGATCAGTCTCTGTGCTCAGCGCAGTCTGAGATTCTCCCTCTCCCTCTGCCCCTCCTGCTTATGCTCTCTCTCTCAAGTAAACCACCAAATCTTAAAAAAAATTTTGGTGAGCAGGGTGATTGGCAAACTGTATCTTGTAGTTAAGAAATCTAAGTTGAAGACTGTAGAGCTTGACAGTTTTGGGATATAGTTGCACACATTTGCTGCTCATGTTTCATATACTAGTGCAAAATGATAACTGGTAGTAATTTTGAGGCCGTCCATTTGGCCAAACTACCAGATACATAATTAATAAAGTACTATAATAATATTTTAAAAACAACCGCCATTTAAAAAAAATTTTTTTTTCAATTTTTATTTATTTATGATAGTCACGGAGAGAGAGAGGCAGAGACATCGGCAGAGGGAGAAGCAGGCTCCATGCACCAGGAGCCCGACGTGGGATTTGATCCTGGGTCTCCAGGATCGCGCCCTGGGCCAAAGGCAGGCGCCAAACCACTGCACCACCCAGGGATCCTACAACTGCCATTTTTTAAAAAAGCACATAACTTACAGTTAGTAGACTTATTAAAATGGGTCAGAACTATATTATTGGATTTTTAGGTTTGTGGGTTCTCATAAAACAAAATGCACAAGTCCTATTATCAGAACCACAGAGGGCTAGCAATACATACAAAGGAACTAGCTAGCAATACATGCAAATCAACTACCTCTAACCAAATTGGGGGTTTGGTTAGAGATGGTTGGTTACAATTCTAAACTCTAATGCTATAATCACACCATTTGGACCACATAATTACTTAGAAAATCAGCTGGATTTGAGCACTCTTAGTCACAGGTCCAAATTCATTTGCATATGTTAATACTAAGGCTATAGCATTGGTCATTTTATAAATACTGTGCTTCACACTGTAATGTAAAATGTGTATATTTAACACTGCTTGTATAAATTATATAAATGATAGCAAATTTGGATAAATTAAAGCTTTTAAAATTATTATTATTGTTACTTTTCCATTAGTACCTGTAGCTTCAGCAATGACTTTGTAAAACCCTGTCTTAACAATGACCAATTTTGTAGCTTTTAACATTCTGGATTTTCATTTGTTTTTGAGAGAGAGAGAGAGAGAGAGAGAAAGCACACGCAGGCTAGTGCAGGAAGGGGCAGAGAGGGAGAGAGAGAGGAAAAATCTTTTTTTTTTTTTAAATTTTTTATTTATTTATGATAGTCAGAGAGAGAGAGAGAGAGAGAGAGAGAGAGGCAGAGACACAGGCGGAGGGAGAAGCAGGCTCCATGCACCGGGAGCCCGACGTGGGATTCGATCCCGAGTCTCCAGGATCACGCCCTGGGCCAAAGGCAGGCGCCAAACCGCTGCGCCACCCAGGGATCCCGAGAAAAAATCTTAAGCAGACTCCAAGCCAGCATGGAGCTGAGGCAGGGCTGGATCTCTTGATTCTTTCATGACCTGAGCTGACATCAAGAGTTGATTGCTTAACTGACTGAGCTACCCAGGCGCCCCTGGATTTTCAGTTGTAAGGCAGATTTTGGCAGTGGCTTTTCTCTTATTAAATCCTCTAATATTAATGAACAATGAAACATCCATTAAACTATTAGGAAATACTACATATTACATCGGATTGTGTAATGCTGAGAAGTTTATATCTTCAACAAAATTGTTAGACCTGTCCCTGACTTTGAGCAATAGCCACATTATAGTCATAAGTGAAAATAAAGACGAGAATATGCCATTGTTTCCACGATGTGAAAATTAAAATCCTGTAAATCATAAAACACCCCAATTCCTATCATAACTATTTAAAAGATTGTGAACTTACCAAAATGCACATGAAGTAAGTTTTTTGTTTTTTTCTAAAGTAGGCTCCGCATCCGATGTGGGGTATAACTAATGACCCTGAGACCATGAGTCGCATACTGCACTGAGCGAGTCAGCCAGGCACCTCCAAACAAGAATATTACATATTTGATACCATGTCCCTGCAAGATATGTTTCTTCCTTTTTCTGAGGAGGAAGCTAGCAGAGGTTAAATAACTTGCCCTTGGGCACAAAGGAACGAAAAGAAACTGGGATATTTAATTAGAGAAGTAAATTGGTCTGGCACAAGAGGGATTAAAATCTGGATCACGGAGCGCTAGTAGGGAGCGGGGAGAGTCGAAGATATATTCGCAGCGGGGACCAGATCACAAAGGATTTTTGCTTGTCTTATGAGAAGTCTGAGCTTGCATCTGTGGACTCACTGTCGAGCGAATCCGAGTGAAGGATCTTAAGCAGGCCCTGCCTACACACGGAGTCGAAAGCGAGCAAACTGATGGTCAGGCTGCTCCGCCCTTCGCCACTTACTGAGCACCGGCGTGAAGGCCCAGCGGGAGGCAGCAGAGCGCCCCGGCGGGGCCAGCTTTCCGTCCGCCCGCGTGACTCGACGGCGAAGGCCCTAGCCGGGTGGTCCCACCGGCTACCTCGCCGCTCCCCCGAGGCCACTCGGCAGCCACCGCGTCGGGCCCCACGCTCCCTCTAGTGCAACCGTGCGGAGTGCGCCCCGCCAGCGCCCCCTAGCGTCGTCACCCTTCCCGCCAGCTCCCACCTTAGCCCAGCCGCAAGCCGCCTGACGACTCCCTAGCTGGTGGCCGCCTCTTTTTTCCGGCGCCATGCACATCCGGTCACGTGTGAGCCCAGTCACGTGAGAGCCGGTCACGTGCCGCGCCCCGCAGGGCTCCGGACTCGGCGCTCGGCTTCCGCAGACCTGCGGGCCTCGGCGGGTGGGGTCGTGGCTGCCTGCCTCGGAGCCTGCCGGACTGCACGACCGGGATGGTGAGGGCGGCGGGCCGGGCCGGGGCGGGGCCGGGGCCGGGGAGGGCAGGAGCTGGCCGGGCCGGGCCGGGCCGGGCCTTCGCCTCTCCGAAGCTCAGCCTCTCTGGTCTTGCCGCTGCAGATGAACCGGACGACCCCGGACCAGGAGCGGGCGCCGGCGTCCGAGCCCGTGTGGGAGCGACCCTGGTCGGTGGAGGAGATCCGTAGGAGCAGCCAGAGCTGGTCGCTGGCGGCTGATGCGGGCGTGAGAGGCGGGCCCCGGGACCGGGAGGGGAAGGCGGGGCCGCCTGGGGTGGCGCGCGGCCTGCGGGCAGAACAGGAGCCCCAATTCCTTCTCCACCCGATCTATCCCGCTGCCATTTTTTTTAAAAGACTTTATTTATTTATTCGTGAGACACACACACACACACACAGGCAGAGACACAGGCAGGGACCATGCAGGGAGCCCGATATGGACTCGATCCCGGGACTCCAGGATCACGTCCTGGGCCGAAGGCAGGCGCTAAACAGCTGAGCCACCCAGGGATCCCCTGCCTCTGCTATTCTTAATAACATAACCCTCTCGCCTTCAAAGACACCGCGGCTGCAGTTCTAGGCCCCCGGGCAGGGGAGGGCGGGTCGTCCTTAGCCGGCTGAGTGCCCCCACTGGGCCTACAGCCCACACGCGGGGTTCTCTTCCTGGTTTGAGTTTTGTAGCAGCGCACCCATATCCATCCTGAGGGAGGCAGATAGGTTTTCTCTGCGCTGCTGGATTGCTAGGTCCCTAGTGAGGCCCTTCCACGTTGAGACCCAGACCGTATGGGGAGGTAGACAAGCCTGTAAATGGATATCCCGGAGTGGGACTTTGAAAGCGGGGGCTAGAAGCCCAGAGCTGTGATTCCAAAGTCCCATATGAATGCCATTTTTTTTTTTTTTTAAATAAGAGTAGTGGTTTGTTAGTTTGCCCTTCTTCTGGGATTTCTGAAGAGTGATAACCAAACAGGACTTTCAAATTTCACCAGAAATGAGATAGCAAGTGTCCACCGACTCCTTGGCACTGTTTTGATGAACTTCTTTAATGTTTTTCAGGGCTACTTGGTCCTGGGTATTGTCAAAAGCAGCATCCCTTACATTCCAGCACACATACACTTACACAAAGGTGAAAAGAAATGGGTTCTTCTTTTATTTTTTTTTTATGATAGTCACACAGAGAGAGAGAGAGGCAGAGACATAGGCAGAGGGAGAAGCAGGCTCCATGCACCGGGAGCCCGACGTGGGACTCGATCCCGGGTCTCCAGGATCACGCCCTGGGCCAAAGGCAGGCGCCAAACCCCTGCACCACCCAGGGATCCCTATCTTTTGATACATAGGATAGTCTCATGTGATATTGATACCGCTTTATGTTTATTTTTAATATAGCTACTACAGTTTCTACAGGAATTCTCACAGCAGACTATCTCTAGAACCCATGAGATCAAGAAACAAGTGGATGGTCTAATCCGGGAAACTAAAGCAACAGATTGTCGCCTGCATAATGTCTTCAATGATTTCCTTATGCTGTCTAATACCCAGTTCATTGAGAATGTGAGTTATTTCGTTGTATCTGACTTATAAATAATGCTTTTTAGAGAGATAATCTGTTGTGATATTAAGTGCTTCATTATTAGGTACCCTCCTCAATTTTGATGAATGTAGAGGTTCTTGGTAATTGAAGCTTCTTTCTTTAGGATTAATGGCTTTTTTTAATTAGTAAAGTTTATTTTTTCAAGCCTTTAAAAAATATAATGACACAATTTTCTTACTTTCTAGTTTTTCCATCCATTTTTAGTTTTAGTTGTGCTGACTTGGATGGCATTCCAACGAACTTTATTGTGGACATGTTCTGTAAGGAAAGCTGTACACTTCGTCTTGATCCTCTAGGCTCGAGAATGTGGCTGCAGTATTGACTGTGCCCACCATGTTCTGATAAATTATTTTAAAGGCATGTGTGCCTACTTGGAATGATCTTTTTTTTTTCAATATTCTTGATTAATATTTTGTTACGATGGCTGAACCTGTGATATAGAATCAACTCTAAACAGTACTGAGCTTTGACCCATGTGTGATTTTTACCTGTGTATGTATTGACTTTCTTTTTTTTAGTATTTATTTATTTATTATTTATGATAGACATAGAGAGAGAGAGAGAGGCAGAGACACAGGAGGAGGGAGAAGCAGCTCTATGCCAGGAGCCTGACGCAGGACTCGATCCCGGGTCTCCAGGATTGCACCCTGAGCCAAAGGCAGGCGCTAAACCACTGAGCCACCCAGGGATCCCCTGTATTGACTTTCTAAGTGTACTTTTACCACATGGTACTGGCTGGATTGGTACCTGATTGAATTTTCAGGGGTGGGGGGCCATCATAAACTATTTTTTCTGAATCACAGTCTTCTTGTCTTATTTATCTTTTATTCAGCCAAGGTTTTTTGCATTTGAGTTTTCCTTGATCTAGTGGGGTTTTGTTCTTTTTGATTTTTTTTTTTGTATTTCTTTATTTCTGTTCTCTTCTTGAATTCCCTGTTTTCCATCCATCTTTCCATTCCCTTACTCCTTATGCCTCTTCACCTCCCATTCTGCAGCCAGAATCCCCTCTCTTGAAAGGGACTGTTGGCCACTTTCAAGTTTTACTGCTGCTCACACCTCCCTGTAACGGCACATGTTACATAGGCTTCTCATTTGTGGCAGAACATGATGATGTTAAGAGTACAGCTGATGCTTAATAAAACTGTGGAAAAGATCTACATGCTGTTAATACATTTGCAAGTGATTTGGCTTTTTAGTTTTTTTTTCCTTCAAATCCTAGTCTTGGTACTCATATATTACAATGCTGGCTTGAATGATGGTGCCATTTAGTTTCATGATAGATTATTGGAAAGGTATCCAAAGTCATATGGGTTTCTTGGTTTTAGTAATTAACTTCAGAAACAATCCCCAAGTTGAAAAATGTATTATAGACTTAGTGAAACTAAAGAGCAATCAGGACTTTCTGGGGCAAGAGAAATCAGTACCTTTAGTAAAGGCTCAAGAGGGGACTCTGAAGGAGGAGAAATACTAATTAACAGTGGCCTGTGCCTCAGTGTGTCCTCAGAAGGGAACAGAATTCTTAAAGTTTCATGAATCTATTAATTTAGGAAGTTTTGTCCTGAAACATTAAGTGACCTAGAAATGATTTATTTTTTTTTCTAAAGTTTATTTTTTTAGTATCTCTACCCCCAGAGTGGAGCTTGAACTCATGACCCCAAGGTTGAGTTGCATGCACTTCTGACTGAGCCAGCCAGGCACCCCAGAAATGACTTTCATAGCATTTCTCGTGATTGTAATTTCACATTTACTAACATGATTTGATGTGCCAAACTACTAAATCAAGTCCTACATTTTTTTCTAAATATCGTATTCCTTGGGCCCAGCACACTCCTGGTTTGTAGGATCCTAGTGAATATTTGCATGAATAAACAAGAGAACACATAAATGAAAGGGATCAGAGCTGTGTATAATCTGTTAAGAGGTCCTCAGCCTCTGGTCCCTTTTCTCTACCTCATTTCTTTCCTTGTTTCCTCACGTGAAGAAAATATCCTTTGAGGGAAAATACTAAAGATATTTGACAATTCTAGGAATGGCTACCTGATTTTAAAATTATCAAAAAACACATGAAGCTGTGAGGTTAGCCTGGTAAGAGTGAAGGTAGTTAGCATTGGTTATCTGGTGTGTGCTGAGTACTTGAGATACAGAATTCTCATCACTCAAAAGATATATGGGTTTTATGTATTTGCTGAATGGTTTCATAGAGGTCATGTTTGGCTTCTCAGGCATAGTCTGCTGATACCTTATGATGTGGGTATTTTTGTTTTTGTTAAGATTTTATTTATTTGAGTGAGGTAATTTTTAATGTCAAGCAGGAGAAAAAGTAGGATGTTGGTGCTTTTCAGACTTGAGTGTGAAGCTCAACCTTTTAGGTTAAATGATCTTAGTATTTAAAATCTGAAGTGACCTTGGTAGCTGCCATGCCTGAAAGCCTTAATTTTAAGATTTATTTACTTTTCTGTTCCTGTCTTTGAAAATTACCCTCCAAGTTTCTGATCTTTATAGAATTTTTCTTTAAGATATTATTTATTTGAGAGAGCAAGAACATGAGCAGGGGGGAGGATCAGAGAGAGAGGGAGAAGCAGACACCCCACTGAGCAAGGAGCCTGATACAGGGCTGGATCCTAGTACTCTGAGATCACAACCTGAGCTGAACGCAGATGCTTAACTGAGCCATGCAGGTGCCCCAGAACAATTATTTTTTAAAATTATGGAAGAAGAGGAAGTATCTGAAATTTCAGATAGTAGAGAGTGCCTTTCAGCATTCTGGTATATGTATTCTAAGTCCATTTCTCATGCAGACCTTGGCCTTTAAGCTTTTTCTTTCTTGTTGTAAAGATAACGAACACTTGTTGAAGAGATCAACATAGATAAACGATATTGAGGTGTAAAAATATTAAAGCCACAAAAAATTAACTATAACTCTACCTCCCCAAATTAACTAGGCATTGAACACTTTGCCACATTTCTTTCTAGTCTTTTTTTAACTTTAACTTTTTCTGCATGTATATATTTGCATGCTGTATTTTTCTTAGTAGTAGTTTATTATTTTATAAGTCCTTTAACAATATTTCAATATAAAACTTCTTAATGAAGTCTTTTAACTGTCTAGAAAAGAACGGATAATAACCACAAGTGCTAATATGTACCACTCTGCATTAACAGACTAGTATTTTTCCATATTTGCTTCAAAGCCATCAACTTCCCATTTACTTTAACTCTAAATGTTTTGGGTAAAGGCCTCGTTGTATATCTACATTTTTATTCTTATCTGGAGAGTATATACTTGCATGAATGTGTATGAGTGTTTATATGTGTGGTGTGAGATAGGAATGTTACTTTTTTTTCCTCACATGGTAAGCTTTATTGTAAGTTCTTTTCCTCACTTCTGTATGAAAGTATGTATATATACATTTGTGATTTTGTGAAAATAAAATTAGGTTTACAGGAATTATGGATCATTTTCTTGCATTTGTATTTTATTTTGATTACCTGTATGCCAGTATCCCAATCTTAAATACTGCAAATTTCTAATAAGTCTTACCAGACTATGTTTTCATGTCTTCTTTTTAATAATTAAATAGTTAAAAAGTAAAAGGCATCACGACGAGTTATTGGAGCCAAAGCTCTGTTTTGGAACAGAGATGCCTGCCTGCCTATGCTGTACAGGTCAGTCAGATGCCTGGCCTTCTGGCAAATCTTTGGTGGGCTTGGCTTACCTGCTTTCACATAAATGAGATAATAAAAGTTTATCAACTGTTTGGTAATGAAAAGGACTTCTACCATTTCCATTGCTTACAATGTTAAAGCTCTTGTTACCTAGTAGGTAAGTTCTTCCAGTTGACATATTCAGTACTTGTAGCATTGCCCTGCCAGCATCAAGTATTAGGTTAAACCAAAGGTCTGAAAATGGTATTTTAATTGTTTTTGTAATTCTTTGGTCAACAGTGAGATTGAACTTTTTTTCACATTTCCTAGTCATTTCTATCTTTTTAAATTTAAGTTTAAATTTAAACTTAACTACTGCTTTTTGCTTTTAGTTCTCAACCAATGACCTCAACCATTTTTTGAATAATCATTTCTTCTCTTTTTAAAAATTATGTGTTGAATTTGTATATTACAGTGTATTCCGAATGATATTTTGACCATTTAAAAATGAATTTGCTTCCATATGTAGCGTGTATATGATGAAGAGGTGGAGGAGCCGGTGCTCAAAGCTGAGACAGAAAAAGCAGAACAGGTACTTGCATTAAATTACTCTTCTGTTGAGTGTTGACTTAGAGAAGGAAGGTGGTGGAAGTTTGTAATGTGGCTGGTGGGGGCTTGTGAGCAGGAAGATGGTTACTGGGGGAAATAGGAAAGACTGCTTCTGATAGTCCAAGAATCGAACTCTTTGGTTTGTTTCTGAAATGTAGTATAGTAAGAAATATATAAAGTTTTTGAATTCTGGCTTCAGAGTAGAGTACTGGAGAATTTCTGTAAAAGGCCAGATAGTCAATGTTTTAGGTTTGGTTGCTGGCTACATTGATCTCTGTCTCTTTTTCCTTCTTTTTGCTCTTTCTCCTCCTTCCCTTTATCCCCTTAAAAAATGTAAAAACCATTCTTACCTTGAGGGTTATGCAAAAGCTGGTCACAGACTGGGCTGTAAGTGTGAGTTCTTTGAACTTTCCCTATTCTTTCATGACAGCTTTGATTCCCGCCAGTTGGAAATTACAGTCCGCACACATTTGAGTGCCTCCTGCAGGTCACAGGATGTTAGTACAGAGGACATGAAATGTGCAGTCAGCACTTACTGACTCTACTAAGATTGCAGGGAGCTGGTGACTTAAAGACTTTACCCTCAGGAGCTTATGGTCTTGGTTTGCCAGTAGAGCATAACATGTCAGAACTGCTAATTGTTCTGGAAGTTCAGATGAGAAGAGCTGAGTGATGTAAGCAGGGAACACCTCCAAGGGTAAGATGTTAAGTGAAGAAAGAAGGGCCAGATTTTAAGGCCATTTCAGTGGGAGAGAATGCCAGCCCCTGAGGTTTAATGTTGGGGGATGTGCCTGGTATCTTATAGACTATGTTAGGTGGAAGATACTTGTGGCTAGGCAGGAAGAACGGAAAGAGAATGAGAAGTGGGTGCTGGAGGGCTTCATAAGCAAGGCTAAGGAGTCTAGGGGTAGTAGTTTCTATCTTTTTACCCTTCTGTGGCTTCACGTGTTCTAGATGCATAAACATTCTTCCATGTTGTCACATCATGGGGCGAAGCATAGATAAGACATTTTGGACTTACCTTCTGGCAGAAGTTGTACCCTTTTTCTCCCACTCAGGGAAGCACTGGAATATAAGTTTATAATGGGAGGAGCCTTGGCTCAGCTCTAACTTACTGAGAAAATATAAATCACTTGCAAATTTGGTACTTTATCAGTAGCTGTTGCTTAGATGAAACTGTTAGGATATTAGAAACCAGCTCCAGTTCTACCTATTCCCAGCTAAAAAAAAAAAAAAAAAAAAAGTTATTTTTAATGATCCTCAAAAGATTTGCCAGCAGTATATGGTTACACCACATCAGGGTTCAATTTTAAGTGATGAGTGTGAGGTGAACTATTTTTTTCAAAAGCTACTATGTATTTATTATTTATTTCGCAAACATATTTTCATACACCTAGTGCATATTAACTATTTGACTAGAACCAAGCATTCCAGCTTGGAAAAAAGATGCAGCCAGAACAAAAAATCCACATTAGAAAGACATCCATACTTAAGGTAAAAGTATAAGACACTCATAGGGCTTTTCCTTTGACCCTCACAATAGCTTTGTGTGATTTAGTTCTTTATATAATTATGTATTGGCTTCTAGAATATTTCTGAAGAGGGGAAATGACACTACGTTTTTTTTTTCAATATTTCTCACAACTGATGACACAGTTGAATGAGTGAGGGGACTGTCATTGAGAGCTGCTGTTGTAGGAAATGGAGGCCTGTGGAGTATTTTCAGCAGGTTGGTGATAAGTACAGACTTGGGGGGCATTGTTCTAAGATGATGTACAGGATAAGTCATAATGGAACTGACCCTCTCTTGGTTTGAAACAAATGTATAAAATACCCATAATTACTAGGCTTTTGTTTTTGTATTTTAACTAATTGAAAAATGACATCTCTGGCTGGAGTATTTCTTCTAAGTCTTAACTTCTGAAATTGTCCAAGGACCCATTAACCAAGGTTTAGTGGTATCCAGTCATGATGAACTTGAAAGTCTAAGCCCTTCATTCTTCCAGTGGCAGGGAAGTGAAGTGCTGCTTGAGGGCTTGTGATTGTGGACAGGGGATTTTTACATAGGTTATCTGGCTGAACCATTATACCATAATTGTACTTTTGTTTTCTATAAATGGTGAACTGGGAACTCTGGGACCTTAGGTAGTTTGATCCACATCTGGAATGTGACCAACCTGAAGTTCAAAACTTACTCCAAAGTCTGTTGAGCAGTCAGCAGAATCTGACTTTTGTTAACATTTTTAATTGATTTCTTTTTGTTTTATTAGGGTGGTATCAATACTTTGGACATCCATACTGAATGTCATTTTCTCTGTAGGAGAAGACCCGGGAACAGAAAGAAGTAGATCTGATTCCTAAAGTTCAGGAGGCTGTGAACTATGGTTTACAAGTACTAGACAGTGCATTTGAGCAACTAGATATAAAAGCAGGAAACTCAGACTCCGAAGAAGAAGATGCCAATGAACGAGTGGAACTGATCCTTGAACCAAAGGTAAAGACAGTTCATATATTTATTGTTAGACTTGTTGTGTTTGGGGTACTTTACTTGGGCACAAAATTAGTAAGACATGGGCTTTACTTTTAGAAAGTGAGCATGGCACTTAACAATCTCATATTGACTCTGTTGGAAAGACTTGCTTTACCTGAACATTGGTAGAAGGCAGCACACCAAGGTAGGTAGGGGAGCACAAAGGTACAGGGCATGGTTCCTACTCTCACAGCGCTTATTACAGCATTACTAGCTGGTGGGAGAGAGGAGAAGTTCATATGAGTCCCCATCATAAGTGCTCTGAGAGAGAACTGACTTTTACCCAGGGCAATGAGGGTACAGATGTGACTTGAATTGGGTTCCGAAGTATGAGGAGGCTTGTGTGAGAGAGATTGTTGGGAACCTGAAGTTCTGTAGTTTATGTTAAGGGAGACTGCAGAAGTGTTGAAAGAATTTAAAAAAAAAAAAAAGTGTTGAAAGACATTTGGGTTGATTTCAGGTTTTGGCTGGGATGAGTAAGGCTGTTAGGAGTGTTCATGAATTAGACTATAAGCCTCAGAAGTAGTTATTGCTTTACTATTACTTTCTCTCAGATCTGCAGAGGAGACGTTTGGGGCAGCACAGCCACGCAGAAGTAAGCAACAAAAGGTTGCTGTATTGATTTTGAGAAAGAGTCCTTGTGACACGCAAGTGCTTTTTATGAATTGAAACATGCCACAGAGCTGAGCTCTTCTGGTCATTCGTTTTGCTGCACACTTCTTCCAGTTTGACCTTCCAGTGTTGTACCATGTTGGGGCTCTCCTTTTGCACTGGTACACTTGTTAGCCTGCCTTCCCCCGTAGGGATTTGCAGTCGGCAGTGGATCCCAGGCAAGTATATTGCCTGGCCCACACTTGTTAGTTGGAGGTCCTACACTGCTTTCTCTTCTACTGGAGGATGTGGGAATACTTTCTAAATCCTGATTAGCCCCATTCACACTTTCTTTTGTTTGCACTGAATTGGTTGCTTTGTATCTTTTTTTTCTTTTTTTAAGTTAAACAAGTAAGTTTATGTAATCTCTACACTCAACATCGAACTCAAATTCACAACCTTGAGATCAAGAGTTGCACATTCTACTGACTAAACCTGCCAGGCATCTGGGTTGCTGTGGTCTTTAACTTTTTATTTTCTTTCTTTCTTTCTTTCTTTCTTTCTTTCTTTCTTTCTTTCTTTCTTTCTTTCTTTCTTTCCTTTCTTTCTTTCTTTCTTTCTTCTTTCTTTCTTTCTTTCTTTCTTTCTTTCTTTCTTTCTTTCTTTCTTTCTTCTTTCTTTTTTTTTTTTTTTAAGATTTTGTTCTTTTATTTGAGAGAGAGAGCAAGCAGAGTAAACAAGAACATGAGTAGGGAAGGGAGGGGCAGAGAGAGATGAGGAATCAGACTCCCTGCTGAGCAGGGAGCCCAGTGCCCTGGCTCAAGCCTGGGACGATGGGATCATGACCTGAGCTGACAGCAGATAGATGCTTAACCGGCTGAACCACCCAGGCACCCTTGTGGTGTCTTTAACCTTTACATTAACCTTCTCAAATTCTCTCTTGTGTTAAGCATCAGAATTATTTTCTCCTGCACCTCTAGGGTCTTTCCAATACAGAAAAGAGATTATGGCCAAACATCCTACCTTGCAAAGGACAAATCTGCTTTTACTGTGGATATAGGAAGTTGTCCTGGGGTGGAGTGCTTTCTTGAACTTAAATTTTTAATACATGTGTGTTGAGTGGGACTCAGAAGTAGAGGACTGGGATGGAAGGATGTCCAGTAGGTATTCTCTTATATATGGTGTCCTTTTTTCCATTTTGTTATTTTATAATCTTAGTCTTATTTTACCAACTTCATTTTTCTAAATTATCCAGTGGGTGCTGCTGGGGGATATTATTATTTTCTTCTATGGGTCATTTTTTTCTCCCAGACAAGTTCTCATCAGTCTTTTGGATGTGTATCTTTGGTTCATTATGTTGACTATAGATACTTCCATCATTGCCCTCTGTTTCTTCTCATCTAGCCCTTGCTTTGGGTGCCCTGCCCAGCCTTCTCATTGCTCCAATGCAGTGTGAGGGAATCCCCTGTTGGTTCCCTCCTGTTCTCACACCCGAACCTGGACACACCCACCTGCCTCCCAGAGTCCTACAAAACCATTTGAGTTATTTCCTCAGTGTGTTTCTTTCAAAATTTTAGAACTATTATTGATGATTCTCAAAGTAGATTCTCAGCTTGAGCAGCTGATTTTTGCTTACCAGTGCTGCTTTTTGGGGAGGAAGGCAGGGCTAGGACTCATCAAAGCTAGCCAGAACTTCAGTTTCTTACCTTGGCCCTCCTTTTGAACATGTTACTGTGAAGTTGTGATCCTTATTTGGTTACTTCTGGTAAACTTTGTGCATGCCTTTGCCATTTTTAGTATATGTAGGCATACATGGGAAGGAAGATTGGGAAGGAAGATTGTGTGATTTAGTTTTTCTTTGCTATTTTTTACATAGGATTTGACTTTTTAAAAAGTCAGTGATTTTATTATTATTATTTTTTTGTACTTTGAATCCTGCTGTGTTTGTTAGTGTCCACTCTCATTATGTAACTTGTTTGGGGTAGTCAGATGGAACAAGATGTCAAATGGAAAACTTATTTTTCAGCTTGAATATTTAATAATGGCTGTTATCTTTCATTATTTACAGGATCTATACATTGATCGTCCTTTACCTTATTTAATTGGGTCAAAGCTATTCATGGAGCAGGAAGATGTAGGTCTCGGAGAGCTGTCTAGTGAAGGTATTCTTTTGTGCCAAATATTTTTGTTACTTTTAATGTTTATATCTTTTTATTTTTAAATAAATTCAAACTTTACCTTAATGTTATCAGAGTGGTACAAAGAAAGAACTCCTCTATACCCTTTGCTCTGGTTTACTGGTTGTTAATATTCTATCACATTTGTTTGATTTTTTTTCTCCCTGTATACACATATTTTTTTTCTGAATCTGTTTGAGAGAAGCAGACATGCCTTATTACTCCAAAATATTTGTTTGTGTTTTCTAAGATCAAGGACAGTCTCATATGTAGCTACAATATGTTATCAAAGTAAGGAAATTATACTGGACGTAATTCTATTAGCTAATCCTCTGTCATATTTCAGATTTTGCCAGTTGTCCCAGTTATGTCCTTTATAGGTTCTTTTTCCCTCTGGTCTAGGCTCCAGTTCGGGATTACTCACTACATTTAGTTGTCAAATCTCTGGTCTTCTTTTAGTCTGATATAATTTCTCAGGCTTTCTTTGCGTTTCACAGCTTTAACATTTTTGAAGAGTATAGGCCAGTTTTTTCCCTTGGTAATTAACTTTTTTTGTAGTTAGTAAGTATCTTGTGGGGAGATCCTATAAGGCTATGTAAATCTTGTATTCCTCACTATAGTGAAGATACTTTTAGTTCTAATTAATGTATATAGATAATTTTATCAAAATCTCTGTGATGCTGGTATATGGTGGTTTGTGATTTTGAGAAGGAACTAAGGATGTTTTATTATGAATGTTGGCAATAATGCTTTATTTTTCTTCTAACCAGAGGGGTCAGTAGGCAGTGACCGTGGCAGTATTGCAGACAGTGAAGAGAATGAAGAAGGGGTAAGAGCTGTTTGTATCTCCAGGTCGTGGTGGGCAGGAACCTGAGGGTGTATTTAACAGACTAAGTAAATATTTGTGAATTAGCACTATCTTTTACACATTTTTTTTTTAAAGATTTTATTTATCCATTCATGAGAGACACACACAGAGAGAAAGAGAGACGCAGAGATATAGGCAGAGGGAGAAGCAGACTCTATGCAGGGAGCCTGATGTGGGACCCGATCCTGGGTCTCCAGGATCAGACCCTGGGCTGAAGGCGGCACTAAACCTCTGAGCCACCTGGGCTGCCCTTTTCACAAATTTTTTAACAGTGTTACTAGTCATAGTCTTAGTTTTTTTTTCCTTTTTTTTTTTTAAGGTATTATTTATTTATTCAGGAGAGACACAGAGAAAGAGGCAAAGACATAAGCAGAGGGAGAGAAACGGGCTCCCCAAGAGGAGCCCGATTTGGGACTCGATCCCAGGACCCAGGGATCATGCCCTGAGCCAAAGGCAGACACACTCAACCACTGAGCCACCCGGGCGTTCCAGCCTGAGGTTTTTTTCCTGTGGGATTGAGTTTTCTTTTTGTCTTATGTACAAAAACAAGGAAAACTGCTTTAATCCCTTTTACGCTTCCCCTATCTCCTACCTTCCCACCAAGACTTCCTCTTACCAATATATTCTGAGGGGAGCAGCTTAGATGTTTTGGTAGAGTCTGCCTGCAATTCAGTCTTTGAGTAAGTTCTGTCTTAGAATAATTTGGGGGAAAAAGTCCATACTAAGAGAGTGGAGTTCAAGATGTAAAATCACACAAACCAACTTTTGATAATTAAATGTGCAACTCTTAACTTTAAATTCAGAAGTTAGCAATGATAGTGCAGATAGGTATGAGCAAATTATTAGAGTTGTCTAAATTAACCACAAAAATTACATGTTAGCATGAACAACTTTTGGTGATACTGCCAACTGTCCACCTTATCTGCATCTTGACACTCCAGGTAACCAGTAGTCAATACAAAGAGTCTGAGTATAGATGTGCCCCAAGAGACTTAGACCTGAAATCATTTTTGTGCTTGTGAGTAAATCCTGTTTTAACAACAAAGCCTTTTTTTCCCCTAAAGGAGTCGGATGAAGATTTTGCTAATCATAGTGACAATGATCAAAACCGGGTGAGTCTTATGTACTAAAGTGACTTTGCTTTTAAATTTTAATTGAAGTATAGCATATATACTAAATATATGCAAAAATTACTTTTGAGAGGTGCTGGCCTGGGGGATGAGTGAAATAGATAAAGTGGATTGCACTAAGTAACATAGAATTGTTGAATTAGTATATTGTATACCTGAAACTAGTATAACACTGTATGTTAGTTATATTGGAATTAAGAAAATAAAAGTTATATAAAAATTATTTTAGAATGACTTATGAGAAAATAAGGATTTACTCATTTTTATAGCTAATTTTCCTTCAATCATTACATGTTTTTAAGTTAACTGACTTGGTTTTTTGTATGTTTGTTTTTCCAGTTTTGCTTTATATTTTATCTTAATTTTTCTTAGAAAACAAAGAAGTGAAAAACAAAATTGGGAAACAGAGCATCTAAATGAAGGCCTTGTTACTCAAGCTGAACTATTTCACATAAATCCCCCTCCCCTATTTTAAAATTTGAGACAATATAGCAGTAGGGTTAACTGACAGAGAGGTTCGCTCAAAAGGTACAAATCTAATTCTACTGTCTTAGTATAGCAGTCTTAATTTTTGTATACCTTTCTAAGGATGTATTCTTTTCCTAATATACATAGTATATTTTCTGCTCTTTTATGTTAACAGATTATTTTAAAAATTATTTTGAATCGTGTTAGTAATACACTTTGGGCACTCTGTATTTTAAGCATAGTGATACAATGATACTTTCATAGTCTCTAAATTTATATGGGAAATAGTTTATTTCCAGAATTTTGTTTTTGAGATAATGCTGCATTTAATATTTCCATGCACAAAACTCCTTTGCTTATGTGAGCTATTTCTTTAGGAATGAGATGGTGTAGAGTTAGAGCAAAGGCTCTTGATATTATGGTCTCATTACAGATCATGCCTGATGATATTCTTATAATCTTATTGGCATTAGAATTATGATTTTTGCTACCATAATATATACAGTGGTATATTGAGATAGTCCCATTTTGCATTTCAGTTTCCTAATTGGGAAATCTTTTTTTCACAAAAATTTTCAACTGCCAAATGAAGGATTTAAGTACTTTGTGGTTGGTCCTTGTATTTTCCCAGTTGTATTCACAGAGGCAATTTAATAATCAGTCTTTAGAGGATATATATTTCTATGGAACTTACTAGTAAGATTAATAAATTCAGACTTTTAAATCATACAATACAGTGATTAAAAGCATTGGCCTAACCATTTATTTGTATTGTTAAAGAGCCTCAGGGTTCTAAAGATTAAAGTAGCTAATAAAGTGCTTTTAGCATAGTGCCTCGCATGGTTTATATAAATGATATCTACCAGTAGCCCCTTTTATAAAAATTAGAATTTCATAGATAAAGCTTAGTTTGAGTCCTCCACCCCTCATTATCCCACACTCTTTCAGAGGTAATTGGTGTTGTGATCTGGGAGTGTAAGTACTTTTTTTTGCCTTTTTTTTTTTTTATTTTTTTATTTATTTATGATAGTCACAGAGAGAGAGAGAGAGAGAGAGGCAGAGACACAGGCAGAGGGAAGAAGCAGGCTCCATGCACCGGGAGCCCGATGTGGGATTCGATCCGGGGTCTCCAGGATCGCGCCCTGGGCCAAAGGCAGGCGCCAAACCGCTGCGCCACCCAGGGATCCCTTTTTTTTGCTTTTTCAAATATCTTTGTGTCCCTAGAAATGAAGTAGGTGTTTGGGTGGGGGTAGGCAAGGTATCATACTGGGTTTCTCATTCAGCATGTTTTTCACTTGATACCTTGGACAGCCTCTGCAATTGTTATAGCTTATTCCTTTTAATTATTAGTATTATCAAGATAAGGCTGTACTTATTTATCATTTTTCCAGTGATGGACGTCTTACATAAATCAGTGTCTGCTATTCTGTGCATAGTACTTGCACTGGAAGGAAATCTTGTATGTTATTTGTTCTAGCACATTTATTGCTTTAGGACTTTCCCTGCATCACCATCGTCATCCTCCCTGTTTGACAAGCTATCTCCATTTTGCCTAAAGTCTAAGTGGCAGTATCACTTTTTCAGCTTGTTGACCTTACTTCCTAGTTCTAATCTCAAGGTTTATATTCTTAGCCTACTGCACAAATGAGTGATGAAGAAGAGGATGATGATGGTTGTGACATTTTTGCTGATTCTGAGAAGGAGGAGGAAGATATTGAGGACACTGAAGAAAATACTAGACCTGTAAGAAAGACTACAGTGACTCTCTTGACAAAGTTTTAGAAATGGCACCAAGAACTCATTACTTTGATTGTCATTTATATTTGTAACCATCTCATTTTGCATCATATTTGTACATTTACACTTTTGAAAGTAATGGTTGAGCATCACTAGTTGCCTTACAAATACCACTTTCTCTTGTTCCAGTCAGAGCATTCAAAATCTATTCATTTCCAAAGTTTTAAGACTTTAATATTCCTCTCCTTTTCCCACACTCAGTGCCTCATGGTGGTTTTCTTATTTGGATTTTTCAGGATTAAAGTGAAGTATTTTTTTTTTTTTTAAAGTGAAGTATTTAAACAAAATAAGCAAATAAGGAACTTATTCCCTTCTCCCTATGAAGGGAGTCCTGTTTCTCAAGTGGTCTGTATATAGGGTGCATATGTTTAAGTTCATTTAGTTAAATTTTTAATCAGTTCAGTTCTTTACCTTTGGTTACGTAATTTTGTCGGGTATCAAAAGTAAACTGTGCCAGTTTGTCATAAAAAAAGTGATACTTTTGATCTTTTCTGCTCATAGAAAAAAAGTAGACCTACATCATTTGCTGATGAGCTGGCAGCTCGAATCAAAGGGGAAGCTACAAGCCAGGTGGAAGAGGAGCGAACAAGTAAGCATTGAGATGAATTAACAGGGTTGGGGGGAAGTGCAGGACCCTCTGCTGGGCTTCACTGAGAGCATATTTCCCTGTTAATTTCACTAAGGCATTGAGAGGCTTTTTTTTTTTTTTTTTTTTTGGTTTATAGACTCTTTATTAATTGAATATTGTGGAACCCCCAAGAAAAATTCACATCTGTATAATAGTTTATACGCAGTTTCAGAGGATTCCCCAGAGAATCACAGGCCTCAGATTAGAAATCTCTTGATTAATATTTACTCCTATATTGTGACTAAACACAAATGTATTGTATAGTATATTCTAGTGATTTAACAGGATGGAATAATTCTTTCAGTTTGAGTGAGGTACTGAGTGAAGTACTAAGGTAGGGCTGAGACCCAAAGTTGAATGTCTTGCTCTTAGCTTAGAAGCCTCAAGGATGACAGTCATAAGGGTAAAAATGAAAAGTCAGTATATAAATACTGTGTAACATAGACTGTGTATGGTGAAAAATTGTAAAATACTCTTCAAGCCTTGTCCCCAGGAGAAGCAAAACCTTGGAAGACATTGAAGGAGAAGAAGGAAAGGAGAACTCCCTCAGATGGTAGGCCTTTCCCCTCAATTCTGTTATTTTAAGATGCTCTTGGTTCAGGAGTAGCATTTTCGTAATTCACAGAACTCCACTTTAAACGCTGACAAATGGGGTCTGTCTCTATTCTTATTTCCAAAGCATTTAAAAATGGAATGCTGAGATGCTGGGAGAAGAGTTGGGTGTGCAATCACAATGCTGTAAAGATTTGAATTATTAAGTTTTATAAGTGATCATTTGTAGAATTCTCTAGAGGTATACAAACTAGGGACTCTAGCATTTATTTTCAATAAAGAATATATCAGACCCTTTCATATTTAACAGTATCATCCATTATATTCCTACTTGTGACTGTGTCAATTTCCAGATCTTTTTCAGTCTGTTCTTCCTTCCCCCAAATTCTTGATGGGATAGGTCTTAAAGGTAATTGAGAAGAAACAAATCTAGATGAGAGGGATCGCCTAGAAAATCCACCTTGCTTCAGACATACACAGAGTTAATGGTGGGATCCCAGAGAGCCTTTTAAGGGATTCAGTGGACAGTTTAATGAATTTTATTTGAAATTCCTCAGACTGTCGGCACTCAAGTATTCCTTATATATAGTTAGATACTCTCCATGCCGGTCTTGGATATGTTGTAAAGGCTAACTCTAGAAATTTGATTTTTAAGCTCCTCTTTAACTCTCCCTACAAAACATTCCCTTTCTGTTTGTTAGATGAAGAGGACAACTTATTTGCACCCCCCAAGCTGACAGATGAAGATTTCTCCCCATTTGGCTCTCGAGGTGGCTTGTTCAGTGGAGGAAAAGGACTTTTTGATGATGAGGATGAGGAGGTGAGTTCTGTGGTAGTTAGTGAAACTCTCTATAGTTGTGTCATGGGCCCACAGTTAGTAGGGAAAAATGGCTTCTTACTTGCAAGTTGCTTCTACTTTCTCATATTTTGGGAGATTTTGAAGTAAGAATCACAAAATGAGAAAATACTGTATCCTGATGCCCTTTGTTAGGTGGAGAGAGGATGTGAGTAATTTACAGTGAATAATTTGGTCAGGCAGTCATTTCTTACCTTACCTGTTGTCTTCTTCCATGTTGGTATTTAATAGACCTAAACTATTTAAGGGTCTGGTTTTGCCATAGTTTTCACTTTGGAACTAACTTTTTGGCAGAAAAATAAATCTGTATTTTTAAACTTATAAGGTACTTTTTTTAGAAATTATCAAATGCAGCTACATTTTCCTCTGCTTTTTTGAAATGTCATGTCCTGTACTTTATTACAAGCAGAGTGACCTCTTCACAGAAGCCCCTCAAGATCGGGAAGCCCAAACCTCAGTTACTGCAGGTAAGTTTGAGACTGACTCCTCTTGTTCCTGAACACATTTCCGAAACTGTTTACTTCTCAGTAGGAGATGGAAGCCCTAACGTTGTCTCCACACACCTTGCTTTTTTGTTAGGCAGGAAGCTGTTTAGCTCACCTTGATCTAGTTAAGAGCAGCTCATTTTTCACTCATTTTTCACTCATTCACGGCTTGGAAAAGGCAAAAGTACCATTGTAAACCTACATCTCAGCTTTGTCGCTTTCTTAGGTTATAGGAACAGGAATAGTACTCTGTAGCTGTGTTGAGAATATTTTAATTTAATCATGTTTAATTCAAAGAAACACTTGTAGAATTCTGCATTTAAATTGGAGGTCAGTAATTCCATAGTCTGGTGTGTGTGCATCAGAATCATATGTGGAGTACACACAAAAAAGAAAAAAAAAATCTTAACAAATTATATTCCATGAGGTGTCTGGTAGCTCTTGAGAATTGGGGATTAGTTATTTGAAGTGAGTGGTGTCCATGAGCCATCAGTTATCAGAACTCGGCTTGCAGTGATATTGGCTGGCTTGCTGCCCTGCTGTCTCCACTCTCTTGCTTTTTGGTAGTAGCGGATGCTGGTTTCCCTCCTTAACTATGACTCTTCATTTTTGTTGTCATCGATAATCTCACTTTTTTTTTCGCTCTTCTTTACTACTTGTTTGTTCTCCAATTGGAATACATAGAGCCAGAACTGTTACGGCGCCCTGCTTGCTCTGCCTCTGGTTTTACTTTTGTGCTTTACCCCTTCCTTGGCCTCTTCAGTCAACCCCACTGTTGTTTGACCAGACCCGAGAGTCATCGGCCATCGGAACTGCAGCTTAGATTATATTAGTACCAAGAAAAAACTGCTATGGGTAGAGAAGACTGAGTTAAAGCTAAGGCGTTTTAAAATGGCTCTTTTAGGAAAAATATGTTGCTTTTTAAAAAAAACCTTATTTGTTGATTTGAGAGAGAGAAAGCACAAGCAGTGGGAGGAGGAAGAAGGAGAGGGAGGAGCAGGATTCCTGCTGAGCAGGAAGCCTAGTGTGGGACTGGATCCCAGGACCTGGGGATCATAACCTGAGCTGAAGATGGATGCTTGACTGACTGAGCCACCCAGGCGCCCTGGAAAAATTAGTTTTAAAAGGTTTCCAAGTAGCTATGTATTGTGTTATACATATTTCAGTAAGGTCATTTTTTTCTGATATGGTTATTCTTTCTCATTTTTAGTGTCTTCATCCTCCAAACCTGGAAAGAAAATCCCAGCAGGAGCTGTTTCTTTGTTTTTAGGTATCATGACTTAGGGTTTGTTTTTTAAAGACCAAATAAGTACTGTTTTGTCATTTTTTTCAGTTGTCATCTAAGTGCTGGCCTGGAGAGTAGGAGGAGCTTCAAAGGGCAAGAATAGCTCATTTACTGCTGTTAACTCATATTCTCTTAGAAATCAATGGCTGTGGACTTCTTTGTCTTCCTTCCTTCCTTCCTTATGGGATGTTCTATAGCAGTGAAGGATGGAGATTATTGGGTCCTGTTAATGTGTTCTGTGGATGAACTGAAACTAAATGTTCTTGGTGGGTGGTCCTTTTTTTTTTTTTTTTTGTTCTGTAGAGTCAGGAAACCTACCCACACTGGCGCACAGCTGTGATTGTCCTGTCTGTCCACCCACAGGGGACACTGATGTGTTTGGCACCACCTCTGTTCCATCATTGAAGGAGCCCCAGAAGCCCAAGGAGCCCCAGAAGCCTGAGCAGCCCACTCTAGGGAAAAGCTCTTACCCTCCAGCACCCTCTGGCCTCTTTGATGATGATGATGATGATGATGATGATGACTTTTTTGCGGCATCTTGCAGCAAACCTTCCAAAACAGGTACCTATTTCAGCTTTTCCTGGGAATTGAGGCAGGGAGAGAATGTTGACCTGTGAAGGACATAAATTTTGTCAGGTTCTGTCTTCCAGTAACAGATCCCTCCTCAAGCATTACTGTCGAGTGTTATCTCCGCTTCAGTAGTTGTGGTGCCTTAGAGGTCTGCGGTGCCTTAGAGGTCTGTTTTCTGAACCAACCTTTCCTGCTTTGGAAACTACTAGGATTATTTGTCCTATGGAGATCTGAAATCTTCCCCTCTAATACCTGCTGAAGATTTCTGGTTGTGACCTTTGGAGTTACAGAGGAAGTTTTAATTACTTTCTTCTGGCAGAGCTTAGTAAATTATATGAGCAGAATGCCATGTTAGCTATTCAATTCCCAGCTTCTCTTCTCTCTGCCAGAAAGCCCACATAACCCTTTTTTTTTTTATAAAGATTTTATTTATTTATTCATGAGAGACACACACACACAGAGAGGCAGAGACAGAAGGCAGAGGGAGAAGCAGGCTCCATGCAAGGAGCCCGACGTGGGACTTGATCCCAGGTCTCCGGTATCACCCCCTGGGCCTATGGCGACACTAAGCCACTGGGGCTGCCCAAGCCCCACATAACCTTGACCTTTTTTTTATATGGTGGGGATTTTTGGCCCCTTGGCTACGTGGGTACTCCCCTTTCTTCTTCTCTCAAATTTAAGCGCATATGTTCATGAAGTTACTCTTCTTAAATTAGTTGTTTGTTTATATGCAGATGACTCTACTGGGACTCTTGTCAGGTGAGGCTTGTGATTCTGCATTTCTAACAGGCTCCGTGGTGGGCAGAGATTGCTGGTCTGTGGAAAACTTGGTGTTTTTCCACAAAAGAAGGGTAGACTACTAGGTGAACAGTTTCCAGCAACATGAGACAAGGACCCATCCTCCTAAATAGTAGATGGACCAGGATCCAGTGAGAAGCACATTCTGTGAACTTAGCGCCTCTTCCAGTGATAGATGTGGAAGTAAGGATAGAGGCAGAAACCTGAGGGAAGTTATCACCTGGGTACTTTAGAAAGTGTGTAGAAAGTGTGCAAATGTGGGTGGCTGAGCGGTTTCGCACTGCCTTTGGCCCAGGTCGTGATCCTGGTGTCCCGGGATCGAGTCCCATGTCGGGCTCCTTCTATGGAGCCTGCTTCTCCCTCTGCCTGTGTCTCTGCCTGTCTCTCTCTCTCTCTCTGTCTCTCATGAATGAGTAAATAAAATCTTTAAAAAAACAAAAACAAGAAAGTGTGCAAATGGATGCATAAAACACTCAGATCTGGGCCGACTAAAATGACAGTAAATAAAGGTGGTGGTGCCTCTCTTGGCCTGGTAGGCCTCTTACCTAGTGGGTATTGTTGAGAACTGGTATAGAATCACAAATGAGTTGACAGCTGCTGCTCTTCTGGGTCATTCACAAGTCAGTGTTCTTATTTCGTGACACACACCTCATTCTGCACAGCAGTGCATGTAGTAGTGAAAGGCTGGAAACCACCTTGGTACTCATCAGTAGGGTCAATTATTGCTCTCTTGTTCAGTGGAATTTGATGAAGTGTTACAAAGAATGAGGTCTATGTTGACATGAGAAAGATTCTCTAGGTACATTGGGTGAAAAACATAAATCATAAGAAATATTATTAGAATTATATTATCATTCATAGCCTTATTTGTGAATCACCAAAGTGAGTATGGGAGTATATCCTTTGAGGTAATTAGATACATGTGTATTAAACTATTCCAAAAAAAAAAAAAACCAAAAAAAAACTATTCCATATGGCTGTCTTGTTTGGGTGGGCAGGTGGAGTTATGGGAGAGATTTCAGTATTTCTATTTATTTATTTATTTATTTATTTAGTTAGTTAGTTAGTTAGTTAGTTATTTATTATAGTCACAGAGAGAGAGAGAGGCAGAGACACAGGCAGAGGGAGAGGCAGGCTCCATGCACCGGGATCCCAACGTGGGACTCGATCCCGGGCCTCCAGGATCACGCCCCGGGCCAAAGGCAGGCGCTAAACTGCTGCACCACCCAGGAATCCCAGTATTTCCTCTTATATGCCTCTGTTGATTGACTTCTAATTTTTACTTATTACTTTTTTTTTTTTTAAGATTTTTATTTATTTATTTACGAGAGATACAGAGGCAGAAACATAGATAGAGGGAGAAGCAGGCTCCCTGTAGGGAACCTGATCTGGGATTCGATCCCAGGACCCTAGGATCACAGCCTGAGCCAAAGGCAGACACTCAATCGCTGAGCCACCCAGATGCCCCTCTTTATTACTTTTTGAAAAATATTTTATTTTTAAGTAATCTCTACACTTAACGTGGAGCTTGAACTCAAGACCCTGAGATCAAGAGTCACATGTTCTACTAACTGAGCCAGCCAGGCACCCCAGTAGTTTGGCTTTTTAAAAGGAAGAGCCAACCCTCACTTCTCAGATTTCCTAGGGTGGTTGCTTCTTAAATAATCTTTTTTCTTTAGGTCTCTATTTACCTTTGATGCCAGTCCAAGCTAGTCTAAAGCACAGGACTCTGCTGCTTGGATGAGTGTGTAAGCCAGGTAGTTAATCCACTGGTCCTGTGTTTCATTTGAGCTACTCTTGTGTTCTTTGACAAATACCAATGTAGTCCACTTAATACTGCTTCATAACTAATCAAAAAATAGTATTGTTTTTCTATTTATTCCTCAGGGGGGAAGAATTTTTAATTTATGAATTTAGTGGTGGGAGTTTTGACTTTAGTATAATTTTGTCCTGTGGTATCTTTTCTAATGACAAAGTCAAATCCACTGCCAGTATCTTTGATGATGAGGAAGGAGATCTGTTCAAAGAAAAAGCAGCTGCTTTGCCAGAAGCCACAGTGAATCAAACAGATGAAAATAAAGCAAAGGCAGAGAAAAAGGTGAGCAGGAAGGAAACAACATAGTTAAGCCTTGTTATGTATTGATTTGGGGCATCTTGTTAATTCATCTGGAACCCAGAGGAAAGTGATGATTCCTTTCAAGCATACAGCAAAGTGAAAGAAGAATACAGTAAACACCCAAATACCTACCACCTAGATTGAGCAATTGTTGAATTTTGCCTTGCTTAGTGGTATTTACCTCCATTGATGACCTGTTCCTGAACCAGTTATTGTGTTAAGGGGTACAAAGAATGTTTTCCCAATTCTCTCGTTTATTCTGTTAGCTCACATTCTTCTAATCGGAACACAAGAGCTTTCTCTTCTCTTTCTTTTCTGCTTTTTAAGTTATCACTATAGGATTCTCTGTTCTACCTATTTAAAACCATTAGTATTATTGTTTTTGTTTGAAATGAACCTGTATTTGGCCAGCAGGATGCATCCCCATCAGCCTTTAAGCTTTTCTGGCTGTTGTCCCTTTCCTTGGTATCCTACATAGCTTGATCCATCTTCTTTCTTTCTCTCTTTTTAAAAGTTTATTTATTTAAAGATTAATTTATTTTATAAAACGTGTGTATATACACATGATTGCATGTGGGGATGGGGTAGAGGGAGAGAGAGGATCTCAAGCAGAGTCCCACTAGGCATGGAGACCGATGTCGGGCTTGATCCCAGGACCCTGAGCTCATGACCCGAGCCAAAATTAAGTTGGATGCTTAACTGATTGAGCCACCCAGGAGCCCCTATTTATTTAAGTAATTTCTACACCTACTGTGGGGCTTGAAATGACCCTGAGATCAAGAGTTGCATGCTCTTCCAACTGAGCCAGCTAGGTGCCCTGATCCATCCTCTTTTCTAAAGCACATACTTTCTGTGAAACCCTGACCATCCCACTGCCGACCCTACAGGTAGCTGGTCTTCCTGTGTTGGCTCCAACTGTGCATATCTCATTTGTGTACTGAATACTCTGATCCACCAGATGTGCCCTCTGGCTGAACTTGTTTTTCTCTTCTCATGAGGTTCCCTCTGCCTGGAGAGTCCTTGCTTCTATTCTACCATTTCCTGTGTCCAGGCTTTGTCCTGAGAAATTTACTTTATCAAAGAATTGCTTCTTTTTTCCTAACTTATGCCAGTTTTAAAATTCTTTCTCATGATTCTTTTTTAAGATTTTATTTATTGACAGAGGGAGAGAGCACACAAGTAAGGGAAGCAGCAGGCAGAAGGAGAGGGAGAAACAGATTCCCCACTGAGCAGGGAGCCCGATGCAGGGCTCAATCCCAGGACTCTGAGATCATGACCTGAGCAGAAGGCAGATGCTTAACTGACTGAGCTGCCTAGGCGCCCCTCTCATGATTCTTCTTTTGCATTAATTCTCTTTACATGTTTAAGGTCCACAGCATCTTTATTTCCCTGGCACATGGCTTAGTGGCTTATCCTAGCAGAGACTCCGTGTATTTTCTAAATGAATGTTTGAGCACTGGGTGTTATGTAATACTGATAAATCACTGACCTCCAGCTCTGAAACCAACAATACATTATATGTTAATTGAATTCAAGTAAAATTAAAAAATTTTATAAACCCCCTCATTTATAGTTATCTTATTTGTTAAATTCTCAGTTTTTTGTTTTTATTTTTTCCAATGAAGGTTACCCTTCCTTCCAGCAAAAATTCCAAGCTCTTGCCAGAAACAAAGACTCAAAAAGGTTTATTTTCAGATGAAGATGACTCTGAGGTAAGGAATTCTCTTTATTAGTTCTGGGAGTTAGTCTTTGGATATAACAGAAAGTATTCCTTTCTTTTTTTTTTTTTTTTTTTTTTTTTTAAGATTTTATTCATGAGAGAGGCAGAGACGTAGGCAGAGGGAGAAGCAGGCTCCCCGCTGGAAGCTGATCCCCGGACCCTGGGTTCACAACCCAAGCCAAAGGCAGACACTCAACCACTGAGCCACCCAGTATGCCAACAGAAAGTATTTCTAAATCAAGGTTTTATTAGTAGAGGTAGAAGACCTTTTATTAAATATTTCTTTCTTTGAAATTAATGTGTTGGGAACACCTGGTGTTTAGAAAGCAGTATGTGTAGTAATATTTCTCACTGTTGGTTTTTAATCTGGCGCATCTCTTGGGAAGAAAATACCCTCTTCAGGATGCTCAAATTTAAGGCTCTTTGTTGATCCACAATGCAGTGAGGTACTTGTACCAGAACAGAAATCAACACAGTTTCCTTTTTCAGTAGTCTCATTGGATAGTAGGCTTAGTGCCAGAGTGATATGTATTCTGGCATAGCCATTTATCTTGTGACCAGTAACAGTTTATGGGCTGGCAGTGCTTGCAGACAGCCTCAGTCCTTGAAGGCTCCTGTCTGGAAACCTCTTTCCATTGTGCTTTCCACAGCACCTGTCTCAGAACTGTCATTGCTTTATCTCTCACAGGCCTAGGTCCTTTTAGAACTTATTTCAGTCTGAGCCTTTAGGGGATCAGAGACCTGTCTGAGAATAATGGGCAATTATAAATCCCCTTCACAGAAAATTATATGAACATGGCAGAAATTTACTTGTAACTTCAAGAAATTATGAACTCTGGATTAAGCTTTTGTGGTTACTTTACACTAACAGCCAGGATGGACATATAACTCTTTGGAAGTGGAGTGATTGCTCCTGATGTAAATAAAACCTGTGAGGCTTATATTTCATTGACAGCTAGTGTACAGAAGATAGGAATTAGCCAAACTCCAGTTAAGCCAAACTCCTGACAATATGAGCACAGCATGGTGGGGCCTCGCACTCTGGTCTCATCCCATGCTCCCAGCTTCCTTATCATCAAGCACACCTGCACGGACTCCAGCCTTCTAGGAGTGCTCTTCCCAGAATCTGGATACCTTGCTTCCTTACTTTTTACAGTTTTTTTGACGCCTCCCCTGATGATCCTTTGCATGATTGCGAACCTGCTAGCACACACCACGCTGCATTCCTTGCCTTCTCTTCTGCTCTTTTCTCTACCATGTATGTTGCCATGTGACATATCATGTGTACTTGTTCATTATCTCAATCCCAACTAGTGTAAGTTCCATGAGGACAGGATGTTTTATTTTTTTTTTTATTTTTTAATTTTTTTTAAAATTTTTTAAAGATTTTATTTATTCATGATAGATACAGAGTGAGAGAGAGGCAGAGACACAGGCAGAGGGAGAAGCAGGCTCCATGCAGGGAGCCCAATGTGGGACTCGATCCCGGGTCTCCAGGATCACAACCTGGGCCGAAGGTGGCGTTAAACCACTGAGCCACCCAGGCTGCCCAGGACAGGATGTTTTATTTCCTCCTCATATCTTGCACACTTAGGCTAGTGCGTGGCACTTGATAAACCAATAATAGTTGTCGACTACACGCAAAAACCAAATGTGAACAATTTTAATGACTTAAAAGGTGTTTCAGTTCCTTATTACTATGAAATAAATTCCTCTCAAACTCAGTAACTTCAAACACCAGTAGGATTTCTTATTTCTTTTATGGTTCTATAAATGGACTGGGTTCAGCCAGGGACTTGTCAGTTAGGGTCTCTTGTATCGTTCCAGTCTGAAGGTGGCTGGGTGGGAAAGACTGAAACAACTGGGGCTCTAGGGGCACCCCTCCATCTTTATGTGGTCTCCCAGCACCTGCAGGGAAGGAGGGTTCTTAATATGGTGGCGCAGGGCTTCGAAGTGAGATTCCCCAGAGAGCTGTGCAGAGGCTATCTTGCCCTTTGTAAACTAGCCTTGGAAGTCAGTGTTGTTGAGGCAATCACAAAGGCCTGCATTCCAGGGTGGGGATGCAGACTCTAGTTCTTGATGATAGGAGTGTATAACAATTTGCAGACAGGTTTCACAGCTACTACAAAAGACTTTGTCCTGTGTGCATTGTCATAGAGTGTTTTTATCAGATAATTGTTGGGGTGCTTAGACAAGGAAAAGTATAAGAGTGAAATCTTGGCAATGTGTAAAATTCAGGAGAGGCATGGGAGCCTGTGGTTCCCCCTTTGTGGCCTCTTTACCTCAGAAGACCTGTGGGACTCCATGGAGCCCAGGCGAATCCACTGGGCGGAGGAAACCTCTTCGCAGTTAAGGAATTCATTAGGTCTATGTTTGAGAGTAGGCATTGATGCCATAATAAAAAGAAATTCTCTAGAGAGGTCTCAGAAACTATGTTCTTGTCCTATTCAATTGTCTGGCCCTTGGCTATTGATGTTTCTGTCCTAAGGGGATAGGTGTCCCAATTTTATGTTTCTGGTTCATGTAGCTCAATTTGCATCATAGGCTGACACTGTCACATTTTGAGTTTCTTCAGAGTCTACCAGATTTTTTGCTAACAACTCTTAGCTATAGTTCAAGTAGAATACTCTTAGCTATAATTCAAGTAGATAAATATAATTAAAGTAGTAAATAAAACATAGTGCAGTAATTGGGAATCTAGTGTCCTCTTCCATTATTGGATCTTTTTTTTTAAATTTTATTTATTAATGAGAGATACAGAGAGAGAGAAGGAGGCAGAGACACAGGCAGAGGGAGAAGCAGGATCCATGCAGGGAGCCCAACGTGGGACTCGATCCTGGGTCTCCAGGATCAGGCCCTGGGCTGAAGGAGGTGGCGCTAAACCGCTGAGCCACCGGGGCTGGCCACTATTGGATCTTTTTAATCTCTCTGATTCTTTGGACAAAGAAGTCATTTTACTTTTCTAGCACAATAAGAGATTGATTGGAAATTGTTTTCCACTTGGGAGTTTAGAAACCTCAGAGTTCCAGTGAAGCCTCTTGGAGTTCCACCTGGGCCTCTTCTTACATGTGGGCATCCGTACTGCACCCACTAGGACAAACTGACACATGGTCTCAGCCAGCTTCCCTCTCACAAAGAGACCCAGACTCATGCAACCATCATGTCATAGTCTTCAATGTTTTATATTTAACTGGCACTTTAAAAGCTGATCTGTCTTGTTAACCAGGAACTTTAATCTTGATCCAACAGGATTTGTTTTCTTCTCAAAATGTGAGTAAGTCAAAAGATGCATCTCTGCTGCCTAGCAAACTCCCCACGTCGGTCTCGCTTTTTGATGATGATGATGAAGAGGTAAACACTTATTGCAATGTAAGATAAATAAGTTTTTGAAGAGTTGAAAACCATTGCTGGTGTAGCTTTATAGGTGGAGGCTCATACAGTGATACAAGGTCATAGGGAGGCAGTCCAACCATCTGAGGTTTACATAACAAAAATATTTTAGTTTTTCTCTCTCAGTGACTCCTTTGACTCCTAGCTGTACAATAGGCAGGACATTAGATTATTATTATTTTAAATATTTTCTTTATTTGAGAGAAGATGAGAGAGAGGGAGAGACAGAGTGAGTGTACACGAGCTGGGGGTTGTGCAGAAGGAGAGGGAGAAACAGACTCCCTCCTGAGCAGGGAGCCCGATGTGGGGTCGATCCCAGGACCCCAGGATCATGACCTGAGCCAAAGGCAGATGCTTAACCGACTGAGTCACCCAGGCACCCCAGGGACATTAAATTCTTGACCCAGCTGTTATGGAAGGCTTTGCAGATTTCATTTTAAAAATCTGCCTTTAAGAAACACTTTTCAGGGGATGGATCTTTGTTATACCCAATGACTGACGAGAATGTCTTGGATAAAGTGTAAATAAAGAGACAACAACAGCCATGTCCTTACCTTGTTTTTCTTTTCTACCAAGGATTAGAGAGCAAGGTGGGGGAAGGCAATAAGAGGGAAGACAAACTAAACCTTCCTTCTTGTGCACTACTCTGCAGTGGCCAACCTCATGGGCTTTGGCACCAGACCCTGCATTCACTTGCAGATCAGGACCTTGGGCAAATAACTTAAACTTTCAAATATTTTTTTTAAATTTTTTTTTTATTAGAGTTCAATTTGCCAACATATAGCATAATACCCAATGCTCATCCCATCAAGTGCCCCCCTCAGTGCGTGTCACCCAGTCACCCCAACTCCCCGCCCACCTCCCCTTCCACTACCCCTTGTTAATTTCCCAGAGTTAGGTGTCTCTCATGTTCTGTCATCCTCTCTGATATTTCCCACTCATTTTCTCTTTTTCTCTCCTTTCCCTTTTATACCCTTTCAATATTTTTTATATTCCCCAAATGAATGAGACCATATAATGTTTGTCCTTCTCCAATTGACTTATTTCACTCAGCATAATACCCTCCAGTTCCATCCACATCGAAGCAAATGGTGGGTATTTGTCGTTTCTAATGGCTGAGTAATATTCCATTGTATACATATACCACAGCTTCTTTATCCATTCATCTTTCGGTGGACACCGAGGCTCCTTCCACAGTTTGGCTATTGTGGACATTGCTGCTAGACACATTGGGGTGCAGGTGTTCCGGCATTTCACTGCATCTGTATGTTTGGGGTAAATCCCCAGCAGTGCAATTGCTGGGTTGTAGGACAGTTCTATTTTTAGATAAAGGGCTAAGATCTATAAAGTATCCAAGATCTATAAAGAACTTCTTAAACTCAACAGCAAAGAAACAAACAATCCAATCATGAAATGGGCAGAAGACATGAACAGAAATCTCACAGAGGAAGACATAGACATGGCCAACACGCACATGAGAAAATGCTCCGCATCACTGGCCATCAGGGAAATACACATCAAAACCACAATGAGATACCACCTCACACCAGTGAGAATGGTGACAATTAACAAGGCAGGAAACAACAAATGTTGGAGAGGATGTGGAGAAAGGGGAACCCTCTTGCACTGTTGGTGGGAATGTGAACTGGTACAGCCATTCTGGAAAACTGTGTGGAGTTAAAAAGAGTTAAAAAATTTCAAATCTTATATGGCTTAATAGTATATAGAGTCATTTTGGCAGCTGAAACAACTCATGTACAGCTCTTGGCACTGTGTCTGGCACATAGTAAGTGCATAGGAAATATTTATTCTTGTCATTAGAGTCTTTATAAATGCCAGTTCATTTTTCTCATGGCCTTTCCTACCTTCCCACACTCTGCTTGAGGGCTCCCTTTATCGAATTTTTACATTTCAGGACTATTCATCTGCTGTAGTATTTTGTTAAGAGTGTTTTTCTGTCTAACTCGGGTTCAGGCTTTCTGATAAATTTGTTTCTATTACCTTAAAGAAAATACTTTAATAGTAACTTTTGGAATGTTTGACTATATAAAAATCAACAAATGTCTTTGAACCTATGAGAATCGGCTTTTTAGGAGGCCATTGATTTTATTTTGTAAACTGTTTTTTATGTTCATATTATCTTTCTAAAATTAACCAGAAACATGCCTTTGCTCTATCCCAGTGTGTGTCTTTTTAAGTGTGAAAGAGTGGAGAAAACTCCCAATTTCTGTTAAACCAGTCCTCTGGTTTCTAATTTATAGAAAGGTGTGTGAATTGTTGGCTGCCACACAAGCTGGACTGCTCTCTGTGATGAATACAAGGGTCCACCCACAGCAGGCCTGAGTGGGGCCAGGTTTCCTCCTTTTCTGTGACTTGGTCCTTAAGTTACCCTCCTCCTGCTCACTCCCAGGACTTTGCCTTTGAGTTCCATGTGGTCTGTTTACCTTCTGTGAGTGGAGAATACAGTTAGAGAAGATTACATACTGTTGCTTTAGGATTATACATAAGAGAGAAGTGGGATTACTGGCATTTTGTGATTTTTTTTTTTTCCCTCTTGTATATATTCTGTCCTTGACCAGAGACTTACTCTTTAACAGTTTGACATGGAAAATTGTCTTGTTTTTTGTTTTATGTGTATGAAGTTGTCATACTCTTCTGCCATTTGTTTTCCCAGGATAATCTTTTTGGGGCAACAACTGCTAAGAAGCAGTCATCATTTCTTCTAACTCAGAGCCAAGAGAAAGCTAAACCATCTGAGCCTTCCAGGAAGAAAGCATCTGCCTTGCTGTTCAGCAGTGATGAGGAGGTGGGTTGAAAGCCTCCCCTAGAGAAGAGCAGGAGGTGGTTTGATGGGATTGAGGAGTTATGGCTATCCCAAACATTTTCTTTTCCTACCTGTTTTCTGTCCACTGTTTAGTCACAAAAGACTGTTTTCATGAAATTGTCTCTTTTTTCTCTGGAAGAAAGATATTTAGTATAGTATATTAACTTAAAGATTAATGTTTTCAGAACAGTTGAGAACAAACTAAGTATGCCCCTCAAATTATATGCTAATACAAATGAGTTAGGTTTTATATTGTTAAATGATCATTACATTTAATTAATAAAGAAGTATAGCTATACATGGTAGGAATAGCCTATGCAAGTTTAACTCTCCCCCCCCTTTTTTAAAAATTTTATTTATTTATTCATGACAGATACAGAGAGAGAGTCAGAGACATAGGTAGAGGGAGAAGCAGGTTCCATTCAGGGAGCCTGACATGGGACTCGATTCCAGGTCTCCAGGATCACGCCCTGGACCGAAGGCGGTGCTAAACCACTGGGCCACCGGGGCTGCCCCTTAACTCCCTTTCTAATGAGTCTTTTTTCTTTTTTAAAAGAGAAAGAGAGGGCAGCCCAGGTGGCTCAGAGTTTAGCACCTGCCTTCGGCCCAGGGCATGATCCTGGAGTCCTGGGATTGAGTTCCGCATCAGGCTCCCTGCATAGAGCCTGCTTCTCCCTCTGCCTGTGTCTCTGCCTCTCTCTCTCTCTCTCTTTCTCTCTCTCTCTCTCTCAGTGTCTTTCATGAATAAATAAATAAAATACTAAAAAAAATAAAAGAGAAAGAGAGCACGCATGTGCACATGCACAATCATGAGCAGGGAGAGGTGTAGGGGGAGAGATAACGACTCACTACTGAGCAGGGAGCCCAATGCAGGGCTTGATGAGATTATGACCTGAGCCAAAGGCAGATACTTAACTGACTAAGCCACCCAGGTGCCCCCTGTTTGTTTTTTTTTTAATGAGTTTTAATAATATTTCTATTTACTATCTAGATACAAATTAGCAAAGCCAGTAGTGAATATGGCTTAGCTGCTGATTTAGCTGTACAGAAAAAGACCTTAAATATAACATTACAAACCCTGAGCATTAAAAACCTTCCTGCATTGTAGTAATTGCTTTTCTTTATTTTAACATTGTAGGCAAGTTATGAAGGTATGATATGGATAGAGAAATTATAGACATATTAATTTTTTTGTTGGAAGCAACTTATGATACAATTTGCTTTTTCCTACTCAAACATCCGAGTTGATGGATTGTCCTTTTTTTTTTTTTTTTTTATTCTAGCATTGTTAGTGGTTGTTCTTGCTGTAATAATGGCCAACGATCTGTGGAATATTTCCTGCACAGTATTATAGTGGTTCAGGGAAAATAAAAATACAGTTGACTTTTTTGACAGTGTGGGAATTAGAGGCACTGACCTCCTGTGTAGTTGAAAATTTTAAAGATTTTACTTTAATTTATTTATTCATAAGAGACGCAGAGAGAGAGAGAGAGACAGAGACATAGGCAGAGGGAGAAGCAGGCTCCCTGTGAGAACCTGATACGGGACTTGATCCCAGGACTCTGGGATCATGACCGGAGCCTAAGGCAGGTGCTCAGTTACTGAGCCACCCAGGAGTCCCTGTAGTTGAAAATTGACGTATAACTTCAGACTCTCCAAAAACTATCAATAGCCTACTGTTGACTGGAAGCCTTACCAATAACATAAACAGTTTTTAACACATATTTTATAGGTTACATGTATTATGCACTGTATTCTTATACGTTACCTGTATTATGCACTGTATTCTTACAATAAAGCAAGTTAAAGAAAAGAAAATGTTAAGATCATAAGGAAGGGATAATACCTTTATAGTACTGTACATATATTTATTGAAAAAATCCATATGCAGTTCAAAGTCGTGTTGTTCAAGGGTCAATCATATTAGCTAAAGTTGGGAACAACAGCACAGGCTGAATAAAGATAACTAGGATTCTAGACCAGTGACTCTCAACCTTGGCTACCCATTGGAATCACCTGGAAAACTTTAAAGAGTACTTTTACTTAATTCTGCTGTAGATTTTCCATTAAGTGGTTTGGTGTATGGCTTGTCCCTGGAATTCCCTAAAGGTTTCCTGGGATTGTCTCACTACACCTAGAGGAGCACTTCCCAAACCACGACATGTGAAGAAATCACCTGGGCATCCTGTTATGAATGTAGGCTCTGATTTAGAAAGTCTGGGGTAGAACCAGAATTCTGTATCATAATATGTACTGCTTATGGACCTCACTGTGATTTGTGAAACTAGTCTCTAGAGACCAAAGGACCACTTAAGGAAGTGTAACTATAAATTACACTTCTAGTGTATAAGTGTATGAGGAATTCCTATATTTGAAGAAGTGAGAGTATAGCCAGGTGGGGTTCCCTTAAATGCTTTCCAAAGGTCAGATTCAGACTTTTGTGGTAAAAGGGTCACTAGCAGCTTTCATTGTGTTTTGTTTATATGTACATTGCTTGAGCTTTTTATACATTTTTCCAGCCTGTTTTAGGATCGTTAAAATATCATTTTCCTCCAAAGTTGAGTGTTACTGATTTTCTTTTTTGACATTCCTTTTTCTTCTCATTCTCCTCCATAAATAAGTTTGAATCTGCTAAGCTAGACAATTTCCCTTGTCCTAACCCAAAACAGAACCATAGAGGGGAGAGAAACATAATGTGATGGAGGAGGGCAGAAGGTCTGTGAGGTCAAAGAACTTAGCTGTCTAAATTTGAGTTCAAAGAAAAGTCCCAGAAATGAACATTTTCAAGAATGATGCACTTAGTTTAATAATATAAATAATAGTGAAAGAGAATAGAAGGGAAGGGAGAAGAAATGGGTAGGAAATATCAGAAAGGGAGACAGAACATGAAGACTCCTAACTCTGGGAAACGAACTAGGGGTGGTGGAAGGGGAGGAGGGCGGGGGGGTGGGGGTGAATGAGTGACGGGCAATGAGGGGGGCACTTGATGGGATGAGCACTGGGTGTTATTCTGTATGTTGGCAAATTGAACACCAATAGAAAATAAATTTATTATTAAAAAAATACTTAGTTTAAATATAGTTTAATGAGTATAAATTTCATTTTACTTCCAGGTTCCTTGGTCTGAATTGCCACTGGATTTTAATGTGTGTTTTATATTTTAAGGACCAGTGGAATATTACTGATTCACAGAGGAACTCCGCGTCTGATAACAGGTCTAAACATAAGGACTCTGGCACCACTCAGGAACAGGATGCCAAGGCTCTCAAAAAGACCAGCCTCTTTGAGGAGGATGATGAAGATGATCTGTTTGCTGTTGCAAAGGATAGGTGAGATAGTCATTGTAAGAAATCCTTTAACCAGTGTCTGTGTTAACAAGTAAATGTATTTGATTTGCAGGATGTCAGTTACTTGGGGTGACATGATAATCATTCATTATAGTCATACAAGGGAGAACATCTTTGATTTTCACTTGTAAGATATTTCCCCCCCACCATACTGGTTAATGTTTTTCTTAGCTGTCTAAATTTCTTTTTATACATTTTTCCAGCCTGTTTTAGGATCGTTAAAATATCATTTTCCTCCAAAGTTGAGTGTTACTGATTTTCTTTTTTGACATTCCTTTTTCTTCTCATTCTCCTCCATAAATAAGTTTGAATCTGCTAAGCTAGACAATTTCCCTTGTCCTAACCCAAAACAGAACCATAGAGGGGAGAGAAACACTTAGTGGATTTACCTAATTTCTTCTACTTATTATTTTTTAACCCCTAAATATTATTTTTGTTTGCTAGGGATTTAAGTGCAGTTTGTTGTCTTTTGTTTTTGTTTTTCTTCTGGGATACCCTATAGAATATAAAGTTTGGTCTGAGTTAAATTTTGCGTGTGAATGGAAATATACTCAGCATTGAAAATATCCTATTAGAAGGATGGTTCTCTGCAGGGTAGTGCTGTGTCACACTTGCTGATCTGGGTGGTCCTCCACATGAATACTTGGACTAAAGTTGAGGACATTTTGTAGACTGAACATGAGCGGTGTTAGTGGTGTAAACATGCTGCTTTTACAGACAATAGCAAGTGTAGGAGAGCATGTGGAAGAATTGGAGCCCTTACACAGTGGTGACAATGTAAAATAGTGCCACTTTGGAAATCAGCAGTTCCTTAAAAAGTTAAATGTGGAGTTACTATATGATTTAATTTCACTCTTAGGTAGATGCTCAAGAGGAATGAAAAATAGGTCTACCCCAAAACTTGTGTATGATGTTCTTTGCAGCATTATTCATAGTAGCCAAAAATGGAAACAAGCCAAACATCCCATCAACTGATGACAGGATTAAAAAAATGTGTTATCTCCATACGATGGACTCTTAACAATAAGAAGGAATAAAATATTGATACGTGCTACAACATGGATGAACCTTAAGTATTTTTGTTAATCGAAAGCAGCCAGTCGGGATCCCTGGGTGGCTCAGCGGTTTGGCGCCTGCCTTTGGCCCAGGGCGCGATCCTGGAGACTCGGGATCGAATCCCACATCGGGCTCCCGGTGCATGGAGCCTGCTTCTCCCTCTGCCTGTGTCTCTGCCTCTCTCTCTCTCTCTGTGTGACTATCATAAATTAAAAAAAAAAAAAAAAAAAAAAAAGCAGCCAGTCACAGAGGACCACATGTATGGTTCCATATAATGTCCAGAACAGATATATCTGTAGAGACAGAAAGTAAATTAGTGTTTGCCTGGGGCTGAGGAGCCAGGAAAATTGGGAGAGACTTTTAACAGGCATGGGGGTTCGTTCTGAGTTGATGGAAATAGTGAGAAATTATTATTATTATTTTTAAAGATTTTCTTTATTTATTCATGAGAGGCAGAGACACAGGCAGAGGGAGAAGCAGGCTCCATGCAGGGAGCCAGACATGGGACTGGATCCGGGGTCTCCAGGATCAGGCCCCGGGCTGAAGGTGGCGCTAAACTGCTAAACCACTGGGGTTGCCCAATACTGGGAAATTAGATCATAGTGATAGTTGCACAATTCCAGCTATACTAAAAACCAGTGATTTGTGTATTATATTGTAAAGAGTAAATTTTATGGTGTGTAAATTGTATCTCAAAACCATTCTAAAGAAAGAAGCTCTATGACTCTAACAAAGTTGTGAAATGCTGCCTTGTGAGCAGGGCACTCAAGTGTCCTGACATACCTGCACAGTCTTGCTTTGTACCTATCATTCTAGCATGACTATTAATTTCTCTGTCACTCTCAGAAGTGTCCTGGTTTTGGGACGCCTGGGTGGCTCAGTGGGTGGGCGTCTGCCTTCAGCTCAGGGCATGATTCTGGGGTCCCGGGATCAAGTCCTGCATGAGGCTCCCTGCATGGAGCCTGCTTATCCTTTTGCCTATGTCTCTGCCTCTATGTGTCTCTCATGAATAAATAAATAAAATCTTTAAAAAAAAAATGAAGTGTCCTGGTTTAGGCCATAGGCTCTGTGTTTATCTTTATGCTTGCTGATGTCTGTACCTTTCAAGTCAAAAAATGTAACTTGTTATTTATGGTGAGAAATACCTTAGTTGACTGAGCAGCATTTTTCTTCTGAGGACAGAGCTCCACAAGGAAACCCAAATTAATTAGTTAATCAGTTAATTTTAAGATTTTGTTTATTCATGAGAAACACAGAGAGACAGAGACACAGGCAGAGGGAGAAAGAAGCAGGCTTCCCAGATGCCCTAGGAGGCCTAAATTTAACCAGCAGTTGCTCAGTGTGTGGAATGAGGGCCAAGGTTAGGACCCTTTTGTTTTTTGTTGTAGTCCTGTTCAGAATCTGTTATCACATATTTTTTGTGGGTTGGTTTGGTGTTTTGTTTTGTTTTTAGAAATAACTTGTTCAGAAAATCATGCATAAGATGTTCTGCTGTAGCTATTTAATGAGGTTTCTGGTATTCTTTTGGCATCTGATAGAGTTTGTTTTTTTTTTTTTTTTTAATTGGAGTTCATTTTGTCAACATATAGCATAACACCCAGTGCTCTTCCTGCCAAGTGCCCCCCTCAGTGCCATCACCCAGTCACCCCAACCCCCCGCCCACCTCCCTTTCCACTCACTACCCCTCGTTCATTTCCCAGAGTTAGGTATCTCTTGTGTTCTGTCACCCTCACTGATATTTTCACTCATTTTCTCTCCTTTCCCCTTTATTCTCTTTCACTAATTTTTATGTTCCCCAAATGAATGAGACATAGAATGTTTGTCCTTCTCTGATTGAGTTATTTCACTCAGCATAATACTCTCCAGTTCCATCCATGTTGAAGCAAACGGTGGGTATTTGTCATTTCTAATGGCTGAGGAATATTCCATTGTATACATAGACCACATCTTCTTTATCCATTCATCTTTCGATGGACCCGAGGCTCCGTACATGGTTTGGCTATTGTGGACATTGCTGCTATAAACACTGGGGTGCAGGTGTTCCGGTGTTTCACTACATCTGTATCTTTGGGGTAAATCCCCAGCAGTGCAATTGCTGGGTTGTAGGGCAGTTCTGTTTTTAACTCTTTGAGGAACCTCCACACAGTTTTCCAGAGTGGCTGCACCAGTTCACATTCCCACCAACAGTGCAAGAGGGTTCTCCTTTCTCCACATCCTCTTCAACATTTGTGGTTTGCTGTCTTGTTAATTTTCCCCATTCTCACTGGTGTGAGGTGGTATCTCATTGTGGTTTTGATTTGTATTTCCCTGACCGGGCAGCGCTGGAAAGCTCCAGGGGAAGTCGAGGGACTTACAGAGAGTTAGAATCAGAGAGTTGTTAGTTCCTTATGGTTACTCATCACTTGGTAGTCAAGTATTTTGGTTATAATTTGTAGAAATTTTATTAAAATTTTTTAAAATTTTATTTATTTGAGAGAGAGCACACTGGCAAGGAGGAGGGGCAGAGAGAGAGGGAGACATAGACTCCCCGCTGAGTGGGGAGTCTGACATAGGACTTGATTCCAGGACCCTGAAATCATGACCTGAGCTGAAGACAGATGCTTAACCAACTGAGCCACCTTGGGACTCTATAATTTGTGTAAATTTTAATTAGGTATATATGCATAAAGGCATATTAGATACCACCTTACTATGTCATTACAAATTGCCTTTTTGCTTTTATAACTTCTTTAAGGTATAGTCTTTAAAAAATTTATTTTTTATTTTTTATTTATTTTTTAAGGTATAGTCTTAATGTATAACCATTCTTAATTGTATATGTCTAATTAAGTACACTCAACCATTTGGTCAGTTCTCTAGTCTGTGATCCTTAGGTTTGGTTTTCTTTTCTTTTTTTTTTTTTAAGAGATAAGCAGGAGTCAGTTTTAAACTAATGAATAAGCTACATATATTGTGTCTTGCTAGTAATTAATTTTACGAAAAGATTATGATACATATACTTGTGTATGTATTATGTTCTAATGTAAGTAGTTATATATGGTGAACAATTTATTGAAATGACGTGTTACTCTGATTTTTACCTAGCTAAGATTGAATTTAAAGTTTTTGTTACTTTGGTAATTCTGTAGTGTGCTACTTGGATGACTCCTTATCATATAGTAAAAACTGGAACTTGACCTTTCAGTAGTTAGAACGCTTTCTGTTCTGGCTTCCCCATGTGTGGTGCTAAACCTCCACGTGGCTCTCCACTTTCATATTCCTGTCCCTTAAAAGTCCTGATCAGTATTTGCTCTAGCAGATGTTTATTGGCCACCTTCTCTGCAGGGGCCAGGGCAGAATCCTAGGTGAGGAGGCAGGTGAAGATAGGCTAGAGGAAAGTGATGAGGAGACCTGTGGGAAAGCACCTAGTATATTCTCTCTCTCTTTATATTTTAACTTCACACTGTTTTTTGTGTTTTTTTTTCCCCCCCGAGTTGGCTCTACATGCAACATGGGGCTTGAACTCATGACCCTGGGATCAAGAGTTGCATTCTCTATCAACTTAGCCAGCCAGGCACCCCCCAGTATATTCTTTATTGAAAACAAATGTTAGAGATCCTTAGTTTCTGTACTTTTTGGAGAATTCTAGATACTAACAGTTGCTATAAAAATGTAGTAACTCAGATCTTTTTTTTTTTTTTTAAAGATTTTATTTTATTTATTCATAGAGACAGAGAGAGAGAGAGAGAGAGGCAGAGACACAGGCAGAGGGAGAAGCAGGCACCAGACAGAGAGCCTGACGTGGGACTCGATCCCGGGTCTCCAGGATCACACCCTGGGCTGCAGGCGGCGCTAAACCGCTGCGCCACCGGGGCTGCCCAACTCAGATCTTTATAGGATTTTTACTCCAAACCCACCTCTCCTCCAAGCATCCCAAAACATGCTTTTAAATCCTTCGCAAAGCTAACATAGTGCACCTACAGTGAGTCAAAGGAACAAGATGAGAAGGCCCCCAAACTCTCCTATATGAGGATGGAGGGACAAAGGCTGATGATTTGCTTGGCACAAATTGCACCTATTTCAAAGGTTTTTCTGGTTTGCTTTTAACTATATAAGGTCAGCAGATGGCTTGGCTGTTTGGTGGTAGGTGGGTTCTTTGAAGTATAGCCTAGAGGGAATATTGTATATATTTTTAAGTCACGTTTGCCTTTAATTTGATCTTTTGTTTGATTGTATAGCCAAAAGAAGACCCAGAGAGTGTCACTTCTCTTTGAAGACGACGCTGATAGCGGAAGCTCTCTCTTTGGCTCTCCTGCATCTGTTCCTCCTACAACGGTATTCTTAAGCTTCTAAGCCCAGGAAATATCCTTGAGGTGATGTTACATGCATAGTGATACTTCCCTGAATCAGCTCTTAAAACCTGACCTTGGAGGCTGAGTCAATGGAAAAACCCATTTGTCTAGTTTTAGAGATCTTCTGGTTAGTGGTATTTTACAGATGAAGCACAAGTACAAAGTGTGGAGGAAAGGATTCCTCCATGTCATGTATCCTATTAGCATCAGGAGTAGGTCTCTAGAGTCTTAGGGGAGACTGCTGCTACAGTTCCAGTGGAGGTTGCCAGGCTCAGCGATGGCAGCATGGAATTGTACTAACATTAGATCAGGTCTGTAAGGCACATGTTATTCCTTTTAGGAGCACGTTTTAAGTACTAATACTTTGGTCCTGGTTTATGTGAGTAGCCAGTCAGTAAAAGGGAAGGAAATTCTACACATGTTACAACACATGCTACAACATGGATGGACCTGGAAGACTTCACATTGAGTGAAATAAGCCAGTCAGAAGAGGGCAGATAGTATAGGATTCTACTTAACATGAGGTGCCTGGAGGAATCAACTTGATACAAACTGAGAGTAGAATCATGGTTGCCAGGGGTCAGGGGGAGAGAGAAATGGGGAGTCTTTTAATGAATACAGAGTTTCAGTTTTACAAGATGGAAAAATTCTGGAGATTGGTTTTATAACAATATGAATATTCTTAACACTATGTAACTCTGTCCATAGTTAAGATGGTAAATTTTATGTTTTTTACCATAGTTAAATTTTCTAAAAATTAAAGGATGTGATTTAAAAAAAAGACCAATCAATGGCTTTCTGGTGTAAATGATTCCAGTGATTACATCTAAATGACATCACTACCACAATCACCTAAGCCAAAATATTTAGCCAATTTTGATGTTAGTTATATCAAAAAGGAGTATTAAAGAATGAAAGGCAGATGGGATTATGATATTTGTCCAGGGAACCCAAGCATACTAGAATCCTGCTCTGGCCTGTCATTCATCCCTTGCCAAATCCTCCCCTTAGTGGGCATATGTGTGTGTGCACATAGAACAAAGTAAGGCCAAGCTGGTAGCTTGATACTTTATTGCCAGCTGGTAGTTGCTGATAGCCCCGAAGGGAAATGTAGAACTTTTTAGGCTAGACCCCACAGAGACATCCGTTATCTGACCTGAGTTAGCCTAAAAGGCCAACTCACAGCCTGTTGTCAGGCCTTCAGCTTAGCTTCAGGCCATTTGAATTTGGCATCTAATAGAGGCAAAAAGACATACGAGACAGAGAAGAAGGGATGAGCCCCTGGGATTCCTCCCATATGGGAGCAGCCATATGGCAGCTCCTCCACTGATGCTTGATGTGGGAGATCCTCCTTCCATCATGGTGAGGGGTGACCAAGTCCCTGATACCTGTACAGGTATAGTGAAAGAGAGGGATGGCTCTAGAGGAGCCTGGGATTTCCTGTTTTCTAGAAGCTGATCCATGGTTCTTCCATACTTCCTATATATTTTTTGTTTAGAGTTTACTTTAAATTATGCAGTAATATATGGGTGCCTTCTTTAAAAAGATTAGAAAGTGCATAGAGAATATGAAGTCCTTATGTTCTTCCCAGAGGAATCACCAGTAACACTATGTTGTCAGCTGTTTAGGCCTGCTTCCATGGGCCCTGTGTCTGTATACTATCATTTAAATGAGATCATGTTATATGTTTTTATGCATCTTTTTTCTTGTTCTGTAGCATGTGTTTCATTTCCATGAGTTTCAGTTTGTTCTTTTTCGCCATTCTTGGTATTCCCTGTAACTGTACCAGGACTGACTTCACCTTAGATGGAGTAATCGTCAGTATTTCCTGCTAGATTATTAGAGATGTTTCTTCCCATCCCTACTGCCTTGTCATTTTTAGCCTTGATTATTGAGATAATTTTTTATCTGGCCTCTCTGCGAATGCTCCTTCCTTTGATCTGCTCTCCTTGCTGTTGTCCTGGTTCTGTTTCTAAAGGGAACCTGGTCCTATCTTGTCCTTGTCACAAATGCCTTAGTTGAGCCTACTGTGCCACTGGTACGGTAATCTCGTTCAAACTGGACTCCTCTTTTCCAGCCTCACTCACCATGGGATCTAGGTGACTCATCCTGTCCCACAGTACTCCAGAGGACGTTGTTGTCTTTCTGATCTGGAAATAGTCTTCATGTTTTCAGACATAGTACAAATGTTAACTTGTCCTGTGAAAGCTTCCCAGACCAGGCACATGTCAGACTTTTTTTTTCCCCACCACATTCCCAGTAAGTGGGTTTGCATGGCTTATACCAGAAGCTTTCAGCATTGGGAGGAGTATGCTGCCTTCCCTACTGCTGCTTCTGAGGTGCTCATAATCTTTTCCCGAATCACTCATATTTAGATCTCTCTAAAAAAGACGTCAAGTGGAAAAAAAAAAAAAATCAAGTGGCTCCATGGTTAAAAGAGTCAGGAGATCTGAGTGGTTTTTACTTTTTAGATCATAAATAAATAATAACTTCTACCCTGGATAACTGAACAATAATTTAATAAATTTTAAAGGTTCCTGAAATGGAAAACAGCTTCTGCCTATAGTAATTATGGATGTTAAATGAGACAAAAGATCAAAGATCTACATCTTAAGTAGCTGAACAAACTGCACACAGAATTTTACCATTTGTGTAAATACCTTTAGACAACAGTATACAAGATATTTTTTGTTTTTGATATCCTAGACTATTTTAAAGTGTGATGTGACTAAGTTATAAACCTACCAGTGAAATTAATTTCATGATAAAGTCAGCTTATTATTAGAAACATTTACAACCAATAGTTTGGGTGGCATTTTCTTTGGTTTAAGGGACCATGTTTAAGTTTCCTTTTTCACCCTAACCAGCTTGCATTGATGTTACATGTAGTTTGCAGTGAGACCAGCACATTCCACAAAAATTTTTTCTTTTAATCACTTCAGTGATTGCCTTATCACTTCTGAAACTGTTTTTTGGATTTCCAGTCTTTTATTTAAGCTTCAAATGATTATGCATTTTAAGGGACCTTGTCCTAACAATAACTAGACATCTTACCCTACTTTTTACTTCATTTGTAATTTTTTCCCTCGTACTTAGTAGGAATCTTGATTTCACACATTTGTCTTCCTAACTTGATTCAGATATTGCTCCAGAGCTTACTTCCTCATAACATCTAGTCTAGTTGGTATGATAAGAGTTACAGTTTTTTCTCAAGATGTTTTGATTAATCATTTGCTCCAAGGATGCTGATAACTCTAGACAAGACACATAACCTCAGTTTTTCTAATCTCTGAAATCCCTGCCTCCCATGTAAGGAGCAGATGAGAGATGGGGCAAAGTGCTTGCAAACTTGCTTTGGCTACCTGTTTGGTATAAAGCACTGTGGTTGGCTGTGGGAATATATGATCCTTTCAAGAGAATGGACAAACAGATAGCTAGTAATGTAAATTAGGGAGCAAGTGAAGAAAGGCTAGGTAGGGGAAAAAAGAATTTTATCAATGTAGCAACTGGTACTTGCTGAAGAGGACAGGGGAACCTTTTTGGGTGACCTTGAGCTGGACCATGCTCGAAAGATGAGGAGGATTTGCTTCTACAGACAGGAACAAACAAGGAAGTGTGAAAGTTTACAGTAGGTTTGAGAAATAATGAGGATGGATAAGATGCAGATGAGTAAAGGGAGAAAATGAAGTGTCAGTTGATTTTAATGCATAGCATTTGCTTAATGCAAACAGTGCAGGTGTGGGGTGAGAGCGGAAGTCATCTGGTGGGTATTTTATTTTAGCAAGGCAGCTCTGGCTGACATCACTGAGCTGAAAAGTGAGAGGAGGGAGGCAGAGGGGAGAGACTAGTAGTTGTCTGGATGACGGAGGTAAGGGTCTAAGTAATGGCAGTATCTGTGAAGTGAACATGTACAGAGACAGGTGCAGGTGTTGTAGTGGCAGAAGTCGTAAAGTGCTGTGTCTGTAAGTCTGAGGTGGTGGCGTTTATTCCTGCTCCCTCTTTGGGCCCCCCCTTCCGTGTCCCCCACTTGCTCGCCTCCCATATTTCACTAACTCAAGAGGACTGTGGTTCCGCCTTGTTCCATACATTGCCATGCTAGTCAGGCACACTTGTGTTTTTAAGAATGTCATCTGCTCTTCTTTTGGTAGAAAAAGGAGACTGGCCCTGAGGTGCCTTCTTTGCTGTTCAGCAATGAAGAAGAGAAGGGGGCACCATTTGGAGTGAAACCTGTGGATAAGAAGGTTGAGGGTGCCGTAGAATCGTCAGAATTGGGGAGCACTCCTGTGGTTGAGGAGTCAGAAAAGGTAGACATTTTTTTGGCCTGTATATTCTGATATGTTTGTTTCTTGTGTCTTGTGAAACACACACACACACACACACACACACACACAAATACACACACCTTTTTCTTCCATAGAAAATAAGTGCTTAATTGAAAAATTTGAAGACACTGAAAAACGTGAAGAAGAAGATCTGATGTCACTATTGAGGGAAGTCTTCAACATTGTTCATGCTGTTCAGTCTCCTTTCTAGGCATATGTGCCCCCAGCGATGTGCATCTCTCCCATTTTACACTTTTAGTCATCTCTTGTCCATGTCTCACCAGGGTGTTCTTCCACATCTTGTTTTTCATTTAGGTTTCTCTCTCTCTCTCTTTCTCTTTTCGTATATTTTTTTAATTGGAGTTCAATTTGCCAACATACAGTATAACCCCCAGTGCTCATCCTGCCAAGTGCCCCCCCCCCCCCCCCCAGTGCCCGTCACCCAGTCACTCTTCCACTACCCCTTGTTCATTTCCCAGAGTTAGGTGTCTCTCATGTTCTGTCACCCTCACTGATATTTTCACTCATTTTCTCTCCTTTCCCCTATGATCCCTTCTCTCTCAATGTCTACTCTTTCTGACTTGCTCTCTTTGTAGCGTTTCTGCTACCCCTGGTTCTCATCTCCTTCCACCTGTCCTTGAATTAAAAGGACTGTTTTAAGAAGATCTTAATTTCCTATTCTTTTACATTTCGTTGATGTTGTTGGCTCTTAATTAGAGATTAAAGGGAAATTTCTCTCTGTTCTTTTTTTTTTTTTTTTTTAAAGATTTTATTTATTTATTCATGATAGTCACACACAGAGAGAGAGGGAGGCAGAGACACAGGCAGAGGGAGAAGCAGGCTCCATGCACCGGGAGCCCGACATGGGACTCGATCCCGGGTCTCCAGGACCGCGCCCTGGGCCAAAGGCAGGCGCCAAACCGCTGCGCCACCCAGGGATCCCTTTCTCTCTGTTCTAAAATGTTTGCTGTCCTCTCCAGGGTGGTCTGTCATCTGCAGGAGCCTGTGGCTGCTGGCTGCTCCTGGGGTCAGTTATGGCCTTCAGTATCTGTATACTTTTTCTTTTTTTCTGACTTTTCTTGATCTCTGTGTGTTCCACTATTTACATTTAATCTCTTTTTCAGGGCCTATGTGAAGACTATCACATATATTTTTCCTGGCTCCTTGGAGCTATAGCAATAGAAATATTTTGTTTTTACTTGAAACATTGTGTGCCATTCTCTACTTTGAGTTTCTATGTCGTCCTTTTCACAGTTACTAAATTAACGAGGAGTTTGGGAAGCCCCACAGTGTAATTTGTATTTCTGGATGTCACTTATTTTTTTGTTGTTTCCATTTTCAGGGAGGACCTTTGATTGTATCTACTCAAGAAGTAGTCAGGCATTCTGATTTATTTTCTTCATCATCTCCTTTGGACAAAGGAACCAAAAGTAGAACCAAAACTGTTCTTAGTTTATTTGATGAGGAAGAGAATAAAACAGAGGATCAAAACAGCATCCAAGCTCCAAAGAAAGAAGTAGGAAAGGTAAGCAAAAAGCAATGAAGTTAGCTTCAGGTTTTTGAAAGGATAAAAGAATCTTACTGTGTCAGTTCTGTCATGTGAGTTAAATGAAGAATTGAGAGCTTTAGTTTCTCTACATCTTCACCAACACTTGTTGACTTTTTCTGTAATAGCCTAGTGGTGGTGGTGTAGGGAAACTGGAACCCTCCTTGCGTGACTGTTGGGAATGTAAATTTGGGTAGCTGCTTCAGAAAACAATTGAATAGTTCCTGAAATTGTTAAACATGAGTCATCACCAAGCCCTAGCAGTTCCACCCCTAGGTTTATATCCAAGAGTAATGAAAACATATATTTATTCACACAAACTAGAATGTAATCTTCTCAACCGCATTATTTATTATACTCAAAAGATGGAAGGATGGAAGGAGCTGAGTCCATTAACTGATGAATGGGTAAACAATGTACTGGAATATTATTTGACAATAAAAAGAATGAGTTACTCATATATGCTACAACATGGATGAACCTTGAAAGCATTCTGAAAGAAAGAAGCCAGTGATTTCCTTGGGTAAATCTTTAGAACTTCCCTCCTTTTTTTCCAGAGTCCTGATCCTGGTGCTCGCCCAAAGAGCACAGGCGTCTTTCAGGATGAAGAGCTCCTTTTCAGTCACAAGCTCCAGAAGGACAATGACCCAGATGTTGACCTTTTTTCCGGCACCAAGAAAACCAGGGTCAGTTTCAAAACGTTTTTCACATCATGACTTTGTTATCGTATTAGATGTTATGTCAGCAGCTCACCTAGTTCTCTTTTTAATTGGCTTTTGTTTTGGATATTGAATTTAAGTTTTGTCTATTCCAGTTATTAGAGCCAAGTGTTGGGAGCCTGTTTGGGGATGATGAAGATGATGATCTTTTCAGCCCTGCCAAGTCACAGCCTTTGGTACCAGCCTTTTGTTTTCAATATTGGGGTATGGGGGAAGGCATCTGGGAAGGAAATTAACATCTAGTTAAAAGAGTAAGGAAAATACAGGACTGCTTGGTTGGCTTAGTCAGTTAAGCATCTGCCTTTAGCTCTGGTTATGATCCCCTGCTTGGGCTCCCTGCTCAGAGGGGAATCTGTTTCTCTCTCTCCCTCTGCCCTTTCCCCGTACCCCTCTCCCTGCTTCCTGCCCTACACACATTCTCTCTCTCTCTCTCAAATAAATAAATAAAATCTTAAAAAAAAAAAGAGTAAGGAAAATACACAGAGAATTGTGGTGCTTACTAGTAAAGGAATGGCAAATGGTGTGCTGATGAAGTGTGTATTGTGTCCCCATCTTGTATTCCCTAACTAACATGAGAGCATTAACCAGCCTAGGCTCTTACTGTGTTACAGGTTTTTTAAAAAAATTATTTCTTCACACAGAGAGAAAGGCAGAGACACAGGCAGAGGGAGAGGCAGGGTCTGTGCAGGGAGCCCAATCATGACATGAGCAGAAGGCAGACGCTCAACCACTGAGCCAGCCAGGTGTCCTGTTTAAGACTTTTTTTTTTTTTTTTTTTTTTTTTGAGAGAGAGCGAGTGCACAGAGGGGAGGGGCAGAGGTAAAAGGAGAGGGAGAATCTTAAGCAGGCTCCATGCTTAACAAGGAGCCTAACATAGAGTGAGCCAACATTAAGAGTCAGACATAGCCTGACAGCCTCCAGAAGCCCCCAGATTTGTTTGATTTTTAAGTTGTTTATTGAAAGACCCATGCATGCAACATGGTGACTAGGTATTTGTGCCTTTCAGGTGCACAGCCTTAAATCTGAGTATTAGCCTGTTTGTGTTATTTTTCCCCCACTCCAGTAGATTTGTTAGGTACTCTCTGTTTTCTGTTTAGCATAGTGAAGACTCCTGAGAAGGTCAGTCTTTAGAATGCCATTTTTGAAAATGCTGCCTTCATATTAGTTCAACGCTCATTTGAGAAATGACTCAAAACTCAAGCCAGATTATTTTTTTTTTTTTAAATTTTTATTTATTTATGATAGTCACAGAGAGAGAGAGAGAGAGGCAGAGACACAGGCAGAGGGAGAAGCAGGCTCCATGCACCGGGAGCCTGACGTGGGATTCGATCCCGGGTCTCCAGGATCGTGCCCTGGGCCAAAGGCAGGCGCTAAACCACTGCGCCACCCAGGGATCCCAAGCCAGATTATTTTTATGAGTTACGACTTTTCTTTAAAATTTCTAAGCTACATAACAGGTGTTTGGTATTCTTTTTCTTTTGAAGATATCAGAAAAGAAGAGGTTAGTGAAAAAAGACCACTCTGTATCCTCTTTCAAGAACCAGAAACATCCTGAATCCACTCAGGGTATCAAAGAAAAAAGCACATTGAAACCGGAAACACCTCAGGTTAGAACTGCTTAAGGACTTTCAGCTCTTGTTTGCATCCCAGACAGAGGGACTCCATCACACAGACCCAAGAGTATTCAGAGTTCTCTTGATTAGGGAGGAAACAGCAACTAGGACAACCTCTCTTTACTGTGTGGTATGTGTGTGTGTTTTTAGTTTTTAAAAAATTTAAAATTTCACAATTAAAAATAGTTTTTAAAGTAAAGCTCTATGCCCATTGTGGGGATTGAACTCACAACCTGCAGATCAAGAATCATGTGCTCTTTTGACTGAGCCAGCTAGGTGCCCTTCTCGTGTTTTTTTTTTTTTTTTTTTTTAAACACATCTCCCTGCTGCCTCATTTCTTCTCACTCTACAGTCCAGTTCCATGAAGCTATACTTATGATTACTGTTTTTGGACGACCTTCAAATTCAATTCCAAGATAGAGTTAATATAGGGTGAAGAATCTTTTTCCCATTAGAGCCCCCTCCCCCATTTCTCCCTTTGGGCTACATTGGAGTAGAATTACATTAGAATTAAATATAGATTCTGTCCCATTCCCTGATTCCCCCATTTTCTTGGCTACCTCTCCTGAGGTTACTGCTGATAGGTCTTTGTCCTCAGCAGTCTTTTCCCTGGAGCTCGTTCTGGAAACAGGCTAGAACTGGAGAGTGAGATATAGTTCTGGCTTACAGCTGTCTCTGGATGTCTCCCTGAGGTTCAGTGACCTGAGCTATGAAAACAAACCATTAGGGATAGCACATCTCCAATGACTTGCCCCATGTTTCAGCTTCCCTTGCTTCTAGAACCTCAGTGCATTAGGTTGTGGGTGAATTTCTGTGTGCTTTGTGATAATTTGCTGTGTGGGATAACCAGCATGGTAATTTTTCCAACTGGTTAGGTTTTGGTGCTCTGATAGAGTGTGATTCTTATGAATCTAACTCATGATCTTTGTGTGCCTTTATTCCATATATGATCTGACAGCATTCCACCTACACGTTGGATGAGGAGGCATAAGTGAAGTAATGTTAGTGCAAGGTTTCAAGGCCCCAGAAGAGATTTGAATGCCTTTCCCATTATAGAATTACAGAAAGTGACAGCTTTGCTCCATCAATTTAATGGGCATAAGTGTAATCCAAGAGACACTTTTCTATTTCCCCAATGGATTTTTAACTGAATGTAATTTCACACAGGACTCACCAGGTCCCGCTCCATTTAAAACCAAAGAGCCATCCCCTCGGATCTGGAAAATACAAGTAATTATAACATGTCTGGAATCTTCATTGCCTGCCTTGTGGCATCTATAAACTTTTTTGGATATTTACTTTTGTCAGCTGCTGCCAGGCATTTTCTTACCTCTTCCCCACCCTCTAGTTGTTGCTTCTTGTGTGCTGCATCTGTAACATCTTTTCTTTGGTCCCAATGGTGGGCACAGGTATATCATCCTCTGTTTTAATTCTAAGACTAGATCAGGAGACCTCCCTGCATTTTTCTTTCTCTTGTCGTATTATACATTATATATACCATGTCTCTTGTCATGTGTCAAGTAGTGATAATAGATTGCTGTGTTTAAGAAAACATGCAGAGTTAAGTTTCATTTTTCTTTTTTAGGCAAATTTAGCGATTAATCCAGCAGCCTTGCTGCCTGCAGTGGCTCCCCAGATCTCTGGAATAAAGCCTGTTTTGCCAGAATTGGCTTTTCCTTCTTCTGAACCTGAGAGGATCCACAGTCTGGAAAGTATGCCCACTCTTCCCAGTAGTGGGGAGGCCGGTGTGAGTTTTGATCTTCCAGCTCAGGCAGACACGTTACACAGTGCAAACAAGGTGATGAAACCACCTTTGCTTACTTCTCTCTCTTTTTTTTTTTTTTTTTGTCCAGAATAACTTGTGCATTTCTTCCTCTTCCATCAGTTACACATCATAGGCTGCCTGCCATTCCCCATTTGAAGGAGGGCAGCTCCTCCTTCCTTCAGCCTCTCCACCCCTCTTTACACCTTCCTAATTCTGCCTTCCACTGCCTCTGTTTGTTACATTTGTATTCTGCTCAGTAGCCACAGTGAAGTCCCAGTTCCTCTAGGCTCTCCTACATTGCCATCCAAAGGTCTTCTAACACAGAGCAGATCGCTTCCCTCCTCTGCTGGCCTCCTTACTGCCCATCGGAGGACATTAAAGCTCCTTGGTTTGGTGTTTTAAAGCCTTTTATAAACCATGCTAACCAAAGCTTCCAGCTTGCCCACCAACCACACTATCAGCCTAAACTCGTCATATCATGCACCATTCCTTGAATATACACACTCCGACCCTCTGCCCCCAACAGCTTGTGCTGATTCCTCTGTCAGTAATGTTCCTCATCACTGACCGTTTACTCAGACTTTACTGCTTCTGTGATATTTCCTGTCCTGCCCCCTTGTCCTGCTCCCTCCGCTGAGACCCAATGGCAGTTACTTCCTGGCTGGTATGAATCTGTCACACCATTCCACAGGACTGCTGGATGGACTGAACTCTGAGGTTTTGCTTTCATTTTAGTTGGTTCTCTTTTCTGTGCAGTCTCCCTTCTCTAGAAAATCTTAGCTGATCTCTGAGTAAGCAACCTACCTAGGATAACCCTGGCAAATACATTCATTTTAACTACTTCCAAACCTATCTTCCTAATGAAAAATAAAATATCCTTCTTTTTGTTCTGTTTTTTTTTTTTGTTGTTGTTAGCCTTTGGTGAGGTGGGGAGGGTAAATACCTTGGCTACTTATTAAAATTATTTGTGAAATTTCTTTGAAATAAGCACACACAGCCAAGTACTTTGGCCAAGGTAGCTTGTACCTTCTTAAAACTCTTGATTGTGTGTTTTGGAAAATATCACAAATACTGCTTTATTACTAATAAGTAACTCATATTTTGTGATTATATTAAAAGTCTGCTTTCTAAGCCATATTTTTTATGTGAAATATTTAGCATTTGAATTTAGAGTTTGTTGGCTTGAAGAAAAGAGCCCTTTAGATTACTTCTCTTTCTTTATTGTCTTTCATCTTCCTGGTCTTGGAGCCTGATTTTAGGCTAGTCTCTGGCAAAGATTAGCACTAGAATTCCCTGATTTTTTGTTTTGAAAGGTACCCATACATAAACTGAGGACAGAGTAAAGGCTAAGGAGGTTGTGGAACACAAGAGTACCAACATGCCTACTTTGCAGGGTTCCAGCAGCAGATGAAGCCTTTTGTATGAAATTGAACAGATATTGCCCTCCAAAGAATCAAAAATGGGGAATATTAAAAGATTAAGAGTAATGCAGTCTTGGAGCAGCTACCATATGTCTTTGGAAATCTTTAGGAAATAATCTCTTCTCTGTCTTATATAGTATCTTGATTGAGATAGACCAGACAGCCTTAAAATATTTTGAGTCACTGATTATTTGCTATGTTAGCTTTGAACACTTTTTTTTTCTTTCTAATCATTAGATCAATACGTGTTTTTTTGCTATTACAGAGCCGCGTCAAAGTGAGAGGGAAGCGCAGACCGCAGACACGTGCGGCTCGGAGATTGGCTGCCCAGGAGTCCAGTGAGGCTGAAGATGTGAGTGTGTCCAGAAGATCCATTGCATACTTGACAGATGGCGACGTTTCACCAGGTGATCTTCAGCCACAGCCCAGGGCAGCTGGCAGACAAGACATCTCTGAGGCAATTGCCACTCCAACTTGGGCAGGTGGTCCTTTGTCTGTAGTGGACAGAAGCCCCTTTGCAAAATCTCTGGGTCAGCCTCTTGAGGATGACCTTTTTGATTCTGGAGATATCTTCTCCAAGGATACTGGATCTCAGTCTACGGGGAGAAGAAAAGCCAAGGCAAAGGCAGCAGAGAGCCTGGCCAACACACCAGGGGGAAGTAAAGAAAAAAGCCTCATGTTTCCTGCCTTAGATGAGGCAGGCAGTGATGATGACCTGTTCCAGTCTATTAAACCAAAACCAGCAAAGAAAACGAATCCTTTTCCCCTCCTGGAAGAGGAAGATGATCTCTTTACAAATCAGAAAGGCAAGAAGAATGAGTCAAAATCCAACAGTCAACAGGATGTCCTCTCAAAAGCACAAGATATTTTTGAGGTAATAGGACATAGTGGTACTTTTTTGGGCCTGGTTCTTTGTTAAGACAAATACCGAATTGGTATATTTGAGCCATACACTATAGTAAGTTTGTTTCATTGCTGCTTGTTATCTACTTGTGTAGTACTTATAATTAGGTTCTTTTATTAGTTATTTTGAAATTTACTCAGAAGTAGTTTTTTGTTTTGTTTCATGGTGGGGTGTTTCTTGGCTGGCCATAATTACTGATAAAAATCTTGATTTTTATAATTTTTATCAGCATGTGGTTGTAGTCTGTTTCCTTGGCATGTCACTCTGTGACATACACAAAGCCCCACCAGTACAGCTTAAGTGTTCAGCCTCTGGTTCTTGGGGAAAGAGTCCCTGGCTGGAAGCTGACAACTTAGTGCAGGCAGGAAGGCCTTCATTGCCATTCTTTGAGCATATGTTTCTTGAGCATCTGGTACTGGAGGCCCAAAGTGAACTAGGACCAGTATGTTAGGGGAATTGGATACAGATGGGGCAACAGATAAATCACTTGTTTTCAGATAATGTTTAAGTACCGTAAAGAAAACGCCTCAGGGCAGTGGGACAGAGTGATGGAGGGGGTGGGAGACACTGCATCTAGGACTGGTAGAGAAAACCTCTCTGCAGAGCTGGTACTTGAGCTGGGACCAGAAGAAAGACAAGGACTGGGCCAGGAAGAGATCCAGAGCAGGGCATTGCAGGCGGAGAGCAGGTCACGTGGCTGTCCCAGGGTATGGTGGCAGTTTGCATTTCTACAACTTGGTTTAAAATTGTTTTACTTTTTTTTTTTTTTTTTTTTTGCTCAACAAGGATGATATATTTGCTACAGAAGCAATTAAACCTTCACAGAAAATAAGAGACAAGGAAAGAACATTTGAATCCAACCTATTTGATGATAAAATTGATATCTTTGCTGACCTAACTGTAAAACCAAAAGGAAAGTCCAAAAAGAAAGTGGAAGCTAAGTCTATATTTGATGATGATATGGGTAAGTTTGACTTTCTATGTATGGCACAGAGAGTGATTACCATTCAGTGACTATGATTTCTCTGGCCAGCTTTGTTTTGGCCCTTTCCTGAAAAATGCTTCCTGGTGGGTTGCCTTTGGCTTTCTATGTAATTCTGAGTTAGGCTGAGGATGGATGAGTAAATGGACTGGTTATTTTGGTGAGACAAGTTTTTTTGCTCTGATGGTCATCAAGGAATTTGAAAGAGCCCAGAATTTGACCTTTAAATATAATTTAGTGACGTGGATGGAACTGGAGGGTATTATGCTGAGTGAAATAAGTCAATCAGAGAAAGACAAACATTATATGGTCTCATTCATGTGGGGAATATAAATAATAGTGAAAGGGAATAAAGGGGAAAGGAGAAAAAATGAGTGGGAAATATCAGAAAGGGAGACAGAACATGAAAGACTCCTAACTCTGGGAAACGAACTAGGGGTGGTGGAAGGGGAGGTGGGCGGGGGGTGGGGGTAACTGGGTGACGGGCACTGATGGGGGGCACTTGATGGGGTGAGCACTGGGTGTTATTCTATAGGTTGGCAAATTGAACACCAATAAAAAATAAATTTATAAAAATAAAAAAATGAATATAATCTAACTTGTATTTTAGAATTTGACCTTTAAGTATAATTTAACTTGTATTTTTGTATTGACACCCCCTACCAATCATCTGTGATAACTCCGAACATTCTCCTCTTCTGAAGGGAAGATCAGAAACTGGCCTACAGGCTCCAGTAGGCTGAGGTGGCTGCCTCAGGTGGGGTGCAGTCATTTGAGTCCATTCTGACTGAAGAATGAGTGTCAGTAGTTCAGAGAACGCAGAGGGAGTGCAGGAGGAGAGCAGGATTATATATGAAAGCAGATTATAACTCAGACTTACTGTCTCATCAGAGATCCTGTGTATTTATAAACATGGTCATTTTTCCCCTGGGTATAACATCTGCTTTATTAATGGGCCAGCCGAATGCCTGATCTTAAATGTTAAATGTTATGTCTTGTGGATGTCAGTGGATGGGACTTGAGCTGAGGCCAAAAACACTTTCTCCTCCCTCCCTTCCCCCTCTACTCCCCCCTCCCAGGCCTAGGCTTTGGGGTTAACTGGGAGAAAGCAGCTGCTGCAGTGCCACATGGGGGCTATTCCAGGAGTAAGCTATGTGCTTTATCTCCACCTGCTTCCCACCACAGGGGATGCAGAAGAGACCTCATTTTGTTTTGTTTTTAATTCAACAAAAATAACGCATAGCTGTTGTAATAGGTTATTACTATTTGGGAAGTATAAACTGTGAAAAACAATCCCTAGAAGTAAACGTTATTGAGAGTTTGATGTGTATTCTTTCAGCCATGGTGGTGTTCGTAGAGCTTCATATACATAGAAATATATACTTATTTTTTCCAAAAAAGGAATATATTTTCCCTGTTCTGCTGTTCCTTTTAGTCACTTAATGTCTTCTTATGTCAGTACATAGAGATCTAGGTACTTCCTTGTTTTTGGTGGTTGAATAGTATTCCTTTGTATTCAGCCAGTGGCATATTGAAGGTTATTTAGATTGTGACCAAGTTTTCTTTATTAAAATTAACACCATGGTCTTTAACATTTGTGTATACATATCTTTATGTACACATGCTAAAATGTAGGATAGAATCCTAGCAGTAACATTACAGGTGAGTAGGATGAGTCATGAAACATTAGAGTCCGTTGAGTCAAACATGAATATGGTCATAAAGACTTTTATCTTTAGCATTGACATGCCTCAGATAGGTACATTTATTCTGAAAGGGGGTGACTCCTATGTTGGATTTCCCCTTACTTTTTGTATTTCCCTTTCCTTTTAAAATCCAGTGGAACTGGAGGGTATTATGCTGAGTGAAATAAGTCAATCGGAGAAGGACAAACATTATATGGTCTCATTCATTTGGGGAATATAATAGTGAAAGGGAATAAAGGGGAAAGGAGAAAAAATGAGTGGGAAATATCAGAAAGGGAGACAGAACATGAGAGACTCGTAACTCTGGGAAACAAACTAGGGAGGGTGGAAGGGGAGGTGGGCAGGGGGTGGGGGTGACTGGTGACGGGCACTGAGGGGGGCACTTGATGGGATGAGCACTGGGTGTTATTCTATATGTTGGCAAATTGAACACCAATAAAAAATAAATTTATAAAAAAAAATCATAAAATCCAGTGGGAAGAGAACATAGAAGTAGGTATAATGTCACAGATAGTAAAGTCAGGGGCAGAATTAGTGTTGTTATCCTTCCCTTTTTTCTCTTGTCCTTGTGTACACACGTACCTGTGTAGCTAAGAAAACTGGTCAGAGAGAACCTATGACTTGTATGTGATCATAAAACTTAATTAGTAGCAAAGCCAGAACCACAATCTTAAGAGGCTTGGCTCTTAGTGTTTTTCTTGTCCCATACTGTTACCAGACTTGACTGTTTGGTGATTTAATGTAGATGTCTCTCAAAAGCACCTATTTTCTTGCCTAATCAGTGAATCTTTTTCTTTTTTTTTCTTTTTAAAGATGATATTTTCTCCTCTGGTATCCAGGCTAAGACAACCAAAGCAAAAAGTCGATCTGCACAGGCAATGCCTGAACCAAGATCTGAACAGAAGGTGTCTGACATATTTGATGATCCCCTGAACGCCTTTGGGGGCCAGTAGAGCATACAGGGTATCAACATCTCACCCTTCAGTTACATCCTTGAGTTAATGATGCTGTCTTACGTACTCATTGTCTTAATTGGGTTAGAAAAAGCAAATACTGAAACAACCTCACCTCTTTCTCACCCAACATGCTTAATTTTTTTCTGCCTTGGTTTTAATCATGCTTAGTACTGCAAAACAAAAATAAATATTTCACAATGTTTTTTTTTTTAAACTATATTTTTATTTAATTAGCCCTGATGGAGCCACAGTATGATTTAGGGCATGTTGGAGGAGAAACCTCTGTGTGCCTTTAATGGATGGGCAAGGAATTCCAGAGGAAGCAATGCTAGACAGATGACCAGGAGTATTCCTTTCATGGATATCATCCCTAGCTTAGAGCCTAGGGAGGTGATAAAGGAAGAGGATGAGAGATTATATACTTCTCATGACTCTTTACAGTAGGTAAGGAGGTTTCCTTGGATTCCACTGAATTCTAAATGCTTCTATAGGTCAATTAATGTAAGGTTTGGCAAACTGTGGCCCTCTGGTCTGTTTTTGTAAATAAAGTTTTATTGGAACACAACCATACCCATTCATTTACATATTGTCTATGGCTGATTTCACCCTACCTACAATGCCAGATTTCAGTAGCTGTGACAGAAACTGGATGGTCTACAAAGCCTAAGATACTTCCTTCTGTCTGAAAACAGTTTTTTGATCCTTGTTCTAAGGCATCTGTTTCCATTCATATGGAGCTTTGCATTTTGTGAATGAGGCAGAATGAATCCAGATAAATGGAAGGAAAAGTGCTGAGGTTGGAAATGTCCTTCTGTAGAGCAGCACTGTTGCATAGAACTCTGCACTGATGGGAATATTCTATAACTATGTTGTCCAATGTGGTAGCCACTAGCCACATGGATAGCTGACCCCTCCTCCAGTCCATGTGTTCTTGTGCTGTGCCCTGTTGGTGCTAACTATTCAAACTGTAACTATGGCACAGTCTTATAGGCAGGTTCAGTTTGTTTCCTCAATCCTGAAACCACTAACTTCTTCCTTGGGCACTTTTAAGATTGAACTTGGAATTGCTGATACCAAATCAGAGATTTTGTACAGTTCTCACAGATCAGCTGTGTGTGCTCCTCTGCTCTGAGAGTGACTTGATGGCAAAAGAGGGTGCTTATACCTTCTGTTCCTTAGGTTGTATGTGTTTATAATTACCTGCTCCTGTGCCTGACTCAGTAAGCATTTGTTAAACATGTTGTTTTCCTTTGGGAATGATTACAACTGATCCATCATTAGGATTGATCCAAGGAATTTCATGAGAAATTAGATTTAGAAAATATGCAAATTGCTGTTTTGAGAGGCTTGAAAAGGGGAAGGAATTTATACTTCTTGGTCCTATGGTAGGCACTTTCCATGTTCTTTTTTTCAGTCTCCATAAGTCTACTAGATAGTAATGTCCTTATTTTATAGATGAGGCTAAAATCTGGAAGCAGAGTATAATAGTTGGAAAAAAAGCCAAAGTTTGGCTTTTTGTAGTGAGACCTAGACTTAAATCTGGTTCTAGAATGGCTTGAGTGTAGGCAAATTGTTTTACCTCTCTTAGCTTCTGTCTCCTTCCTTGTCAACTTTGTCAAGTGTTCAGTACCAACTGTGTAGGATTGTGATGAGAGAGAATATACAAAGACCCTTGTTGACTACATAGCACTTGAAAAATGGTGGTAGATGATAAGAAAGACTGATTTTGGCCAATAAAAGAGAGCTTCTGTGTTGGAACCCAAGGCTACAAGCTCATCTACCTGATTCCACAAAGCCTGTGATCTTAGTTCTTCCTGACTGAAGTGAGGAGGCAGGTTGAAAATAAATTTTTGATTCAGTACGATTCAGTCCATCCCAGTCACTATTTTAGAATTGGTTTACAAAGATAATAATATCTCTGTCCCTAAGGGGCTCCAGTCTATTCAGTATTGAAGTTTAAGAAGGAACCAGGGTTGAGAGCCTGAAGATGGAGATCTTTAAACTCATCATAAACCCCAGTGTATGCAGAATGTTGGATTGTGGAAAATGGTAGCTGGGGTCTCAGGGGAGACCTACGAGAAAGGATAGAGATTAGATGTTGGGGTTCATCTTAGATTTATTTCTCGGATTCAAGAGGAGGATGCTGCTGCTGCATTTGGAGTGGGATTACTGTTCATTATCATTTTGGTAATCCACCTAGTGTAGTAGGCCAGTTCAGTTGGAAAATCTTATAAGGGTTGGATGTAGAACATGCGTGGGGAATGGAGGGAAAAAGGAGTGGGGGGGCCCATTTCAGGTTGGAGGGTTCATGTTGTCATCGTGTACACTTGAGTTCACTTTGAGAATTAGAGTAGAAAAAAAGTGTGGCTGTGTTTACCCAAGCCTAAGATTTAACAACTCAGGGTGCTCCCGCTAACACCTGGCATACACCTATCGGTAAATTGGATAAGGAATAAACGGAGGAGACCAACAGAGACAATTGACTTTTGCCCTTGTTTTCAACCAAGTACGGCAATAGCCCCATACTTCGGATGAGACCGTTGAGGCCGGAACGTTAGGGAACAGCGAAGCACGGGAATGGGGATCTGTTAGAGACAGACAGGACGGCCCTGAAGGCGCTAGGAGTGCAGGAGGTCCGGATGGACCCGCTGGAGGGCGGCTGCACGGTACCCTCCTCGCTCCGGCACGCAGGGGGCGGGGGCTCTAAGGTGCAGTCCACACCCTCGGGCCAGAGGCCGATGCGGCCGCTCCGACCGGGGCGCGCGGCAAGTCTCCCGCCTGCCCAACAGGGCGCCAGGCAGGGGCCTAGTCAGTCAGAAAGGGCCGACATCCGGGCCCTGCTAACTGCCACCCGCCCCGAACGCACGGGCAGCTCCGGCGGCCAAGCGACCGCGGCGTCGGCCAGGCCCCGCCCGCCCCCTCGCTGATTGGACGGCGACGTGAGCGCCGGCGAGCGATTGGTACGCGGCGTCACAAAGGGGCGGGGCCGCGGCGGCCGGAGCCTTGCTCGTCGGTGCCGGCCTCGGCGTTGCCCGCGGGGCCGTCCCCCTCGGTAGGCCTGCGGGCCGGCCAGCGAGTGGACGAGACTGCAGGGAGGGCGCGGCGCGGGCGCCCGGGGCTGCGGGCCGCTGAGCCGGGCCGCGCGGCCGCCGCGGTCCTCGGCGGGCGGGAGAGGAGCGCCGGGCCCCGCCCCTCCGCCGCGGCGGTCCGGAGACGGCGCGGCGCGACGCCTTTGTCGAGGACGCAGCGCGCTCGGCCGTCCCTCGGCCGTCGCTCGGCCGTCCCTCCGCCGGCGCCCGGCCCCGCCCCGCCCCGCCCCGCCCCGCCCCGCCCCGCCGCGGGTGCCCCGCCGCGGCCGGAGGGCGTTGAGCTGCCCGTCGCCGGTTCTGACGCGGAGGCTGAGCGCTGCCGCCGTCCCGGTCGGCCCGGGCGTGTGGGCGCCGGAGCTTATCCCGGAGGAGCACGGGCTGCGCAGGTGACTCTGGGCTTCGCGTGTGCACGGGAGGCCCGCGTAGACGTTGGCTTCGAGGGGTTCCCAGCGCTGCTGGAAAGTCGGGGCCAGGCGCGAGGGGTGGGCAGTGTTCTGTAGCTCACGTTGGAAACAGGAATGTGTTCACATAGTCAGTAAAAGCGGGTCATTAGGAGCTAGTGTGGAGTGTTGTTAATGGTCGCGCAGCATTCTGGATCTTTTCATATTGGGGGAAAACGTTAAAGAAAAAGAAAGCTACCCTTATATGGCTGATATTCTTTGCAACAGGCTAAAGCTGATTCCTAGTGAAGTGACTTACTGAGTGGTATTACTGCCTTTCCTATCCTTGACTTCTCTTCCATCTTTGATTGTGTATTTAGAACTTTATCAGAAGAAAGTAATGTTTCTGGGTATTGATTTAGGAACGTGTTTTGATGCCACTATTCGTAATCTTAAGTATGTTTTTTAAAATTATTGGTAAAAATTCTGGAAGCGTTTTTTTTTTTTTTCTCTCTACCTGCCTCTTCCTTTGCACTTGGTCTTGTATAATTTAGCTGTTGATGTTGCAACATTTCCCATCCCGTCTTTGAGTCTTCATTGCATCAGCATCAGAGGGTTCCATAATATGCTTACTGGAGAGCGGAGGTCCTTGGCCTGCTGGAACTTTGATTTGCTCCTCTGCCATCATCTAGTCTACCAGTCTGGTTTAACCAGATTTCACAGCCTCATTTCATCCTCTCTTACTGTGTATTTTACTGAGGAGCAGTGTAACGATTTTTTTTTAGAGGCTTACATTTCAGTTTTGAATTTGGTTACAAACCTCAACTTTATGACTTTGGGAGATTACACCATTTATTAGGTGCTAAGCCTTTGTTGGGTGTTCCAGTGCAATTTAGTTCTGAACTGGGTTGCTATTTTTCTTTTAGCCCATAGTGGTTTTATCCTTTCTTGATACGGATGAAGGACTTCCAAATCTGCTACCTTCTCCCACCCCCGCTGGTTTATTGATATTTCAGGTATTGTTGTAGAGAGTACTGTGGTGAAGGAAATGCTCCTTATATCTTCTGTTAGTGGTCATTTATGCCTTTACTTTCAGCATTCCTGGCCTCTGTTGCTAGAGCTGCTACTATATTGGTAGGAGTGCTGTTGACTTTGGGGAAACAGACATAATTCTTTAGTATATTCTTACTTGATGTGGCATGATAAGTATTTTATAAGAATCCACATGTTAGCCAGAATCATGTTCTAAAAGCAGTTACTTCAGTGATGGGGATAACAGGGGTTAGGGAGGGCAGCCCAGGTGGCTCAGTGGTTTAACACCACCTTTGACCCAGGGCATGATCCTGGAGACCCAGGATCGAGTCCAACGTCGGGCTTCCCTCATAGAGCCTGCTTCTCCCTCTGCCTGTGTCTCTGCCTCTCTTTCTCTCTCTCCTCTTTCTTTCTCTGTGTGTCTCATGAATAAATAAATAAAATCTTAAAAAACAAGAGGGTTAGGGATTAGCTGCATTAAAAAGTCATTTTTCCTACAGGCATTTCAATATATTAAACCTATAAAATACAAAACCTGAGCAAGACATTACTGTATTGTTATTATATTTGTTACTTATTGTTTTTGATAAATATAAAATAGCATTTTTTAAAAAAGATTTTATTCATGAGAGAGAGAGAGATGTTGTCAGTGTTCCAGAAATGTTCCAGTAGGTGAATGGATAGATTGTGGAACATATGGATAATTTAGATAATTGAATATTATTCAGCCAATCTGAAAAGGCTACATACTGTATGATTGCAACTATATGATATTCTGGAAAAGGCAAAACTATGGGGATGGTAAAAATATCAGTGTTTGCCAGGGATTTGGGAGGGAAGGTGGGATGAATAGGTGAACTGCAAAGGACAACTATTCTGTGTGATAGTGTAATAGTGGGTACATGTCATTATATGTTTATGAAAGGTAGTATACATGAAGATTAAACTAAATTATGGATGTTGGGTGATAATGAGGTATCATTGCAGTTTCTACAGTTGTAATAAATAACACCTCTCTGGTGTAGGATGTTGACAGTGGGGGAGGTCATACATGTGTGGGAGCAGGGAGTATATGAGAACTATGTAAATTTTTTCCCAGTGTATTTCCCAGTGTATAAATCCTCAAAAAATACTAACAAACCAAATCTAGCAACATATGTAAGGATTATACACCATATACAAATAAGATTTATTTTAGGAATGCAAGGTTGGTTCAACCTATCAGAATCACTTTTTTTTTTTTTTTTTTTTAGATTTATTTATTGAGAGAGAAAGCACATGGGGGCAGAGAGGGACAGAGGGAGAAGAGAGAGAATCTCAGACTCCCTACTGAGCCCAGAGCCCAACATAAGGCTTGGTCTCACGACCCTGAGATTGTGACCTGAGCTGAAATAGTTGGTTGCTTAACTGACTGAGCCACCCAGGTACCCCCCATCAGTGTTCTTTTAAACACCATATTATTTTTAAAAAAAATATTTATTCATGAGAGACACACAGAGAGAGGCAGAGACACAGGCAGAGGGAGAAGCAGGCTCCCTGCAGGGAGCTGGATATGGGATTCAGTCCCAGGACCCCAGGATTACGCCCTGAGCCAAAGGCAGACGCTCAACACTGAGCCATCCAGGTGTCCCTAAACACCATATTGATAGAATAAGAGACAAAAACCATATGATTATCCCACTAGACACTGTACAGAAAAGCATCTGACAAAATACAACACCTTATGGTTTAAAAAAAAAAAAAAGATACTTAAAGTAGAAGGGAATCCCCTCAGTGTGATTCAGATTATGTAGGAAAACCCCACAGTCCAAATCAGTACCATGTAGTGAAAGATTGAATGCTTACCCCTTAGAGTCAGGAGTAAGACAATAATGTCTGCTCTTACCACCAATACTCAACCTTGTATTTAGGTAAGAAAAGGAAATAAAGAGCATCTTATTAGAATGTTGAAGATTGGAAATAAAGAAGTAAAAATCTCTGTTTGCCAATGACATGAACTTTGATGGAGAAAATCCTAAGGAATCCACTGAAAAACTACTAGAACTAAGAATTCTGCAGTGTTACAAGTGTACAATATCATTATATTAAGATCAGTTGTATTTCTCTTCACTAACAATGAACAAATTGAATATGACACAATTTCATTTATAGTATCAGAATATAATTCTTAGGAATACTTCTTTTTAAAGCAAAATTTGTACTCTAAACACTATAAAACATTGTTGAAAGCAATTTAAGAAGTTTTAAATAAACCGAAGGGCATTACATGTTCATAAATCATAAAACTTAATATTGTCAAGGTGGTGATTTCCAAATTAATCTGCATACTCAACAAGTCCTTATTCAAAAGCCCAACTAGTGTTTTTGCAAAATAGACCATCTGATTCTAAAATTAATATGGAAATTCAAAGGACCCAGAGTAACCAGGAGTCCTAGAAGAAGAAATTAGAGAACTCACACTGATTTCAAAACTTACTACAAAGGTAAAAAGGTATTGTACTATTATAAGGACAGGCATGTAGATGAATAGAATTGAAGGACTGGTATTAAACCCTCATTTTGTGGTCAATTGGTTTTTGACAAGGGTGCCAAGACAATTCAATGGGAATAGAATAGTTTTTATGACAAATGCTGCTGGGACAATTGGGTTTTTACTTGGCAAAGTATAAAGCTGGACCCTTCTTTCATACCACAAACGTGAATTCAGAACAGGCCTACATGTAAGGCTAAAACTACAATTCTGGGCAGCCTGGGTGGCTCAGCGGTTTACCGCCTGCCTTCAGTCCGGGGTGTGATCCTGGAGACTTAGGATCGAGTCCCTCGTTGGGCTCCCTGCATGGAGCCTGCTTCTCCCTCTGCCTGTGTCTCTGCCTCTCTCTCTCTCTCTCTCTCATGAATAAATAAAATTAAAAAAAACCATACAATTCTTAGAAAAATATATGTAAATATTACTTTGGATGAGGTCAAGTTTTTGGAACATTGACAAAAGCACAAGCAACAAAAGAAAAATAGCCAAATTGGAGGTCATTAAAATACACTCTTATGTTTGAAGGACACTGTCAAGAAAGCTAAATGACAACCCATGGGGGAAATATTTGAGAATCCTAGATCTTTAAGAGGCTTGTATCTAAAAAACATTTTAAAAAAATCCCTTTTGAATATAAGGGAAGGGAGAAGAAATGTGTGGGAAATATCAGAAAGGGAGACAGAACGTAAAGACTGCTAACTCTGGGAAACGAACTAGGGGTGGTAGAAGGGGAGGAGGGCGGGGGGGTGGGAGTGAATGGGTGACGGGCACTGGGGGTTATTCTGTATGTTAGTAAATTGAACACCAATAAAAAATAAATTAAAAAAAGAATCCCTTTTACAACTAGTAATGAGACAACTAGTAAAAATTGACAAAGGGTATGAATATATCTTCTGAATCCACATTTCTGTAAAGAAGATATACAAATAGCCAATAAACACCTAAAGATATGCTCAATGTCATTAATCTGTAGAGAAAGAAAATTGCAACCACAGTAAAATACTACTTCACACCCACTAGGATGGCTTTAATCACCAAAATAATAAAAAGTATTGGCAAGGGTGTGGAGCAATCAGCACTCTCTTTCATTGTTGGTGGGAACGTAAGATGGTTCTGACCACTTCTGAAAACAGTTGGTAATAACACAAGTTGCTGAATGTGTTACCACCTAACCCAATAATTCCAATCCTAGGTATATGTACGAGAGAAAGGAAAACATGTCCACACAAACACTTGTAATCAAATGTTCTTGTAGCATTATTCATAATAACCCCAAATTGGAAACAACTCAACATGCCCATCAACTGATGACTGCATAAACAATGTGTATTAATACAATGGACTATTATTCAGCAATAAAAAAGAATGAAATACTGATACACCTAAGAATCATGAATGAACTTTGAGAATGTTATGCTAAGTGAAAGAAGCCATTTATAAAAGATTACATATTGTATGATTATGGGAAATGACAAGACTAAGCAAAATGGCAAAGTAGATTGGGGTGCCTAGGGCTGAGAGGGGAAGGGAGAATTTGGGAGTGATATTTAAAGAGTATGGGGTTCCTTTTTTGGGGGTGATGAAAATGTTCTAAAGATGATTGTGATGGTTGTACAATTCTGTAAACATAATAAAAACCAGTCAATTTTAGATTTTAAATAGGTGAATTTTATGGTATGTAAATAACATTTCACTAAAGCCATAATAAAGATTTACCTATGCCTCCAGGAAGATGTGTATCACCTGTCCTACTTTAAGTTCAAGACATTCCCTTTAGGGGATCCCTGGGTGGCTCAGCGGTTTGGCGCCTACCTTTGGTGCTGGGTGCGATCCTGGAGTCCCGCGTCGGGCTCCCGGCATGAAGACTGCTTCTCCCTCCTCCTGTGTCTCTGCCTCTCTCCTCTCTCTGTCTATGTCTATCATAAATAAATAAACAAATATTTAAAAACAAAGTTTTCACTGATTAGCAATTTATCAGTTGTTCCTATTGTAATCATATGCTTGTAATTTATCTTAGGACTTTTGTCTGTTGTGTTTGCCTGTCATAAGTCATTGCGTGTTTGTGTGTAGAGATTATGTCTAATGTCTGTTACCAATATAAGTGTTATCTTAGTGCAGTAATGATAACTTCTGGAATGCTAATTATTATTTAGTGAGTCATTTATATTTTTAGTGAGTCTTATTTTTAAGGAACCTATTAACCTATCAAAAAACCCTATTTTTTTATTCAGTGTGATTTAAATGTACAATGGCTATAACATTTTGTGTGGGTTAGAAAACATAATTTACATGGTTTAGTAAAGGATATGCATAAAGTTTTCAGAATCTTGCAAATCTCTGTTGAGTTTATTGGGTTAAATGACGTTAACAAAAATATATTTGAGTATGTACTGTAAGTAAATAAATAAATGTGTTGAGCTCTAGTAAGATATAGAAAAGTATTGTAAATACAGCTGTTCTTAATCTTTTTTTAAAAAAAATATTTACTTGAGAGAGACAGCATGCGTGAACATGAGCAGGGAAAGGGGTAGAGGGAGAAGGAGAAATAGACTCTCCGCTGAGCAGGGAGCCTGATGTGGGGCTTGATCCCAGGACCCTGGGATCATGACCTGAGCCAAAGGTAGATGTTTAACCAACTGAGCCATCCTGTTCTTAATAATAATCTTATGGTCTAATTGGGAGAGTGGTTCCGGAAACAAATGTGAAGGATTAATGATTAGACCAATTAAGTACTGGAAAGAATTCTAGGGCTGTCTGGAAGATTGATGTAGGCCAGAGTGATTGAGAAAGTCTTTATAACAGAATGAGACATTCAGATAGGCTTGTTAAAAAAAAAAATTATTCTTGTTTTTTAGGTATAAAACTCAAAACATGAACAACGATATATATTACCAATGTTCAAAAGTGATTTGGCTAGAACTGGAATACAGTTGCCTACAACATATTCCAGAGGAATTAGAAAAGTCAAAGTAATGGATAACAGAAAAGATCCTCCATTCTTCAATGAAGATAACGTGGGACCGTTTTACTACAAACTTCCTTTCTATGATACCATGGAGCTCTTCATTGAAACATTGACTGGAACATGTTTTGAGCTGAGAGTTTCACCCTTTGAAGCTGTTATTTCTGTGAAAGCAAAAATTCAAAGATTGGAAGGTACTAGTTTACATTTGTTCATCTGGAGTGTGTAATAATTCTAACTTTTCTTATGGATAAAATGTCAAACCTATATAGAAGTAGGAAGAATAGAGTAATGCACTCTTTAGACCCCTTCCTCAGCTTCAACAGTTATTAACTCATGAACTGTCATGTTTCTATTTCTGCATTCCTCCCACCCCTTTCCACTTCTGCTAGGTTCTTTTGAAGGAAATCTCTGACATTGTGGTAATAGTATATGAAATAATATTTTAAAATAATTTTTCAACAGGTTATGATGACATGCAAAATCTTGCATAAGTACCTTACAGTTATTTTCAATGGGAAATCATGATTGAGTTCCGTTTTAGTGACCTTCTTTACCTATTTATACTACTTTGCAGATATTTTTATTTTTTTTATTACGTATGTATGTATTTATTTAAAATATAGAATGCTTCATGAATTTGCTTGTCATCCCTGCATGCAGGGCCAGGTGAATCTTCTCTATATCATTCCAGTTTTAATTTTTAAATTTTTAAAAAATTTTAAATTTTTGTATGTTTTTTTATTGGAGTTCGATTTGCCAACATAGAGTATAACACCCAGTGCTCATCCCACTCATTCCAGTTTTAGTATACATGCTGCTGAAGCGAGCATACTTTTCTTTTTTAATGTGGAGATTTTCTAAGAGTTCTGGCTTACATTTACATATATTTGAAGTTTCCTCGGTACAGCAGGAATGCTGAATATTGAACAATATTGAATAAGTTCAGTGTCTTTGTGGCTTACATGTGTGTGAAGGGGTCATAAATTATTTTGTGTTAAAATTAGAATCTTTTTCTTTGTACTTTACAAATTTCTGAAATAAGTCGTATTTGCCATTATAGTTGTTAGAACCCAGTATGTACTTAAAAATTAAATTGTTCTATATAACACTAAATGGATGTTGCTGTAATTTAGCGGTAATAACGAGCATTGCCCTCTAGTTTAAGTTCAGAGTTGTAGAAGGATGATTAGTGTTGGAATCTTTTGTCTATTAAAGTCGAGAATCCTGGTGTCTGAACTAAATAGTTGCTGTTTCTCTACTAACTATTCTGTTAAGTTAGTGGCCAGCTGAGTCCAGAGGCCATATTAGTACATCCAGTAATGGCACATGAAACATCTTTCCCTCAAGTGATTTGCTGAGACACAGAGGCAGAAGAGGGTATTTTGACATTGTTCTGCTTTTTTATTAATATGATGGTATAATTATATCTTTTTAGGAGCAGGAAGATAAAACCATCTTGTGTTCTAAATAATCTCTGTATTTTTCCCCCTTTCATGCATTTTGAATAATCTTCATGCAGCAAAAACATTTTAGAGAGTATCTTGCTTAGGTATCTTAATGTCAGAAGATTAAAATTGGCTTACAGAAGGTTAGGGACTCATCCTAGGAAAATGTCATTCCTTTTTTTTTTTTTTTAATTGGAGTTCAATTTGCCAACATATAGCATAACACCCAGTGCTCATCCCATCAAGTGCCCCACTCAGTGCCCGTCACCCAGTCACCCCCCCACCCCCGCCCACCTCCCTTTCCACCACCCCTTGTTTGTTTCCCAGAGTTAGGAGTCTCTCATGTTCTGTCTCCCTTTCTGATATTTCCCACTCATTTTTCTCCTTTCCCCTTTAAAGGAAAATGTCATTACTGACAGAATTGGTTTCACAGCCAAGATGTAGACTTCTTGAAAGTCCGAGATCAGTGTACTAGCATGGTCAGATTCTACTAAGGGCTTTTTTCTTTTTCTTTTTCTTTTTCTTTTTTTTTTTTTAAAGATTTATTTATTTATTTATTTATTTATTTATTTATTATTTATTTATTTATTTATGATAGACACAGAGAGAGAGAGAGGCAGAGACACAGGAGGAGGGAGAAGCAGGCTCCACACCGGGAGCCCGACGTGGGACTCGATCCCGGGACTCCAGGATCGCACCCTGGGCCAAAGGCAGGCGCTAAACCGCTGAGCCACCCAGGGATCCCCTAAGGGCTTTCTTCTTGACTTAAAGACTGCCTTTTCTTTCCGTATCCTCATCTGGCAGACAGGAAGAGAGTGGGCCCTCTGGCATCTCTTCTTATATGCCACTGTGAGGGACACTCATCACATTGGAGTTTGGGCTTCAAGATACAAATTGAGGGTAGGGATACAGTTCAGTGCATAGCATTCCTTTTCCCATTGCTGATCCTCATATCCCTCATCTTTTCTTTTATCCTGTTCCATACTTTCTTATAATTTCTTCCAGCCATGGGCACTGACATTCTGTTTTTCAGGAGGCTTCAAGAAGGCATCTTTCCTGAAAAATGAATTTTGACTTTTTTCTGGGGTGATCTTTTTATTTCTTTTCTTTTCCTTTCTGCCTTTTCTTTTTTGTCTTATCTTTTCTTTTGAGAGAGAGAGCATGCAAGCAGGGAGGCATAGAGGCAGAGGGAAAGAATCCCAAGCAGGCTCCACACCTAGGTTGGAACCGGGAGCAGTACTTGATCTCACAACCCTGAGATCATGACTCAAGCTGAAATCAAGAATCGGATCCTTACTTGATTGAGCCACTCAGGCACTCTTGATCTTTGTATTTCTACCTAGGAAGACATTTGGGGCTAAATCTCCCAAGATAGATAATGTAGCGGGGAGGATAGGAAGGCAGAGGTGACACTGCTCAGTTAATCCTTCAGGGAAGTGCTTGCTCTGCCAGACTGCGTTTCCTTTTCCAGTAAATTCAGAACTGGAGCCTAGTAAGAGATAGGGGGGTAGATGGAGGGAACTGTGACAAAGAGTTGAAGAAATGTGTTGGTTAGTAATGATAAGGCTGTAGCAAGAAAGGAGCAGAACCTACAAGGGAACTTTAAATGGGTGTTGAAGGCACAGTAGCACTAGAGCCAGACAGTCTGATTGCATATTTCTAGCCAAGCAGATTACTTAATCTCTATTTACCTCAGGTGTGCTCATTTAAAATAGGAATAATAATAGTTCCAATCTCAAAAAGTGATTCTTAGGATTCTTAGTTAATAAATGTAGAACATTTAGCAGAGCATCTGTGTTCTTTATCAGGGGAAAATTGTTACTCTGTGGAAAGAGTACAGCATGTACCCATGGATATAAGAATGATGACCTTGGGAAGAGATGTAATTTAGCTCTCTGAGTTTTCCAGAGAAGGCAATTTTTTTGGAGTTTATCATTACCTAGAACATTGGCCTGTAAAGGAGAGTACATACTATGCAGAGGTTATGAAAAGTAATCCAGTGGAAATTGGAAAGAGAAAATATGCCAAGAAATGTAAGGGATTATTATCATTTGGTTCATGATTGCCACGGGCAGTGGATTTCCTAAGACATCCAGTCCTTGGGATTACTGCTGCCTGTAAAGATTTCTCTTCTATGCATGGTATAGGACTTTTTTTCTTGCCCTTTTTATGGGTAGATGGAACCATGTTATTAGTTCTGGTCAATGAACTATGAATAGAAGTTTCTATTAGCCTATGCCCCCAACCTCCCCCATCTCCACTGACATGCAGTGAACATGTAACATGAGCAATAAATCAGTTTTTGTCTTAAGCCATTAACGTCTTTGGGGTCATTTGAAGATTCAGCATAACCTACTTAATTCTAACTAATACAGTATGAAATGGGGATCCTTTTTTTCCCATTACATAGATAACTGGTCTTTTAAATACCATTTATTGAAATACTCTAACTTTTCTCACCAAATTTCATACCTGTCATGTATGGTATTTATGATATTCATGTATGATATACAACTCTTGATCACCTCATCTATGTCTGTGTCTTCATAAGCCAATATTTATTATACATTCTTATTTATCGTGATATGACTTAACAATTTTTTTTAAAGATTTTATTTGTGTATTCATGAGAGAGAGAGAGAGAGAGAGAGAGAGAGGCAAGAGACACATGCAGAGGGAGAAGCAGGCTCCTGGAGGGAGCCTGATGTGGGACTTGATCCTGGGACTTCAGGATCATGCCCTGAGCTGAAGGCAGACGCTTAACCACTGAGCCGCCCAGGAATTCCTAACTTAACAAGTTTTGATAGTTGATGATGTGCATTCACATTAAGGATTGTTATGTTTTCTTAGAGAATTAACCAATTTATCATTATGTAATGCCTTCTCTTTACCCCCAATAACTTTCCTTATCCTGAGTTCTGTGCTGTCTGCAATTAATATAGCTACTCCAGCTTCCTTTTGATTATTATTGGCATGATGTATCTTTCTCCATCCCTTTACTTTTCCCTCCAGCTTTCTTAACAAATAAAATTGTATATATCCCTATACTTTTAATCTCTAACTTTATGTTTAAAGTGGAGTTTTTAGAGACTACATGTAGTTGGGTCTTGGTTTTTGATCAAGTCTGATGATCTCTGTCTTTTATTTTTTATTTTTATTTTTTTAAATAATAAATTGATCTCTGTCTTTTTTAATTGATAATTTAGGCAGTCGATGTTTAAAATTATCTATATTGTTGAATTAATAACTATTGTATTTGTTACTTTTTTCTATTCATCCTCCTTGTTCTTTGTTCCTTTGTTTCTTTTCTGCATTTTGTGGTTTTAATTAAAAACTCTCTTCTTGCTTACAGGATTTGTAATAAAAAGTTCCCTATAATTATTGTCTAGTTTTTTCCTCTGCCTTCTTTAAAGATTTTCTCTTTGTTTTTGCTCTTCTGCAGTTTGATAAGATATGCCTAGGTATAAATTTTAAAATTTTAATCCTCTTTGGTGGTCTCTGAGCTTCCTGTTGTATGCTTTGGTATATCTTGTTAATTTTGGAAAATTCTGGGCCATTATTACTTAAAATATTTCATCTGTACTATTTGTTCTGTTTCTTCTAGTATTCCAGTTACACCTTTTGAAAATTTTCCACGGTTCTTGAAGTACTGGTTTTTTTTTTTTTTTTCATTGTTTTTTTTCTCTTAATGTTTCAATTTGGGAAGTTTCTGTCAACATTTCTTTAAGCTTTAAGCTCACTGATTCTTTCCTTGCAATTTCCAGTCTACTAATAAGCAGGCCGATCAAAGTCTTTTTAAATTTCTGTTATTGTTTTTTACTTCCAACATTTACTTTTAATTCTTTTGTATACTTTCATTCTGTCTGTCTTTTCTTTTTCTTTTTTTTTTTAAATTTTTTTATTGGACTTCAATTTGCCAACATATAGCATAACACCAGTGCTCATCCCAACAAGTGCCTCCCTCAGTGCCCATCACACAGTCACCCAAACCCCCCACCCACCTCTCCTTCCACTACGCCTTGTTCATTTCCCAGAGTTAGGTGTCTCTCATGTTTTGTCACCCTCACTGATATTTTCACTCATTTTCTCTCCTTTCCCTTTATTCCCTTTCACTAATTTTTATATTCCCCAAATGAATGAGACCATATATTCATATTGATTGACTTATATTTCACTCAGCATAATATCCTAGATGGACACCGAGACTCCTTCCACAGTTTGGCTATTGTGGACATTGCTGCTGGAAACACCGGGGTGTAGGTGTCCTGGCGTTTCACTGCATCTGTATCTTTGGGGTAAGTACCCAGCAGTGCAATTGCTGGGTTGTAGGGCAGATCTATTTTTAACTCTTTGAGGAACCTCCACACAGTTTTCCAGAGTGGCTGCACCAGTTCACATTCCCACCAACAGTGAAGGAGGGTTCCCCTTTCTCCACATCCTCTCCCACATTTGTTGTTACCTGCCTTGTTAATTTTCCCCATTCTCACTGGTGTGAGGTGGTATCTCATTGTGGTTTTGATGTGTATTTCCCTGATGGCAAGTGATGCGGAGCATTTTCTCACGTGCTTGTTGGCCATGTCTATGTCTTCCTCTGGGAGATTTCTGTTCATGTCTTTTTCCCATTTCATGATTGAATTGTTTGTTTCTTTGCTGTTAAGTTGAATAAGTTCTTTATAGATCTTGGATACCAGCCCTTTATCTGATAGGTCATTTGCAAATATCTTCTCCCATTCTGTAGGGTTGTCTTTTAGTTTTGTTGACTGTATCCTTTGCTGTGCAAAAGCTTCTTATCTTGATGAAGTCCCAATAGTTCATTTTTGCTTTTGTTTCTTTTGCCTTCATGGATGTATCTTGCAAGAAGTTACTGTGGCCGAGTTCAAAAAGGGTGTTGCCTGTGTTCTCCTCTAGGATTTTGATGGAATGAATCTTGTCTCACATGATTAAACTTATTTGTAGGTATTTCATTCCTTTTGATGCAATTGTAAATTGGGCTTTTAAAATTTCTCTTTTTGGTAGTTCATTATTAGTGTATGGAAACATACATTAGTATTTTGTATTGATCTTGTATCTTGCAACTTTACTGACTTTGTTTTATTAGTTCTAACAGGGGTTGTTTTTTTTTTTTTTTTTTTGGTGGAATTTTTAGAGTTTTTTTGTTTGTTTGTTTTTTGTTTTTTTGTTTTTTTTTTAAACTTATGATAGTCACAGAGAGAGAGAGAGAGAGAGAGAGAGAGGCAGAGACATAGGCAGAGGGAGAAGCAGGCTCCATGCACCAGGAGCCTGACGTGGGATTCGATCCCGGGTCTCCAGGATCGCGCCCTGGGCCAAAGGCAGGCGCCAAACCACTGCGCCATCCAGGGATCCCTAGAGTTTTTTAATATATGTCATCTGCAAATAGAAATAGTTATACTTGTTTCATTCTGCATTGGATACCTTTTCATTTTCTTGCCTAATTGCTCTTTCTAGGACTTTCAGTACTATGTTGAATAAATGTGGCAAGAATGGGCATCTTTATTTTGTTACTCACCTTAGAGGAAAAACCTTCCATTTTTCCCCATTCAGTATGATGGTTATCGTGAACTTGTCGTATATGGCCTTTATTATGTTGAGGTATGTTTTCTCTATACCCAGTTTTTTGACAGTTTGTACCATGAATGGATATTGAATTTTGTTAAATGCTTTCTCTGCATCTGTTGAAATGATCCTATTTTTATCCTTCATTTTTAAAAAATATTTTATTTATTAAAAAGAGGGAGAGCAAGCATGGGCAGTGCAGATGGAGAGGGACAGGCGACAGGCAGACTTCCAGCTGAGCAGGGAACCCAACTTGGGGCTTGATTACAGGACTCTGGGATCATGACCTGAACTGAAGGCAGATGCTTAACTGCCTGAGCCACCCAGGCACCCTATCCTTAATTTTTTAATGTGGTATATCATATTGATCTGTGGATGTTGAACCATCTTTGGATTTCTGGAATAGTTCATGGTATATGATCCTTTTAATGTTCTGTTCTATTCTATTCTATTCTATTGTATTCTATTCTAGTTTTATGTGTTTTGTTGTTGAATGTAGTTTGCTAATATTTTATGAGGATATTTGCATCTTTGTTTATCAGGAATATTGTCTTGTAATTTTCTTTTCTTGTAGTATCTTTGTCTAGTTTTGGTGTTAGGGTAATGGTGGACTTGTAACATGAGTTATGGAAATGTTCCCTCTTCTCTTTTTGAAAGAATTCGAGAAGGATTGGTATTCATTGTTCTTTACATGTTTCATAGAATTCACAAGTGAAGCCAGCTGGTCCTGCACTGTTGTTTCTTGGTAGATTTTTGACTGCTGATTTATTTCCTTACTAATTGGTCTGTTTTGAATTTTTCTTTTTTTATGATTCAGTCTTGGTAGGTTGTGTGTTTATGAATTTATCTATTTCTTCTAGGTTTTCCAATTTGTTGGCTTGTAATTGTTCATAGTAGTCTCTAATCTTTTATATTTATGTGGTATCAATTGCAGCTTCCCATTTTTGATTTGATTTAATTTATTTGGAGTCTTCTCTTCTTGATGAGTCTGACTAAAGGTTTTCTCATCTCTTAAAAGTAATTGGCTCTTAGTTTCTTTGATCTTTTCTATTGCCCTTTTAGCCTCTATTTCATTTATTTCTGCTCTGGATCTTTGTTATTTCATTGATTCTGCTAACTTTAGGTTTAGTTTATCCTTATTTTTTTCCATATTCCTTGAGTTGTAAAGTTAGGTTGTGTGAAATACTATTGTGTCTTAATGTAATTGTTTATTGCTATGAATGTCTCTCTTAGAACTAATTTTGCTGTACCTCCTGAGTTTTGGTATGTTGTATTTCCATTTTCATTTGTCTCCAGGTATTATTAATTTTCTTTTTTATTTGTTCTTTATCTCATTATTTATCAATAGCATGTTGTTTAATCTTTACATATTTGTGAATTTTGCAGTTTTCTTTTTGTAGATAATTTCTAGTTTTATAACATTATGTTTGGAAAAGAGACTTGATAGAAGACTGAAGATTTCAGTCTTCTTAAATTTATTAAGTCTTATTTTGTGACCTGACATATGATCTATCCTAGAATACATTCTATTTTTACTTGAGAAGAGTGTATATCCTGCGTTTGGATGGAATGTTCCGTAAATGTTAAAGCCAGTTGGTCTAATGTGTCATTTAAATCTAACGTTTCTTCATAGATTTTCTATCCGGATGATTTGTTGGTAAAGGTGGGATATTGAAGTACTCTACTATTATTGTATTGCAGATTCTTTCTACCCTTAGGTCTATTAATATTTGTTTTATGTATTTAGGTGCATAGATATTTATAAATGTAATATCCTCTTGTGGGATTAACACTTTTATCATTCTATAATGACGTTTTTTTGTCTCCTGTTATAGTCTTTGTCTTGAAGTTCCTTTTGTCTGATATAAGTATAGTTGCTACCTACTTTTTTTGGTTTCTTTTGGCATGGAATGCTTTTTTCCATCCCTTTCTGTCTGAGTGTGTCCTTAAAGCAGAAGTGAGTCTTTTCTAAGCAGAATATAGTTAGGTCTTATGATTATTATTATCATTTGCCGTTCAGCCACTCTCTTGATTGGAGAATTTGGTCCATTTACATTAAGGTAATTACAGATAAGGTATAGGCATTATTTCCGTTTTGTTAATTGTTTTCTTGCTGCTCTATAATTCATTTGTTTTCCGTTTCTCTTGCCCTCTTCCTTTGTGATTTGATGATTTTTGGTAGTGGTATGCTTAGATTTTTTTTTTCTGTTTATCTTTTACAGATCTACTGTAGGTTTTTGCTTTGTGGTTAAAACCAGGAAACTTATATAAAACATCTTGTTTATACAGTTTATTTTAAGCACGTAACAACTTAATTTCAAATGCACTCTAAAGCTCTGTATTATTACTCTTCTTCCTACATCTTACATTTTTAATGCCGCAATTTAGCTTGTATTCATTAACAAATTATTGTAGTTATATTTATTTTTACTACTTTTGTCCTTTAGTCTTCATACTTGATTTATAAGTGATTAACGCACTGTCATTACTTTAGATTACTCTGAATTTAACCATGTATTTTTAACAGTGAGATTTATACTTTCAGATGTTTTCCTGTTACTAGTTATAGTATTTTATTGCAGTTTAAAGATGTTCTTTTCACATTTCTTGTAATTCTGGTCTATTGTTGCTGAACTCCTTCAGCTTTCGCTTTTTTGGAAAACTTTGTCTTATCTGTAATTCTGAAAGATCACTTTGCTAGGTAAAGTATTCTTAGCAGTGTTTTCTTTTTAGCACTTTGAATATGTTGTACCACTCTTTTTGGGCCTGGAAAGTTTCTGCTGAAATATCTTTTTGTAGTCTTATGTGAGATTTCTTGTTCTTAAGAAGCTGTTTTTCTCTTGCTGCTTTAGAAGGATGCTCTCCTTATCTTTAACTTATGACAGTTAAATTATAATGTGTCTTAGCTTGGGCCTCTGTGGATTCATCTAAGTTTTATGTCTGTTTTTCTCTGTCTTTACCTTTTGGGACCTCTATAATGCAAATATTGGTCTATTTAATATTGTTCCATAAATCCATTAATCGGACTTTTCTCTTTTATCTTTTTGCTCCTTTGACTGGATGAATTCCACTGTCCTTTCAGTTTGCTGACCTTTTCTTCTGCTTTGTATGGTTGGCTGTTTTACCCCTGTATTTAATTTTTCAATTCAGTTATTTTATTCTTCAGCTTCGTGATTTATTTGATACTTTCATACATTTTCTCTTTGTTGAAATTCTTACTTTGTTCGTGCATTATCCTTCTGACATTGGCAAATATCTTCATGATCATTATTTTGAACTCTTTATCAGGTAGATCACTTATCTCCATTTCATCAAGAGGTTTTATCTTGTTCTTTTGTTTGGAACATACTTGTCTCTTTACTTTTCTTGACTCTCCGTGATGGTTTCTGTGCTTTAGTTAAAACAGCCATTTCTTCCAATCTTGATGTAGTGGTCTTATATTTGATATGAACCTTCTCATTCAACCCTGCTTATCTCTCAGATCTTTGTGATTATCCAAACAGTGCATTTTTGTGGCTTGCAGTAGTTGTCGCAGTGGGAAGGATCTCAGCACGTAGATACAGGCTGTTTGGAATCTGTCCCCTAGGCTACCATCTTTAAAGTATGCAAATATATCTCTTTTAGGGAAAGGCTGCTAGATGATTGTTTCTATTTGCCTCTTCTGCGCTGTACCGTAGTTAGCCAGTTAAGAATTGTTTCTCTGTTTTTCAATTTTTCCTCTCCTCCAAAGATTGTATTTATTTATTTATTTATTTGACAGAGAGAGAGAGAGAGAGAGAGATATAACAAGCAGGGGGAGCAACAGAGGGAGAAGGAGAAGCAAATTCCCCACTGAGCAGGGAGCCTAATGCAAGGATGGATCTCATGACTTGAGCCAAAGTAAAGCAGATGCTTAAGCGACTGAACCACCCAGGCGCCCTTCTTTTCTTTCTTTTTTTTAAAAGAATATTTATTTTGACACATGAGGTGGGGCAAGATGGCAGAAGAGTAGGGTCCCCAAGTCACCTGTCCCCACCAACTTACATAGATAACTTTCAAATCATCCTGAAAACCTACAAATTCGGCTTGATTTAAAGAGAGAAAAGCTGGAATGCTACAGTGAGAAGAGTTTGAGCTATCAAGGTAGGAAGAATGAAAAATAAATAAAAAAGCATTCAAGGGGGAGGGGCCCCCGTGAGAGGCTGGGCTAAGGCCAGGCGGTGAGAGCCTCCAGGACAGGAAAGCCCAAGCCCGGAGAAGCAGGAGCTTTACCAATCTTCCCGGACGGAAAGGCACTCGCAGGGAGCTCGGGCAGGATCCCAGGAGGGGCAGTGATGCCCCCCAGGTTCCCGGGGTCACTAACAGAAGAGGTGCACCCTGGGGAGAGCACACCACACCACAGGCCGAGCTACCTAAAGGGCTGGAGGGCACGCCCAGCGGGGCCTCGGGAGCAGCTCCGCGGTGGCTCTGCGGGGAGGGGGCTGCGCGGCTGGGGAGTATGATTCCAGCAGCACAGGTCCCAGAGGCCAAGGAGCCGGGGGACACAACCAAGATCTGGCACTCCCCCCTAGGACAGGCGGGGGCCGAGAAGGCACGGGACAGCGGGGACACTCCTGCAGCTGGGTGGCCCTGAGCTGTGCAGATCAGCGCCCCCTCACCCCCAGAGCATCCAGGCCCCTGCGGACTGGGAGATGTGGTAGTTACTGAGGGAGCTGACTCTAGGGCTGGAGAGCTGGCCTCCGCCACTGTTGTTGTTCCTCCTGGTGTCACCTGGTACATGGGGTTGAGCAGGGCTGCCAGGGAGCAGGGTCCTCACAGGATAAACAGCTCCTACTGAGCCATGCACCTGGCAGGGGCAGGACAACTCCCCCAGATGCATACAACTGAGAATCAGCAGAGCAGGCCCCTCCCCCAGAACACCAGCTGGAAGGACAGGGGAAGGGCAAGTTCTTGACCAAGCAATGCTGGAAAGTTCCAGGGGAAGTCGAGGGACTTACAGTATATAGAATCAGAGGATGACCCTCCTTGTTTATTGTTTCTTGTTTGTCCCACTCCCCCTTTTTTTCTCTTTTTCTCCGTTTTTCAGTACAACTTGTTTTTAGCCACTCTATATGGAGCAAAATGACTAGAAGGAAGAACTCATCACAAAAGAATCAGAAACAGTACTCTCTCTCCCACATAATTATAGAATTTGGATTACAATTAGATGTCAGAAAGCCAATTTAGAAGCACGATTATAAAGTTACTGGTGGCTCTGGAAAAAGCATAAAGGATTCAAGAGACTTCATGACTGCAGAATTTAGATCCAATCAGGCCGAAATTAAAAATCAATTCAGTGAGATGCAATCCAAACTGGAGGTCCTAACGACAAGGGTTAATGAGGTAGAAAAACGAGTGAGTGACAGAGAAGACAAGTTGATGGCAAGGAGGGAAGCTGAGGGAAAAAGAGAAAAACAAAAGATCATGAGGTTAGGTTAAGGGAAATAAATGACAGCCTAAGAAGGAAAATTCTACTTTTAATTGGGGTTCCAGAGGGCGCCGAAAGGGACAGAGGACCAGAAGGTGTATTTGAACAAATCATAGCTGAGAACTTCCCTAACTTAGGAAGGGAAACAGGCATTCAGATCCAGGAGATAGGTCCCTCCCTAAAATCAGTAAAAACCGTTCAACACCCTCAACACCCTCGACATTTAATAGTGAAACTTGCAAATTCCAAAGATAAAGAGAAGATCCTTAAAGCAGCAAGAGACAAGAAATCCCTAACCTTTATGGGGAGAAGTATTAGGTTAACAGCAGACCTCTCCACAGAGACCTGGCAGGCCAGAAAGGGTTGGCAGGATATATTCAAGGTCCTAAATGAGAAGAACATGCAGCCATGAATACTCTATCCAGCAAGGCTCTCATTCAGAATAGAAGGAGAGATAAAGAGCTTCCAAGATAGGCAGAAACTGAAAGAATATGGGACCACCAAACCAGCTCTGCAAGAAATATTAAGGGGGACTCCGTAAAAGAAAGAGGAAGTCCGGGGATCCCTGGGTGGCTCAGCGGTTTAGCGCCTGCCTTTGGCCCAGGGCACGATCCTGGAGTCCCGGGATCAGCTCCCACATCGGGCTCCCAGCATGGAGCCTGCTTCTCCCTCCTCCTGTGTCTCTGCCTCTCTCTCTCTCTCCCTATGTGTATCATAAATAAATAAATAAATAAATAAATAAATAAATAAATAAATAAATAAATCTTTAAAAAAAAAAAAAGAAAGAGGAAGTCCAAGGAAACAATCCACAAAAACAGGGACTGAATAGGTATCAATGATGACACTAAATTCATATCTTTCAGTAGTAACTCTGAACATGAGTGGGCTTAATGATCCCATCAAAAGACACAGGGTTTCAAACTGGATAGAAAGCAAGACCCATCTTTTCCTGTCTACAGGGACTCATTTTAGACCTAAGGACACCTACAGCCTGAAAATGAAAGGTTGGAGAACCATGTACCATTCAAATGGTTCTCAAAAGAAAGCAGGGGTAGCCATCCTTATATCAGATAAATTAAAGTTTATCCCAAAGACTGTAGTAAGAGATGAAGAGGGACACTATATCATACTTAAAGGATCTATCCAACAAGAGAACCTAACAGTCATGAATATTTTGCCCTGAATGCTGTGGGAGCTGCCAAGTCTATCAATCAATTAATAACCAAAGTTAAGACATACTTAGATAATAATACACTAATACTGGGAGACTTCAACAAGGCCTTTTCTATAAATGACAGAGCTTCTAAGCACAACATCTCCAAAGAAACAAGAGCTTTAAATGATACACTGGACCAGATCGATTTCACAAATATTTACAGAAATTTACATCCAAATGCAACTGAATACACATTCTTCTCAAGTGCACATGGAACTTTCTCCAGAATAGACCACATACTGGGTCACAAATCAGGTTTTCACTGATATCAAAAGATTGGGATCGTCCCCTGCATATTTTCAGACCATAATGCTTTGAAACTAGAACTAAATCACAAGAAGAAGTTTGGAAGGATTTCAAGAACGTGGAGGTTAAAGACCATCCTTCTAAAAGATGAAAGTGTCAAGCAAGAAATTAGAGAAGAATTAAAAAGATTCATGGAAAAAAAAAAGATTCATGGAAACTAATGAGAATGAATATACAACCATTCAAAATCTTTGGGATACAACAAAAGCAGTCCTGAGGGGGAAATACATCACAATAATAGCATCCCTCAAAAAACTGGAAAGAACTCCTATACAAAAGCTAACCTTGCACCTAAAGGAGCTAGAGAAGCAACAGCAAATGAAACCTTCACCCAGCAGAAGAAGAGAGTTAATAAAGATTCGAGCAGAACTCCATGAAATCGAGACCAGAAGAACTGTGGAACAAAACCAGGAGTTGGTTCTTTGAAAGAATTCATAAGATAGATAAACCATTAGCCATCCTTATTAAAAGGAAGAGAGAAAAGACTCAATAAAATCATGAATGAGAAAGGAGAGATCATGACCAACACCAAGGAAATACAAACGATTTTAAAAACTTATTATAAGCAGCTGTTATACCAATAATTTAGGCAATCTAGAAGAAATAGACACATTTCTGGAAAACCACAAACTACCAAAACTGGAACAGGAAGAAATAGAAAACCTGAACAGGCCAATAACCAGGAAGGAAATGGAAGCAGTCATCAAAAACCTCCCAAGACACAAAAGTCCAGGGCCAGATGGCTTCCCAGGGGAATTCTATCAAATATTTAAAGAAGAAACAATATCTATTCTACTACAATTATTGTTCCAAAAGATAGCAAGGGATGGAATACCTACACCAAACTCGTTCTGTGAGGTCATCATCACCTTAATTCCAAAACCAGACAAAGACCCCACCAAAAAGGAGAATTATAGACCAATATTCCTGATGAACACAGATGCAAAAATTCTCAACAAGATACTAGCCAATAGGATCCAACAGTACATTAAGAAGATTTTTCACCATGACCAAGTGGGATTTATCCCCAGGATGCATTTGGATGTAAAGTTCTGTAAATATCTGTGAAATCCATCTGGTCCAGTGTATCATTTAAAGCTCTTGTTTCTTTGGAGATGTTGTGCTTAGAAGATCTGTCATTTATAGAAAGGGCCGTGTTGAAGTCTCCCAGTATTAGTGTATTATTATCTAAGTATGTCTTAACTTTGGTTATTAATTGATTGATAGACTTGGCAGCTCCCGCATTCGGGGCATAAATATACATGACTGTTAGGTCCTCTTGTTGGATAGATCCTTTAAGTATGATATAGTGTCCCTCTTCATCTCTTACTACAGTCTTTGGGATAAACTTTAGTTTATCTGATATGAACACTGCTACTCCTGCTTTCTTTTGAGGACCATTTGAATGGTAAATGGTTCTCCATTCTTTCATTTTCAGGCTGTAGGTTTCCTTAGGTCTAAAATGAGTCTCTTGTAGACAGCAAATAGATGGCTCTTCCTTTTTTCTCCAGTGTGAACCCTGCGCCTTTTAATGGGATCATTAAGCCCATTCATGTTCAGAATTCTTATCTTATTGAAAGATAAGAATTTAGTGTCATCATTGATACCTATTCAGTCCCTGTTTTTGTGGATTGTTTCATTGGACCTCCTCTTTCTTTTACGGAGTCCCCCTTAATATTTCCTGCAGAGTTGGTTTGGTGGTCATATATTCTTTCAGTTTCTGCCTATTTTGGAAGCTCTTTATCTCTCCTATTCTGAATGAGAGTCATTCTGGATAGAGTATTCTTGGCTGCTTGTTCTTCTCATTTAGGACCTTGAATATATCTTGCCAGCCCTTTCTGGTTTGCCAGGTCTCTGTGGAGAGGTCTACTGTTAACCTAATACTTCTCCCCATAAAGGTTAGGGATCTCTTGTCTCTTGCTGCTTTAAGTATCTTCTCTTTATCTTTGCAATTTGCAAGTTTCACTATTAAATGTCGGGGTGTTGAATGGTTTTTATTGATTTTAGGGAGGGACCTCTCTCCTGGATCTGAATGCCTGTTTCCTTTCCCAAGTTAGGTAAGTTCTCAGCTATTATTTGTTCAAATACACTTTCTGGTCCTCTGTCCCTTTTGGCGCCCTCTGGAACCCCAATTACAAGTAGAATTTTCCTTCTTAGGCTGCCATTTATTTCCCTTAACCTTTCCTCATGATCTTTTGTTTTTCTCTTTTTCCTTAGCTTCCTTCCTTTTTATCAACTTGTCTTCTGTGTCACTCACTCATTCTTCTAGTGCATTAACTCTCATTGTTAGGACCTCCAGTTTGGATTGCATCTCATTTAATTGATTTTTAATTTTGGCCTGATTGGATCTAAATTCTGCAGTCATGAAGTCTCTTGAAGTCCTTTATGCTTTTTCCAGAGCTACCAGTAGCTTTATAATTCTGCTTCTGAATTGACTTTCTGACATTTAATTGTAATCCAAATTCTGTAACTCTGTGGGAGAGAGTTCTATTTCTGATTCTTTCTTTTGTGGTGAGTTTTTTTTTTCCTAGTCATTTTGCTCAGTGCAGAATGGCTAAAAACAAGTTGTAATGAAAAGGAAGGAAAAAAAAGAGAAAAAAAAGAAAAGGAAAAAACCACAAAGAATAACAACAACAAAACAACAATAAAAAACCAAGGAGGAGTATACTCTGATTCTATAAACTGTGAGTCCCTTGACTTACCCTGACGCTTTCCAGCACTGCTTGGTCAAGAACTTACTCTTCCCCTGTCCTTCCAGTTGGTCTTCTGGGGGAGCAGCCTGCTGTGCTGATTCTCAGGTGTGTGCACCTGGGGGAGCTGCTCAGCCCCCTGCCAGGTGCACAGCTCAGTTGGAGCTATTTATCTTGTGAGGCCCTTGCTCCCTTGCTGCTTCGCTCAGTCCCAGGCATAAGGTGACAGCATGAGGAACGACAACAGTGGCAGGGGCCAGCTCTCCAACCCTGGAGTCAGCTCCCACAGTAACCACCACAGTCTCTCAGTCTGCACTGGCCTGGATGCTCTGGGGGCGGGGGCCGCTGATCTGCACAGCTCAGGCCGCCCAGTGGCAGGAGCATTCTTGCTGTCCTGTGCCATCCTGGCCTTTGCCTGTACCAAGGGGAGCACAGGATCCTGGGCTGTGTGTGTCCCCTGACACCCTAGGCTCGGGGGCCTGCGCTGCTGGAATCGCACTCCTCAGGTGGCGCAGCCCCCTCCACGCGGAGCCACCACCTGAGCTGCTCCGGAGGCCCCACCAGGCAGGTACTCTAGCCCTTTAGGGAGCTCAGCCCGGGGTGTGTGGCACACTCCCCCCCCCGCCCCCCCCCCCCCCCCCCCCCCGCACACTTCCTCTGTTAGTGACTCTGGGAACCTGGGATCTCCACTGCCCCTCCTGGGATCCTGCCTGAGCTCCCTGTGAGCTCCTTTCAGTCCAGTAAGATTGGTAAAGGTCCTTCTTCTCTGGGACTGGGCCTTTCCTGTACTGGAGGCACTAGCCTCAGGGCCTTAGCCTGGCTCCTTGTGGGGTCCCGTCCCCCTTGGATGCTTTTTTATTTATTTATTTTTCTGTCTTCCTACCTTGATAGAAGTGTGAACTCTTCTCATTGTAGCATTCCAGCTGTTCTCTCTTTAAATCTCAGGCCAAATTTGTAGGTTTTCAGGATGATTTGAAAGTTATCTAGGTAAGTTGGTGGGGACAGGTGACTTGGGGACCCTACTCCTATGCCATCTTGCCCCACCCTCTAGTTACTCGCTTATAATAATAAACAGTAGCATACATACCACTGTTATTATTTTTTTAAGATTTTATTTATTTATTTGAAAGAGAGACAAACAGAGGGATGAGCAGGAGGAGAGGGACGAGTAGATTCCATCCTGAGCTTAGAGCTGGATGCAGGACTTGATCTCATGATGCTGAGATCATGACCTGATCCAAAATCAAAAGTTGAACACTTAACCAACAGAGCCACCCAGGCACCCCACCACTATTATTATTCTAGGCAGCTTTAGTATCCTAAGAAAAGTAATTTGAGAGGGCTAAGTATATGAGATATTCAAGAAAGATTTTCATCAATATCGGTATTCATTAAATGTTCTATAGTGTAGATAATACTCTCTGGCGAGTATAGTCCAAATATTCTTTGGGTATTCTTTTTTTTTTTTTTTTAAGATTTTATTTATTGGGGATCCCTGGGTGGCGCAGCGGTTTGGCGCCTGCCTTTGGCCCAGGGCGCGATCCTGGAGACCCGGGATCGAATCCCACGTCGGGCTCCCGGTGCATGGAGCCTGCTTCTCCCTCTGCCTGTGTCTCTGCCTCTCTCTCTCTGTGACTATCATGAATGAATAAATAAAATCTTTAAAAAAAAAAAAAAAAAAAAAAAAAAAAAAAAAAGATTTTATTTATTCATGAGATACACACACACACACACACACACACACACACACACACACACACAGAAAGAGAGAGGCAGAGACATAGGCAGAGGGAGAAGCAGGCTCCATGCAGGGACTCACTTGATCTGGGGTCTCCAGGATCAGGCCCTGGGCTGAAGGTGGCGCTAAACCACTGAGCCACCTGGACTGCTTCTTTGGGCATTCTAATGTACACTTTGGAAAAAAACAAAGAAATGCACAAAAAAGATTATATTAGTCTGTAGAATCTTCCTTAATATTTCTTTAATATCACAGGAATGCAAATAACTGTGTTCTAGAGTATAATTTTCAGCATTGAAAATTACGCACAACATAATTTTTTTTTGCGCCAAATATTGAATTATTCTGTGATTAGTGTTTAGGGTCTACAGAAGAACATGTTAATATACGATCACATATAAATACTAAGTTGGAAAGAATTTTCTAGTACATTAATGTTTATATTCAAAATGATATTTTCTACCGTTTTTCAAGATTTCTGACTTTTTCATTCAGAAGAGTTATGAAAGATGCCATGTTAATCAGTAGATAATACTACTCTAGGAACACATTTTAGGAATAACCGCCTCCCCACAAAAACAGTAAACTAAGTTAAATGTTCTATATATTTGAACTTAGATATAATTGGACATACTTGTTTTGAGTGTACAATATAATGATTCAGTATTTGTATTTATTGCGAAGTGGTTACTGTAATGGGTCTTTTTAACATCCATCACCATACAGAGTTATAAACTTGTTTTCTTGTGATGAAGAAATTTTCTTCTACTCTCTTAGCAACTTTCAGGTATACAATATTATGATTATTATTATTTTAATAATAAATTTATTTTTTATTGGTGTTCAATTTGCCAACATACAGAATAACACCCACTGTGCATCCCGTCAAGTGCCCCCCTCAGTGCCCGCTTCCCAGTCACCCCCACCCCCCGCCCTCCTCCCCTTCCACCACCCCTAGTTCATTTCCCAGAGTTAGGAGTCTTCCATGTTCTGTCTCCCCTTTCTGATATTTCCTACCCATTTCTTCTCTATTCCCCTCTATTCCCTTTCACTATTTATATTCCTCAAATGAGTGAGACCATATAATGTTTGTCCTTCTCCGATTGACTTATTTCACTCAGTATAATACCCTCCAGTTCCATCCACGTTGAAGCAAATGGTGGGTATTTGTCATTTCTAATGGCTGAGTAATGTTCCATTGGGATACAATATTATTAACTATATAGTCCCCATGTTCTACTTTATTTTATATATTTTATTACATAATTATTTTATAGCTGAGATTTGTACATTCTAACCCCCTTCACCCATTTCACACCTCCCCTACCCCCAACAATATACTTTTAACAATCTGCAAATAACTGAATGAAGACTGTACTTCATAGCACTGAGAACTGCCTTTTAGGCCTTAAATCTTAAATTCTTCAGGGCTGATTTCATGATATTTGTCTTTAAAGGGCTCCTAATGTCTTACTTCACTTCTCGGATAGAGAGTTACTAAAATTACTGTTCTAAAGTGTGTAGATTGGACTCCATCTACTTTTAACCATACCTTTTACGTATGATTCTGGCAATTTTAGCTAAGCACCTAGCATTCAATTTAGAAACGTGTTTAATTTATTATTAATAGTAATTCTTTAATAGCTTTCTATCCTACTCTTTTGAATATTCTATTGAATTTGTAACCATATTTTTATAACATTTCCCTAAGGTATTTCCATCTGTCAGCAGCACTTAATTTGGAATAACATGGAACTTGAAGATGAATTTTGCTTGAATGATTACAAGTGAGTTTAATTACATATTGGCTGTTTTCTAGATGCTCAGCATTACGACTCGATGTATCAGTATTTTCCTTCTGAATCCTTGGATCATGTCTTCTGAATAGTTGTGACCCCTAGATTTAAGGGTAAATCCTGAACCGTAAGATATGTTGGTTCAGTACTCCATACTGCCTGATCCTTATCCTTTGATTCTTTATATTTTCATTTTTCACACCAATTACGTATCCCCTGCCTTTTTATTTTTTAATCTTTCTCTTTTGACCTTGCCTTGTGCTCTTTTTAATATTGACCCGTTCCCACTTGGCTACTTTATTTTTCTTTTCATTTTTACAAGAGTATTGGGTAAGAATAAAAATCCTAGAAGAGAGCACATGTAGTAATTTCTCTGACACCAGCTATAGCAACATTTTTCTAATGTATATCTCCTGAGGCAAGGGAAATAAAGGCAAAAATAAACTATTGGGACTACATCAAAATGAAAAGCTTCTGCACAGCAAAGGACAGAACTAAAAGCAATCTACTGAATGGGAGATGTTTGCAAATGACATATCCAAGAAAGGGTTAGGGTTAGTATCCAAAAAAATAAAAACAATACAACTCAACACCCCAAAACCAAATGATCCAATTAAAAAACAGGCATTTCTGCAAAGAAGACATCTAGATGGCCAACAAACATATGAAAAGATGCTCAGTATCACTAATCATCAGGGAAATGCAAATCAAAACTACAGTGATATGTTACCTCACACCTGTTGGAATGGCTAAAAGTAACAACACAAGATAGAACAGGCGTTGATGAGATTGCTGGGGGCGGGGTGGGGGGGGAAGGAATCTTCTTGTAGTGGTGGTGGGAATGCAAATTGGTGCAGCCACTGTGGAAGATAGTGTGGAGGTTCATCAAAAAATTTAAAATAGAAGTACCCTACAATCTAATAATTGCACTATTGGGTATTTACCCAACACTAATTCAAAGGGATACATGTAACCCTCTGTTTATAGAGGCATTATTTACAATAGCCAAATTATGGAAGCAGCCCAATGTCCACTGGTAGATGAATGAATGAAATATTTTTCAGCCATGAAAAAATGAAATCTTGCATTTGCAATGACATGGAAGGAGCTAGAGAGTATAATGCTAAGTGGAGTAAGTCAGAACAAGGTAAATACCATCGAGTTTCACTCATATGTGGAATTTAAAAACAAAACATATAAGCAAAGGAAAAACATAGACAAACCAAGAAACACTCTTAACTATAGAGAACAAAGTGATGGTTACCAGAGGCAGGGAGATGGATGGAGGATGGGTGAACTAGGTGAAGGAGATTAAGAGGACACTAATCATGATAAACACTGAGTAATGCATACAATTGTTGAATCACTGTATTGTACACCTGGAACTAATATAATAACACTGTTAACTATACTAGAATTAAAATAAAAAACTTAATAAAAAAATAAAAAATAGGGGTGTCTGGGTGGCACAATCAGGCAGCTGCCTTCGGTTCAGATCATGATTTTGAGGTCCCGAGATTGAGCTCCACATCAAACTCCTTTCTCAGTGGGGAGTCTGCTGCTCCCCCTACTTGTGTTCTCCCACTTGCACTCTGTCTCTCTCAAATAAATAAATAAGATCTTTAAAAAAATAAAAAAAGTAAAACAAATACACTTGATAGAGACAAAAAAAGAGTATTGGGTAAGAGAGTTTTGCTCTTCACCAAGTCTTTCATTTTTTTCATCAAGCTTTTCTTCTGTTACTAAGTGCACCAGTGATTGCAGATACACTATTTGGCTTTCGTCTTTTTTTCTCCTTTCTCTCATTCATACACTTCTTCACTCTTTTCGTAATAAAAAAAAAGAGACAGAGGTGATGTGAAATATCTGGAAGAGCACAGGGATTCAAGAGATCTTGTAGATTTTATAGATTTGCTATTTTTCTATTTTCTATTTTACTAACTGGATCTTTTTTCTAACCTTTTGAACCTTGGACAAACTTCTTTTCTTCTTAGAGCCTCTTTGTGTGAAACGAAGAGACTAAATTGAGATGACGTCTCATATTTAAAGCCTATGAGAACTTACTTTTCCCTTTTTATACAAGTAATTAAGTTAACATTTTATATTAACGTATATTGCTGTATCTTTTTTTATTATAGAGGGTAAGTACTATGCCTGATAAACTAGCACTTAATTGTGTATATGTCTAACACCAAGAACACTTTAATTATGGTGGTTTATTTTTGTGTTCACAGTATATCAGAAGGTTGTACCTTGAAGCTGGTATTGGCTATGCGTGGGGGACCTATAAATACTAGAAGAGGTAGGCATTTGTGAAAATTCTGTATATTAAAACAATTAAATAATTTTCAAGCCAGTTGGTATTTTTATAGTCTCAAGTTTTAGTCAGATTTTCTTCCTTAGAAAAATGATGATTGTTTTTCTAAGCATTGTTCTTTAAAGCCCAAATACACAGAAGGAACTCATGTTTCAGGAAAATCTCCTGATTCTTGATTTAATACTAGGATATTTAAAAGTAAACCTCACCAGTAGAGGGAAAGGAAATGATAGCATTGTATAAATATATGGTTATCACTGTGTTTAGGTTCATACCAGTTTGTTGCTTTCTTTTACCCAGAATCTTCAACTCTGGGTATAATGATTTTTACAGAGAATTCTAAAGTTGCCCGTTAGCCTGGTTCGTGATGCATTTGGGTTTCATGGGTATTATTTTGGCACTGTTGAATCCTTTTTCAGAATGTGAGCAATCTCTGGAAGTCATTCGTTTAACGAGTATATTTTATGCATCTACTAGATGTTCAATACACTGTTCCATGGAAGAAAAAAGTTTCTGCTTACTGACATTGCCCATAATAAAGGTGTAAAGATTTGATGTCAGGCAGTTGCAAGTGCAGTGGAGGAATTTGGGGAGTGTGACAGTGTGGAAATAGGATTCTAGGAGGATGATTGTGGAAGGGCCCTTGGAAAAGTTGATGTGAGCAATTTCTATTTGATTAAGAAGAGAGTTCTAAGCATGGGGAAATTTGGAAATGTTCTCATTGGTTCCTGATTCAGGTGTGTCACATGATTCCCCACCAAGAAGAGGGATCCTTAGACTGCTCAGAGCAGTTCTGTTTTGTGGGCCTTATTTGAAAGGGAAGACCTTCATACTTGTTTGATCCTTTACTGACCAGAAGACTAAGGTTAAGTATTGATTCCAGTGCTAGTTTATTTCTTCCACAAGTCAAATCTTGTCTCTCTGTTTCATAATTTTAGTTAGAAAATGGGGGTATTTATCATCTTTTTCCTAGCTACTTCAGGAGGATTTTGTAAGATATGTTGAACTGTTTTGGATAGGTTAGAAAAATGTAAAGGTAGTAATGTTAGAGTTGGCTACTAGCACTCCTAGTATTAGGAATTCTATCAACTGGGCTTATAAAATTGTCCTTTGTGACATAAGATGTTTATAGTACCAAGTCTGAGAATAGTGTAAGAACTCTAACGTGTTTATGGAGCCATTGTAAGATAGAATTATATAGTGTTTAATGACATGTGAATTCCACTGTTAGAAAATTTTGAAAGTTGGTTATCTGTGTATAGTATTGTCTTTAAACCAGTGTGTTTTTGATTATTGATCTGACAAATTTGGAAAATATAGGAAATAGATGTGTGAAGTGAAAATAGTCATAGGTAATTATGTCATGGAATCAGCAGACTCTAGTGGCACAGAAAAATACTGATGTATTTGGTTAAGCCCTGTCTTTGTATGTAACAACATAATAATGCATTTCATTTCTTTCATGTTAGTACAACATATGGAATGCTAAATTAAACTATAAAAAGACCAGAAACTTATTTAAAGACTATCACGTATATGTTGTATGCACAGTGTTATTTCAATTTAACACATTATATCCTGTCACTGTACCAACATGCATAAAACTTGATATAAATTGAAAGCTTGTTTATCAATTTTTCCATTTGTAGTTCCTATGGAAGATCCACTTAGGGAGATGGCTGAGTACATGGATTCCATTCGAGATGAGGTCTGGGAGAAGACCTCCTGCAACAAACAAGTTACATTTTTGGTATACCGAGAAGGAGATCAACTGAATTTCTTTCGTGTAGTAGATAGGGGAGATGGCACTTTAACACCATTATCTGAATCTTTAAGGTAAATATGTTTTCATTTGCATGTCTCACTTAGAAGAGGAGGACCCTGTGTGATATACTCCATAAACCTTAATGTTTACTATGTGTTGTCAAAACAATCTCATATTCACAAGACTAAATTTCATGCATTCTCTCCACCCCACTGCCCTAGGTATATAATTCTAAAATTGTCCTTTATGTGTTTGATACTTAGTAATTTATAAAACTGAAATTTATTTATTGAGAAAGGTTTTCTTATAAAAGATTTATTTCAAAAAAACTTTATTTCTGTCCTTTGTGAAACTCTAAGATACTGACTATAGTCTTTTTATAATAGTCTATTATATTATTTTACAGCCTTAGCATTATAGGGTTAAACCTAAAGTTGCTAGGGTTTTTTCAAAAATTAACTCTACTGCATAAAGGTAAATAAATCTCTTTACTTCTCTGGTCTTGTTTTTCTACTCTGTAAAAGGGGGAGGAATTATTATATTGATTCTAAACTCAGAAGGAAACAACTTAAAGGTATTTAGCTAGGCAGTAGAACAAGTAGGAAATCAGACAAGGTAAGCTGTAAGTTTCTGTGAACTCTGTCTTACTTTGATTCTTATTGCCTTTTACTTTAAGTCAGTAAACATTTAATGAACTTTTTAAAAGCCAGTCTGTACACTAGTACTGACTTACAAAGATGATTGTCCCTCCCTTCATGGAGCTTGCAGTCTGCTCTAACTAGTGTCTATAGTATATTCTTGCCAGTTGTTACAAAAAGATGCCAAAATCTCTGGAAAACCAGATAAGAGGGCCTTCATTTTGCCTGAAAGGTGGGGAGTTAGGGACAAACTCTGAGAAGAAGGGATCTTAAAAAAGGAGTAGGAGTTTCCCAAGCAAACCAAGGAAGGAAAGGTATTACAGATAATTAAATTTAATTAACTAAATTTAATCAGATTAGTTGTGGGTTGTTTCTTTTGGTGTTGAATGTTATAAGTTCTTTATATATTTTGGATACTAATTCCTTATTGGTTATATCTTTTGCAAATACCTTCTCTCATTAAGTAGGTTGCCTTTTCATTTTGCTGTGCAAAAGCTTTTTATTTTAGTATAGTCCCAATAGTTTATTTTTGCTTTTGTTTCCCTTATTAGAGGAGAGATATTTAGAAAAATTTTGCTAAGGGTGGTGTCAAAGAAATTACTGCCTGTGTGTTCTTCTAGGAGTTTTATGATTTCAGGTCTCACATTTAGGTCTTTAACCCATTTTGAGTTTTTGTGTGTGGCATAAGAAAGTGGTCTAGTTTCTTTTTTTTTTTTTTTTTTTTTTTGGGCATATAGCTGTCCAGTTTTCCTAGTACCACCTATTGAAGAGACTATGTTTTCCTCCATTGTATATTTTTCTCTCATTTGTTGTAGATTAACGGACCATAAAAGCATGGGTTTATTTCTGGGCTCTCTATTCTATTTCATTGATCTGTATGTCTTTGTGTCAGGACTATTCTGTTTTGATTATTAGAGTTTTGTAGTATACCTTGAAATCTGAGATTGTGTTACCTCCTGCTTTGTTGTTCTTTCTCAAGATTGCTTTGGCTCTTTGGGTTTTTTTTGGTGGGACAAGTACCTAAATTGAATCCCAAAATAAAAAAACTAGAAGACAAAATTGTAGAAAAAATAACTTGTAGTCTGGAAACACAGGTTCTATGACTCAGGAGCCTAGGCACAGTTTAGCTGGGTATTCTGCTCTGGGTCTCCCAAAGCTGCAGTCGAAATGTTGGCAAAGATGCACTCTTACCTAGAGGCTTGATAGAATCTACTTCCAAGTTCATTCACGTTGTTGGCATAATTTATTTTCTGGCAAGTTGTCTGACTTAGGGCCCTGGGGTTTTTTGTTTGTTTGTTTTTTTCTGGTTTTGGGTAGCGGCTGCCCTCAGATCCCTTTGGATTAACTCAAAATTAACTGATTTGGAGTCTAAATTATACGTGGAAAATCGCTTTTGCCATATTGTGTTGACTAGAAACAAGTCCTAGGTCATTTTCACACTCAAGTTTAGGGCAGTATACAGAGTATGAGAACCAGGGATTGGGAATCATGGGGATTCCTTTAGATTCTTCTCACTACAAGTTATGTGGAAGAAGGATTAGACTCTGATTTTGTTTTTGTTATTTATTTTTTATTGGAGTTCGATTTGCCAACATACAGTATAATACCCAGTGCTCATCCCATCAAGTGCCCCTGACAGTGTCCATCACCAAGTCACCCCATTCCCTCACCCACCTTCCCTTCCACTACCCCTTGTTCGTTTCCCAGAGTCTCTCTTGCTTTGTCACCCGCTCTGATTTTTCCCATTCATTTTCTCTCCTTTCCCCTTTAATCCCTTTCACTATTTCTTAAATTCCCTGTATGAGTGAAACCAAATGATGATTGTCCTTCTCTGACTGACTTAGTTCACTCAGCATAATACCCTCCAGTTCCATCCACATTGAAGCAAATGTTGGGTATTCATCTCTTCTGATGTCTGAATAATATTCCATTGTACATATAGACCACATCTTCTTTATCCATTCATCTGTTGCAGGACAGCGTAGCTCTTTCCACAGTATGGCTATTGTGGACATTGCTGCTATGAACATTGGGGTGCAGGTGTCTCGGTTTTTCACTGCATCTGTATTTTTGGGGTAAATTCCCAGCAGTGCAATTGCTGGTTCATAGGGTAGCTCTATTGAGGTAACTCTTTGAGGAACCTCCACACAGTTTTCCAGAGGGGCTGTACCGGTTCACATTCTCACCAACAGTGCAAGAGGGTTCCCCTTTCTCCACATCCTCTCTAACATTTGTTGTTTCTTGTCTTGTTAATTTTCCCCATTCTCACTGGTGTGAGGTGGTATTTCATTGTGGTTTTGATTTGTATTTCCCTGATGGCAAGTGTTGCGGAGCATTTTCTCATATGCTTGTTGGCCATGTGTATGTCTTCTTTGGTGAAATGTCTGTTCATGTCTTCTGCCCATTTCATGAATGGATTTTTTGTTTCTTGGGTGTTAAGTTTAATAAGTTCTTTATAGATCTTGGACACTAGCCCTTTATCTGATATGTCATTTGCAAATATCTTTTCCCATTGTAGGTTGTCTTTTAGTTTTGTTGATAGACTCTGATTTTGAGAGCTGACCGACAAACGGGTGTTGACTGTTGACTCTAACTTGTTAGGATCTGGTTACTACAAAATATAGTAGTAACCATGTAGTAACCACAACCATCTAGAGCAGAAGTAGAGAAGAGGGAGTATTGAGCACTACAGCCTTAATCCAGTGCCTCTTATTTGGGCCAGGAATAGAATTTTTTCATACCAGTCTTTCCATGTGCTAGCTCACTGTTGTTTTGACTTCTTTCAAACATCCTCTTTTGGTTCTCTTTTCCTAAAGGAGAAAAATCTAAGTTCCTTAGCTTAGCATATAAGGCTCTTTACAACTGTCATTTATTTTTCAGCTCTCCTTCATTATGCCATGTTTTTGTACATTTTTACCCTTTGCTTGAAATGTCATTTTCTCCTATTACCTCAGTTTCTTGTTAGCCAGCTTCTTTGTGTTTAAGATATAGCCCAAATGTTGCTGAGGATTTTAATTAAAATTGTATTATTTTTCCTCTGAGGATATTTTTAAAATTTCTTTTCCTTTCTATTCACCTGCCAGAATTGGACAAGCGATAGAGGTGGGTGAAAAAGAAGGGTAGAAAACTTTCTGGTCATACGTTGCAAGACATTTATCTTGACTGTAGAAGGAGAAGCTTTCTTACTCTATAATAGGGGAGAGCAAAATTTTTTTGTGAAAGGCCAAATAGTTATTATTTTAGGATTTTCAGGCCAAGAGATCAAATCAAAGGTACTTTATAGGTACTTACATAACAAAAGAGAAGAATTTCCACAAAATTTTTACTGACAAAGTTCAAATTACAATAATAATAATTGAGGAGCGCCTGGGTGGCTCAGTTGGTTAAGTGTCCAACTCTTGATTTGGGCTCAGGTCATGATCTCAGGATTGTGAGATCAAGTCCAGTGTTAGGTCCAGGCTGGTGTGGAGGCTGCTTGAGATTCACTCTCTTCCTTTCCCTTTGCCCTTCCCACCATCTTGTGTGCATGTGTGCTCTCTCTCTCTCTTAAAAAAATTAAAAAATAATTGAGTAGTTGGGTGTGTGTATATTTTGGGTCCATGAAAGAACAACTTGAATGTTTTTCAGAAGGGTGGGTTATATTTTACTTAATTGAGGTTGCAAGCTAATGTTGCCTATCAAATTTGCAAAATGAGTTGCAAAAGTTACTCTGTTAATATGGATCTGTAATGAGATTTTATGTATTTTATCTTTGAAAAAAATTTTTATACAGACAGATATTGCCAAGTACTGTTATCAGTCCATAAGCATGATTTTGATATTGAGCATATTCATTGCTTGGAAGGCATTTATAGAATTCTCTTATAATGTTCTCGTGCTGTTTGCATTTAGCATAGCATTACACTGCATATTAATCATATCAAGATAGGTGGAGCTCCTCAATTGCACATTTAAATAGATTTTGAAGTATGGAAATTTCCTTTAACTTGCAACAAGGTATGAAAACACTGCTGGGAATTTAGAAAGCATGTCCCCTGTAAATTTGTGTGGGAAGGTTCTTACTTCTGAAAGCATGCTGTTATGTGTGATTCAGAGTAATATTGGTATTGTCAGAATGACATTACTGCAGTATAAGTTTTGTATAGAACGTTGTTTTGGCTTGTAATTTTTGGTGGAATTCAATAAGAAACATTATTAAGTCCACAGCAAAAACTAATTTTCAAAGGCATTCAGTGTTTTATCTTAGCAGGTGAAGGTGATTCTTCTTGTCAGAAAAATTCAGTGTTAGCCCTGAGCTTAAAAGAATCCTAATAAAGGGATCCCTGGGTGGCGCAGCGGTTTAGCGCCTGCCTTTGGCTCAGGGCGCGATCCTGGAGACCCGAGATCGAATCCCACGTCGGGCTCCCGCTGCATGGAGCCTGCTTCTCCCTCTGCCTATGTCTCTGCCTCTCTCTCTCTCTCTGTGACTATCATAAATAAATAAAAATTAAAAAAAAAAAGAATCCTAATAAAATTACTACAGTTAAGACATTGAACTGATGGCTAAGTCTATGAACCAAAAAAGTTTACTGTTGATACTACTAGTTCAAGAATACATAATAGATTGAAATACTTACTTCTGAATACCTGCTGGTGAATAATACAGTGAGTAACATAGCCTTCAAACACCTTAGGTTTTCATTAGCTTTGTAAATTTGTACAACTTATTTTTTTTCTGTTCCATACATATTTTTACTCCATCAATTGTAGCAGATTTGACTTCAAGTTGTACTGAATTACTGTTATAGCAGATTCTTTGAAAATCTTCTTACCTGCAGTTGTTTCATGCATACTATTCATAGGGACTTCATTCTTCAGTAACTTTAAAGTTGATATTGATGCCTTATAAGCAAAAACAACTGAACAGTACTTATACCTTATGTCAACTCATCAAAAGCAAAGGAACAGAACTCCAAATCATTGCCTTATTGTTGACTGTTGCTTCCATAGTTGTCAATTCTTTAAGAACTTGTTCTTGCCAAAGCGATAGTCTTTATTTAAACAAGTTTATTGTCTCTGGACACATTTCTTCAATTGCTGTGATCAAGCATAGTTTAATTAATTCACTGTTGGCAAACAGCTTTTCTTGCTTAGCTAGTTAACCAGTTACATTCTGACCAGTTCTGTGTCAGTTTCTTTTTTCATTATGGTTAAATGGAATTCTGATCAGCCTGTGGTCTAGGTTTCACAATTACCAGCCTTGGCTGATAAAATGAAATCAGTGTATTTTTGTGAAGATGGATTTTGCTTTTGTGGGAATGAGGTAGTAGGTGCCAAAAGACCTTCACCTGTTGTATACTGACTTCAGAAAAGCTTAGCTGGGCTAGATTGTCGGTAATGCTGGATCATGGTATTTCTCCTTATTTTTTAAATTTCTTCTAAGAAATATATTTTTTGAAATACATTTGCCTTGAATTTACGTTGATTAGACTTATTCTCTTATCATTAGCAGCATATGTATAGTTTCGATTGCATATAAAGTATTTTTAGTCATTGAGCAGGCATCAGAAACATCTCAGTGGTAATTATTGCTTTCTTTACAGTGGTGGTTCTGTGTATAATTTGTATACGGATGAGGATGAAGAAATTGAGCCTTCTCCTTCTGGGCAACAGATAATTGAAAATTCAATAACTATGAATAAGATGAAGCTGCTGAAGGCTAAGTTGGAGAACATGAATCTCAGCAAAAAGGTGAAGCTGTCGGCATTTGGCCAGGCTTTTCTCTAGTTTATCCCTGCAAGACTCACAGCATTGAGATCTGCTGACAATTGTGAAAACAAATTATTTATAAAATATTCATTTCAAGTTTCTGGCCTCAGTTACTTATTGAGATATTGAAAGTGATTAATTGTTTTTTTAGGCCACCAGTACATCTACTATGATATAGTGTACTTAAAATAATTCATTATTTTTAAAAATTTTGTAGCACTACTGCTAAGAAGGATAATAAAAAATAGCCTAATCTTAATCTTGCAATAATAATTTTTTAAGTGGTCTGTTAATATTTGCTTATATGGATGTCTCCTCTATTTGGGCTTTGATAAGGAATATACCTACATTTAGCCTTACTAGATACTGTCAGTTTTCCAAAGTGATTCCAAAGTAATTGAACCAGTTTACATTCTGTCCAGTAGTGAATGAGAGTTGCAGTTTCCATGTATTCTTACCAGCATTTGGTATTTTTGTCATTCTGGTTGATGCGTAGTGGCCTCACAGTGTGGTTTTAATTTAAATTCCTCTGACTAATGAAGTTGAGCATCTTTCACATGTTTATTGGGTATTTGGATATCCCTTTTTGTAAAATGCTTATTCATCTTGGGCATTTTTCTGTTGAGTGATACGTTTTTTCTTCTTGATATTTTTTATCTTTATATATTCTGGGTATAAGTCCTTTATCATATACACACACACAGACATGCACACACACATATCACTACTCTGTTACTTTACTTCTCACTGTATTAATAGTTAATCCCTTTTGCTTTCTTGAAATATAATATATACATAAAATAAGGTTCACAGATCTTTAATGTATGGCTTGATGACTTTTTACATTTCTATACACTCATATAGGTTCAACCCAGATTAAAATAGGATCCATCTTTCTCTCCAGGTTTAATTATAACCTTTCCCTACTCCCAGAAATAACTACTGTTCTTACACTTGCCACCATAAATTAGTTTTGCCAGTTGTTGAACTTTGTATAAATGAATATACTTTTTTGGGGGGGTTTCTGGTTTCTTTTGCCCAACATATACTTTTGTAAATTGTCCATGTTGCAGGTATCAGTTCATTCTTTTTTACTGCTATGGTACTTTTCTATTGTATCACTATACTTCAGTTTTGTTTCTCTCCTTTTGATAGGTTGGGTTGTTTGTAGTGTTGGACTTTCATCAGTAAAGATGCTTTCAACATCCTTATACACGTTTTTGGTGGACATATGCACTCTTTTCTTTGGGGCATAATAAGCCTAGGAATGGACTTGTCATAGGGTAGGTGTATGTGTAGCTTTAGTCACTATGCCAAACAATTCTGCAAAAGCTCTGTAATTGTTCCTTTCTCATCTAGATGTACAATCCATCTGAAAAAAAAAACCTGAAAAAAAGAAAAAAAGGTGTAATGTGAAGTAGGGTAAAGATAATTTCTTCCAGGTGGAGAACAGTTGACCTTGCTCTCCTGGAAAAAATTTCTTTCTCCACAATCTAAATGTTTATGCACCTAGTAACACAACTTCAAAGTATACTAAGCAAAAGCTACAAAGAGAAAGAGACAAATCCGTCGTTATTTTAGAAGAATTCTACACTCAGCCTCTCAAAAAAATGATATAAAAGCTAACGAATCAGAAAAGATGTAAGAAGACTTGAATAACACTATCAAACTACTTGTTCCAGGTGACATTTACAGAATGTTCCATGTGAAAACAGCAGAATATACATTGTTGTTAAGTGCACTCAGAACATTTAGTAAGATAAACTGTGTTGTTTGCTATCAAACAAGTCCCAATAAATTTTAAAAGATTCAAATCCTACAAAAAGGCTCTCTTATTATAATGTGATAAAGTTAGTAATTAATAACAGATATCTGGAAAGTCTAATATTTTGGAAATAACACACTTCTAATCGATGAGTCAAAGAAATCCAAAGAGAAATTAAAAACCATTTTGCACTGAATATAAATATTCTGATAATGTGGTAAGTTACTATTTTTAATATAAAATCATTCTTAAATTCTTAGGATGAGCCATTATTAGTTGTGATGAATTTTCCTTTTTATACCTTTATATTTCATTTGCTAATATTGTATTTAGCACTTGTTTATCAGAGAAATTGGTCTGTAATTTTTTTAACATCAAAATTGAATTTTACAGTTAATACCCATTTATCTACCACCTAGATTTTACAGTTAACATTTTAAAAATTGTTTTTAATTGTGATAAAAAATATATATAAAATTTACTATCTTAATCATTTTTTTAAAGATTTTATTCATTTATTCATGAGAGACAGAGAGGCAGAGACATAGGCAGAGGGAGAAGCAGGTTCCTTGTAGGGAGCCCGATGTGCAATACTCTATTCTGGGCCCTGATAGTACTCTATCACACCCTGAGCTAAAGGCAGACGCTCAACCACTGAGCCACCCAGGTGTCCTATCTTAATCATTTTTAAGTTACATACTGTTCAGTAGTGTTAAAGTATATTCATACTATTGCACAATCTATCTTTAGAACTTCATCATGCAAACTGAAACTCTATATTTGTTAAACAATTCCCTATTTCCCTGCTCCCCCTACAGTCCTTGGCAAACACAATTCTACTCTGTTTCTATGAGTTTGACTCTCTAGATACCTTGTATAAGTGGAGTCATAACAATTTTTTGTTTTTGTTTTATTTTGTGAATGACTTATTTAGTAATGTCCTCAAAGTTCATCCATGTTGTATAGCATGTCACAATTTCCATACTTTTTAAGGTTGAGTAATATTCCATTATATGTATATACAACATTTTATTTATCTATGCATCTGTTGATGGAGACTTGTGTTGCTTCCATCTTTTGGCTGCTGTGAAGAATGCTGCTATGAACATGGGCATACAAATATCTCTTTTGAGAACAGCCTTTTGGATATATATACCTAAGATTTCAAGATCATATGGTAATTCTATTGTTAATTTTTTTTGAGGAGTTGCCATATTGTTTTCTATAGCAGTTGTACCATTTTACGATCTACTGGTTGGTACACAGAATTTCCAGTTTTTCCACATCCTCACCAATACTTGCTGTTTTGTTATTTTTTAAAGAGTAGTCACCTGATTGGTGTGAGGTAATATTTCAATGTAGGTTTGATTTGCATTTTTCTAAAGATATTGAGCATCTTTTCATGTGCTAGTTGGTCATTTATGTATTTTCTTTGGAGAAATGTCTAGTTAAGTCTTTGGCCCATTTTTTAATTGGGTTATTATTATTATTTTTTTATGATAGTCACACAGAGAGAGAGAGAGAGGCAGAGACATAGGCAGAGGGAGAAGCAGGCTCCATGCACCGGGAGCCTGACGTGGGATTCGACCCCGGGTCTCCAGGATCGCGCCCTGGGCCAAAGGCAGGCGCCAAACCACTGCGCCACCCAGGGATCCCCTAATTGGGTTATTTCTGTTGTTGTTTAGGCTTAAGAGTTCTTTAGAAATATATTCTGAATATTAACTTCTTATGAGATATATAATTTTCAAATATTTTCTCCTATACGTTGCCTTTTTACTCTGATGGTGTTGTCTGATGGTGATGTTTGATACACCAAAGTTTCAAATTTTGATGTAGTCCAGTTTATCTATTTTTACTTTTGTTGCCCATACTTTTGGCGTCAAATCCAAAAAATCATTGCCGAATCCAATGTCACGAAGCTTTTCCTCCTGTTTCTTCTGAGAGTTTTATAATTTTAGGTCTTACATTAGATCTTTGGTGCATTTTAGGTTAAATTTTGTATAGGCTATAAGACTCCAACTTCATTCTTTCATATGTGGATATCCAATTTTCCCTGTTCGTTTGTTGAAGAAACTGTCTTTTCCCCACTGGGTGGTCTTGACACTTTGTTGAAAGTCATTTGACCCCTACATGTGTTGGTGTATTTCTGGGCTGTTTACTCTGTTCCATTGGTTGATATGTCTGTCTTTATGCCAGTACCATGTCTTTATTTTCTTCTTAAAATATGATTGACATATAATATCCTATTAATTTTAGGTATACATCATAGTGACTCAATATTTTTATGTATTATTAATTGATGCTCACAGTAAGTCTAGTTACCATGTCACCACACAGTTATTACAATATTACTAACTGTATTTCCTGTGCTGTAGATTACATCACCATTACTTCTTTTATAAATGGAAGTTTGTACCTCTTAATCCTCTTCACCTGCTTTGTCCTGCCCCAGTCCCTCCCCATTCTGGTAACCAGCAGTTTGTTTCCAGTATCAAGGAGTTTGTTTCTACTTTGTTTTGTTTGATTGTTTTGTTTTTTAGAGCATATGTATGTGTGAAATCATATGGTATTTGTCTTTCTCTGACTTATTCCACTTAGCGTAATACCCTCAGAGTCTAAAAATGTTGTCACAAACGGCAAGATTTTATTTATTTATTTATTTTTGGCTAATATTCCATTGTTTATATATACCACATCTCTATCCATCCATCAACGGCCACTTAGGTAGCTTCCATTCTTAACTATTGTAAATAATGTGACACTGAAAATAGGGACGTACATATCTCTTTTAATTGGTCTTTAAATTTTCTTCAGGTCAATACCCAGAAGTGCAATTGCTGGATTTTTTTTTAATTTATTTTTTATTGGTGTTCAACTTGCCAACATATAGAATAACACCCAGTGCTCATCCCATCAAGTGCCCCCCTCAGTGCCCGTCACCCAGTCACCCCCAGAGTTAGGAGTCTCTCATGTTCTGTCTCCCTCCCTGATATTTCCCACTCACATTTTCTCCTTTCCCCTTTATTCCCTTTCACTATGTTTTATATTCCCCAATTGAATGAGACCATATAATGTTTGTCCTTCTCCGATTGACTTATTCAACTCCGCAAAATACCCTCCAGTTCCATCCACAGTGAAGCAAATGGTGGGTATTTGTCATTTCTAATGGCTGAGTAATATCCCATTGTATACATAGACCACAGCTTCTTTATCCATTCATCTTTCCATGGACACCGAGGCTCCTTCCACAGTTTAGCTATTGTGGACATTCGCTGCTAGAAACATTGGGGTGCAGGTGTCCTGCCGTTTCATTGCATCTGTATCTTGGGGTCAATCCCCAGCAGTGCAATTGCTGGGTCATAGGGCAGATCTATTTTTAACTCTTTGAGGAACCTCCACACAGTTTTCCAGAGTGGCTGCACCAGTTCACATTCCCACCAACAGTGCAAGAGGGTTCCCCTTTCTCCACATCCTCTCCAACATTTGTTGTTTCCTGCCTTGTTAATTTTCCCCATTCTCACTGGTGTGAGGTGGTATCTCATTGTGGTTTTGATTTGTATTTCCCTGATGGACAGTGATGTGCAGAGCATTTTCTCATGTGCTTGATGGCCATGTGTAGGTCTTCCTCTGTGAGATTTCTGTTCATGACTTTTGCCCATTTCATAATTGGATTGTCTGTTTCTTTGCTGTTGAGTTTAATAAGTTCTTTTTTTTTTTAATTTTTAAATTTTTATTTATTTATGATAGTCACAGAGAGAGAGAGAGAGGCAGAGACACAGGCAGAGGGAGAAGCAGGCTCCATGCACCGAGAGCCCGACGTAGGATTTGATCCCGGGTCTCCAGGATCGCGCCCTGGGCCAAAGGCAGGCGCCAAACCACTGCGCCACCCAGGGATCCCGAGTTTAATAAGTTCTTTATAGATCTTAGGTACTAGCCCTTTATCTGATAGGTCATTTGTAAATATCTTCTCCCATTCTGTAGGTTGTGTTTTAGTTTTGTTGACTGTTTCTTTTGCTGTGCATAAGCTTTTTATCTTGATGAAGTCCCAATAGTTCATTTTTGCTTTTGTTTCCCTTGCCTTCATAGGTGTATCTTGCAAGAAGTTGCTGTGGCCAAGTTCAAAAACAGTGTTACCTGTGTTCTCCTCTAGGATTCCTATGGAATCTTGACTCACATTTAGATCTTTCATCCATTTTGAGTTTATCTTTGTGTCTGGTGTAAGAGAATGCCCTAGTTTCATTCTTCTGCACGTGGCTGTCCAATTTTCCCAGCACCATTTATTGAAGAGACTGTCCTTTGGCCAGTGGATAGTCTTTCCTGCTTTGTCGAATATTAGTTGACAATAAGGTTGAGGGTCCATTTCTGAGTTCTCTATTCTGTTCCATTGATCTGTGTGTCTGTTTTTTTGCCAGTACCACACTGTCTTGATGATCACAGCTGTGTAATACAACTTGAAATCCAGCATTGTGATGCCCCCAGCTATGGTTTTCTTATTCAGTATTCCCCTGGATATTTGGGGACTTTTCTGATTCCAAAAAAATCTTAAGATGATTTGTTCCAACTCTGAAGAAAGTCCATGGTATTTGATAGGGATTGCATTAAATGTGTAAATTTCCCTGGGTAGCTTAGACATTTTCACAATATTAATTCTTCCAATCCATGAGCATGGAATATTTTTCCATCTCTTTGTGTCTTCCTCAATTTCTTTCAGAAGTGTTCTGTAGTTTTTAGGATATGGATCCTTTACCTGTTTGATTAGGTTTATTCCTAGGTATTTTCATGCTTTTGGGTGCAATTGTAAATGGGATTGACTCCTTAATTTCTCTTTCTTCAGTCTCATTGTTAGTGTATGGAAATGCCACTGATTTCTGGGCATTGATTTTCTATCCTGCCACACTGCCGAATAGTTGTATGATTTCTAGCAATCTTGGGGTGGAGGCTTTTGGGTTTTCTATGTACAGTATCATGTCATCTGCGAAGAGGGAGAGTTTGACTTCCTCTTTGCCAATTTGAATGCCTTTTATTTCTTTTGTTGCCTGATTGCTGAGGCTGGGACTTCTAGTACTATGTTGAATAGCAGTGGTGAGAGTGGACATCCCTGTCGTGTTCCTGATCTTAAGGGAAAGACTCCCAGTGTTTCCCCATTGAGAATGCTATTTGCTGTGGGCTTTTTGTGGATGGCTTGGAAGATGCTGAGGAATCTTCCCTCTATCCCTACACTCTAAAGAGTTTTGATCAGGAATGGATGCTATATTTTGTCAAATGCTTTCTCTTCATCTATTGAGAGGATCGTGTGGTTCTTGTTTTTTCTCGTTGATATGATCTATCACATTGATTGCAATCAATGAGTGTTGATCCAGCCTTGCATCCCAGGGATCCCACTTGGTCATGGTGAATAATCTTTTTAATATACTGTCGAATCCTATTGGATAGTACCTTGTTGAGAAATTTTGCATCCATGTTCATCAGGGATATTGGTCTATAATTCTCCTTTTTGGTGAGGTGATGCTGGCCTCATAAAACAAGTTTGGAAGTATTCCATCTCTTTCCATCTTTTGGAACAGCTTTAGTAGAATAGGTATTGTTTCTTCCTTAAGCGTTTGATAGAATTCCCGTAGGAAGCCATATGACCCTGGAGTTTTGTGTCTTGGGAGGTTTTTGATGACTGCTTCCATTTCCTCCCTGGTTAGTGGCCTGTTCAGGTTTTCTATTTCTTCCTGTTCCAGTTCTGGCAGTTTGTGTTTTTCAATAATGTGTCCATTTCTTCTATATTATCTAACTTATTGGCATATAGCTGCTCATAATAAGTTTTTAAAATTGTTTTTATTTCCTTGGTATTGGTTGTGATCTCTCCTTATTCATTTGTGATTTTATTATTTGAGTCTTTTTAGTTTTTAATAAGGTTGGCTAATGGTTTATCTATTTTATTAATTATTTCAAAGAACCAATTCCTGGTTTTGTTGATCTGTTCTACAGTTCTTCTGGTCTCTATTTCATTGAGTTCTGCTCAAATCTTTATTAACTCTCTTCTTCTGCTGGGTGTAGGTTGTATATGCTATTCTTTCTCCATTTGCTTTAGGTGCGAGGTTAGCGTGTGTATTTGAGTTTATTGCAATTTTTTGAGGGATGCTTGTATTGTAATGTATTTACCTAATAGAACTGTTTTTGCTGTATCCCAAAGATTTTGAATGGTTGTATCTTCATTCTCATTAGTTTCCATGAATCTTTTTAAATCTTCTCTAATTTCCTGGTTGACCCTTTCATCTTTTAGCAGGATGCTCTTTAATCTCTTAATTGAGTTTGAGTTTCTTCCAAATTTCTTCTTGTGATTTAAGTTCAAGTTTCAAAGCATTATGGTCTGAAAATATGAAAATATACAATCCCAATCTTTTGGTATCGGTTGAGACCTGATTTGTGAATCAGTATGTGCCCTGTTCTGGAGAAAGTTGCTTGTGCATTTGAGAAAAATGTGTATTCAGTTGCATTTGGATGTAAAGTTCTGTTAATATCTCTGAAATCCATCTGGTCCAGTGTATCATTTAAAGCTCTTGTTTCTTTGGAGATGTTGTGCTTAGAAGATCTGTCATTTACAGAAAGCATCATGTTGAAGTCTCCCAGTATTAGTGTATTATTATCTAAGTATGTCTTAACTTTGGTTATTAATTGATTGATAGACTTTGCAGCTCCCGCATTCGGGGCATAAATATATATGACTGTTAGGTCCTCTTGTTGGATAGATCCTTTAAGTATGATATAGTGTCCCTCTTCATCTCTTACTACAGTCTTTGGGATAAAGTTTAATTTATCTGATATGAAGATTGCTACCCCTGCTTTCTTTTGAGGAGCATTTTAAGGATAAATGGTTCTCCAACCTTTCATTTTCAGGCTGTAGGTGTCCTTAGGTCTAAAATGAGTCTCTCGTAGACAGCAAATAGATGGGTCTTGCTTTTCATCCAATTTTGAAACCCTGTGTCTTTTGATGGGATCATTAAGCCCACTCATGTTCAGAGTTACAATTGAAAGACATGAATTTAGTGTCATCATAATACCTATTCAGTCCCTTTTTTGTGGCTTATTTTCTTGGGCTTCTTTTTTCTTTAACAGAGTTCCCCTTAATATTTTTTGCAGAGCTGGTTTGGTGGTCAGATATTCTTTCATTTTCTGCCTATCTTTGAAGCTCTTTATCTCTCCTCCTATTCTGAATGAGAGTCTTGCTGGGTAAAGTATTCTTGGCTGCATGTTCTTCTTATTTAGGGCCCTGAATATATCCTGCCAGCCCTTACTGGCCTGCCAGGTCTCTGTGGAGAGGTCTGCTGTTAATCTAATAGTTCTCCCCATGTAGTTTAGGGATCTTTTGTCTCTTGCTGCTTTAAGGATTTTCTCTTTATCTTTGGAATTTGCAAGTTTCACTATTAAATGTCGAGGTGTTGAGAGGTTTTTATTGATTTTGGGGGGGAGGCTTTCTATCTCCTGGATCTGAATGCCTGTTTCCCTCTCCAAATAAGGGAAGTTCTCAGCTATGATTTGTTCAAATACACTTTCTGGTCCTCTGTCCCTTTTGGCGCCCTCTGGAGCCCCAATTAAAAGTAGAATTTCCTTCTTAGGCTGTTATTTATTTCCCTTAGCCTTTTCTCATGATCTTTTAATTGTTTTCTCTTTTTTCCTCAGCTTCCTTCCTTGCCATCAACTTGTCTTCTATATCACTCACTCGTTCTTCTGCCTCATTAACCCTCATCGTTAGGGCCTCCAGTTCGTATTGCATCTCATTTAATTGATTTTTAATTTCGACTTGATTGGATCTAAATTTTGCAGTCATGAAGTCTCTTGAATCCTTTATGCTTTTTTCTAGAGCCACCGGTAGCTTTGTAATTGTGCTTCTGAATTGGCTTTATGACATTGTATTGTAATCTAAATTCTGTAACTCTGGGAGAGAGTACTGTTTCTGATTCTTTTGTGGTGAGTTCTTTTTTTAGTCATTTTGCTCCGTGCAGCGTGGTTAAAAATGAGTTGTACTGGAAAAAAGGAATAAAAGAAAGAGAAAATATGGATATCCTCTGGTTCTATATACTGTAAATACCTTGGCTTCCCCTGGATCTTTCCACTGCTGCTCGGTGAAGAACTTGCTCTTCTGGTGTCCTTCCAGCTGGTCTTCGGGGGGAGGGGCCTGCTGTGCTGATTCTCCGGTGTGTGCACCTAGGGGAGCTTCCAGCTCCTTGTCAGGTTCATGGCTCAGTGGTAGCTGTTTATCCTGTGAGGCCCCTATTCCCTGGTGGCCCCACTGTGTCCCAGGCACAGGGTGACACCAGGAGGAACAGCAACTCTGGCATCGGCCAGCTCTCCAGCTCTGGAGTCAGCTGCTGCAGTAACTGCTGCAGTCTCCCAGTCCACACAGTCCTGATGCTCCGGGGGTGGGGGTGCTGATCTGCACAGCTTGAGGGTGCTGGCGGCAGGAGAGTCTTTGTCCTCTGTCCTCCTTGCCTCTGCCTGTTCTGGTCGGAGTGTAGGACCCTGGGGTGTGTCTGCTCGGTGCCCTGGGATTCGGGCCCTGCACTGCTGGAATCGCACTCCCAGGTCTGTGGCTCCCAAAGGCAGCAGGGCACAGGCCCTCCGTTTGGAGCCGCTGCCTGAGCTTCTCCCAAGGCCCTGCTCGGTGCATGCTCCAGCCCTTTACCAAGCTTGGCCACGGTTTGTGTTGTGCTCTCCCTTGGGTGCACTTCCTCTGTTAGTGACTCCGGGAACCTGGAGGCTCCACTGCCCCTCCTGTGGTTCTGACCAGTTTTCTTGTGTTGTGCCCAAGATTGCGTATCCGAGAAACCACCAAGGTGCCAACACCAATGCAAGTACATGAGGGTTTATTAACAAGCTCGAGCTTGGGTCCAAGTATACCCGACACAGCAGAGCAGGGACTTGGACCCTGAGGTTAAGAGGCGTAGCAGTTTTATAGAGGCCACTTTATGAGATTGTAATACACACAGAAATTTGCATAGTCATGTCGGTCCACACACAGGTGGCCAATTGAATTACAATTTACCCTATAGTGACCGTTTGAACTAGCCTATTACTCTGGTCAGAAATGGTGTGCAGGTTTGGTGGGCACAAGGCGAGGTTTACATTCCTTGGTGGTTAAGGATTCTGCATTCCTATATGAGCCGGTTTCGGTAAGGGTGTGCTCAGGGGCTTGACGAGGGTGGGGGAGTGCCTTAAGCAATAAGCAGGTCATGTGGGGGTTATACATGAGATGGTGGGTGTAGCACAAAATGGAGTTAGCCCTGCTCTGCTTGTCCAGGGGTAGGGGAATTTTGTTAAATTCCTTGGGTCCCACACCCTGCTAAGTGCCTTTCCGTCCGGGAAGAATCTGGTGGCCTGGGTGGCTCAGCAGTTTAGGGCCGCCTTCAGCCCAGGTTGTCAATTTGGAGTCCTGGAATCGAGTCTCGCATCGGGCCCCCTGCATGGAGCCTGCTTCTCCCTCTGCCTGTGTCTCTGCCTCTCTCTGTGTGTCTCTCACAAATAAATAAATAAATAAATAAATAAATAAATAAATAAATAAATAAATAAAAAATCTTAAAAATATATTTTGTGTACCAGGGAATTAGGGAGGCCCAAGGAGAGGGAGAGAGTCGGGGGAATGGTCTGTTTTTGGAGCAGTCAGAACACAGAACATTTATCAGTGAAGTTCAGCATCTTATATGGGTGGAATTCATGCACCCTAAAACAATTATGGTAAAAGATCATTGATCACAGATCACCATAATAAATATAATAATGAAAAAAACAAAAAAAATATAAAAATGAAAAAGTTTAAAATATTCTGAGAATTATCAAAATGTGACACAGAGACACAAAATAAGCAAATGCTGTTGGAAAAATGGCTTTGGTAGACTTCCTTGATGCGGGGTTGCCACAAAACCTCCAATTTGTAAAGAATGTAATTATCTGTGAAGTGCCTTAGAGCAAAGTATAATAAAATGAGGTATACCTGTAATTTTTATTTACCCAAAGGAATATTAAGAGTTACATGTGGACAAAAGTGAGGATTTCGTTTGGCAAAGTAAGTTTCTTATTTTAAGAACATCTTCTTGGTATAGTGAAACGCAGTTTTTAAAATCCATAGTACCCTTTCAGTGGAGGGTTGAATTGTTGTGTCTTCTGATTTTTGTGACTCCCTTTTGTGTCTATGGGTCCTTACTTTAACTTTCTTGCTGCCTTCTTTATTTTTTTACTTTTTATTTTATTTAAATTCAGTTAGCCAACATATAGTACATCATTAATATCAGATGTAGTTTTTAATAATTCATCGGTTCATATAACACCCATCACTGCCTTCTTTACCTTCACTATCAGGTTCTCAGTAGATAACTTTCAATTTACTCCTCCTTCCCCCAGAAGCCATGTCTTCTTGAAGCTTACATCTTGAACAGTTTCAAGTCACTTGCTTTTGGTTTCCTGTTGGCTTGTCAGTATCCTAGATCTTAAATCTCTTTTCAGCATTTTCATAATCAAGTGGGATTTTCTCTTTTAAGGGTTTATTTTATCTTTGTTCCATCAGCCCTAGATTATCCACACCTCTTTTTCTTCCTTTCTTCTTTCCCTCCCTCTTGCCCTCTCTCTCCCTCCTCCTTCCCCGCCTTCCTCCCTCTCTGCCTGCCTGCCTTCCTTCCATCCTTCCTTCCTCTCTAGCTTAACACTTTTGCTTGTCTCTCACCACAGGCTTTGCAAATGAATCTCCTAGATTTGGGTATTTTTCTCCTTGAGAGGTAATTTGAAGTTAATTTTATCCATCCCCTAGTTTTGAAGGTATGAGTTACGGGTTATTTTGTTTATGTTGTTAATGTGTATGGTGTTTTGGAGGATGCATGGAGAAACTTAGATTTAGGCAACCACTGTGAATCTCTACAGCCCAGAAGTTAAACCTTCATTTTCAAAGAATAGTTTTGTTGATTAGAGAATTGAAGTTTGGCAAGACAGTGGCCCCAGGATAAAAGCAGCTACACTAGCCAGCATATCTTTCCAAGGTTCTTCTTTCTTCACAGCTTTAAGCTCCTCTACTTCTTGCCTCTACTAGTGTCCACTAAGTTATCTGGCTCTTCTTCTATATCTAGGTTGGAAGTGTTGTTTAGATCATCACATGTTCTCTTCCATCCTGTTGCATGTTTCAGCTGATACCTTGAAGGAGCTGAGGCTTCATATTCTTAATTTTTAAGTTTATCCAAAATAGTATGAAATAAAAAAATCATGATCTTTCATGATTTCATGAAATCAAAGATCATGAAACCAAAACTTACAATATTGAGGACCCCTATATCACTCCCCAGTTTGCTAGGAAGACTCAGTACTAGCCCATAGTTGCAACCATGTCTAAGATTTATTGCAGCAAAAGAGTATGAAGTAAATTATCAAAGGAAAAGTCTCATGGTTCAAATCCAGGGGAAACTAAGGACAAACTTCTCAGCATTCTTCCCCAATAGAGTCTCATAGGACATGCTTTATTCCTCTATCAATGAACTGTGTCAATACAACTGTGAGATATTGTCTACCGAGGAAGTGTATTAGAGACTCTTTGCTCGGGAATTCTATGAGAGGCTGTTCCTGTAGATAGCATGTACCAAAATTCCAAACTCCCAGAAGGAAAGCTGGTATTTAGCATAAACCATATTGTTTGCACAAACAGGGTAGGTACTTTTCAGTTAGGGTGATAGGAACTCTCTTGAAATACAAGTTCCCAGAAGCTAGCCAAGGGCCAACCTCACAAGCAGGCCTTTATGGCACTATTTTCTGTAGTACATATATAGCCAACACTTACTCATCTATCTTACTAGGGAAAATTGTTGGGGACCTAGAATAGGTCAGCAGTATCATATATACTATAATGTTTTCTTTTCAGCAAAACTGACAAATAATCAGTAGGGAGGAAAATAAAATAAAATTCATTTTCTTTAACATTCTCAGGAAATCATCCTCAATGGAGAAAGCAAAATTCTTCTCAGTTGTAAGCTTAAGATTTTAATCTTCTAAGACATTTTTAATTGAAGTTATCAAAATGCCAGTGTTATGTTAAATAACATTTTCTTCCTTCATTAATTTGTGTTAATGGGTAGACAAAATGACTGTGAGAAATTATATATTCACTTTTTTTTTTTTTTTTTTAGCCTAAGAAAGCTGTCAAGGTAAAACCTCGTCCACCTATAGCTCCTCGACCTTCTAGTAGTTCCACGGCAGCTGCTCGCCACAGATTGTTAAAGGCTCTCCCCCACATTGGGCAGTCTTGTTTACCTTCTCCTGGGAATGCCTGTCTACCTGAAACTTCCAGCAATGCGGTTTCAAGTTTGGCAACTCTGCCCTCTGCTGATACACCAATATCATCTATCACTAGCAATTTTCTTAAGGAAGATGATAACTGGGAGAGTAACACACTGTCTCATTCCAATAGTAGCATCAAACTACCACCTCAGATACCCCATATGGAATTAGAAAATGACAAAGAGCTTGCTGATTCTGTTCTCCATCTTGGATCATCCTTGCCTAGGCAGAAAAAAAATCTTTCAGGAAACTTGTCATCTAATAATGAAGATGACACTGTTTTATTTTCAACTTCAAAAGAATGCATAACTGAGGAATCACTTCTACCTGAAGTGGGCTCATTTGCTACATTTACAGAAGGAAACACTGATGAACAGAGCAGTGGCTTAGAAATCACACAGAAGGTAAATCCAGAGTTCTTACTCACTAATGATGATAAAGGGTTGAAAGCTGCAGAGCAGCATCTTAAACATGTTGCAAGAATGTTGAGTGGTGAATCAGTAGAAACTACAGTTCTCAACCACCGTGAATTAAGTCCTCACAAGAACAGACTCTTGTCACCTCTTCACTGTTCTACACCAGTGTCACTCCATAATTCTCTGGTGAAATCACAAAGACAGCCCAAATGTTTTGAATCTGGGAATCTTCAATCTTCTGCATCACAGAATGTGCTTCAGTCATTGGATGTTCGAAATATAATGGATTCTTCTTTCTCTAGGACTACTCGCTTTCGAGCTGTTAAAGTCGATTCACCCGGGAAAAGATCTGATATTATTTCTAAAGTTGAGGCTCGAGATATCACAGAAATGGCTAACAAGGCTTCCAAAGAGCCTGTTGGTTGTGTAAATAATATAGGTTTTCTTACTTCGCTGGCCCGGAGTGCAAGCAGAGATAGCTTACAGAGCACACGTGGAGCAGGCAGGCTTCGGACCTCTGGAATCGGGCTGTCTACAAGCCAGCATTTTAAGGAGGAAAATCTTAGGAAAAATTCTCCCCAGTTAGAACCTACAGAT